>NC_138963.1:223825000-224447142 GCF_055761805.1 Camellia sinensis | reverse complement strand
TTAGTGAATGGAAAAGACGAGAGAGTAGAGGAAAGGAGGACGGCCGCGTGACAGCCACAGAAATGCGCAGAGCTATGTAAATACTGAACATGGTGGAAGGGGATGAATAAGTGAAAACGAGGTCATTCCGTTTATTACAAGGTGCAATGCCCATGTTACAGTAATAACGTGTAACCTGTCCAACACCCTTGTATATGTCTTCGGTTTAATTTTTTTAAAATTGAGTTTCTCGCTTTTTGTATTATTTGGTTTTTCGATAATATTATCAAGACTATAGTTTGGGTTTTACATTTGCAGATGCATCTTACTTAAATGTATGTAGGAAGTAATTTACATGTCATAAGTCTGGTGAAGAAATAAAGGAATACGCATGACAACCCAAAAAAAAGTATTCAATTTTCTTTATTGTTTTGTATTTTTGTTAATTTTGTAATGATTTTTTTGACGTAAAAAATCCCATAAATTTGTAAGTGTGTGTATATTACATGTATATGCACATTTGATAAACAACTTCTTGTCTATTTTTTGTAACAGGAAAATCCTTTAACTATCCCGCATGTCCAATGCAGCGCCCATTGCAAAGATGAACATAGTGTCATGTTGTCCGATCCGAGTTAGCAGACTCGAACTTGCGAACTTGCCCCGCCCCCCCAAGACAGGCTCCACTTTAGTCATGACGTAGGCAACGAGAGAGCATTGAACCCACACCAAGTGTTATGGTAACAACAACTTCAACCTAACCTCCTCACAAACTACACAACGGCCAGTAGGTTGGGCGAAAAAGTTTCGCTGTTGGAAGCTAAGGTCTTAACCCCCACCCGTTTACCAAGAGCGATATAGCCTTGGGTTTTTATGCACAGCTTCAAAGATGAAAAAAGAAACGGTGCTCAATTATGTACGACCCAACCCCGTTTGTTTGTACAGGTAAGTTAGGTGGGATTGTTAGTGATGGAATTATTAGTCAGGAGATTGGTACTGATGGGACTAAAACAAATATTGTTAGGGTTTAGTAACCACTGCCCTAGCAGAAACACAATATTTGTGGATTCGCAATACCTTGGGATTATGATACCCTCCATAGATAGGATTAGTAGTCCCCCATAGGAGATGGTATTAGAAACCAATCCCTTCGATTTACAGGTAGATTTGCTGGTTTGGCCCCTGTTATCCTATGTAATTTAGTTACTGTACTTCCTTAGTAATGAATTTTCTGTATCAGCTTATTTATAATTATGCCATCGATATGTCCTGTACTATACCAAAATACTTTACGCCTCATTTCACATGTAACAGTTTTACTGTAACAACCCAAAAATCACTAAAAACCACCCACAAGCCTAGTAATATGTATAATAACCAAATTTAATAGTATAATAATATGTATACCAAAGTAAATTATATTTGTACAGTATCACGTGGTACCTATCACTCTTATCTATGAAAACAAAATTAACTATTACTAGTCCACTGGTTATCAGTATAAATAAGTATTTTGTTATAATTCTCTCGCTAATAGTCTCCCTACATCCACAATGGATGTGTTAATGTATTTGTTAGTGTCACCTGTTAATTTTTGGCCAACAAAGTTTCTTGGTTAGCGTTTTACCCTTCGAGGAGAGAAAGGAAACTGCTGTGGGAAGTCCTACCGGACATCCGGCCGAAAGTCCCCCCCGACGCCCCGCCGAAAGTCCACCCCAACGTCCGGACCCTTCAATAAAATAAAAACAAAACAAAAAAAAAAATTGGGCCTGATCGGTAAATCGACCAGACACCGACCGATGAATTGCAATTTTTTTTTTTGGGGCTTTTTTACTTGTTCGGATTTTTTTCCTGCCTTCAAATTTTTTATTAAATGAAATTAATTATTTACTTTATTTATTACATATATATAATTATAGTTTTTGTAAGACACAGACCTTAATACACCCCTTAAGACATCTATTGTATCACCATTCACACACTACATGTTGTGGACTGTGTGGAAAGTGAAATTTTAGCCTACTTTACGCTAGGCCTCATTTGGGAACCTTTTTTTTTTTTTTTTTTGTAACTTTTTGGCTTTTTGGTTAAAATATGACGTTAAAAAAACTAGTATGTTTGGGATGACAAAAAATAGAGAGAATGGAATCTTTGACTTTTTAGTATAGGTTGTTGGTTTTTTGGTTTTTTTTTAGTGACTTTTTGACTAAAACAGCCACTTGCCTAATGAGGATTAACAAAAAAAAAAAAACAAAATAAGCTAAAATAACTAATAAGATAAAATGTTACATCAAACCTATAATCAGTTCACTTTTGCTCTCACAAACATCATATCCAACTATAAAAAAATCTAGTTATCTTCCGAAACACAAAATTTTAATCTATAAATATTAAAAACCTAAAATAACCTACTAAAATAGCAACTTTCTAAACACCCACAAAATGTATAATGTAGTGTCACGTACGTTTCCGTTTCCCTCCCAAATTTGGAACAAAAACCAAAGTTCGCAAACAAAGCCTGTGAAATCCCACCAAGACAGTACTATTCATCATGACCCACTGGTAGTAGCCTTTCTAATCTCACCAACTCATTTCCATATAGAATTTCGGTGACTTGCTCTCCCTCCTCTCTCCATTTGGGTTTTGTTGTCCATCTTTTCTCTCTCTCTCTCTCTCTCTCTCTCTTTCTCTATTTCGAATGTGCTAGCTCGCCGACGGTAACACTCACCATTTTCTTTGGTATGTGTATGTCTGTCTCTTTTTTCTTTGGGAGCACATTATTATTATGACTCTGCTGTGTTCCACTCGCGCGACACATATTTTTGTAAAATATGATACTGTTCGACGTTAGTTCGTTGAAACCATATGTACAATTAGGTATACCAAATACACGGGTGACAAACTGATATTGTGATTGACGAGTTCCATAGTGATTATAACTGCTGAATGAACGGTGTTGGTTGAGTAGTGTAGGCGGTTTTTATTTCTCTGCATGAATGTAAGTTGGGTGTGGCTGCTCTTGGGTTGAATGTCTGATGTGGCCCTGTTTAAAGTGTTTGTATTGTTTGTTTATTTCTGTCTTCGTTGCAAAATTTCCTGTTGGTTGTTTGTCCAAAAGCCTTCGCGAAGGTGGTGCCAAATGACTAGGCATTCTCATCGGTGCAAACGAAGTTGTAGTCATATTATGGTGTTTTGCTTTCATACTTGTTGCACTTCAACTTCTTTATTGGTGTAATGTCATGCAAATTTTCTATATTGATGTTGCTTCATGCATTTTTTGGTGTTACTAACTAACCTCATGCACTAACCCAAATAGACTACGTCCAGGCACGGAGGCACGTCCAGCCTAGAGGGGGTCATGTACCCCTAACTTTTTGGATAACTCTGCCTTTGTTGTCAACAACTATTAACAGGAATGTAAACCTTTCTGCACTTGTTTGGAAAATTATATATCGTAACATTTGTTGGCCTTCTATGCGAAAATGTGTAAAAATTGGAAAGTTATGCATGTTTTTCGTGTTTGGCTTCGGCCAAAATTGTCAGAGTGACCCCCCACATGTTGAAGCACTTGTATGTCTCTCATCGTAACTCCGTTTCACCCAATGTTTGCGTCGTTGGATTATGGTATAATGGCATAGTTTTCATTCTAGGCCCCACAAGCCTTCATTAAATCAAAATTTGTAATACCACCGGACCACGGCAATTTCGGAACATAAAAATATTTTTTCCTATCTGTAAAGACTTTAAAATTTTTGTACATAAACTCACGTGTTCAAACCCTCGTATCTCCCTGCATGTCTAACCCTAATTAATGTCATGTCTATGTCGTTGGATTGACCTCATATCATTTTGCATTACACCAGGTGTACACCTTATTCAACCTGTTGTTGCATGAAGTTGGAGCTCTCTGTACCTGGCCACTATTAAGATTTTGTACAATTGATTTATTACTTCATTTTTTTGTTGGCTGCTGTAACAACAATATTCGTGGCAGCGGAGATGCAATCAATGATGCTCTAGTTTGCTGAGAAAAAGAATTATTACCTGCTTGCAAGTAGCCAACCGA
The DNA here is from genome assembly GCF_055761805.1 of Camellia sinensis. NCBI lineage: Eukaryota > Viridiplantae > Streptophyta > Magnoliopsida > Ericales > Theaceae > Camellia > Camellia sinensis. The sequence continues at coordinate 224,443,097 of NC_138963.1, read as the reverse complement.
AAGACTATAACGCCACTGCTTGGGGCCCCCAATTAGGCTGACAAATTGGGTCCAAGGAAAAACATTATAACGCCAACGTAACTCTGGTAATGAGTTCAGTCTTTAATTTATGCCTCACTTGCTCAAATAAAGCTTCAGCATTATATGTGCAAGCATTGAAGTGGTGATTAGTATTTATATGAGATTACCATAAAACGAGTACAAAATATGGCCAATTGATATTCTTGAAATAGTGGCATGCAATAGGTTCATAAATTAACAACAACATATCATAATTGAACAATAAACGACGAGTACAACTCGTAGAATGTAAATACAACTGAATGGTCAGTTCATTGTAAGTTGTTCAAAGTGAAATTTGTTTTCTATAAATTGTGATTAATGTTTTTTGTGCATCTTTATAAATATTACGTGAAATACTTCGCTGGAATTATCTAATTGGATATGGTTGGTATGTTAGACAATGCGAAGCAAATGTGAGTTTATGTCCTTCAATAATTCATACGATTCGGTTTGCAAAGATATGTTTCCTGTACCTACTAAATTCCACGATGTCTTCATGTAGGACAAATTGTGGCGGTATGTACTGTAATCAGGAGGTTGTGTGATTTGATTTTCATACAATTTGGATAGCCTCAATTTTCACCATGAAAGTTATGAATTTCGTCTAATTGATTAAAACTCTATCCATTTCTTATCAGAATATAGAATATGTGCACATACGGCACACGTCGCGTATTCTGCTGAAAGAAATTGTGAAATTCGTAAATTAGTGACTTATATTAAACCACTTCAGTTAATAATTTCCTGTCACAATGACAAACGACATTAGCAATTTTACCAAAATGACACAACTTTTGAAATGACAAGACAAAATTGACTGGCTTTAAAGTTAACCGACGAACATGACAGAATGCACAAAATGTACATACCACCGATATAATTTGGTTTTCAATATAATTTCAATTATTTGATATTTGTTACAGGGAAAGGAAAACATTGAAGACAAGTGGCGAAGGTTCACAAATAAAAACGGCTAACAGTATCGATCCCCCTCGTCGAAAACGGCTAGTTGGACCATTTCTTTTTTACAGGTTCGATCCGTCTCCTTGAAAGCGGCTCACAGTATCAATCCCTCTCATCGGAAATGGCTAATAGTAATTTGCACAATCATGCATTACATATTTTGTACTCACAGATTGCACCTATGAAAATTTCGCTTTGTATTAGCACTTCAAAAAATTAAGATTTTAGAAACCAAAAATAAAGGCCAAAATTATTTTTTAGAGACCTAATATTGTTGTTGTGAAAAGTGTGGTTATTATATTTTTAGCAACGAAAATTGGACATTAGTGATGAATTATTATCTTTTTTGGACCAAATTTTGTTGTCTCACAAAATAAACCATTTTTAGACCAAATTATTTTGTCCTTACAAGTGTATTTATTTGTGTCATTTTCAAAATTTTGTCAGTAAAAGCCTTATTTTTTACTTTTTAAGACAACGTTTTAGTGACTATCCTCATGACGATAGAAATTGGTCCATAAATGTTAATAGTTGCGATATGTGTATATAAATGTATATATATGTATTCATATCTAACATATACTTATGCCGAAATTGACATTGGTTGCAGCCAGCAACAATTCAAGAAAATACAAGAAGCAGACAACCCCAGAGCCAAAATGGTTAGTGTGTAGAGATGTACTAAGTACAGTACACTAATGGAAACACGTGACTGCTATAATAGCAAAGTATGGACTTCTATTCCATGGGCACACTAGTCATGTGCTTCTGTTGTGTAACATTCAGCAATTTCCGGCAGTCATAGATGACATTTCACATGTTCTTATAAACTCTGATTATTTGTAAAAGTCCATGTCCATTTTTATTTCAATTATGTGCGAAATTTTTATTTGTATGTGCAATAATATGTAAATACCACAAAATGCACACACATTGCGAGTGATACAACTTGTAGTGACAATCATTTTGGACTTATAGTTGCTATTTGTCCTGTATGTGCGTCACTTTGGTGTAACACTTATAGAGAAGAAAGGATATTGGGGACAGGTGGAAGGAACTCCCCAGTGATGAGAAGAAGAGGTTTCAAGACATGGCTAAGGCAAGTGCCAAGGAACTGGGCAAAAAAGTTGCACGTGCACCGAAATCTGTAAAGGTAATTCCCTACTTAAGGTTTTGATAACTGCATTTGGAGAGGATCTGCTATCGACACATTGTTGGTTCTATTTTTGTATTAATGTTCACATTAATAACATTGTAGAGTAAAATGCAAGTCCGCATATCATTGAAGCCAATTGTTGATATCGTTAATCGGTGTAACGAAGCACAGAAACAGACAGTCATTGATATTGGGTTCGGTGGCCTCCTGGGGATAAAGTGTACCCGTATAGATCACGACTTGTGCCAATGGTTGGTACAGAACTTCGATCCCGACACTAGTTCATTGAATGTTCATGGGTGTCACCTCAAGCTCACCTCTGAGGAAGTTCATGTTTTATTGGGTATACGGTCAGAAGGCAATGATGTGCAGTTGACTGGTTCAATAGACGCATATCCCAATATCTATGAAGTGGTTGGAGTTGTTAAGGGAGTCATTCCTTTGAACCAGTTGAGACTTTATCCAACTGAGACTAATGGTGCGGACAACGAGTTTTGACGGAAATTTGCGCTGTACGTGTTAGGGGACTTGTTGTGTCCTACCACTGTGTGAACGCGAATATACAAATCAAGTAAATAATTAAATAATAATAATTTTACAATCTCAAATATTTTGATGTTGAATCCTAAGGCGCAAATTAAATATTTGGAGGGTCATTTAATTAATTTTAAACCTAAAATAAATTTATGGTGAAAGTCTTTAATTAAGAGTTAAGATTTATTATTAAAAACGAAAAAATATATATATATGTAGAGAGAAGGGTGTGACTTGAACTCTAGACCATAAGGTCAATAAATAAGGCTCTTACCATTTGAGTTGCATATAACTTATATATATGTTTTGTATATTTATCTATTTATTTGACCTATGTGTGCCCACCACTAGTATAAAATAAAATATATACAAACCCTACCCCCTTATTTGTTAGCAGCCCTAGCAACCAACTGTGGGTTTATGAAGGAAGGTGAGGGGTGATTCAATCATCAAGATTATTGTTGTAGCCAAGAAGAAGAGCTTTGTGTGTGTTGTGCCTTGTGACCTCTTAGGTTTTCTTCTCTTCTTTCTTTGTTCTTTATCCTTATTCTATTGTTATTTAATTCATTGATGGAGAGGGTGTAGGTGTATGTATTTTGTGTCTATATATATATATATATATATATATATTGTTAAGACATCTGAGGAGTTAAATTCATGTATAAAGAATGGGCGTAATTCTTAGTCCAAAAATTCTGTACAGAATCACAAACTTTAAAAATCAAGAAACCATATCAAACGAATAAATTTTGAACTAAAATTTTTACAGTAGATTAATTACATATTGAATTGCATATCTAAATTTTTCCATAATTTTTGGGAGTCAAAATCCATATAGACTGATGCATTCAAATCTGTCCTGAAAACTGCTTTTAAACAGTAAATTCGAGAGTGTTGTTCTCTTTGGGTACAAATCCAAAAATTATCAAATCAGCGTCATTAGAACCGGTTACGAGTCTAGTTGCTTACATTTTTGGCCTTGCATTGATTGCTCGTGTATATTAAGAGGACCAGCAATTTCTTTAAAGCGCTGCAGAAAACAACCTGTTTGGATATAATAAATTGTAGATAATTATTTTGATAAGCAAATCAAGTGAAACCAATTGGGTTTGAAACTTAGGATATATTAGTTGATATCTGGAGGTTTTGGGAATTTTTTGAATAGCGTGGAGTAGGTTTTGTAATTTTCAAAGTTAGCGAATAGATTGGGAAAACTTGTTTAAAACTCTGTTTTATCTTAAAGTTATTTTTAGTTAAGTTTCAATCGGAACCCATGTCTTGGGTGATTTTAGACCTTGAAGAACATGAACTTAGGTAATATTTACGAGTAACGGTGAGTTGGGTTGAGCCGTGTTAGTGCGCTTTAGTTTGGGGTTATTTAGTTTATTATTCCTTTTAGTATGTTTGAATTAGTGGTGACGTGTAGTTTTAATACTTTGTTCAAGGCACTAGTTGGACTTTCATACTTTATTCGAGGATTATATTATTTCGTTTTCAGGTGAGTAGTTTCATGCTACATATTTTTATAAATGTTCCCCTACCCTGAACTATTGGAAAATTAAATTGTTGTTTCATGACTAAACTGTTTTGATAAATTATTATATTATCAATGGAATCAAATTATTTCTGAAACATGTGTGAACTTGGCATATTGTAAACTATTTTTTTTGGTCTCATGTTTATAATGATGAACTACCATGTTTTGCGAAACTGATGTGTATTGATTATTGGGACCATCTGTGTATTTAATCCAGGGAAATTATTCCACTGTGTGTGGTGACTCTGGCCACTAGGGAACAGATCCGAGTTGGGCCGTGATGACTCTAGTGCTCAACGATTGTAAGGAAAAGACCTTAAAAAAAATCTAGGTGACCTTCAATCGGATCGTCTTAGAGAAAAGGCTCAAGTTGCCACCCTGAGGATGACTCTTAGTTCGGTATTGGATCCAACGGGACTTATAACCTTGAGAACTGTGTGGCATATTATTTGTTTTTATTGGTACCCAAAAAATTATTGGTATTCATGTTATAATCTGTTTTAAGTGGAAAATGTCATTTATCATGTTCTCAAGAGACATGAGTATTTTAACTGTTGAATTGTGAAACCTTCTTTTTGAAACAGATTGTCTTTACCAAACTGTATGCCAATCTAATTTCTGTGATATATATCTTATTTTGGAATTGAACCCTGTTTTCAAAACTATATTTACTATCCATGTTACTACTCACTAAGCTATCAGTTAACTTAGTTTTTTATCACTTCCAGGTGTTAGAAGGACTTAGAGTGGATTTATGGCGTAGTGGGGACTCAATTGCGTGGACCTCTAGGACATTCATTTATTTTGTTTTAGATTGTCATGTCCAGTTTGTGCATATTTCTTTTTATTTTTATTGAGGTTCATTTAGGATTATTTTGATATGTGGGCTGTTTATACCCCATAAGTTTGGATGGTTTTGATTACGGTTGATTTTGCCGTTTATAGTTGTGGCATGTCACTAGATTGAGTTTTGGCTATTTATTACTGGACTATTGTATAGTTATTCAATGTGTTTATGGATTCATGTTTAGGCTTACATGTGCCTTGGGCTAAGGCCCTGTGGGCCACGGCAGGTCATACCCGGATTTGGGGTGTGTCAATTGTGGTGTCAGAGCTATAGGTTTATCGAGTTACATATCTTGCATTTCATCATTTAGACGAGATCCGAGTCCCTATAGTCCTTAGTAGTGTTTGGTTAAGTTAGTTTTGTTTAAGCTTGTGTTGAATCGTTCCTGATTTCATTTTGAAGGGTAAGAGTTGGCACCTTGCTATTTACACAAATTGCCTATTCTTTGTGAGCCTTTGATGTTTGTATTACCGTGTCTACTCCATTAGGAGAAACAGTTGTATTGGGAGATATCTGTAGATCTTGTGTGGTAAACTTGGATGGTTGGATTTTTCTAGTGGATTTGATTTCTTTAGAGATGAAGGATTTTGACGTGATTTTGAGTATTGATTTGTTGACGAAGCATCATGCCTCTGTTGATTGTTTTAGAAAGAGGTTTGTTTTTGCAATGCCAAGACAACTTGAGTTTTTGTTTTAGGGAGATAAGAAAGGGTCTTTTATTTGTTTTATTTCTTTCCTTCAGGCCAACCGAATGTTGAGAAAAGGGTGTCATGGTTATTTAGCTTGTGTGGTGAGTATCGAACAGCTGGAGTAGAGGTTAGAGGAGTTGCCTATAATGAGGGAATTTGTTGATGTTTTTCTAGAGAATCTACCTAGTCCTTCTCCAGATAGTGAAGTAGAATTTTCCATTAACTTAGTCCCTAATACAACACCTATCTGTAAAGCACCCTATAGAATGGCACTGTTGGAGTTGAGGGAGTTACAAACTCAATTACGAGAGTTGTTAGACAAAGGTTTTATTAAGACTAGTGTTTCACCTTAGGGAGCACATGTGTTGTTTGTGAAGAAGAATGGTGGGTCTATGAGATTGTGTATTGATTATAGAGAACTGAACAAAGTCACAATGAAGAATAGGTGTCCTTTACCATGTATTGATGACCTATTTGACCAGTTGCAAGGAGCTCAAGTATTCTCTAAGATTGACTTGAGGTCAGGCTATCACCAGTTGAAGGTAAGGGATGAGGATGTTCCTAAGACAGCTTTTAGAACCCGTTATGGGCATTATAAGTTCTTGGTAATACCTTTCGGTCTCACAAATTCACTAGCCGCATTCATGGATTTAATGAACAAAGTATTTAAACCCCAACTGGATAAATTTGTGGTAGTGTTTATTGATGACATCTTAATTTATTCGAGGAGTAAGGAAGAGCATGAGTAGCATTTGAGGGTAGTACTGCTGACCCTTAGGGAGAAGAGACTGTATGAAAAATTTAAGAAGTGTGAATTCTGGTTGAGTAACGTATCCTTTTTGGGGTCATGTGGTGAGTAAAGATGGGGTATCTGTGGATAGCACGAAGGTGACAACAATTGTTGATTGGCCACGACCTACTTCGACAACAGAGGTACGTAGCTTTCTAGGGCTTGTTAGATATTACAGATGGTTTGTGGAAGGATTTTCCCGTATTGCTTTGCTACTTACCAATCTCACCAGGAAATGGGTAAAGTTTGAGTGGAATGATGATTGTGAGCGTAGCTTCCAAGAGTTTAAACAGAGGTTGACATCTGCTCCAATCCTTCCCTTACTGGCAGATGGGGGTGGTTTTGTGATTTATAGTGATACTTTACGACAGGGTTTAGGATATGTGCTCATACAGCATAGGAAGGTATGCTTATGCGCCACAATAGTTAAAAGTACATGAGAGAAATTATCCTACGCATGACTTGGAGTTAACAGCAATGATTTTCGCTCTTAAAATCTGGTGACATTATTTGTATAGAGAGACATGTCAAATTTACACTAATCATAAGAGTTTGAAGTATATTTTCACACAGAAGGAACCAAATTTGAGGCAAAGAAGATGGCTTGCGTTGCTAAAAGATTATGATGTGAATATTTTGTATCATCCGGGGAAGGCAAATATGGTGGCAGATGCCTTGAGTAGGAAGGTCGCAGTTGGAGATGTAGTGGCTTTGTCTGTTGAAAGTTGTTTGGTGGAAGACATGAGACATTTGAGGCTTGAGGTTGTTACGCCTGGTGGTAGGGCTTATTGTAGTCAATTGACAATTCAGCCGACCTTGAGAGAACAGATTCGTTTAGCACAAAAGATTGACCCCCAGTGTGAGTGTGGGCGTATTAAAGGAAAGATGGCAGAGGGTAAGCATGTAGACTTTGTGGTTAGTGATGATAGGTTGCTTAGATTCCGTAGCCGAATTTGTATTCTTGCTGGTGGCGATTTGAGGAAGGAGATTTTGGCAGAGGCACATAGTTATAGTTACAGCATTCATCCTGGAAGCACTAAGATGTATCGAGATCTTCATGAACATTTTTGGTAGAATGGTATGAAGGGAGATATTGCAGAATTTGTGGCTCAGTGTTTGGTGTGTCAACAGGTTAAAGTAGAACATCAGAAACCTGCGGGGAAACTACAACCCTTACCTATACCAGAGTGGAAGTGGGATCATGTTACCATGGATTTCGTGTGCGGATTACCTTGTACTAGTAGTAATCATGATGCAGTTTTGGTAGTTGTTAATAGATTAACCAAGTCAGCACATTTTTTATATTTAGTGAATCTTTTAAGATTTTTTTCACAAAAATGATACTTTTTAAGTGTATTTGTGTTAAGTGTGTCTAAAAATTAAAAAAAAAAATGCTTAAAATATTAAAAAAAATTCAGTAAAAAAAATAGAAAAATAAGAAAGTAAAATTTTCTAAAAAGTATTTTCAAAAAATTAGAAACAAAAACGGTGAATATTTCAGCCAACGAAAAATGATATTTTAAACACTTTATGTACTCTTACAGTGTAGATCCTACACTGAGTTTAATGACTAAAATATATTTTTCTTGTTGGTTTTAATTAAAATATTTTGATGGTTTAGATTGAAAACAAATTAAAATATTAAAATTTAAATTGACAAAATTAAAAACTTAGGATTTTTTTTTTTTTTATCAGGTCAAACTGAGTTTTTTTTTCAAAAAAAAAATTAATAATAATAAAAATAAAATTCTATTACACAGCCTTTGGAAAGAATTTTTTCATTTAATGGCCTACACTATACACTAAATTTTCCTTCTATTATCTTTAACGACACTATGAAACACAACCAAAATCACAGCCAAAGGAGAATCATGCTGATTGTAGTTGGTTTATGTGAACATAGACCGATCGATTGGCACATTATTTGTGGTTGTATTCCTGAAATTCATGGAGGATGAAAATGGAGTTGAATCTATAAATATATCTGAATCTGTCAATTTGTTTTACTTCTGTTATTGTCAGTTTGTGACACATTTCTGTTTTGATTCCCAAACAAGTCTTCCATGGTCCCAAAGATTAAGTACCACTGTACAAATATTAACAAATTCGCCAAAACCGCATTGATACGCATGAATTCATATGGCTCTATCCATTAATCACAAATTAAATTTTAAAATTTATAATCTATTTTCGAAATCGCTCTGCTCTACTATAGTTAATATATATATATATATATATATATATATTTTAACCTATAGAAATATCAAAATAAAAATGAGTGTGAGAGAGATTTTATGTGAAATTTGTTACAAATTAATAGTTATATATATATATATGAAACATATTATGTAAAATTAATTTGTATTATATATATGAAAAATATTATGTAAATTAGTATTATATATTATGCATATGTTTGATAATTGATTACAATACTCTTCAATCCGTCAATCCGCTCAAAACCGGCCAAATCGCAATCCGTCAATCTGTCATTTGGTTTGTAATTTTACTCGCAAACTGCCCAAACCACACCGCACACACCCCTAAATATAAGAGAACCAAATAACGTTGATTGTATATTGTGTCATTAGGCTGGTACTTCTGCCGTTTTGCTTAGAGTACACACGAAAAAAAAAGGAAAAAATTTCATTGCAGAGTATTTTGTTTAAAAAAATTACAGATAAGTGGTAAACTTTATATACATTAATAATTAAAATTATAAATTTTTTATGAATCTATAATAATTTTTTGAAGACCCAAAAAGGGCACAACTTCTTCTTCCTACCATCGCCAGAGCAATGTCTGGCTGGCCAATCGATTACCCTCTCGTTCTCCTCCTCCTCCTCCTCCTCCTTCTCCTGCCATCCACCACCCCATTCTCTTCTTCTTGGACACAAAATAACTATTAACAACCAATAATAAAATCTTGCAGTGGATAGTGAACTTCACGATAAATTATTCAATAGATCAAGCACATCATGCTGATGTGATGTGCCAAATTAATAAAATTTTATATAATGTGATAGTTATTTTTTTGAATTAATAACACATTGAGAAAGTTCTTAAAATTATTTCATGTATTTTGACTTTTTCTCTATGTACTGTTTTTATTGAGCGGACATACTGCGAACTTAGAATTCCAGACTGATAGAATAACTTTCCGACCTTCCAAAAGCCATGGCCAAGGAGATTAAAACAGTCTTAGGTCTCGTTTGGGAGGTGGATTGATTTTTTAATTTTTTGACTTTTTTGATTATTTTAGCCTGGGTTAAAAACTTTGGTTTGGGAATGACTTTTTGACTTTTTAGCTTTTTTAACTTTTTTTTGTGAGAGAAAAATGTAATGATTATAGGTTGGATGTGATGTTTTGTTTTTTGTGACTAAAATAGCCTATTTTGTCTTTTGTGACTAAAATAGCCAAAAAAACCTAATTTAACTCTTCCCAAACTGTGCCTTAATCTGTGTTTGGTTCAACAATAATTCTCGTAAGAGCATTCACACCCAGGGTGGCCTTGGCCCAAGGTGAGTAAGGCGTCTGTCTGCCTTGAGCCCTTAAATTTCATCCAAAATTTAAGATCCTCCAAATAGTTTTGGCGCTTATGATGTCCTCGTTTGGCATGAGGATTTTTTGAAATTGGGGGCTAATTTAGTTTTAAAAAAAATAAATTAGGTTAAAAAATTAATAAGATAAATTGTTACATTCAAACTATAATCATTTCACTTTTTTCTTTCACAAAAGTCAAAAAATTTAACCCAAATGAACTTTTTAATCCAAGGTTAAAATAATCAAAAAGTTAACCCACTTCTCAAACGAAGCCGTTGGTAGGTTTAAAAATAAATATTCAAATTAACTAATTTAACTTGACAATCCAAATTAAAGATCCTTAGAACATCTCTAACTCTTAATTATTATTTTTTTAATCTAATTTGATTATGAATTTGAATAAAAAACTTAATTTGATATAAACTACTCTAACCATTTCATCAAAGTTTTTTCAAAATCTTTTTTAAAAAATGTCTCTTACTGCGAATTTCCATTTTTATCAAATTTGATAATATATATATATATATATATATATATATATCTTCAATGCTTTATCTTTCTGAATTGTTTTCAAATTCAAATTTGATAATTCTCAATTTGATTGAAAAAATGTTTCTATATTGATTTAATCAAAATTTATGAAAGGGTATGGGTATTAGTAAAAAAATTTACAAGTACTTAATTACTATTTTATCTACAATTTTTTTTTATAATGATTTTGTATACATTAATACTATATACTCTTAAAAATATATATATATATATATATAACTCATTCATTTTAGATATGGCTCGTATTAAATTAATTTTGAATTTAGATTATACACTTTCCAGATAAAATTTTGAATAAAAAAAAAATTAGGGAGACTTGCGTGTAGGTCCTAATAGCTGGACTTACTATCCAATAAGTCCTATAATAATTAATAGTGTTTTTCATCAAACACTATTAAAAATTGTCACTAATTGTTAATTTGCAACGACTGTTTGAAAATTTTATTATAAAAAATGTCACTAAGGCCTCGCTTGGCAACAAACTGGTTTTGCCAAAAAGTCAAAAAGCCAACAACTCATACCAAAAAGTCAAAGATTCTCTTTTCTTTCTACTTTTTGCACATCTTTTCGTAAAAAGCTAAAAAGTCATCCTAAACATACTAGTTTTTTTTAACTCATATTTTAGCCAAATAGTCAAAAAGTTACTAAATTAACATGTTCCCAAACGAAGCCTAATTATAAGTTTTAACGACAAATTAAAAAATCATCGCAAAAAAACGTTACTAATTTTTAACTTTTAGCAACAGTTTGAAAAATTCGTCACAGAAAAATGCCACTAATTGTCAATTTTTAGCTACATGTAAAAAATCGTCACAAAAAATTACTTTTAGTGACGATTTTATTATGACTTATTTTCAATTAGAATTGATGGAAATTAAATTTAACTATTAAAAGCTATTGATAATTTATACAAAAATTATACATAAAAAGTTCCAATTTTAAGATGGGTTCGGCTTTTGTCTAGTCCGAGATCGGACTGGACCGTGCTGTTGGGCCCATGGAGGCCCACCACGGGTCCCGTTTTGAAAATCTAAACCCTTTAATGTGTAGAACTCGTCGAGTACTACATGCCTATAAAAAATCACGTTGATTGGATATCTGTAGCTATGTGATCAAATCAGTTTTTGTATAAAAAAAAATGAACGGTGAAAAAATTAACGGTTGATAAAAAACTGTTTTGTTCACATAGCTATCGATATCCAATCAATGTGATTTTTTATAGGCATATAGTACTCGACGAGTTTTACACATTGAACGGTTCAGATTATCAAAACGGGACCCGTAATTAGCCTCCACAGACCCAACAACACAATCTAATTCGATCCCAAATTGAACAGAAGCCATGGCCTTTTAAGATTTGACCTCAAAAATCTGTTCATAAGACAAGGGTTAAGAGCCATCAATAATAATGCGTTTTTAACGTTGGTACAACGAAATTTGTGCCATATGTGGATAAGATTGTACTATTGTAACCACCACTCCAATGCACGATGGACATACTTAGACACATGTACACATATATGGTCGGTCCCAAGTGAAGCTCTACCACGAATTTTCCAGGAAAATCAACCTGCGTTTCATCGATTGATGTCAAATTGAGATGGAAATTTGAAATCGGCTCGACGGGAATTCCCGACCCCGACTCCGATTTTAGTGGTTTTTTTCATAAAAATACCCCCGACGGGGAGGAGACGGTATTTGAAAATCAATCCCCGATCTGTTCGGGGCCGGGGACGGTGATCAGTGTTCAAGCCCCGCCCCGGCCCCGATCCCCGATCCCGATCCCCGCCCCGGTTCCCCGACATGAAATTACTAATATACCCTCGTTTATATATATAATATATGTGTACAGTTACACCCCTCGCTATACATATATGTTTCCTAATACACTGAGTTTAGTCACACACACTCTCTCTCTCTCTCTCTCTCTCTCTCTCTCAAACCTTCCCCTCCCTCATCCGATGTCCCTCCCTCTCATCTCCCTCCCTCCCTCCGATCTCCTCCATCACTCCCTCACGCCGATCTCCCTCCTTCCGAGACCTCACTGCCTCTCCTCGATGTCCATCACTGCCTCCCGCGATCTGCCTCACGCCGATCTCTCTCCCTCCCTCCCTCCGATCTCACGCCGATCTCTCTCCCTCCCTTCAATCTGCCTCACGCCGATTCTGTGCCTCCCTCCGATCGCCGTCGTCCTCCATGCCGTTGCTTCTGTCGTGTTTCCCCGACCCAGATCTGATGAAGATGAAGTTGAAGAAAATCATGTATTAGAGTTTTTATTTTTTATTTTTATGGATTGATTTTTTATGGACTGATTTTTATTTTTTATTTTTATGGATTGATTTCACAGCTCAGATCTGTATGGACTGATTTTTTTTATGCTCTCACAGATCTGGACTAATTTTTTTTTATGAGTGTGTGAATATATGGACTGATTTCATGGATTATTTTGAAGGAATGATTTTTATTTTTTCTTTTTATGAACTGATTTCACAGCTTAGATCTGTATGGACTGATTTTTTTTTTTTTAATTTTAGCCGGGGAATTATCGGGGTCGGGGAAACCCGATCCCCATTGGGGACGGGGACGGGGGTGGTGATAGGCTCCCCGTCGGGGATCGGGACCGAGGACGGGGAATTTTCTACCATCGGGGATCGGGGACGGGGAGGGTGATCCCCGGCCCCGCCCCACCCCGCCCCGTTGCCATTCCTAATGTCAAATAGTGTTTCACGTTTTGTTAAGCATTTTTTTTTTAATTCCACAACAAAAAGTAGTAGATGGGATGGGCCTCTCTACAGTGAAATTCCAGGGATGGATTTAGGGTCGCTGTGTGAACCTCGCGGTTGTCCTATCTCCCGTGCTTTAAACGAGCATCGTTTTAAAATTTTTTGTTTTTTCTTCAGCATTGTTTTCCTAATACTTTTTGCTGGTCGGTGCTATTTAAAATATATTTTAAAAAAAATTAGTGAAATATCTCTCTCCAACTTTGCGTAGTAAGAGAGATCTAATATGTTTTTTTTTTTTTTATTATTATTATTAGTTAAGGTCCTTTTATGAAATTTCTTTGTTATTATACCAAGGAAATTTCAAAATTTCTTTGTGAAATTAAAAAAATTTCTCTGTAAAAATTAAAAAATTTCTGAGTTGGACAGAAATTTCTCTGGGTTGAATTTTATCTGTGAAAATGTTGAGGGACCCCAACTACTATGAAAATATTATATGTCTATCTTAATACCGAGCACTTTAAAAAAATTCTCCATGTTTTTTTAATTTTTTATTTTAGAGTAATCTACTTAAAAAAAAAATTAATAAAACTTAATTTTATATACCTGTATATATACAGGGATACATATAAATAAATTAAATTAAATTAAATTATCACTCATATTAATATTAATTTAAGTTACACTTTCATTGTATGATATAGTTAAAATTATTTTTTCTACATTGTAAATGTCACAACATACTTTAAAATAAATTTTAGAGTAAATTACAAATAAATTTCTTAAAGTTTACTTAAAATGCAAATTGTTTCTTGTAATGACCCAAATTGTTTCTTGTAATGCAAATTGTTTCTTGTAAGGACCCAAAATTACACTTCAATTAACAATTTTGGTAATTTTATTATTATAACCTTTTTATTTTGACTTAATATATTGATAACAAAATAATAAATAAAAAAATAATATTTTTTCAATTGAGAACAAAAAATATCATATGTCTAAAATTTTATTTTACATATTTTTTATTCATTTAAATAAAATTACATAAAAGCAATTAAACAAATCAATTAAAAAAACAATTTTACTTTTTTAAATGCAAGCAATATATATCAAAGAGATGACTTTGAAAAAATAAGAAAGAAAAAAAAACAATTAAAGGGCAATACCAAGTTGGGAAGGATGGTGGGTGTCGTAAGACAAGATGATGGGACCTAAAAGGGGATAAATTAGAAATATTTAAGAATAGAATGGATGATGAAGGTACTTGGGACTTGGAAGATGATACTAACACTATGTGAAACTCGATGACCAATTGTATGAGGAGAATTTCAGGGGAAGTGCTTGGAGAGTTAAAGGGAATGGGACCTAGTTCTAGGAAAACTTGGTGACGGATGGAAGAGGTTTAAGCGGTAGTTAAGGCAAAAAAAAAAAAAAAAAGTGCTTTAAAAAGTGGCATAAAGATAGAACTGAGGAAAACCTTAAAAGTGTGTTTATTTTGAGGGATTATTTCATGGGATTGGACTATTAGTTCATTTGGACTAATAATCCATTGTTTGGTTCATTTTTTTGCTCCGAATTAATAGTCCCTCCGGACTATTAGTCCCTCATATGAGGGATTATTATATCCTAGGGGGAGGGGTTGGATTATTTCCATGGGATTTGTATCTCATGGAACTAATGTATGAAATGTCTATTTTACTTAATAAACAATTGGAAAAGGATAAAATAGTCTTTTGAACATTTATAAATTATTTTTTTAGTGGTGTTAATTTAAATTATATATTAAATAAAAAATATAAATTACAAAATTATAAATTAAATTTAATTAAAAATAATAAATTAAAAATTATGGCCTTATAATTTTTTTAGTGTTGTTGAAAAATTAAATTTATATGTTAAATAAAATTATTTTTTAGTGTTGTTAATTTAAAATTATTTATTAAATAAAAAATATAAATCATAAATTATAAATTATAAATCAAAAATCAAATTTAATTAAAAATAATAAATTAAAATTTATGACCTTATAAATTAAATTTTTTTAGTGTTGTTAAAAAATTAAATTTATATATTAAATAAAATTATTTTTTTTAGTGTTGTTAATTTAAAATGATATATTAAATAAAAAATATAAATTATAAATTTAAGGGCAAATTATATATACTTCCCTTGAGGTTTGGCTAAATTACAGATACCCCCCTATGGTTTCGGAAATTACATCCTGCCCCCTAAGATTTGTATTTTCATAACAATTTGCCCCCTGAGGTTTAAATTTCATAACAAATTACCCCCTAATTTGTTATGCAAATATAGCATTTAGGGGGAAATTTATAATTTCTCAAACCTCAGGGAGGTATTTGTAATTTAACCAAATCTCGAGGGGGTATATGTAATTTGCCCTAAATTTAATTTAATTGAAAATAATAAATTAAAAATTATGGCCTTATAAATTAAAAAATTTTAGTGTTGTTAAATCATAAATTATAAATTATAGATTATAAATTTAAAATTATATACTAAATAAAAATTATAAATTACAATGGTAAAATAGTCTTTTGAACATTTATCCTTATCTAGTCCGTCCAACCAAACATTGGATTCACTAAAAATAGTCAAATCTAGACATCTAATCCCATGACTAAACAAACATAGGGTACAAATCCAGTTCAAGCAAATAGTCCAAGGACAATGTATCCCAGGACTGACAGTCCGATGAATTACAATCTTTTCTTATCTAGTCCGTCGAAAACAAACATACCCTAAGAGTTATAGATTGGCTAATAAGGAGATCAAGAAAGTAGTGAGAGAGACTAAGTTGAAAGCTTATGATGACCTATACACTAGACTAGATAGTAAGGAGGGAGAGAAGAGGATATACAAACTTGCTAAGATACGGGAGAGGAAAACAAGATATTTTAATCAAGTTAAGTGGATCAAGAGTGAGCATTCTAAGGTATTAGTGAAGAATAAAGAGATTAAGGGGAGATGAAAGAACTATTTTGAGCAACTATTAAATGAGAAATATGGAGGCACGTTAATAAGAGAAGAAATAACTAGTAATACGATAAATCAAGACTATAGGTTCCATCTAGGATTAGGAACTTTGAAGTAGAGATTGTACTTAAGAAGATGAAATCAAATAAGGCTTTAGGACCCGATGATATCCTTATTGAAACTTAGAAGTATTTGCGTAAATGGGGAGTTGCTTGGTTGACTAAGTTGTTTAGCAAAATTTTGTTGACTAGGAACATGCCAAATGAGTGGAGGAAGAGTATTTTAGTGCTAATCTATAAGTAGAAAGGAGATGTCCAAAATTACAACAACTATAGATGAATCAAGCTAATGTGTCATATAATGAAAGTGTGGAAAAGGGTGATGGAACGCCGATTTTGAGATATAACAGAGGTGTCAGAGAATCAATTTAGGTTTATACCTAGTAGGTGAACAATGAAAGTGATCTATCTTTTGAGGAGAGTAATAGAAAAGTATAGAGAAAAGAAAAGAGACATTAATGTGGTATTTATCGACCTTGAAAAAGCATATGATGGAGTGCATCGAGTAATAATATGGTGGGTGTTGGAACAAAAAGGGATGACAAAAGGTTACATTGATGTGATTAGGGACATGTGTGAAAGGGTGGTGACCACTATTAGATTGCATGTTGGAGAAACAAATGAATTTTCTATCACTGTAGGGTTACACCAAGGATCTATCTTAAGTTCTTATTTTTTTGCTTTAGTTATGGATGAGTTGATGAGAAATATTCAAGATGACGTGCCATGGTATATACTTTTTGCAAACGATATCGTGCTAGTAGATAAGACTAGAGAAGGAGTTAACACAAAATTGTAGATTTGGAAAAAAAACACTTGAATCTAAAAAATTCCGAATAAGCAGAACTAAGACAAAGTACATGGAGTGTAAATTTAATAATAGTAACAATGAAAGTAGAGGAAAAATGAAGATTGAGAATCAATAACAGCTTAGGAGTGAACATTTTCGTTATCTATGGTCAATTATCACAACGGTGGGGGAGATTGATGCGGATGTAGCCCATAGGATTAAAGCGAGATGGTGGAAGTGAAGAAATGCGTCTGGGGTACTATGTGATAGACGAATACCTACTAGACTAAATGGTAAGTTCTATAAAATGATTATTAGACTAGTGATGTTTGTACGGGACGGAGTGTTGGGCAACCAAGAAATAACATGTAGATAAGATGAGTGTAGCTGAGATGAGGATGTTAAGGTGGATGTGTAGCAAGACTAAACTAGACAAGACAAGACAAAATTATGAATGAGTGCATTCGGGAATGGGTATGAGTAGCACCGATAGAAGATGAGTTGAGAGAGAATTGATTGAGATGGTTTGGTCAATTCAATGGAGACCAATAGAGGCAGTAATGAAGAGATACGATGCAGTGACGGTAGATGGTAGTGTTAGGGGACTGGATAAGCCTAGATTAACATTGGCTAGCATTATAAATAGAGATATGGACTTACTTAATTTGTCTAACGAAATGGCCTTTGATAGAGTCGTGTGGAGAAGAAAGATTCATGTAACCGACCCTATTTGACGAGACTTAAGGCTTGGTTTGGTTTAAACAACATTCAGCTTGTTTGATTTGGATTTTCAAGATTCCCATTTCAGAAAATTAATTTTCTTGTTTTTCCGTTTGTTTTTTTTCACTATTTTTTTTAAAAAAAATATTCTAACATTTTTTTTTGATTTTTAGATATACCTAACATAAATACACTTAAAAGGTATAATATTTGTGAAAAAAAATCTTTAGAAAATTCACTAAATACCAAAAATATTTTTAAAAAATACGAGAATTCAATACGTTTTTTGTATTCTTGTGTATTTATTGATTTTTTAAAATATTTTTATACAAATATTTTACTTTTTAGATAAATTTAAGTAAGGTATATCTAAAAATGTAAAAAAAAATTACTTAAAATTTTAAAAATATTCACTAAAAATAAAAAAAATATAAAAAATAAAAAACTCAATTTTCAAAGAATTCACTGATTGTGACATAACAGAATGAACCCCAAAAAAATATTTAATTTATTTGGTTTCAGTTTTCTGAATTCGATTTTTTAGAAATTCAATTTTTTTGTTTTTCATGTTTTTTTTTAGTGAATATTTTTAAAATTTTAAGCAATTTTTTTTTTTAGATCCATCTTACTTAGATGTATCAAAATAGTAAAATATTTTAGAAAATTAATAAATATAGAAAAATATGAAAAATGTATTGAATTTTTGTATATATATATATATATATTATATTTTTGATATTTAGTGAATTTTTTTTTAAAAAAAATTCACAAATATTATACTTTTTAAATGTATATAAGGTGTGTCTAAAAAATTTTTTTAAAAAAATTGCCTAAAATATTAAAAAGAATCATTGGAAACAAAAATAATATTGAAAATAAAAAAAATAAAATTTTCTAAAAAGTATTTTTTAAAAACCAAAATGAAACAAGTTTATTATTTTAAATAACACCGGCTGCGCAAAACAACATAGAATAAAGTTTAAAAAAAAAAACTAAAATGGTGTCGTTTAAGGCATGACAGGGAGGACAGTTGCGAGGGTCACAACAGTGAACCCGCCGCATCCAAAAAAACAACAGTGAACCCGCCGCATCCATTTCGTATTGTGTAGCACTCACCGTCCAAAGGATAGCTAGATGGACTAGGTCAATTGAATGAATAAATTGTTACATATAATTTTATTTTTTTTAATGCATTTTCTCACATTTAGACAAAATTGAGTAGATCCTTCTAGATTTATTAATGTCGACTCTATTATCTGTTGATGTGATTAAAGTGGAGCGAGAGATGAGATTATCTCAAGTATTTGACTCACATATTTGGTTCTATCACTACAATAAATTAAGGTTTTTATGATCAAAATTTAGAAACGAAATCATATTTTAAGGACAAAATATCTTAAGCATTAAAAGTGTTATTATTGTATTTTTAACAACGAAATGAGACATTTAGTGATTAATTACTATCTTTCGAGAGCAAAATTTTCATCTAAAAAAGTAATTTATTTTGGCACGAAATTGGTTTATCTCTTAAAATACATTTATTAGCGATATTTTCAAAATTTTATCGTTAAAAATCCATTATTTTACTTTTCAAGAAGACGTTCATGGCTGGCATCCTGCTAAAAATTGGTCACATCTTTTTTCCGAACACTTTTTGTCTTTTGTAATCTTTTTTATTTTTTTAAATTATATCAATTTTTTTTACTTATCCTATTTATCTTGTGTATATGAATTTAAAAGGTAAAAATAAAATAAAACTGAAAAATCTTTTAAAAAAAATAAAAATAAATACTAAAGGCAAAAATGCTATTTTTTTTTGTTTTTATTCTTTTGGGATTTTTTTTTATTTCTTATTTTTTTTTTAAATTTTTAACTATTATAGTTCATCTAGTCAAGGAGAAACCCAAAAGTATAAAACTTTTTAAATTTTTATAAAAAGTTCAGTAAAAAAAATCAACAAAAAATTAACTAAAAAGTAACTCCCAACACACACATGATGAGAATTAGTTTCCTAATGTTTAAAATTTTCATTTTTTTAGATGAAAAAGTTTGATTTCTAAAAATCTTATATGTTGTAGTTATATAAAAAGAATAAGGATAAATTATATTTTGACAACTTTTATTCAAATTTTACTTTAATTTCTCATTTTCTAATTGTAACAATTAAGTGTGCTTTTCAACTCTTATTTTAACACGGTCACCATTTAAAATTTAATTGAAAAATATAATTAATACAATTTTTATTTATTTATTTATTTGTTTTAAAGTCTCTCTAATGAACTCAGGTAGCCCTCACATGAGCACATTTCATTCAAATTTTTAACGATAGGCAACAATATTACCACATTAAAACATAAGTTAAAAATAAAAAGTTTAATTGTTACAATTAAAAGATGGGGCTCAAAATGAAATGCCATAAAATTTAAAAGTGAAAAGTACAAATTTTCAAAGAAAAATAAAGTTCATTTGAAAGACCGAAGTTTCATATGCTAACATTTGTTGTTATAAGGTGAGAAACAGGATTGGGTATTTTGTGTTATTTTAATTTCTTCCTTAAGAACATCTCTAATCAGATTTTTAAATTTGTAGATATATTCATGAAAAATAATTTATACAATAATTTTGAATTTGTGAGTGCCGAACGACCATCCAAACTACCGGCGCAATTCTTGCCATCTACGGTTGTCACCCTTATTAACCGCGACTATCACCCTTATTGCTGGATAATTGGCCGAACGGCCGGCTAAAAGAACCACCCAGACGACCGGCATGCATAAATTCGGACGATTCGAACAAGTTAAAATTCAGTGGATGTAATTTTACGGTATATTTATATATATTTTATGATCATATTTGTTTTTAATTATATTTATATATCAATTCATATGTCATGACGAATGTATTGATCAGGTGTGTCATAACTTCTCTTTAGTTCTAATTATTGTAATCCCACAGCTATGAAACATTATTACTCTCAAAATATTATTATAGGTAATTAGGCCTTGTTTGGGATGCAATTTTTTAGTTAAAATAGTTAATAAATATAAATAAAAAATCAAAATAATTAATAAGACAAAATATTATATTTAAACCATAATTATTTAATTTTTTTAAAAAAAAAATCAACTATAAAAAAAAATCATATGCACAACTTTATTAACCACACTAAAATAGTCAAATAACTAAAAAGTTATGTCAAAAAAGTTCATAGCTTAATTGGTGTGGGTATGCTATAACTACGCAGCATACCAAACATGTGTAATTTGTAGGAGAAATCTCACATCAATTATATTTTAAAAAATAATTATCAATAAATTATAAAATTTATAAATATTAATAATTATAATTATAATTTCTTATATGAATTTGTAATTATTTTCTCAAACTAATACTAAATTATAATTTTTCCTAATTTGTATTCGATATGCAAAATATTTTCAGTGTGACACAGTAAGACTTGGAAA
Source organism: Camellia sinensis (assembly GCF_055761805.1). Taxonomy (NCBI): domain Eukaryota; kingdom Viridiplantae; phylum Streptophyta; class Magnoliopsida; order Ericales; family Theaceae; genus Camellia; species Camellia sinensis. Next base: position 224,421,675 of record NC_138963.1, on the reverse strand, counting down.
TTAGTTGGTTTCATGACCTGAACCCGCCCTTATGGGTTAAGGACATAACCAACCAGTAATCTAGAGATTACCTACGGTCTCAAACCGAATAAGACATAACTCATCAGAGTAAAGAGGTCAAACGGAAGAAAATATTTAAAATTTTGTCCATAAAGTTGTGCTTATATGCACATCATAACATTTCACATAAGTATTCGTTAATAACTCACATTAAAGGGAAATTAACATACAAACTGTACATACAGGGCCATTCAAGTCTAAGTCAGTCAAACCCAAAGTTTATATACAAAAGTGATCCAATGTTTTCACCAACATAACAAAACTATAACAAAAGAACAAAATAGGCGAAGACAAGTCTCGTGCGTGAGACGTTGGGCTGACTCTTCAAAACCTTGACTGTTTCCCACATATTTCACCGAGGCTGGGTTTGGACATCCCTTGGCTTACCTTCATACACATGAATGAGCATGAGCGAAAGCCCAGTGAATAATATCGAATAAAGAAGATACACAATAACAATGTACAACAGACGGCCTTGGGCCTAATTGTTCCTGTCCGACGGCCTCTGGCCCAATCGTTTGTGTCAAACGGCCTTCGGCCCATTCGTTCATGTCATACGGCCTCTGGCACATTCATTCATGTCATATGCCCTCTGGCCCATTCATTCATGTCCAACGGTCTCTGGCCCATTCATTCATGTCCAACGGCCTTTGGCCCATTCATTCATGTCCAACGGCCTCTGGCCCATTCATTCATGTCCAACGGCCTCTGTCACGCCCCACTTTTATTACTCGAAGTCATTACCGAATTCATTAACTTAATTCAATTTCAAGGATAACATGCGGAAATAAACTCATACATTCAATCCGTAAAAGTGATTAACAATACTCTCATTCGTATGCAAAGTAAATATTACATGAACATACTTAATAAATTGCCCTTGGGCTTACATCACTTAAGGTACAAGACGAAGGGTGTAACCCTTTTACAACAATGGCATTCCGCCAACATAACATAGGCCCCGTGGCCAATAAATAAGTAGATCCAAATCTTGCAGCTCAACCTGCTTAATACCTGAAAAAGGTTCAACAACGTGCGATGAACATATAGTCCAGTAGGGATCTCAACATGGCCCTCAACAATAACAATATACAGATAGCTATGATCATGAATGCTCAATCTCATACAGGAATAGTAATGTGACAGTTTATACAAAAAATATATATATACGTATAAACTTTTCTCGAAAACAACCATTTCATTCAATGCTATAAATGATTCATCTTTCTTTTTCTTTCATTAAACCTCGTTCCCAATCTTTTATAACATTAACAATTCCTTAGGGATTAAATTCACTAAGCCCACTACCCACTTCCATTTTCCACACATACTATAGATGTACCTTTTCAAAACAAGTTTCTAAGGTGTTCGGTCTCTTTCACGTTACCAAAAGACAAAAGGGATTTTCGTTCATTTCCAATTCAATTTTAACTATGCATGCACAAGATAAACCAATGAGGCAACTCGGCCCTCCAAGACTGTAACCAACACAAATCATGATGTTCCCAGATACATTGAAACTACAACAACAACCAAACTTTGCTCTACTAGTTATGTGCGTAGTAAGCCAAAGATACACCTTTTAAAACAACAAGCCAGTTTACCAGGCGCTAGCTGGAGGGGTATGGTACCTTCGATTATTAGCGCAGACAGTTCTCCAGGCGCTAGTTGGAAGGTCACGGTATCTCTGATTATTAGCGCAGGGTATAACACCACCAACCAAATGCAACAAGGCACAACTAACATGTATAACACATATACATAAACCATCCAGATACAAACAATGTGTTAAAGTATATGAACACATAACTACTTCTTCCCAAGCAAGCATACATATCTAATGTATCTCAACAATTCATCACATACGATGTTCCATTAACAATGGTATTATGCATACACGACAATTCAATTCCCATATTTATTTTCTATGACTCACATAGAGTTAAAGTTTCATTCTTCACTTTCAAAATCAACTTTCATAATTTTCCAAATCAATATGTTCCACCACTTATTCCAAAAACACTTTTCTCATTTTCCCAAAATCAATTCCATTCCTTCCATAATCTTCCAAACTAATTATGCAAATTAAATCATAATCATTAAGTTAGGGTTTTTCTATATTTCAACAACAACATGCTATTTCACGCCACAAATAGTCCAATGAACACCCAAAGACAATAAATCCATTTTTAATCAACCAACTCTAGGTTCCCTCATGATTTTCAAACAAACCCAACATAGGTATGGTTTTCATGCAATACAAAACTACCACATGTCTATCTATAGACGAAGTATTGAAAAAGAACAAGGAAATCCCTACCTCAAATGGAGAACTCAAATGGAGAAGATGACCCGAAATCAAAGTGCTCCAAATCCCAAATTTCTTGGATCACAACGAAACCCTCGACGATCAACACATTTCTTGCAAAGGCCCAAGGTGAGGAAAACACTCTAGCTAGATCAATCCTAAGAGAGAAGTTAGGTTTTAGAGTGAGGTGCTCTCCAATGGCTTTTTCGGAAAAGTAAGAGAGAGAAAGGAAATCAAAAAGTGATTCAAAAAGCTGACTCTCGGTGTGTTATACAGGTCTCCCCGCTCGAGCGTGGAAGACCCCGCTCGAGCGTCACTCACAGACTCCCGCTCGAGCGCCAAAACCCCCGCTCGAGCGGCGGATACGACCATCCAGAAGTTTTGCAGAACAGGCCCCTGCTCGAGCGTCCAACTCCCCGCTTGAGCGTCTCACACAAATTCCCGCTCGAGCGTCAAACCTCACGCTCAAGCGTCCAACACTACAGAGGAAATACTGGGAAGGTGATTTTCCCGCTCGAGCGCCGAAACCCCCGCTCGAGCGGAGAGGTCAAAAACTGGGCAAAGATTCTAGGTTTTAGAACACAACCGACTTATTCCCAACAAGACCAACACAACCCAAATCTCTAAGATAAAGAGTAAGGGACGGAAAAGAGGATAAGACAACAACAATTCTACGGAATCGAGTCCGGATTACGGTTCAATAATAACAGGGAATATTGGGATCGCTATAGCCTCTGACCCATTCATTCATATGTCAGATTATCATTTGTGTCAGACTATCATTTGAGTCAGACTATTATTCATATCAGACGGCCTTAGGCCCAACCATATGACATAGCAAACATTTATCCACAATTCAAATTAACAACTTATAAGACTCATAGGGAAACAAGTAATTGGACAAATAACATACTTCAAAATATCTTTATTAAGATATTACTCAGAGTGTTCTGTCAGTGGATTCACCCTTGAGCTTGACCCTACACATTACATAACGCATATGGGTCATTGTAATAACCCCGATCTACAATTAGCTACTAATCGGTAGTTAAGGATGTTAATTAAGTGAATAAAATAAATTATGGGTTTATTATGTGATTTGCATGATATTTGGCTTACTATCTGTTACTTGTAGAAATATCTGTCTGAAATTCTGCTTTAATATGTAAATTGAAAGCCTTATCGGGATCCGAAAACGAAATTGACTACACCGATATGTTATTTGGAATTTTTAGAACCATATGGCTAGTTTTATTAAAAATTGATTCAGTTTGATTCGTTAAGTCGTGTTTGGCAAGCCTTATGTTCTAATTAGTGTATTTTAGCATCATAGCTTTATATGTGACCCTTAAGCTCATTTTTGAGCTCCATTCTTTTGCCCCCTTAGTGCTAAAATCTGGTGAAACATTTTAGAGAGAGAGGGAGCACAATTCTAGTGAGAGAAAGGGAGAGATTAAAGAGAAATTGAAGGCTATAGCTAGAATTGATCAAAGATTGTGCTAGAACAAGAGTAATTCAAGACTCTAGGTAAGATTTCAACCTCTAGATTATGTAACTAAGTCATTTAGCATGAAATTTCTTCAAGATTATGAGTTTAATGTGTATATTGAGCTTAGAAGGAAGATTTGAGTGGCAATTCATGCATGCATGTACATTTTCTCACAAATTGAGCATGAACTCCAAGAATTCTCTCTTGCATGTTTGAAATTCATCTTTATTTAGGGAAATCATCAAGTTTCAAGTTGTTTTGTGGTGTTTGATCATGTTTTGAGAAGTTTAATACAAGAAAAATTCATGCATGTTGTGTTCATGAAAATTCATCATATTTTAAGTTGAAATTGTGAGTTTTTAACAAACCCTTAGGCCATGATTTTATGAAATGATCCTAAATTTTTCATGTTTTACAAATTTACTATGTTATCTCAAGTTTTGGGGCCCAAGAGATGTGTTTTGAAGGTTGGAATTCGAGTTTTGAGCTTCAAGGTGCAATCTGGAAATTCCAGAATTTGCATCTACGCTCGAGCGTGGGAGTTCACACTCGAGCGACCATTCTGAGTGCGTGCACTCCGCTCGAGTGACCAAAAGTCCGCTCCAGCGTGAATTGCAAACTCCCAGAAGTTTCATGTCTTTTACAGATCGCTCAAGCGAAGGAATGTGTGCTTGAGCGACCATTCACATTTTGCATGTCCGCTTGAGCGAGGAAAGCTACGCTCGAGCGTGGACCTTATTTTCAGAAAATTTGACTAAGTGTTCCAAGGCATGTTTTGGCATCCTCATTGCATCTTAGGCATTCCTAAGCCTTAATTAAGCCATAGTAATGAGCTTATGGAGTAGAAACACACTAAGAAAAGAATGTACTAAGTTCCGAGACTGCAAGTGTGTGTGTTTTAGGCACTATGATAAGAAAGAATAAGAACCAATGTAATGAAAGCTAAGCCTTAATGGCCACTTGAATGTGTAATGATAAGATGTGCTTGTGTTATATATTTTGTGGTTGTAGGTTAAGACTCGAGGATTGATTGACCGCCTACTGGAACCACTATGAGTAACGTTATCGTAAAGATACGTTTATATGAATTATGTTCCAAATGAAATGTGATAAGCTATGATTTCTGAAATGATATCTGTTTACGCGAATGAACATCCCAAGTTTGAAATCTATTATGGAATCCATAGATAGTCCCAAGTCATGGGGGACGACATGAAAATGCAGGTCCATGACATACAAGTAATTACGAGATCTCGTTAGCCACTTCATTGTACTGATATGTGTTTAATCGGTATCCGGAACCGATTACTCTAGTCGGAAGACATTTTGTGATGTGTTCTATGGGATGTACCATTATTATGTTCTGATATGAGGATGATTATGCTATGATCTATTTTCCGCTTATGATATATTCGGATTTCATTCACTAACACCTTTACCTTAATATTATTCATTGGGCTTTAGTTCACTGTGTGTATATATATGTATAGGTGAGCATTCTGGAGCCCGAGCTTGAAGGCTTTTGTCTGGATCTGCGTTCTGTTGTCAGCCAACCATTGTGCCTCACGTGGAGGTTCCCGAAGTGTCCTGAGTTCAAGTTCTGTTGGTTCTATGTATATGTATAACTTGTTTTAATTCTGTTGGCTGGACTTATGATACTATAATATGTGTGGGTATAATGTATGAATGACTATTGCATATGTATATAAAGTTTTTAATTATTCCATTTCATATAAGTCAGCACAGCTCTTTGGACAATTATATTTATGTATTTGCTTCTGCTAGCCCCTTTATCTTGTTAATCTGTTCAAAGGCCTTCGGTAGTCCACAGATTACTGTCCGGTTACGATGCTAAACCTATAGGGGCGGGTTTGGGTCGTGACAGTCACAAACGATTCAATCCGTTCTTAATTCATACATCCCTCTTAGGCTTCTTTCTTATCCTTTTAATTCATTCATAATGCTCAATGCATGCCTAAGAGTACTTAGAAGTGAAAGAGAACGGAAAATGAAACACATAACACTTTTACAAATTTTCTGAAACAGGGGTCCCTGCTCGAGCATGGACTTTTCCGCTTGAGCGGACCCATTAGGTCTGCAAAAGTATTGGTTGCCTCATTTTTACACTCGAGCGTGAATTCGGGCGCTCGAGTTGAAAGTCTCACTACATGGCTCCCCACTCGAGCGGACATCCATGTCTGCAAAAAGTTCTGGGAGCTTGCATTTCACGCTCGAGCGGCGCTTTTCCCGCTCGAGTAGACATGCCGAATTCTGGGTTTTCCAGAACTGTTCTTGAGCTTCAAACTTGCATTCAAAGGCTCCAAAGCTCGAATTAAGGTACCAAAATAGGGAAACACATTATATATCATGAGTAGACAAACAATATGAGGCCAATTGCTCAAAATCATGGTCCAATCTTCAAAATTAATCAACATTTCGTTAGTATAATCAAGGCTCATACATTCAACCCTCATATGAGCTCCATGTCTTCCATATTCAAACATGCATGCAAATTTTTGACTTCATTTCTATTTCAAATCATGCAAATGACACTTATTATTATGGAACCCATGAAAATTATGCATGCATGTGAAGATTGGTGTCCAATTCTCCTTGTTCAACATTATTCATGCTAGCTCATGCAAATTTCAAGCTCAAACATACAATTCATGGCAATCTCCTACATGCATGTATATATTGACTCTCAATTCATCAAAACTAACTCAATTCATGTTCTTGATAACCATTCAATTTTGAATTCACAAAGTTACAAACTAAAATCTATGAATTTACTTACCTAGGAGCTTCAAACACCCAAATTCTAGCCAATTCTTGAGTTAATCTTCAAGATTTCAAAGCCTCTTGTTCAAATCTCCAATTGTTTCCTTCTCTCTCTCTCTAGCCGACGCTCACTCTCTTTTGTTAGAGCAATCTCATCCAAGTTGAATAAAAAGAGAGGAATTGAGTGTATAATGGCCCTTTTATAGCCCCACTTAATTAATCATTCTGAATCTAATTATTTTGATCCGAATCAATTTTCAATTAAATTTCACCGTAGGCTTTAAAAATTACGCCAATCACAATGGCGCAGTTAATTTCGGTTTCTGTGGCCGATAAGGCCTTCAATTTTCAGTTTATAACAGTAAGTTGAATAGATATTCCTATGGTGAATAGATAGAAATTCAAAACCACATATATTCATATAAATGGCACACCAAATCATATCAAACACATAATCACAATCACAATTAAGGTTAATTAGCATAATACGGAACAAGGTTATCACAGTTGGTGTCCTTGCAAAATACTTTCTGTGTGACGTAGTACGACTTATAGCATTCCTGGTTTAGACCCGACTGGTTGATGTTTTGAAGTCAGGTTTCAGCTGTCATTTTTAAATATTCATATTATGTTTCTCCTTATTTCTCGTTGAGTTTGGTTATTGGAGTGTCTTGGTTGTGTTTGGAATATGTTGGTTGCTAGTTGGTCCAAACTGTTGTTGTCCAGAGTTTGGTCTCTTCGCTCGAGCGAAGCTTTTTGTGCTCAAGCGAGCTTTGTGAGCTCCCAGTGCTTTTGCAGGCCTGCAGAGATGCTGAGGAGGTAGTGTTCTTCGCTCGAGCGAGACTTCTTGCACTTGAGCGGTAGCTTTCTGTCTGTAAAACTTTTGAGAGATTGTATTCTACACTCAAGCGAAGATTCTTGCGCTCGAGCAAAATAACTTATTTTGTCTGGTCACCTGAGCGGCAACTCTTTCACTCGAGTTAACTGTGCGTATATCAGTTCGTAAACAGGCCATTTTACATTACTTTTTCATCTCTCTCTCTCTAGAATATTTCAAAACCCATAGTCGAGACTCTCTCTCTCTCTTTAAAACTCACTCTCTTTCTACAAATACACCAAGATCTACCTATTTCTCTACCCTACTCCCTTTGTTAAAAAAGGTAGAGCTCATTTAGAACTTCGTTTTCATCAGAATAGAGTTAGGTTTTGGCTTCATCCAAGTTTCATTTGTGTTCATCTCGTCTTCTAATTTTGAGGTAGGAATTCTCTACATTCTTTTATAATTTTTAACTTAGTTATTTGTTTTTATAAAATGATATTGTGATTTTGGATGATTTTGAACAAACCTACGGTTTTGGTTTAAAATCAAAAGAGGGATTTTCAAGTGGATGTATTGAAAATGGTTTTGGGGTTGGAAATGAGGTTGATTTGTGATCAAACTATTGATTTTGATACTTATAATGGATTTTGAAAAAAAAATGGGTTTTACCCTAAATGGCTAAGATATTTATTTTGTATAAATAAATAGAATTGATGTTAAAAAAGTGAAATTGGATGGATATTGATATAGATGGTGGAATTTGATATGTATTATCACTTACCTTGAAATTTGAAAAGTTTATCTGTATTGGAGATTTTATATCTGTTTAGAAATATCTGTTTTGGGTTATCGGTGGAGGATAACTATGATTGTTGCAGAAATTGCATGAAAATTATGTGAATTGAAATTAATTTCTCATCCATATGCATCGAACATTGTTGCTCATTTAATACATTGCAATATGAATTTGAGAAAAAATGGTGAACGTTGGAAAGAGGTGTGTATCACCAAATTAAGTTGGCCTATGTGTCCAAGGTGAAAGTCTTGAAAAACGCGTGTATATATAGCGACCCCGGTCTTTTTCCTTTAGATTATTGTATCTGGACTTAGGTTCCGTGGATCCTGTCAGTATATATTGGTTGTTGTCGTCCTTTAATCTCTTTGTATTTGAGTTATAGGATGTGTTGGGCGGGTCTGTTACAAGTCAGTTGAGTTTAGATGCCAAAACTAGTTGCCCAGATTTTGACCTGTCCGCTCGAGCGGAAGTTTGATGCTCGAGCGGGGGTTCTTTTGTTGCTTGTCCGCTCGAGCGGGGGTTTTGGTGCTCGAGCGGGATTATCACCCATCCAGTATTTCCTGTGCAGTGTTGGACGCTCGAGCGTGGGATTGGACGCTCGAGCGGAAATGTGTGAGTGCCGCTCGAGCGTGGAGTTGGACGCTCAAGCGGGGACCTGGTTCTGCAAAAGTACTGGGAGTGCGTATTCGACGCTCGAGCGGGAGTTTGGACGCTCGAGCGGGGAGTCGACTATATCAGTCCATGATTTCACTTTTTGGATCACTTTTTGACCTACTTTTCTTTCTTAACTTTTAAAAACCGCCCCTTGAGAGTCTCTCTCTCTAAACTTGCCTTCTCTCTAAGAATTGATCTACTTAGGGTGAGTATCTAACCTTAGTCCTTTATTAAAAAGATAGAGTGAGTCAAGGGCTTCCATTTAATCTGAACGTTTGGTGGTTTGGAGCACTTTGGAATTTAGGTCTTCATCTTCGTCTTCTCCATTCGGGTTATTTTCTTCAAGGTAGGGATTTCCTACTCCATCCTATAAGTTTTGTTCTAAGTTTTGGTATTTTGATATGTTGGGAGTACTTTGGTAATTTTGGGAAAAACCCTAGTTGTATTAATAAATTAATTTGTATAATTAATTTAAGGAAATTGGGGAAATTGGTTAAATGCATGAAATTGAGGAATTCATTGATTAAATGGTGTAGTTGGATAATTAAAATCACTCGCCTATTGAATTGTTGATATATTTATTTCCAGTCTAGAAATAACTGTTTTGGGCTATCGGTGGAGGATAGTCGTGTTTGTTGTAGACATTGCATGAGGATTAGGGAAAATTGAAACTAATCAATTTGTTTAAGTCATAAATTTAGACTAATGAATTAATACAGAAATTACATGTATTGATTGAGCATTGCATATGCATATTGTTTGGGAGGAGATAGGGGATGTACTCCACGGCTTAGGGGAAGATAGGGGATGGACCTCTAAACCGGATTTTGTTTGGGAGGAGATAGGGGATGGACTCCATTAGCATCACTATTATGTGTGCTTATTATATTGAAGTGTTTTTACATGTTATTGATACAGCACTACAATGTGTATCAAACGGGAAGTATGAAGTGTTTTGATATGAGCCTGAGTCTCATTTGTTTTGTTGATATTGAAAGTAATGTGAATATGATATATAGTTCACTGTTGTAAGTTTGACCAGGTTTTGAGCCATGTTGATAATAATGGAAAGCGAAATGTGTCTTAGACATTAGTGTCATGAGACTGTATAATGATACAATTGATTATCTTGGTTAACCATCTATTGAATGCTATAGCTTTATTCAATGCTTATATTTGGTTTAGTAATTTTCTACTGGGCTGTGGCTCACCCTTTATGGGAACATCATTTTCAGGTTCAGGTGATAAGCTACCTCCAAGGACTTAGCTTGGAAGGATTTGACTTTTGGATTTTGAAGACTATCTTCAGTTAGTTGTTTTGATTTGATAGTACATGTAAACATTCAAGCCTAGGGCTTTACTTGTATTTGAGTTAGAACTCATATTTTTGTGTCCAAGTGTTGGCTTGGAAAGATGTAAGCCGTAGGGCATTTAATTTGATGTTACATGTAATGCTTTTATTTAGAAATACTCTGATGAATGAGATAATGAATTGTTTACTTTAAATATTGCATGTCAGTGACAAATATATAATGAGTCTATTTTGAGGGCGTTACAGTATACATGGGTGTTGGTTCCCGTGGACAAAATATTCGTAAAATGACAATAGTAACGCTTGTATAGGCTATGTTTACAAGGGTGCCGTTTGACGGTTTCCTATAAATGAAATATCTGTGAAAGGTTGTATCGGTTTGAGAATTCCCCCTTGTTTTCTGTTGTAAAGGAAATGATTTGAGAATTGTGATATAAGCTGAGCATGGTATGATTTTTGAGAAAGAAATATAAACGTATTGGTCACAAGCATTGCATGTGCATTTCACCCTTATATTTTTGTTAAGATTCATATATTGTGTTGGATTATTTCTACTGGGCTTTAACTCACCTTATATGGAAAAAAAAAAAAAAATCATTTTCAGGTGCTGGTGATATGCCTCCACCAAGGACTTAGCTTGGGAGGACTGTGGAGTTGAAGGCTTAGTGTTGTATTTTGTATTTAATTTTGTACAAGCATAGGGCTTTATATGTATTGAGCTGAAGACTCACTTTTGACGTAGCCAAGTAGTGATTTAGAAAAATGTAAGCCTTTAGGGCATACGATTATCTGTTCAGCTTTCGTTTCTTTTCTCAATCTTGTAACAAGTGCTGTAGATTCATGATGTACTGTTTATGAATATATATCACATGTGTCACCTTTGTTTTATATCCAATTATGATTAATGAAGGCTTATCAATTCATATATGTTGCCACTTATTGGTTCTGTCACGACCCCATTCCGCCCTTAGTAGAATGGTGCCGTGATGGCCAGTAATCCGAGATTACCAAAGGCCAACTTACAAAGATTCACACACAATCAGAGTATACATATGGGGCTTACATGTGCGGAAGCAATAAATTTAAATCTAAGTAGTCCATAAGAGTTGTGCATAGATCAAATGAAATGACATACATCTTAATAAAGTTTATAACTTGGATACAATAAAATAAAGTACAAAAAATACATGTTGATCAAAAGGCTTCTCAAGCCGACATATACAAAGAGATAACTACAAGCCAAGAAGCATAATCTTCAAGATGCTACAAAAAATGAAATTCTAAAAATATCTTGCAAATAATCATCTAGGCGTCGCCGCCTTCTTGCTCATCATCTACATATATATAAGGAGGGAGTGAGCTTGGATACTGAGTGAATGATACCAGTAATAAAGGTTTTGCATGAATGATATTCAAGATCTCTTTTCTGAGCAATACATAGCATACTATACAAAATCAAGGGATGAACCAAGTCCATCAATCAAGTCTTTCAAATCTTCAAGGGATGTTTACTAGCATCAATATAATACAAGGGATGACATTAAACAAAGGTGCTACAAAAGCTTAGAGTCCTCTAGCACGTAAGGACTTGTGCTACAAAGGTTTAGAGTCCCCTAGCACATACGGGCTTTCCAAGAATGCCATCCAAAACAAGGCTAATACTTGATACACAAAATAGGGGTATTCATTCATGCTTTATCAAATACTTTTCCAAAACAAAACAAAGCAAAGCAAAGCTTTCATCAAAACATCATAACGTAGCTTTATTAAAGATACCATTCGCATAGTTCTTTGGGTGTAGGAATTACAAGCAAGGATCCAAGGCCTACAAGCACATAATAAATCCCATTGAATGCGTTTCAATTAGACAAGGTGAGATGCTCAAAGATGGATATGAAATGCATCCTTAAAACAAGCTATACATGACAGGAAAGGACATGCTGGAGAATTACAACACTGCCTTTTCATCTCGAGAAAACATGCTGGGTACCAACCAGGTCTAGGCCGAGGTCCCACACCCCTTGGCCGAGGTGTGTTCCCGACGACCACATTCAAAGAAATGAAGTCTGGGAAAATCTGGGTTTCCCTCTTGAAGAACATGAAGAACAAGAACATGAAATGCTAAAATCATAACTTCTTCATTCGAAATCTGAGTTTTCATGAGATGAGTTTGAAAACATGGACCTGGGTACCCATACTTGAAGATCTTATGAAAACAAACACAAAAACATGGATCTTGTTACAAGCTTTCGGATCAAAATATGGTTTTATCTCAAGAACACAAGAACATCATTTTCTCTTTGTAAAACAAACTTTAAATCAATGCATGGTTCATGAATCATGTTAGATCATGCAATGCAATCAGATCAACATCAAGAATAACAAGAGTAAATCAAGATTCTAACCTCAAAACACGGATTAAACGGCTCAAACTCTAAGGATCGAGCTTGGGATCTAGCTCTCTCACTCCAACTTCCTCTCCTCTTCCTAGAGCTTCTCTCTCTACCATGCAAGAGATATGACACCAAATGATATGTTTCTAACTCTGCCGGCTGACTAAACCCTCTGCTGGGACACGTGGCAACGGCTGGTTGGATCTCCCCAAAAAGGTGATAGATTGATAAGACAAGAGGATGACAAAGTGTAAGCAACAAGTAAGGTGACGAGGGCACTTCAGCGGGTAATGATCTCGGCTAGGACAAAGCTTCGGCAAGTAGGGTCTTAATGATCTTGGCTAGGAAGAACAACACTTGGCCCAGCTGTGCCACACCTTGCCCTAGATGTGCTACACCTCGGCCTAGATGTGCTACACCTCGGTCTAGGTCGTACTAGTCCAGGGACAAGATCACTTTGATATAACATCTCAGCCTAGATAATGACATCTCGGCCAACATGTCAGGTGAGGATGGAGGTCAACCAAGGTAGTTCCAATATAATCCTAGGTGTAAGAAGTTCAAAGATGTAACCTAGGCTTAAGATGACCTCGGCTAAACTCACACCAAGCAAAAGCATGCAAGCAACACTTATGCGAAACAAATCAAGGTTTGCAATGCAACTTAACAAGACAAGATCATGTAAATACATGCAAGCATGACTAGAGTAAAGTGAGTGTTGCTACAGGTTGTTATGTGATGGGTATATTGTATTTTATTTCGGGGCGTTACACGACTTGGGTACAAAATGTGTAAGTTTTATCTACTCAAAGGATATATGTACCATATGTATTTTATAATTAAAAAAATAATATAATTTTATATTTTTTGAGTTATAATTAAAAAAATCAAAAAAAAAATCATAACCAAATACCGCATGAGACATAATCCAAAATCTCATGAATTATAACTAAAATATTGTCATAACTAAAGAAGAAGATTAGTTATAATTAAAGAAAAAATTAGTCATAACTAAAAAAAATGACATAAATTACATATAATATACCCCTTTTTAAAAGATATGTACAGTAGAAATTCCCTTGTTGTATATGTAAGTTATTTAGACAAAACGAGTGATAGAACCATTATGTTGTGTCTATTAATTTTTTATTTTTTTTAAAATGTATTGCCTTTTTGAAATTATAAAATGATTTATTACATTTTATATTCCTAAACTATTATCAAATTATATACTTAGTTCATAAACTATCGATTGAGTCTACTAAATTCATAAAGTAATCAAAGTCTATTTAGTTCCTAAACTATCGATTAAATCTATAGTCCTAAAAATATTTAATTCAAACTTATTTAGTCTCTAAAATGATTACAAAAATAAAATATAAACCTATAAATATTATAAATTAGTAAAAAAAAAAAAAAAAAAAACCTATCTAGTTAAAATTGTATTTAAAAAAATCTTAAATTTTTAATTTGTTTTTGAAAAGTGAACGTCAGTTCTTCTGGTGAATTTTCTTTATAAGAGTAAGGGTAATTATTTATAATTTTTTTTTACTTATCTTCTAGCTACTCGCTTGCCTTTATTTAGTATTATATGGTAGATTTCATTTATAAGTTCTAATTGATTGACTTTAAATTTTGCACTAATCTATTTTTAGAACTTAATTAATGTATTATTTTATTCTATTATTATTTTTAGCGAAGTGTTATTATTTAAATTATCTAATTATATTTCTTTAGTATATTTAATACTCGTATAATTTTATGGATAAGATTGAGAAACCAGACTGTAAAACAAATTTAAACACACAGTGAAATAAACACCTTTTAAAGAAAAAAAATAAAAATTTAAGATTTTTTTTGTAATGAAATCTTAAGTAGGTAGAGTTTTTAGTAATTTATAATATTTATGAGCATATATTTTATTTTTGTAATTCTTTTAGGGACTAAATATGTTTGAATTAGATACTTTATGGATTTCATAGATTCAATTGATTGTTTAGAGACTAAATAGACTTATATACTTTAGGGACGTAATAGATTCAATAAATAGTTTAAGAACTAAATTAATTTTGATTTATATATTTTTGGGACTTGGTAGATTGAATAGATATTTCTGGAGCTAACTAAATAATTTGGCAATAGTTTTAGGGATAGAAAATGTAAGAAACCAATTATAAAAATTGTAAAAAATCATTTAGGATTATTTTTTTAGCAATTACAAAATATTTTAATTATTTTTCATGTAACGCCCTCAAAAAAATACGACAAATACATCCCAGAAGCATATATATATAACAACATAAATCAGAGTGTAAATAGTCCTTTCATTACATGAAGTTAATAATACAAAAGAGTTTAAAACAAATAAATGCCCTTCAGATTTACACATTTCCAAGTCTTGGCTTGGTTCCAACAAAAGGAGATTAACTCATACAAATTTAGCCCTAGGCTATACAAAAATAAAACAAAACAAGAAGCTCTTGCTTCCCAAAAATCCATCCAATGCTATTGCCTTAGTGCATGCATGCCATCATTACTTGAAAATATTTTTCCCAAATAGGGTGAGCCACAGCCCAGTAGGAATAATCTAGCACAATATATGAGATTTAATAAAGATATAAGCACATATGCATATAAAATGCCCGGGATAAAACATTCATGCTATATAACGCCATAAAATACCAATTCCATATTCCATTTCATTTTCTTTCAATTCATTTCAATGTATATGATTCGATTTCATTATTTTTCAATAACCCAAATGAGACTACAACTCAATGATTCAACAATTTCACAATCGACACATAACATTTCCAATTGCCATTTTACGGATATTTCGTCCGCGGGATCGGCGCCTATTTATATATTTCAATTTGCCATTTTATGGATATTTCGTCTGTGGGATCGGCACCCATGTATAGATTTTGGGACTTTTACCTAGGACATGCCGGCTAACTTAATTATAATGGAGTCCATCCCATTTCTCCTTCCACACAATCATATATATACAATGTATTTAAACAAATAATCACACATATGTAGTACATCCCATTTCTCCTCCCGAATAAACATACATATACAATGTATTTACAACATAATCATATTCAATGATAATCAACCATGGATAGTTTCAATTCACCTAATCCACATGCAATTCCTACAACAATCAAAACTATCCTCCACCGATAGCCCAATATAGATATTTCTAAACAGATATACACTCTCAAGACAGATAATTGATTCAAAATTCCAAATATGAGATACATCACCTATTCAATTTCAATACTTGCCCAATTCCAAGTTTTCAACATCAATTTCAACTATTTATACAAAATAGATATGATAGTCATTTTAGGGCACAAATCCCCCTTTTCAAAATATCAACCCAAGTACCAAAATCACTCATTTTGACAAACAAGACTTCATTTTTCCAATCCTAAGTTCACTTATTTCATTTCCACCAAAAACCACTCTTTTATATTTCACCCAAACCCTAGGTTTGCTCAAATTACCCCCAAATCCCACCATTATTACACAATCAACAAATAACTAAGTTAAAAACCATAACAAAGTGTAGAAAATCCCTACCTCAAAGAGAAAAGACGAGCTAAGTAAGAGTGAAACTCCAAGAACACCAAAACCCACTTCTATTTGGATCAAAATGAAGATCTTGAGACGCTCTACCTTTTTCCCAAAGGCACTAGGGTGAAAAGATCAATGGATCTAGATGAAATAGAAGAGAGAAGGTGAGTTTTAGAGAGTGAAACTCAAGATTTAGGTTTTTGAAAAGTTTTAGAGAGAGAGGGGAATGAAAAAGTGAAGAAGAACATCATCTTCACAGACTGTTATACATGCAGTCCGCTCGAGCGTGAAAAGTGATGCTCGAGCGTCAGACACAAAGTTCCGTTCGAGCCTGAAAAGTGACGCTCGAGCATGAGATACGCTCTTTCAGAAGTTTTGTAAACGAAGGACTCCGCTCGAGCGTGAGACTGGACGGTCGAGCGTCCAATGCACTCTCCTAGTATTTGCAGAACTGCAAAAATGTTGAGAGTTGACAAATCCCGCTCAAGTACAAGAATGCCCGCTCGAGCGGAAGAGCCAAAATCTGGGCATCACAAGTTTGGAAAAACACGCAACCAGCTTTTTCCAAACACATAACTACAACCTGATAACCAAAATAAAGGGGAGACAAGGGAGACAAGTTATGAATAACCATTCTAAACCATACCAACCCGAGTCTGGAATGCAATAGGTAACGAGTCAAAATCGAAATTGCTATATTTCGCATTTCACTTTTTAATTGTCTTCTTTTTTTTTTCTTTTTTTTTTTTTGTGAGGAAATGCAAACTTCATATCTATATAAAAAACAGTTTGGTTTTCAAAAATGTCTAAGAGATACAATGGATTAGAATGGTGTGAATTGACCTAATTAAAGATTGAGCGACTGAGATTACTTGATTTGAAATAAACTTTCTGTCCAAACAATTGTTAACTTTAGTTTTATACAATCCCACATCGAAAAAAGAAAGGAAAAAGTGAGTTCTTGCATTTATACAAAGTGAACCTTATGATTCCATTTAATATTGCATTATTGTGCATGCTTCAGCTCAAGACAGTTTAATAAAATTTAAAATTTTAAAATAAAATTTAAAATTTTGATTAATTAATTTTTATGTAAGTTTGTTGATTTTTTGACCTAGCCGATTAGGTTGAATCATTTTCAATTTTATCAAAAAATATTGGTTAGATTTGTTAGACTTTAAATAAACTTCTAATCTAAACAATTATTAGCTTTTAGTTTACATAATCCCACATTGAAAAAATAATGATTGGGTGAATTATTTCACTTATATAAAGTGAACCTTATGCTCCCATTTAATATTCAAGTGCTGTTCATAATTCAGTTCAATACAATTTAAATTTTAAAGGTTTCTATTAATTAATTTTTGTGTGAGTTGGTTAGTTTTCTAACTTGTGATGACCGGTTTCATTACGTGTCATTTCATTTTTCTCCCATTTGAGTTTATGGTGTTCAAGAGCTTTCTTTCAAACTCCGATTCTTGTCTAAATCCGGGTTGAGCGTCACTTGTTTCGAAGGGTGCACGGCCAAGTTCAAAGTGCCTGGGAGTGAATTAGAAAAATTCTGGGCTGCTAGGCCTAGGCCGCACGTGCGGGATGGGGCCGCATGTGCTGGGGATGAGGCCGCACGTGCGGGAAGGATGAGCTTTGGAAGGTTGCACACTGCCAAATAGGCAGGTGCGGAGTGAGGTGCGGGAAGGGACCACCGCACGTATTGTAACGACCCCATCACATATAATGATTAGTACTTGATTAATTAAGAGGATTTGGAATTTAATTGCCGAGTATTATAATTTAAGTTGAGATTTATGAGAATTGTGGGATCTGATTCGTATATAATTCTATTAAGGATTTATTTTGGAATTAGAAATTAAGGGTCCAAATGGCTTAAGGAAGTGAAGTTAGGAAGTTGAATTAATTTAATCTTAATTACGGACCCATTTGAGAGTTTAATTAAAGATTCGATTCAGTTTAGTAAAATTGAGATTCGATTAATTAGATCCGAATTGGAGAAAATTAAGTTAATTAAATTATGAGGATTGAGAATTGTGACTATTATGAATTAGATTCATTTATGGGAGGTCCAATTTGATGGAAATTTGAGTCTGATAAGAAATTGAAGGCCTAAGTGATTTGGGAAATCAAAATTGATGATGATAATAAGTTCAATTTGATATTTGGAGCTTTTGGGAGTTTAATTAACACCTGATTCAGATTGATAAATTTAAATATAATTAATTGGGCTCTAATGGAAGTAAAATTAGATTAATTAAATTATTTGGAATTTGTGACTAGTTACGATTAATTGAATCAAGATCAAGATTAATTAAATCAAGAGGTGATTAACTAAGCTAATGGATAATTAGTGATTAATCTAATCCTAATTATAAAATAAAATGGAGTAAAATTTTAAAAGCCCTAGAAAGATGGTGAAGAGAAATATTGGTTTTATTCATTATTAATTCTTTAGTTATTTATTATTGTAGACTTAGTGTAGGTGTGTGGTGTGTGCGTGTGTGTTCATTTTGTGCTGAACACTAGCACAGCCGAGAGAGAGAGGAAGGACAACACGGGGAGAGAGCGAGCAAGAGAGAGAGAGAGCTTGCTTCTTTGTGCTAATGGGTTTTGAAGGAGATTCAAGAAAGGAAAATGGAGAATCATCAAGAATCTATCAAATTAAAGATTAATGGTAAGGATTTCAACCTTGATTTTGTAGGATCTTTGTATTACACTTGAATTAAAGATGAGTTTGGGTTCAATTTCATATAATTTGGAAGAAATTAGAGAAACAAAGATGAAGAAATTAAGGTAGGTTCATGGTTATGAAAATCAATTTAGAAATTAACTATTTTGCATTTAATTTTTGTAATCTTGCATGAATTTGAGCCTTATTTCTACATGCATGTGATTTGGAAGAATTAAAGAATAAATATGGGTTTTGATTTTTAATTATTAACCAATGCATTTGATATAATCTAAGAGTTTGACTCAAATTAAACATATTTTGGAACATCTATGACTATAAATTAAATTGAGGTTAAAATAAATTGAGTTAAGCTTGAGATTAAGGAAATGGGTTTGGGAAAATTTATCAAGTAAATTTAATTTGTGTTATTCCTCATGAATTTGGACTTCGTCTTTATATGCATCAATAAATCTTTGAGAAAGTTGGAGAATTAATTTCATGTTTGGGTATAAGGAGAGCAAGTTTTGGAAAATTATAAATTCATGAACATTTTGAACTTAATATTGAATTAAAGGAATTTTGGATGTAATTGGTTTGAATTTTGACCATAATTTTACACATGCAAATATTTTCTAAGAGTTTTATAATTTTAATTTCATAATTTAAGGGGATAGAAAAGTGCTAGAAATCAATTTTATGGGATTAGAAGGAAATTGATAAGAAAATGATGAATTGGAGCTAAAATCAAGTTTATGAGAGTTAAGTTAGAAATTAATTATCTTTGGCTTGATTTTGTAGAATCATCCTAAATACTTGAGATTTGAGATTAAATTCATGGAATTAGGATGAAATTGAGTTTTAAACATAAAATGAGTTATATGCATCATGAATTAAGAAAACTATGAAATTAGTCTCTTGGATTTTGTAAGAAATAAGGTTTTTAAGTAAGAAATTAAGTAGACTCATAGTTGTGGAAATTAATTTGAAAGATTAATTGTTTTGATTTGATTTGGTAGTATTTTCTTATAATACATGAGTTTTAGGGGAATTGAGCCATTCAAGTCCATATTTTGAAGAGACAAAGGAAATGTTTTAAGAAAATCAAGTTTATGGAAATTTGGAATTAATCCTAAAGTTTTGATTTTATAATTAGATTTTTATTTAATCCACGCATGTGATGTAATTTAAGAATTCTATTCAATTTAGATACATTTTAGAATACCCATGATTATAAAATAAGTTTTTGGTTAGAAATTGAGTTAAGTTGAATTTATAAGAAATTGAATTGTGTAATTCATAGTTAAGTTGATTTTGTTATTAATAATAAAATTAGATCTACTTGTATTACATACATCATGGAATTTCAAAAGATTGGGAAGTCTAATTTATATTTTAGAATTGTGGGTTGATGTAAAGAAGATGAGTTAAAACTAAATTTGGACAATTGGAGCATGATTTGAGTGAATGATTTCTAATTGAAAGTGTTCACTAAATTATCCAATGGTTCTCTATTTTTGTATACCAAAAGTACATGTTTTGAGGCTTTGAATACCAAATTTGAACTTCAATTGTAATTTTGGAATTTCAGAATTTATGTTGTCCGCTCAAGCAAGGAAAGTCTCGCTCGAGCGTGAAAATCGAGCTCCCAGTAGTTTTTCAAATTTTACAGTCCGCTTGAGCAACCAAAGTGGCGCTTGAGCGGAGACCCATTTTCAGCATATTTTGAAAAATTACATTTAGTTCACATTTTTATTCTCATCTCTTTCCAAGGCATTCTAGACATGACTTATGACTCAATAAAGATTAATAAGCTACCAATCAGCATAGATTAGTTAGTTGAAGAATGAATCATTGATCTAGTGGTAATTGTTTAAGAAGCCAAGTAAAAGATCAATCGATTTGGAAAAGAAGGGCTTAGTAATGAAAGAATATGTGAAATAAGAACCCGGTTTATTTGAATGAGAAAGGATAAGCATGGTAGAACTTTGGACTATTTAGATAGAAAAAGACTAGGAAAGTCAAGTTTGATCAAGGGAATAATATTGTATTTCAATGTGTATATGTTATGTGTTTGTGTAGGTCACGCACCATTGTCTGCCTGATTTATCTGGTATGTCCAGTCTGTCTGATTCGCTTCTGCAGCTATCTGTGAGAAATAACTTAGTAAAGTTATTTTAAACCGTACTTATTTTTTGTGTGACAAAATGAGATCTATTTTCTGAAATGATATGTTCTGTACAATGAATGATTGTCCAATTTCTGATATCTATTCGTGACATCCTTAGCATCATGTGATATCTGTTAGCAGTTACCCGGTATCGGAGGTTCCTTTATGGAACTTAATCTGTCAGCACTCTGTTACCCGTACCGGAGGCCTCGTCATGGGGGCTCAGCTTCTGTTCTGTTACCCGGATCCGAAAGTTCCTTTATGGAACTAGTTATTCGTAACCTCACGTGTATACGTTCTGTTCTGTTCTGTTAATGCTAATGGATGTATCACATATACTTACACATGACTTATGATTTCTGTATATGATTTGTGCAAATTATGAATTAGATGCGAAACTAAATTATGAATTCTGAATCTGTACGGACTCATTCATTAAAACCCTTTACCTTGTTATTATTCACTGGGCTTTAGCTCATTGTATTATTTATGTATGTAGGTGATCGGGCGCGTGATCAAGCTTTGAGGCATCTGCCTAGAATCTATTTTTGTCGGCCAACCTATGTGCCTCCCGTGGAGGTTCCGGATATGTCAAGTGATTGTCGCTAAGTGATTTAAAGTTTAAGTTCTGTTTTCTTGTTTAGTTAAACAAGTCTTTTGTATTTTTGTAAATAGGGCTAAATCCTCTTTTGTCTAATCGATATATATATGATGACTTAAAGATAATGTGTATATATGTATATAAAAAGTTTAAAATTTTTCTGTCTTATATAAGTCTGCACAGCTCGATGGACGTTGTATATTGTTATTTGCTTCCGCTAGCCCCTAATATTATGTTAATTTGTCTCAGAGGCCTTCGATAATCTCTGGATTACTAGCCGATTACGATGCTAAACCTATAGGGGCGGGTTTGGGTCGTGACACGTACGGGGGTGATGCTCTGCACATGCAGGAGAGGGCGCCACCCATGCGGGATTCTGGGCTGCCCGAAATTTTATGCTTTTCTTTCTTTTGGAGCTGATTGTATATCATTTTTCCTATATCTCTCTCTCTCTAAAAACATATTTCTCTCCCTTCTCTCTATATTTCTACCTCAAAACAAGATCAAAATCCTTGATCTTCTTTCATCCATTTGAAATTTATCCATAGCTTCTTCATCAAGGTTAAAGAACTCCTCAAGAGCTACATTGTGTACCGTGGAGATTGGGCTTTGGCATCCTTGATTTCTATTGTTTCATCTCTTTTTGTTCATGGTATCTTGAGGTAGGGAAGTACATACAATTATATATATGTTTTTGCAAGTATTTGATCGATTTTTGAGTACTCTCCTTTGTTGATTTCGAATAATGGGTTTTGGGTTCAAGAAATTGATGGTATTGTAGAAGAAGTCCATCTTTTGTTCTTTTTAAAGATTTTTCTTGAAATGTTGAACCACATGGGTCGAGATTGAGGTATTTAATGAGGTTTTGTAAAGGGATAAGGGAATGTTGGGGGGTTTTTGTAAAAAAAAAAAAAAAAACCCTAGAAATTGGGGGTTTTAGAAACAATGTGGGGATTAATGGATTTTTCTTGAATTAAATGAAAGAGTGAGTGAGAATTTCATATTATTGTTACAAATATGAATATTTCTTGATGCATGGAGGTTTGGGGATTATACTTGAAAATTTTGTTAATGCTTATAGACATGTAGATATGATTTGTTACATTGTTGAGTTCCATGAATTATTGAAATGGTGAATTGGAACGGTTTCCACGCATTATTAGACTTGATTAAACATGTGGCATTTTGTGAATTAATGTTGAAGGGAGGAAAAATGGGATTTTAGTTAACTTGTGTTGTTGTTGAGATACTTGAAGATGAGAATTTTTATGAAGCATTATTAATTATTGCATTACATCTTCTTTCAATTGATAACTATACATTTTAAATTTGAGTCATGGAAAAGTTCACATTGAGATAAGTATATGTTTGAAATGGGAATTATTGAAATTTTTTGGGATAAATACGTTGGTAAGTCCGGATAGGAGGTGTAGAGGAAATTGATAAGTTGGCCTGAGTGTCCGGGGTGAAAGACCGAAAACACGCGCGGAGGAGGTTGTACTTCCCTTCCGGTTAGCAACTGTAGACCGCCCGAGAACTCCCGCTCTGCGCGCGAGGGCGCAAGTCGTTTGTTCTTAGCTACTACAGCTTGGAATCATGTCACGTTTCTGAATCTAATCTCACAAAGTGCAATGCAAGACGGATAAATCACCAAAGAGTCCAAATCCGGCAAATCGTTTTGGAAAATTGATTTTTATAAAGAAGTGCCAAACATGGACTGCTTTACCAGATACAGAGTTGCCACCTAAATGTTTTATTTTGAGGAAATTTAGGAAACCCTGACTCGTGCCTAAGGCCACGTGTCCGCCATCACCAAAGTTGCCTCAGCTCGGGAACTTGGGTACGAGAGGGGAAGGTCATGCAATGAGCACCCCTACTCGTCCGAACAAAGATCGGCCTTTACTAACATGATATTTTGTTTTTGAAAACACATGTGTTCTTATTCCAGTTATTAACCTAGAATTACTATGTGATGCGCACAGCATACAAGTATAGACTAGATCGCCTAAGTTGGAACAAAACATTTCATGTTCGTTTGTTTGAAAACAGTTTAGAGGTGCTACTCGCAAGTAGGCTAAGTCGTAGATTTGCCACCCTCAAGTGGGCTTAAAACTTGCATTTCGATGAATTGTTCCAATTCAAGTAATGAAGCCTTCACCCACAGGCATTCAAGCAGTTAATCACTTAAGCAGTTAGCCTCATGGCAGGCATGCTAAACATGGTAACATTTACACACATGCGGGGATGCTAAAGCACAAACACTCACAGTGTACTCCGAGCCAAAACAGAGAACTAGTTAGAAATCATGCATGATCCTAGTTCATGTTAAAATGGCTAATGCAACACATGAAAAAATGCAATTAAATAGGCTCGGCTATTCTAAAATGTCATGTGAATGCAACTTGATAACATGTATTCAATTTGGAATTGAAATACAATGCAGTTTGTATGATGCGCTGAGCCTGGTGCATGTAAGACAGATGAATGAATGCACGCATGCAAAGCATAAGTATGCTAATTGAAACATGCCCTAAAACTAATTATCGTAAGCGGTTAAGTAAAAGGGAGAAAGAAATGGGGGTTGGAAGACATGCATCACACACACGCACGCTTATTACAACAGTTGTGCCCTCTCGACGGAGGGTCCGAATAATGAGCTAACTAGCTAATCTAAGCTAATTAAACTAATTATTACATCACAAAACTAATTAACTAACAAGTTAACACAAATTGAATAGTTAAGCGCATTAACTACTTAAATACACAACCAAAGCATAACTAGCTAATCAAATCAGCCTAGTAAAGCAGTAAAGGAAGAGGCCCTTAGGGGGAGAAGAGTGCATGCAGGCTCGGTCGCCTCGTTCAGAAATCCGTTGCGATGCCCCAACTTGCCTCTGCTTGCAATTGTTCTCAAAGCCTTGCACCAAGCTCCAGATAGCTTTTGCTCCACCTTGGAGACCTCCAGGAGCATGGCCGACCAGTTGTTGATGTTGTAGACCACCTGCCGACCACTTTCCTTTGCTGCAGACCAGAAAAAGTGGTCGGCCAGCTAGTTTTTCTAGTCGGCCGACCAGTTTTGCTGCCATACTTCCAGTTTGCTGCAACAAAGAACAAGAAGGGGCATGGCAATGTATTTGCAATGTATGTGTGCACAACCACCCTCCCTATCATTTCATGAGCTCAAGGGAGTGTAGTTCTCGACCCTCGGGCCACCAATCATGTATCTCGATGCATGATGGCCAAAGAGGCAAGATTGTACGAATCAATGTAAATGAATGCACACATAACACATAAATGCCTTAACCTTTATCATGATTGATCAAGAGGGTCGGCGATCGAGAAATGAGGCACGTTTCATCACTTCAAGTGAATGCAACTTAAGCATACTCAACACAATGTAATGCATGCATACACAATGCAATGTAACTTAAGATTCTAAACACAATGTAATGCATGCATGCACAATGCAATGCAACATGATCAACTTATCAATGTTAATGACATGCATACTCAATGCAAGGCAATATAAGCAACCTATCAATGCTAATGGCATGCATACACAATGCAAGGCAACATAAGCATGCAAACAACATGAAAACAAACATGCTCAATGGACTTAAACCGAATATGGACGGACCACAGTCATGCCAAAACAGTGGCCATTATGCTAAGAGATGAAAGCATGAAAGCAAGACAAGCATGCATGCCAATTGGCTCAAGAATTAAGGCATAAGAACACAACTCTCAAAGGTGCTCAAGGAGTGAAAAATGTGGAAGTGTAACAACACTATAAGCACTGAAATAAAGTATGAAATGATGCCAAATCATCCAAACAGCACAAGTATGGCATGCTAGGGTCCTTAAAGCATTAAAGCTAGCAAAGAGGACTACACAAGGGACATGCAATACATGGCATAAATGCATGAACCAACCATGGACAGAGCTCAAATAGGTCAAGACGATGAACAAAACATGCTAAGATGGGGGCTCAAATGCTCTAAGCATGCATGCATACACGCTAGGCCATAAGTAAGGCAACAATGCACAACCCTTAGAGGCACTCAAAGGGTGAAAGAAATGGGAGCATGACAATGCTATATGCTCTGAAATAACATGTGAAATGATGCCAAATCATGTATATGATACAAATGAAGCATGCTATGGTGCCCAAAGCTCAAAGCTAGCAAGGACAATTGCACTATAGCCATGCAATACATGAAGCATATGGAAAATGCAACTCAAAACAGTCCTAGAGCATGTTAGAATGATGCTAAAACATGTATGGAAGGAAGCCAAAATAAGCTAGCATGGTGAGCATGAAGCATGAAATATGCAAGGCCAAAAGGGAGGATTACACTACACCTACCAAAATCAAGCATGAGATGGCTTTGCCAACACAAATTAGAGTTATATCATGGAAAAATAACCCCAAAAAAATGCTGAAATGATAGCTCACAAGCTTAAGCATGAAGGCATACGCAATGACTCATGCTTAAGGCATAAAACACCAACTCTCCAAAGCATTGTAAGAGTGACAAAAGTGAGTGTATGGCAACATTATATGGACTAAAATAACATTTCAAATGATGCCAAATCAATGAAATAATCCAAGCAATGCATGCTAATGGACTCAATACACAAAGGTAGTGAGCTAGATTGAACCATGGCTATACAAAACAATGCATGCATGACCAAAATAACACAAATCAGACCTTAATCATGGTAAAACATGGCCAAAAGCTTCTCGGAGTTAAGCCAAAATCATGCTAGATGATGAGCTCAAACATGACACACATTAGGCTATTGAATGGAATTGCACTACAAGTGCATGGAGTATGCATGGGGCTATTAAACCAAATCTTGACAGAGGTATATCATGGAAAAACAACACCAAGAACATGCTGAGATATGGCCAAAGCATGCTGGAAAGACATGCTCAAACATGAGGCATATAAAGCTAGTTTGTAAGATTTACACTACAAGTGTATTAAGCGTGCATGAGGTGACAAAACCAAATCAAAACAGTGGTATGCCATGTCAAAATAACCACAAATACATGCTAAGATGGAGTCAACATAAGCTTAACAAACATGCTTAAACATGAGGCAAATGAAACAAGCATCCAAGATACAAGGAGAGGGGATGACCCTCTCCTATTTAAGGCCTCAAAACACAAGTTTTACCACTGAAAATCCATTGGATTTCAGTGGTTAAAAGGCCAAGAGAAAGTGATCTCAAGGGCCTAAAGTGATGGTGTAAAACAAAGCCAAACAAGGCACAAGAGGGGGGTAGACCACCCCCAACACAAAAGAGACCTTAAACAAACATTACAAGCATGCAAAATCAGAACTTTTTGTAGTAGAAAGTTAAGCCAAAATAAGCATGCAAATAGGTCCAAAAGCTTAATAAAAAACAAGGGTTTAAGAGGTTAGAAGCTCACCCTTGTAGAACCACTTTAGAGCAACAACTCCAGCAGTTATTTTGGATCAAAACCAGTCCAAGAACTCCAAAACCAACCTCAAAGGGCCTTAGAAACAAAAGGATGGTGTTTGAGTGTGTGTTTGTGTGCAATAGTATGATGAAAATGCACTGTTAAGCACAAAACAAGGGAGAAGGAACAAATATAGAGATAGGTGTGTATCTATAGCTCAAGCACAAAATTCTGAACCTAAGGCATGAGGGGGGAGGTTCTCTTTTATAGAGAACCAAAGGTTAAGCTTGTTGAGCAAGCTTAGGCCTTCAAGCCATCCCTCCATACACGTGTATGGAGAATGGTTTCTATGCCCTCCAGCTATTACAGCTGGCAAGAAAATATCTC
Source organism: Camellia sinensis (assembly GCF_055761805.1). Classification (NCBI taxonomy): domain Eukaryota; kingdom Viridiplantae; phylum Streptophyta; class Magnoliopsida; order Ericales; family Theaceae; genus Camellia; species Camellia sinensis. The sequence goes on along the minus strand of NC_138963.1, from coordinate 224,394,211 downwards.
CAAAATGGTGCTGGAAAGCTACCGACCACTTAAAGTGGTCGGCCAGCTACTTGTAGTGGTCGACCATGGGGGAGGAGTGGTATGCACACTGAAAGCAAGGTGGTAGTGTGGTGGCCAACCACTATTGGTGGTCCAAAGACCAAGAAAACCAGTTGGCCGACTAGAAAATTGGTTGGCAGACAGAAAAAGTGGTCTCCAAGGGGAAAAACTAATCTCCCACCCTTGTTCCACCCTCCAAGCAAGGGAAACAAGGTTTGTGCCAAAAACAAACTGAAAAAGATGTAAGACAAGAGTCTGGGAGGCAAGGCGCACAGCCGGGAGCCCCGAAAACTAGTCAACGAGCACCGAAAGTGGTTTACAAGGAAAAAGTGGTCTACGAGACCACAGTGTCCCTCTAGGCAAAATCAACAAGGCATGGTTCAAAAACCAAGCCAAACGGAGAATGCTAAGCGGTCCAGAGACAAGGCGCGCGGCCGAAGGCTCCGAAAATTGGAAACTATTCTCCAAGCGAGAAAAGTAGTCAACGACCACAGAAAGTGGTCTACGGACCTCTCTCTCCCTCCAAGCAAGGAAAACAAAGCTTGGTCCGCAAACCGAGCCAAAGCACAAAGAGTTCAAAGGCCCGGAGACAAGGCACTCGGCCAAAAAACTTTCGAAACTCGAAATGAGCACAAACATGCACTATCACCGAGCGCTCAATCGATGACATCTGAGTCTTAAGGTCGGTCAAAAATGGGGTGTCTACAGTTGCCCCTCTTTGACAGAACTCGGAAGTCAAGAAGTGACGAGAGTGAATGTTAAAGCCCAGAGACGATCCATTTTTGACAAGGCCGATGACTTAGACAAACAGGCAAGATAATCAAAGAGATGCGCCCGTAGGCAGGGGCAAGATGCAAAAGACATGCACAAAGCTGAACATAACTTATGATCATGCAAAGAAAGTTGTAATGAAGCAAATATGCAAAATAAATGCAACAGTTTAAGCAAGCGAATAAGAAACCACAGTCTTACTCATTCTAACAGAAAGGATGTAAGAAAATTATACAATTCTCCCTGCATCCCACGCGGAGTGCATATAATATCGTCTGGTCGCGCCAGCTTCAAATGAACCGTACATACAATATCGTGCTTGCACAAAAGAGAGATTTAATAGGTACAATATAATAAAAGCATATGTTCAACACTATATCAAGATATGATTCCAATACGAGATAAATGTGTGCACATATGATGCCGGTGAAAACATGCATAGCAATGCAAGTGAAAAGTGCGTAACAATGTAAGTGAAAAGTGTGTGACAACGCAAGTGAAGTGTGCGTGACATCACGAGTAAAGAGGTGCATGACAATGCAATGCACTAAAAAGTGCAGGTAAGATGCACAAGAAAGCGCGAACAATGCAATGCACTAACAAGTGCAGGTAAGGTGCGCAAGATAGCGCGAACAATGCAATACACTAACAAGTGCAGGTAAAGTGCGCAAGATAGCGCGAACAGATGCAAGAAATTTCAATGTAAGATAAAAGCATGTAATGAAATGAAAAAGGTAGTGCGATGTGCAAGAAAGCGTGAGCACAAACTGCACAAAACAGTGCGATGTGCTAAACAGCGTGAGGGATAAACTGCACAAAACAGTTTGATGTAACAGATAGTACAGTAGATGCAAATGGGGACATATTCCAACCATGCTGGAATCATGAGAGAAGGAAAAACAAATCCCAAACACGCCAAAATCGTGTGAGGAAAGGAACACTCAAACCACGCCGAAATCATGAGAGGAGGTCCAAAACAACCAATCAGGAGCGTGCTCAACGCAACCTGAGATAAATTCCAAACACACTAAAATCGTGTGAGGAAAGGGACACTCAAACCACGCTGAAAATCGTGAGAGGAGGTCCAAAACAACCAAATCAGGAGCATACTCAACGCAACCTGAGATAAATTCCAAACACACTGAAATCGTGTGAGGAAAAGGACACTTAAACCACGCTAAAAACATGAGAGGAGGTCCAAAACAACCAAATTAGGAGCGTGCTCGACGCAACCTGAGATAAATTCCAAACACGCTGAAATCGTGTGAGGAAAGGGACACTCAAACCACGCTGAAAATCGTGAGAGGAGGTCCAAAACAACCAAATCAGGAGCGTACTCAACGCAACCTGAGATAAATTCCAAACACGCTGAAATCGTGTGAGGAAAGGGACACTCAAACCACCCTGAAAACGTGAGAGGAGGTCCAAAACAACCAAATCAGGAGCGTACTCAATGCAACCTGAGATAAATTCCAAACACGCTGAAATCATGTGAGGAAAGGGACACTCAAACCACGTTGAAATCGTGAGAGAAGGTCCAAAATAAATTCCAAACACGCTGAAATCCTAAGAAGAGGTAAACAAATTCCAAACACGCTGAAATCATGTGAGGAAGGGCAAACTCTAACCACACTAAAATCATGAGAAGAGGTAAACAAATTCCAAACACGCTGAAATCGTGTGAGAAAGGGCAAACTTTAACCATGCTGAAATCGTGAGAAGAGGTCCAAAAACAATCACTCGGGGGCATTTCACGCAACCTGAGATAAATTCCAAACACGCTGAAATCGTGTGAGGAAAGAGACACTCTAACCACGCTGAAATCGTGAGAAGAGGTCTAAAAACAAATAATCAGGAGTGTGTTCCTTGCAACCTGAGAAAGCCCCGGGGGACAACGATCCTAAACACTGCTCAGCGTAAAAGGATAAACGATACAAGATAACACAAGATACAAATAAATGCAAGAAGTGAGATGATACGATACATGTTACAACATGTTACAAGCAATGTAGTGCATGATGTTTAGGGAATGTAATAAACAAACAAAGCGGTGCTTCAGAAAGCACCTTATAGGGTGAGTGTCGATGAACCGCTCTACTCTGATGGGGATCTCCCCTTCTTGTGTTCTTCAAACACTTACCTTCAACTCGCAGTACAAAGGTCCTAAAACGTTGACAAGGGGTAACTTCTGCATGTAGAAACCACAAATGTCGTTTTCCTTCCTGATCATATTCACAACTTTCCTTATTCTCCAACGGGGTGACAGATTAGGTTGGTTCAGTATCTAGGATTGAGGCGCATACACATGCTATCTCAATCTATGGGGCTGCCATACAGATTTCAAGCCGATGATACACCCCTGGGTATTTAAACCAGACTTTAGTCTCAAAAATTCCAAACCTTTGTGTTCTAGGCGACAGCCATTCGAACTCTAGTTTCCACCGTCGCAGTTGGTCTCCTAGGAACTCATTGCAAACACAGCCAAGATAACTCTGGCGGGGAATGGTACTCAGGGAGAGCACTTTTGATTGCCATTCTGGCTTTGAAGCAGGCTTGATCTTGCGTTTGAGGTAAAGGCACACTCATACTTCGGAGCATTGACAAGGCCTAAAGAGGTACATCCAGAGTACAATCACACAATTTTCTGAAGTTGAAACACACTCAGATGCTCCAAATTTTCCCTCTTTTCTTTTGCTTTGCAGTCTGGAACGTATATAGCTTCAGATAGGTCCTTGTTCTACTGCTCTCACATGACCTGGGTTGAACCTTACGATTTTATGAAAGAATAAATCCTTTTTTGCACATATGTGGAGAACGACACAACACTCTGAGCACAAAACAATTTATTTTTTAAATTGAGAGTGAGAATAAGTTTTCAACTAGGTATTGAGCCTACGACTGACCACAGCCAAAACGACTCAACAAAGGAAAACAAAGGTAAACAACCTAAACACATCTATTGACACTCAAAACAAGAATCGAGACAAACAAAAACACACACACAACACTCAGATGTGTACAGGGAGCCTGTTTCTTCGGGTATTGTTTCCCACCCTTTCTTATTTGTGATTCTCACATCACTTAGTACTCAATCTCTTTTTCTCTTAAAAAGCCATTGTCTCACTTTTTCTCTCAGTGCATATCTCTCTATTCTTCAATCTCACATTTTTTTATCCCTCCCCTGGGTGGTTGATGGATAAAAAGGAAGTCGTGGGCTCTTGCCCCTAGCATTCTGCTAGATTCTTCTTCTTCTGCTCACAACAGTGAATTTTTCCACAGAGGGATTGTGCTACAACTGGGTGTGTAGCAAATCTGTAGCTGACATCGATTGACGACGCCCTTGGCCAGTTTAGATGTGACCAGACCTTCTCGAATAAGGGAGTGGAATATCCTGCTCCATTTCCAGTTCGTGCTTCGCACTTGATTTGATACCTCGTTGCTCGGAGGATGAGAGAGCTTTCAGCCCTTTGTTGTTAGCTTTAGTTGTGCCCTTTTCTGGCAAGTAGAGTGTCATTTCTGGCAAGTATGTTAACAATGGGGAAAAGACAGAACACCTGACTCAACTGCGCCCCTAGTTCATCATTTTGACCATTTTTTGTTTTGGCTTTCTACTAAAACAATTTTGACCAACATGAGAGTTAGATTAACATGCTTGTTCAATTTTTGATTTGAAATCATGCAAGTCAGGCTATTAGCACTGAAATTTTTTCTTTTTCAGGTCTAAGAAATGGTCCAGTTTTGGAAAAATAGAATAATTTTTGAGAGAAAATTAGTCAACCTCATCAAAAATTCTTAAAAATTGTTTTTACAAATGGCCACTGCTCGACCAACACAGAATTTACTCTTGAGATGCAAAACCTCAGATCCAAAATAATGGAAAATTGCCCCTTGTCTAAATGGCACTGCACAACAACGAAAAGTTGCCCTTTGTTTGAATAGCACCGCAGCACACTGTAGCCAGTTCTCATAGTGACGATCACAACCGAACTCTTGGATACAAAAATGACAAAGATGACCAGAACCATTACATGGACATTGACGATTTGGAAGTGTTTATGGCTGGACTTCAGAATGAAATTGCCTACGAATCCCAAACATGGGAATCAAGCCTGAAGTAGTTCCGGGGTTAAGGTACACTTGGGTATTAACCTCTCCTTTTATGCCCTAACTTTTGCCAATGCCGCCCTTTTGGATTTTCAACCTTGCAAGCTATGTTCTTTTTTTTTTTTTTCAATTCTTTTCATTTTTTCTTTTCTTCTTTTTTCATCTTTTCTTTTCATTTTCTTCATTTTTTCATTTTTGTTCCTTTTCTTCTTTTTCTTGCTCTAACTTTTGCCTGGGTCGCCCTTCCGGGTTTTCAGCCCAGGGAGCCTCTCAAGGGTAAAAGTGTAGCTTTGCCCATGTTGATCAGTTTGAGATCTCGAAGCCATCTGAATCCAAAAGAATGGCAGCTGTTTGCTGATGATGTAGAAGCCCATCTAATAGGGGCTGAATTTGCCCCTAGTGTTGTGGATAGGAACTCAATTGTCCTTCAACAAAACTTTCTTCTTTCCTCCCTTCTGGGATTTGGCATTCTTGCCTATCTTCGTTAACTTGAGAAATGTCCTAATTTTTGACTCTTTGAGCACACCTGACATTTCTTTTTTTTTTTTGCCCCTAGTTCGAAGGGTGCTTCTGATCTAGTTTCGCAAGCTTCATTTTGATCATATCTGACCTTCTTGCCCCTAGTTCATGGGCTGCTTCAAATCTGGCCATACGAGCCTCACATCGTGGTTAACCGTTGAACATTCTGAATCCAAGTTCAAGGGTTGAAAGCAAGGGGTCGAGTCTCGAGGCTGAGAGCGATCCTAGGCTACACAATCTTAAGGGCGATTCTACACAGGTCTTCGTAGGATCGCGCAAAACATTTTTTGAAATCTTTTAAGAAAGCGACTAATTGCTCGCGTTGAAGACAGTGCGGAACCAATCTGGATCAAGCCAGGATCCTTCTCAGTACTCACATTAACAAACATGATCTTATTCATTAAGGGCTTAGAATGCCTCTCTTCCTTTCAATTGATCAAATTTTTGCAAATTCTAAGGAATTCCTTCCTCTTTGTTTTCACCACAGTGTTCAAAAAGTTTTGAAAAACTTAGGTCAATGCAATGATTTCAAGGCATAGAGAAGTAAGTGAAAAGCACTGCCGTTTCATTCAAACTTGCTAGCACAACAGGTTCAAGACAGAAACAAACACAAAAGCGTGAAAACCACCGCTGTTTCATTCAGACCTATTGGTGCAACTGGCTCCATGGCAGAAACAGACTCAAAAGAGTGTAAAAGACAAACACAAAACAAGCAAGTGATGCCCGAGGTAACACCCCCAAAATCACCCTACTCTAACAAAACAGGATTGACTTGAAACAATAAGACAGACCCCAAACAAAAAGACTGACTCAAAACAACGAGATAGACTCAAAACAACACAACAAGATTGACTCAATACCGAAGTCAAAAAATACAAAAACTAGCATTTGCACAATGCTCAAAACAGTGCGGGCCATCCGCCCGCACTGTTTTGAACACTGTCTTCAGCGCGAGCCCTGCCCGCAGATGGTTCATCCCTCGATCACATACTCGTACTATCCCCCCAAGTTCACTGATCTAGTGACGATAGACTTTGCTAAGCTTGGTGCGATGATGACCTTGTTGTCAATCAAATCTTGTACTTCGTGGCGAAGACGAAAGCAATTATCAGTGCTATAACCGGTTTGTTGATGGTAAGCACAGTACTGGGTAGCATCATGACTGGGTGGAAGACGCCCAGGGAGAGGTCGAGGCTCGAGGGGTTTGAGATGGCCTTTTCCAACACGGATTTGAAGAACCTTGGACAAAGGCATATAGAGGGCATGGAAGACCCTGCGACCTCGGGGTTGGTACTTCGAGGTTTGTGGATTTTTGCTAGATGCACTAGCAAAGGGGTTGGCAGGTGCTGGCTTGGTTTGCTGATCTTTTTCAAGTGCAGGATTAGAGCTAAAAGGATCGTTTTTGGTACGACGACCCTTCTCTTGGTTTTTTCCTTGATTCGAACTGCTCTCATTCTGAGTGGCGAAAGTGTCATCCACAGTTTTTGCAATAACTGCGAGCACTTGCTGTTTGTTTAGTCCCTCGGCTTTCAAAGCCTCAATAACCCACTGAAGGTGTTCATGGGGATCAATGTCTGCCCCTACCTTGTTCTTTCCACTCGCCTCAGCTTGGTCAAAGGATGGGGTCGCTATATCAGAACGGAGCCCTGTTGTTGTCAATATGTCATTGCCCAAACTTGGGATGGCTTCAGGTTGGCCAATTTCAATTACAATTCGCCCCAGGAGTGGGGAGTCTTCTGGCATGAAGTTTCTGGCATGTGATGTGGTCGATGGCAGAGTCGATATTCCAAAGGGTAAATCCACCATTGTTCTCTGAAGATCGCCGATCATTCCCATCAGTTCAAAAGTAGTGGGCTCACGGGTTTGAGATGATTGGGGTTCCAAGACTGGATGTGTGGTAGGTGCCTCAGATAGGCGTTGCATTTTAGCATCTGTCTCACCCTACACGACGAATCCTTGGTTTATTGCTGCTATCGCGACCACAACTTCTTCCAAATCCTATGCCATCACGTTCTGCTGAGTTAAAACAAAGGTGATGTGACTGGTGACTGACAGATCTGTTGAACCGGTGAGCCCTGACTGGCCTTTCTTTGCTTTGCCTCAGCGAAGGAAACACTGGTTGCTCTTGAACTGAATCTCTGACTTGAAAAAGTCTATTGGAGCCTTCTGAAGCTATAGTTCCAGGACTACCTAGCAAAAGAGAAAACAGGCAGCATCTCAGCCCAATTTCACCGAAACAGATATGAGCACAGCTGAATGACTGCACTCTTTACTGAATTCTGCCCAAAATTCTGCCTGCAAACTGATACCCTCAGGTAAAACTGATTCCCCCAAAAATACTGATGCCCTTAGGCTAGATTCCTAGACTTGAAACTGATACATGCATTCCTGTAGAGACACACTCTAAAAGCACATAGCAAGCAAGTGAGAGCCAAAACACCCCTATGTTAGGGTAAGGTTTCCCTGTCCTATTTTGTCAGGAGCTAGGGTTTCACTACGCACACAGTGGTTTCAAACAACCTACAATCGGGTAAGCAACCTGCCCTAGTTTGGAATGGTCACTATGGATTCCGATATGCACTAGGTCGAATGGTCAAAAAGGGTAACCCGGTAAAAATCGAGGTTTGTGTTCCCGTCGTGGCAGAGCCCGCAACCGGTTAGCCTTATTGCACGCTTCTTAAAGCAAGCCTCCGGCAAACCATTCAGGAATAGCATACGGCAAACATAGTGTCCTAGGCGCACCAATGCAAATGCAATGTAAAGAAACATATAAGTGTAGTCAAAACAAGATATCATGAGTTTGAGTCAAGTTCTTTAAAATCCCCAGCAGAGTCACCAGAAACTGACGATCGTCGGAGAACTCCCGCTCTGCGCGCGAGGGCGTAAGTCGTTCGTTCTTAGCTATTACAGTTCGGACTCATGTCACGGTTCTGAATCTAATCTTTCAAAGTACAATGCAAGACTGATAAATCACCAAAGAGTCCAAATCCGGCAAATCGTTTTGGAAAACTGATTTTTATAAAGAAGTGTCAAACATGGACTACTTTGCCAGATACAGAGTCACCACCTAAATGTTTTATTTTGGGAAAATTTAGGAAACCCTGACTCATGCCTAAGGCCACTTGTCCATCATCACCAAAGTTGTCTCAGCTCGGGAACTTGGGTACGGGAGGGGAAGGTCATGCAATGAGCACCCCCGCTCGCCCGATCAAAGATCGGCCTTTACTAACATGATATTTTATTTTTGAAAACACATGTGTTCTTATTCCGATTATTAACCTAGAATTACTATGTGATGCGCACAACATACAAGTATAGACTAGATTGCCTAAGTTGGAACAAAACATTTCATGTTCGTTTGTTTGAAAATGGTTTAGAGGTGCTACTCGCAAGTAGGCTAAGTCGTAGATTTGCTACCCTCAAGTGGGCTTAAAACTCGCATTTTGATGAATTGTTCCAATTCAAGTAATTAAGCCTTCACCTGCAGGCATTCAAGCAGTTAATCACTTAAGCAGTTACCCTCATGGAAGGCATGCTAAACATGGTGACATTTACATGCATGCGGGGATGCTAAAGCATAAACACTTACAGTGTACTCTGAGCCAAAATAGAGAACTAGTTAGAAATCATGCATGATCCTAGTTCATGTTAAAATGGCTAATGCAACACATGAAAAAAATGATTTTAAATAGGCTCGGCTATTCTAAGATGTCATGTGAATGCAACTTGATAACATGTATTCAATTTGGAATTGAAATACAATGCAGTTTGTATGATTCGCCGAACCCAGTGCATGCAAGACAGATTAATGAATGCACGCATGCAAAGCATAAGTATGCTAATTGAAACATGCCCTAAAACTAATCATCGTATGCGGTTAAGTAGAAGGGAGAAAGAAATGGGGGTTGGAAGACATGCATCACACACACGCACGCTTATTACAACAGTTGTGCCCTCTCGACAGAGGGTCCGAATAATGAGCTAACTAGCTAATCTAAGCTAATTAAACTAATTATTACATCACAAAACTAATTAACTAACAAGTTAACTATTTAAGTTATTACAACACAAATTGAATAGTTAAGCGCATTAACTACTTAAATACATAACCAAAGCATAACTAGCTAATCAAATCAGCCTAGTAAAGCAGTAAAGGAAGAGGCCCTCAGGGGGAGAAGAGTGCATGCATGCTCGGTCGCCTCGTTCGGAAATCCATTATGATGCCCCAACTTGCCTCTGTTTGCAATTGTTCTCAGAACCTTGCACCAAGCTCCAGATAGCTTTTGCTCCACCTTGGAGACCTCCAGGAGCATGGCCGACCAGTTGTTGATGTTGTAGACCACCTGCCGATCACTTTCCTTTGCTGCAGACCAGAAAAAGTGGTCGGCCAGCTAGTTTTTCTGGTCGACCAACCAGTTTTGCTGCCATACTTCCAGTTTGCTGCAACAGAGAAACAAGAAGGGGCATGGCAATGTATTTGCAATGTATGTATGCACAACCACCCTCCCTATCATTTCATGAGCTCAAAGGAGTGTAGTTCTTAACCCTCAGGCCACCAATCACGCATCTCGATGCACGATGGCCAAATAGGCAAGATTGCACGAATCAATGTAAATGAATGCACACATAACACATAAATGCCTTAACCTCTATCATGATTGATCAAGAGGGTCGGCGACCGAGAAATGTGGCACGTTTCCTCACTTCAAGTGAATGCAACTTAACCATACTAAACACAATGTAATGCATGCATACACAATGCAATACAACTTAAGATTCTAAACACAATTTAATGCATGCATGCACAATGCGATGCAACATGATCAACTTATCAATGTTAATGACATGCATACTCAATGCAAGGCAATATAAGCAACCTATCAATGCTAATGGCATGCATAAACAATGCAAGGCAACATAAGCATGCAAACAACATGAAAACAAACATGCTCAATGGACTTAAACCGAATATGGATGGACCGCAGTTATGCCAAAACAGTGGCCATTATGCTAAGAAATGAAGGCATGAAAGCAAGAAAAGCATGCATGCCAATTGGCTCAAGAATTAAGGCATAAGAACACAACTCTCAAAGGTGCTCAAGGAGTGACAAATGTGGAAGTGTAACAACACTATAAGCACTGAAATAAAGTATGAAATGATGCCAAATCAACCAAACAACACAAGTATGGCATGCTAGGGTCCTTAAAGCATTAAAGCTAGCAAAGAGGACTACACAAGGGACATGCAATACATGGCATAAATGGATGAACCAACCATGGACAGAGCTCAAATAGGTCAAGACGATGACCAAAACATGCTAAGATGGGGGCTCAAATGCCCTAAGCATGCATGCATACACACTAGGCCATAAGCAAGGCAACAATGCACAACCCTTAGAGGCACTCAAAGGGTGAAAGAAGTGGGATCATGGCAATGCCATATGCTCTGAAATAACTTGTGAAATGAGGCCAAATCATGTACATGATACAAATGAAGCATGCTGTGGTGCCCAAAGCTTAAAGCTGGCAAGTCCAATTGCACTACAGCCATGCAATACATGAAGCATATGGCAAATAAAACCCAAAACAGTCCTAGAGCATGTTAGAATGATGCTAAAACATGTATGGAAGGAAGCCAAAATAAGCTAGCATGGTGAGCTTGAAGCATGAAATATGCAAGGCCAAAAGGCAGGATTACACTACACCTACCAAAACCAAGCATGAGATGGCTTTGCCAACGAAAATTAGAGTTATATCTTGGCAAAATAACCCCAAAAACACACTGAAATGATAGCTCACAAGCTTAGGCATGAAGGCATACGCAATGACTCATGTTTAAGGCATAAAACACCAACTTTCCAAAGCATTGACAGAGTGACAAAAGTGAGTGTATGGAAACATTATATGGACTGAAATAACATTTCAAATGATGCCAAATCAATGAAATAATCCAAGCAATGCATGCTAATGGACTCAATACACAAAGCTAGTGAGCTAAATTGAACCATGGCTATACAAAACAATGCATGCATGACCAAAAAAACACAAATCAAACCTTAAGCATGGTAAAACATGGCCAAAAGCTTCTCAGAGTTAAGTCAAAATCATGCTAGAATGATTAGCTCAAACATGACACACAATAGGCTATTGAATGGAATTGCTGTCATGAACCGAACCCGCCCCTATGGGTTAAGGACATAACTGGCCAGTAATCAAGAGATTACCTACGGCCTCAATCCATATAAGACATAACACATCAGAGTAAAGGGACCAAACGGAAGCAAAAATTTAAAACTTTGTCCATAGAGTTGTGCTTATAGGCACATCATAACATTTCACATAAGTATTCGTTAATAACTCACATCACAGGGAAGTTAACATACAAACTGTACGTACAGGATCATTCAAGTCTATGTCAATAAAACCCAAAGTTTATTTACAAAAGTGATCCAATGTTTTCGCCAACATAACAAAACTATAACAAAAGAACAAAAGAGGCGAAGACAAGTCTCTTGCGTGAGACGTTGGGCTGACTCTTCAAAACCTTGACTGTTTCCCACATATTTCACCGAGGCTGGGTTTGGACATCCCTTGGCTCACCTATATACACATGAATGAGCGTGAGCGAAAGCCTAGTGAATAATATCGAATAAACAAGATGCACTATAACAATGTACGACAGACGGCCTTGGGCCTAATCGTTCCTGTCCGACGGCCTTTGGCCCAATCATTTGGGTCAAACGGCCTTCGGCCCATTAGTTCATGTCATATGGCCTCTGGCCCATTCTTTCGTGTCATACGGCCTCCGACCCATTCTTTCGTGTCATACGACCTCTGGCCCATTCATTCATGTCATACGGCCTCTGGCCCATTCATTTATGTCACACGGCCTCTGGCCCATTCATTCATATCCAACGGCCTCTGGCCCATTCATTGATATGTCAGACTATCATTCGTGTCAGACTATCATGCAAGTTAGACTATCATTCTTGTCAAACTATCATTCGAGTCAGACTGTCATTCATGTCAGACTATCATTCGAGTTAGGTTATCATTCGAGTCAGACTATCATTCATGTCAGACTATCATTCGAGTCAGACTGTCATTCATGTCAGACTATCATTCGAGTCAGACTATCATTCATGTTAGACGGCCTTAGGCCCAACCATATGGCATAGCAAACATTTGTCCACAATTCAAATTAAGAAACTTATAAGACTTATAAGGAAATAAGTAATTGGACAAATAACATACTTCAAAATATCTTTATTAAGATATTACTCACAGTGATCGGCTGGGTGATTTGCCTTGGAGCTTGACCCTACACATTACATAACACATATGGGTCACAAACGATTCAATCCGTTCTTAATTCATACATCCATCTTAGGCTTCTTTCTTATTCTTTTAATTCATTCATAATGCTCAATGCATGCCTCAGAGTACTTAGAAGTGAAAGAGAACGAAAAATGAAACACAGAACGCTTTTACAAAATTTCTGAAACAGGGGTCCCCGCTCGAGCGTGGACTTCCCCACTCGAGCGGACCCATTAGGTCTGCAAAAGTACTGGTTACCTCATTTTTACGCTCAAGCGTAATGTCGAGCACTTGAGCTGAAAGTCTCACCACATGGCTCCCCGCTCGAGCCTGAATATCCCTGCTCGAGCGGACATCCATGCCTGCAAAACTTCTGGGAGCTCGCATTTCCCACTCGAGTGGCGATTTCCCCGCTTGAGCGGACATGCCAAATTCTAGAAAATCTAGAATTGTTCTTCAAGTTCAAACTTGACCTCCAAAGTTCCAAAACTCACAATTTTGGTTTCAAAACATGCAAATACAATATATATCATGAGTATACAAGCAAGATGAGGTCAATTGCTCAAAATCATGGTTACATTCTCAAATTATTCAACACTTCTTTTGTATAATCAAACTCATGCCTTCAAACCTCATGTAAACTCCATATTTCCAACAACCAAACATGAATGTCAATTTTTGACTTCAATTCCCTTTCAAATAGCACCAATGATGCTCATAAACATGAAAATCAACAAAACTATACTTGCATGTATGCTTCAATGCTCATATTCCCATATTCAACTTAATACATGCTTGATTATGCCAAATCCTGGTAATTCTATACATGCATGTACATATATTAGCTTCAATTTCATCACTTATAGCATAATTCTTGTTCTTGATCATCATTCAACTTTGAATTCACAAAGTTACATACTAAAATCCATGAATTTACTCACCTAGAGGCTGAAATATTCCAAATTATGGTTAATTCTTGAGTTGGCCTTCAATTTATTCAAGTTTGTTGCACAATCCTCAATCGCCTTCACCCTCTCTCTCTCTAGCCGACCCTCTCTCTCTCTCTCTAAAGTATAAAATCTAATTTTGAGCTCAAGCAAAGTGAATGAGGGTGTAACTTGGCCCTTTATAAGCTCCTTCTCAAACACATTTCTTTAATATTAAATAATTGAGCACCATTTCATTAATTTAATCTATTTAATTTGATCTGAATCAATTTTCAATTAAATTTCACCGTAGGCTCTAAAAATTACGCCAATCACAATGGCGTAGTCAATTTCAGTTTCTGTGGCCGATAGGGCCTTCAATTTAAATTCCAAAGTAGAAAGTCAAACAGATTTTCCTACGGTGAACGGATAGAAATTCAAAACCACATATATTCATGTAAATAGCACTCAAAATCATATCAAACACATAATCATATTCATAATAAAGATCAATTAGCATAATACTAAACAGGGTTATCACAGTCGTCCCTCCTTTAAGAAGTTTGGTCCTCCAAACTTGTTTTACCTTCGTCAGGAAACAAATGTGGATAGCGTAGTCGCATTTCATCCTCTTTTCCCATGTGGCATCCATTCCATAGTGTTCTTTCCATTCCACTTTCACCATTGTGATGGACTTGCTTCTCAATTGTTTCACTTGCCGGTCAATGATTTGTGCCGTTCGGCGTACTCCATATTTTCATCAAGAGTTACCCGGTGATAATCAATCACATGAAATGGGTCTCGAAGATAACCCCTCAACATTGACACATGAAACACATTGTGGATTTGTTCGAATCCCAGTGGCAAAGCGACTCGGTAAGCAACTGGACCAAGCCTTTCTAGAATTTGGAGCGGCCCGATGTGACGGGGCGACAACTTACCCTTCTTTCCAAACCTGACTTGGCCTTTCATCAGAGTCACACGAATAAACACATGCTCACCAACCTCATACTCGAGAGGTCTTCTTCGAACATCTGCATAATTCTTTTGTCGGTCCTAAGCTGTTTTGAGCCTCTGTTGGATTATTTTGATCTTCTCAGAAGTGTCTTGCACAATTTCAGGCCCAAGTAAAGCTCTATCCTCGACTTCTGTCCAACAAATTGGTGATCTACACCTTCTACCATACAGAGCCTCGTATGGTGAAATACCAATGCTGGAGTGGAAGCTGTTACTGTAGGCAAACTCTGGTAGTGGCAAATAGTCTTCCCAACTTCCCTGAAATCTAAGGTACACATTCTTAGCATATCCTCTAACGTTTGTATAGTCCGTTCTGATTGCCCATCTGTCTGTGGGTGGAATGTGGTACTAAGCCTCAATTTTGTCCCCATAGCTCTTTGCAAACTTTTCCACAATCTAGACACAAATTTCGAATCCCTATCTGAGACAATAGATACCGGAACTTCGTGTAAACGAACAATCTCATCAACATATATAGTAGCCAGCCTATAAGCATCAAATGTAGTTCTAACAGGTAGAAAATCTACAGATTTAGTCAGTCTATCAACTAATACCCAAATAGAATCCATACCTCAAGGAGTCCAAGGTAGACCAACAATGAAATCCATAGTCACATGCTCCCACTTCCACTCAGGAATAGGGAGAGGTTGAAGTAGACCCCCCGATTTCTGATGTTCAGCTTTAACTTGCTGACATTGAAGACATTTGGACACATACTCTGCAAGTTTCTTTCTTCATTTTAGGCTACCAATAGCTTTGTTTCAAATCCCGATACATTTTGTTATTGCCCGGATGCATAGCAAATACTGACTTGTGGGCTTCATCTAGAACTCTTTTCTTTAATTCTAGAATATCTGGGACACACATCCGATTTCGAAACTTTAACACTTCATTTTCAACACTAAATTCTGCTTTTGGACTTGTCTCAAATTCATCAATCACCTTCTTAAGGAATTCATCCTCTTTTTGTTTCTGTTTAATTTCCTCAATGATTACCGGTTCAGCTGAAATAGCGGCTATCAATCCACCATGTTCACATAATACCACTTCAATTTTAGACTTCTCAAAATCTTGCAAGATCTCTTTCTGTTTAGTAATAAAATAAGCCATACTCCCTATCGACTTTCTGCTTAGGGCATCAGCAACTGTATTAGCTTTCCCGGGGTGATATTGAATTTCAAGATCATAATCCTTTATCAATTCAAGCCATCTCCTTTGTCGCATGTTCAAATCCTTCTACCTAAAGAAGTATTTTAGACTTTTGTGATCCGTGTAGACTTTACACTTTGCCCCATACAAATAATGCCAATAGATTTTCAAAGCAAAAACAACTGCGGCCAATTCTAAATCATGTGTCGGGTAGCTCTTCTCATGTGGCCTTAACTGTCGAGAGGCGTAGGCAATTACCCTTCCGTTCTACATTAGTACATAACCCAAACCTTTATAAGATGCATCACTGAAAATTACAAAGTTTTCAGTACCTGTGGGCAATGTCAATACTGGTGCAGTGGTCAGTCTCGGTTTCAATTCATGAAAGACAGATTCTCTTTCGTCATTCCATTCGAATGGTTGCCCTTTGCGTGTCAGTTGGGTAAGAGGTGCAGCTATCTTGGAAAAGTCTTTCACAAACCTCCTGTAATATCCGGCTAAGCCCATGAAACTGCGAACCTCTATTACATTTGTTAGTGTAGGCCAATTCACAATTGCCTCTATTTTTCTGTGGGTCCACTGAAATCCTCTCTTTGTTGATAACATGCCCTTAGAAAATAACTTCATCCAACCAAAACTCACACTTCTTTAGTTTAGCAAATAATTTCTTTTCTCTAAGTGTTTGCAGGACAGTTCTCAAATGATGTTCATGTTCAAGTCTATTCTTGGAGTATATCAAAATGTCATCAATAAAAACCACAACAAATTCATCAAGGTAGGTTTTAAAAATTCGGTTCATTAAGTCCATAAACGCTGCCGGAGCATTAGTTACCCCGAATGGCATAACAAGAAATTCAAAATGACCATACCTCGTTCTGAATGCGATTTTCTCAACATCTTCTGCCTTTACTTTCAACTGGTGGTACCCGAATCTCAAATCAATTTTGGAAAACACTTGTGATCCCTGCAATTAGTCAAACAGGTCATCAATACGGGGTATGGGATATTTATTCTTTATTGTTACCTTGTTCAGTTCTCAATAGTCGATGTACAAACGCAAAGTTCCATCTTTCTTTTTCACAAACAACACTGGTGCACCCCATGGTGAAGTGCTAGGTCGGATAAACCCTTTGTCAAGCAGGTCTTGCAACTGTTCTTTCAGTTCTTTCATTTCAGCAGTAGCCATTCTGTAAGGAGTTTTAGAAATAGGCTGGGTGCCTGGCACAATTTCAATAGTAAACTCTATCTCCCTGTCCACCAATTCCCCTGCTAATTCATTTGGAAACACATTTGAAAATTCTCTAACAATAGGGATACTATTCAATTCAACATTCGCAGATTGTTCAGACAACACATAACACAAATAACCCTGGCACCCTTTCCTGATCAGTTTACATGCCTTCATTGCAGATATCAAATAAGGTGGAGGTACTACCCCATTACCCACAAACACAATTTTTTCCTGTTCTAGTGGTCTAAACACAACCTGTTTTGTCACACAATCAATGGTGGCACAATATTTAGTTAACCAATCCATGCCTAGAATTATATCAAAGTGCCTAAAGTTCAAGGGCAACAAATCCACATACAAAATAGCATTCCCAATTCGCATGTCACAAAAACGATATACAGATTCACACAATACAGATTCCCTAGATGGAGCAAATACACATAGCAGATATGGAAATAATTCTAGAGGTCTACTCAGTCTAGATGCAAATGCACATGTTACGAAAGAGTGTGTTGATCCAGAGTCAATTAACACAAAAGTATCCTGATTACATATAGAATTAGTACCTGAGACAACTGCGTTAGCATTCCGTGTATCGTCCGGAACAAGCGCGAAAACTCTCCCTTGCCTCACGGTATCCCCGGTGGTAGTAGATCTCCTAGTATTTCCTGGTTTCGGGATTGATGCAGTTGAGCTAGGAGCTAGCTTCCCACTATTCTGGTTACAATCTCTAGCCATATGCCCTTGTTTACCACATTTAAAACAAGCTCCTGACACACGGTAACAAACCCCACGATGCCTTTTACTGTAAATATTACACATTGGGGATGTGTCTCGGGAAGGGTTAGAAGTACTCGAGGAGCCCGTATTCTACTTCTTCAAAAATTTCTTCTTCGAAAAGAAGCCTTGTCTCTTACTGCCTTTCTAGTCTATTGTTGGTTTAGTTTGTCTAGCTACATTAGCTTCTGATATTATGGCCCGGTCTAGCACCCCAATATAGGTTTCCAGCTTCAGGACATTTACCCTTTCTAAAATATCACTTCGAAGCCCACCTTCAAAATGCCTTGCTTTCTTGTTGTCGGTATCGATCACATGTGGTGCAAACTTGGCCAACTCAGTGAATTTGGCCTCATACTCAGCCACTATCATGCTGTCTTGTTTAAGTTCCATGAACTCCGATACTTTCCTGTCATGGACACATTGAGGGAAGTACTTGTCATAGAAAACTTCCAGGAATTTCGCCCAGTCAATGTCTTTATGATTCTCACGCATTAACATCCACCATCTTCTTGCTTCGTCTTCTAGCGTAAAGGTGACCAGGAGTACTTTCTGTGTCTCCGAACAAGGAAACACCTCAAACAGCTTTTCCATGCTGAGAACCCACGCTTCGGCCTTTAATGGATCTAATCCCCCATGAAACTGTGGCGGTTTCATTTTCTTAAACTCCTTGGTAAGTGCTATTATTTGGTCATCATGCTGTAAGTCTGGCACAGGTGGTGCCAGAGGAGGAGGTGGAGGATGTGGTTGCTGCCATTGATGATGCCACTGTTGTTGTTGCCTCAATGTTTCTGCCATTTCCTGGATTAATCTTTCTATCCTATCCATTCTGGCAGTAGAGGACTCCTCTATCTCATCACCTCTTGTTCTCACCATCTCATTAGACTTGCATTATACTTTATACAAAAGATTCACAGGTATGCATCTATTAAAGAGCATACATGATCAAATAATTTGCAATGCAAGCAAATCACAACTTATAACACGTAATCCTCCACATTGAATATTTAAGCGTATTCTTGATGCTTTCAGATTCATACTTATCACATGAATGCATCCTAGATCTTTCCTAGACGCTTATTGCTCATCTGGACAAGTGTGTAAGTTATTAACTCGTGCTTAGATACCACTCTGTCATGACCCGAACCCGCCCTTATAGGTTAAGGACATAACCGGCCAGTAATCAAGAGATTACCTACGGCCTCAATCCATATAAGACATAACACATCAGAGTAAAAAGGCCAAACGAAAGCAAAAATTTAAAACTTTGTCCATAGAGCTGTGCTTATATGCACATCATCATATTACACATAAGTATTCGTTAATAACTCACATCACAGGGAAGTTAACATACAAACTGTACGTATAGGATCATTCAAGTCTAAGTCAGTCAAACCCAAAGTTTATATACAAAAGTGATCCAATGTTTTCACCAACATAACAAAACTATAACAAAAGAACAAAAGAGGTGAAGACAAGTCTTATGCGTGAGACGTTGGGCTGACTCTTCAAAACCTTGACTATTTCCCACATATTTCACCGAGGTTGGGTTTGGACATCCCTTGGCTCACCTATATACACATGAATGAGCATGAGCGAAAGCCCAGTGAATAATATTTAATAAAGAAGATGCACTATAACAATGTACAACAGACGGCCTTGGGCCTAATCGTTCCTGTCCGATGGCCATTGGCCCAATCATTTGTGTCAAACGGCCTTCGGCCCATTCGTTCATGTCATACGATCTCTGGCCCATTCTTTCGTGTCATACGGCCTCTGGCCCATTCATTCATGTCATACGGCCTCTGGCCCATTCACTCATATCCAACGACCTCTGGCCCATTCATTGATATGTCAAACTATCATTCGTGTCAGACTATCATTCATGTCAGACTATCATTCGAGTCAGACTGCCATTCATGTCAGACTATCATTCGAGTCAGATTATCATTCATGTTAGACTATCATTCAAGTCAAACTATCATTCATGTTAGACTATCATTCGAGTCAGACTATCATTCATGTTAGACGGCCTTAGGCCCAACCATATGGCATAGCAAACATTTGTCCACAATTCAAATTAACAAACTTATAAGACTTATAGGGAAATAAGTAATTGGAAAAATAACATACTTCAAAATATCTTTATTAAGATATTACTCACAGTGATCGGCTGGGTGATTTGCCCTGGAGCTTGACCCTACACATTACATAACACATATGGGTCACAAACGATTCAATCCATTCTTAATTCATACATCCCTCTTAGGCTTCTTTCTTATTCTTTTAATTCATTTATAATGCTCAATGCATGCCTAAGAGTACTTAGAAGTAAAAGAAAATGGAAAATGAAACACAGAACACTTTTACAAAATTTCTGAAACAGGGGTCCTCACTCGAGCGTGGACTTCCCCGCTCGAGCGGACCCATTAGGTCTGCAAAAGTACTGGTTACCTCATTTTTACGCTTGAGCGTGAAGTCGAGCGCTTGAGCGTGAAGTCGAGCGCTCGAGCTGAAAGTCTCACTACATGGCTCCCCGCTCGAGCGTGAATATCCCTGCTCGAGTGGACATCCGTGCCTACAAAACTTCTGGGAGCTCGAATTTCCCACTCGAGCGGACATGCCAAATTCTGGAAAATCTAGAATTGTTCTTCAAGTTCAAACTCGACCTCCAAAGGTCCAAAACTCACAATTTTGGTTTCAAAACATGCAAATACATTATATATCATGAGTATACAAGCAAAATGAGGTCAATTGCTCAAAATCATGGTTACATTCTCAAATTATTCAACACTTCTTTTGTATAATCAAACTCATGCCTTCAAACCTCATGTAAACTCCATATTTCCAACAACCAAACATGCATGTCAATTTTTGACTTCAATTCCCTTTCAAATAGCACCAATGATGCTCATAAACATGAAAATCAACAAAACTATACTTGCATGTATGCTTCAATGCTCATATTCCCATATTCAACTTAATGCATGCTTGATTATGCCAAATCATGGTAATTCTATACATGCATGTACATATTAGCTTCAATTTCATCACTTATAGCACAATTCTTGTTCTTGATCATCATTCAACTTTGAATTCACAAAGTTACAAACTAAAATCCATGAATTTACTCACATAGAGGCTGAAATATTCCAAATTATGGTTAATTCTTGAGTTGGCCTTCAATTTATTCAAGTTTGTTGTACAATCCTCAATTGCCTTCACCCTCTCTCTCTCTAGCTAACCCTCTCTCTCTCTCTCTAAAGTATAAAATCTGATTTTGAGCTCAAGCAAATTAAATGAGGGTGTAAATTGGCCCTTTATAAGCTCCTTCTCAAACACATTTCTTTAATATTAAATAATTGAGCACCATTTCATTAATTTAATCTATTTAATTTGATCCGAATCAATTTTCAATTAAATTTCACCTTAGGCTCTAAAAATTACGCCAATCACAATGGTGTAGTCAATTACGGTTTCTGTGGCCAATAGGGCTTTCAATTTAAATTCCAAAGCAGAAAGTCAAACAGATTTTCCTACGGTGAACAGATAGAAATTCAAAACCACATATATTCATGTAAATGGCACTCAAAATCATATCAAACACATAATCATATTCATAATAAAAATCAATTAGCATAATACTGAACAGGGTTATCACAATTGCACTACAAGTGCATGGAGCATGCATGGGGCTATCAAACCAAACCTTAACAGAGCTATATCATGGCAAAACAACACCAAGAACATGTTGAGATATTGGCAAAACATCGTAGAAAGCCATGCTAAAACATGAGGCATATAAAACTAGTTTGTAAGATTTACACTACAAGTGTATTAAGCATGCATGAGGTGACAAAACCAAATCAAAATAGTGGTATGCCATGTCAAAATAACCCCAAATACATGCTGAGATGGAGTCAATATAAGCTTAACAAACATGCTCAAACATGAGGCAAATGAAGCATGCATCGAAGATACAAGGAGAGGGGATGACCCTCTCCTATTTAAGGCCTCAAAACACAAGTTTTACCCCTAAAAATCTACTGGATTTTAGTGGTTAAAAGGCCAAGAGAAAGTGATCTCAAGGGCCTAAAGTGATGGTGTAAAACAAAGCCAAACAAGGCACAAGAGGGGGGTAGATCACCCCCAACACAAAAGAGACCTTAAACAAACATTACAAGCATGAAAAATCAGAACTTTTTGTAGTAGAAAGTCAAGCCAAAATAAGCATGCAAATAGGTCCAAAAGCTTAATAAAAAAAATAAGGGTTTAAGCGGTTAGAAGCTCACCCTTGTAGAACCACTTTAGAGCAATAACTCCAGTAGCTGTTTTGGATCAAAACCAGTCCAAGAACTCCAAAACCAATCTCAAAGGGCCTCAACAACAAAAGAATGGTGTTTGAGTGTGTGTTTGTGTGCAATAGTATGATGAAAATGCACTTTTAAGCACAAAACGAGGGAGAAGGAGCAAATATAGAGATAGGTGTGTATCTATAGCTCAAGCACAAAATTCTGAACCTAAGGCATGAGGGGGGAGGTTCTCTTTTATAGAGAACCAAAGGTTAAGCTTGTTGAGCAAGGTTAGGCCTTCAAGCCATCCCTCCATACACGTGCATGGAGGATCGTTTCTGTGCCCTCCAACTATTACAGCTGGCTAGAAAATATCTCCAAAAAGGTGCTGAAAAGCTGCCGACCACTTAAAGTGGTCGGCTAACTAGTTGTAGTAGTCGACCATGGGGAAGGAGTGGTCTACACACTGAAAGCAAGGTGGTGGTGGGGTGGCCGACCACTATTGGTGGTCTAAAGACCAAGAAAACCAGTTGGCAGACTAGAAAACTGGCTGGCAGGCAGGAAAAGTGGTCTCCAAGGGGAAGAACTAATCTCCCACCCTTGTTCCACCCTCCAAGATAGGGAAACAAGGTTTGTGCCAAAAACAAACCAAAAAGGATGCAAGACAAGAGTCTGGGAGGCAAGGCGCGTAGCCGGGAGCCCCGAAAACTAGTCAACAAGCACTAAAAGTGGTCTACGAGGGAAAAGTGGTCTACGACCACAAAAAGTGGTCTATGAGACCACAGTGTCCCTCCAGGCAAGGTTAACAAGGCATGGTTCAAAAACCAAGCCAAACGGAGAACGTTAAGTGGTCCCGAGACAAGGCGCGCGGCTGAAGGCTCTGAAAACCGGAAACTAGTCTCCAAGCGAGAAAAGTGGTCTACGAACCTCTCTCTCCCTCCAAGCAAGGAAAACAAAGCTTGGTCCACAAACCAAGCCATAGCACAAAGAGTTCAGAGGCCCGGAGGCAAGACACTTGGCCAAAAAACTCTGGAAACTCAAAACGAGCACAAACATGCACTATCACCGAGCGCTTAATCAATGACGTCTGAGTCTTAAGGTCGGTCAAAAATGGGGTGTCTACAGCAACTGGTAAAGTGGGTTTTTGATAGTGTTAGTTGAGCCTACTTGCAAACACCAACTTAGGGATTACCTGAGTCGTATTTACCGCCCCATTGAATAAAGTTGCAAATTTTGAAATTGTTGAATTTCGAGCTTTTGTTGAACATGGTGACTTTTAAAAAAAAGGCATGAAAAAAAGAAATCCCCTTTTAATTGACATTGCATGGCATTTGCATTTGATAACGGAAATCTTGCATAAATGTATATACTTTGTTAAGGATTCTCTACTGGGCTTTATGCTCACCCCTATGGGATTTTGGTGCAGGGAAAGATGTGGTGAACCTGCCGAATTGAAGGGCGTGGACATTTTTTTTTTGAAGAGTAAATGACTCTATCTTGTTGTGATTTATTTTGTAAGCCAAGGGCTATTCATGTGTGGGTCCAAGAGACCATTTTTCTGTAACTAGGCTTGAGCCTTGGAATGTGTAAGTCCTCAAGGGCATTTTACTTTATTTTTGGTAAATGGTGTTCTACATGCTATAGATTCATGCTTTTCTATATCATTGAATGTATAATTCGCATGTGGAATTTTTGTATAAACCTTGTTGATTATGATGTAAAGGTCGGAGAATTGTCATATTTATTTAGTGGATGTTGGTTGATGTATTCTAATTATGATGGATTATTTTGGGGCGTTACAACTTGGTATCAGAGCTACCATGTTTGAATACTTGGGGCTCGCGGGGAGTGGTTATTTTACCACAGTGGGTTCATTTCTCATGATTAGGAAATGTTTTGTTTTTCGTGATTATGTGATAACATGCTTATGTGACTATATGGGTATGGGATTGGACTTTTGGGATGTTATTTGCGCCTATTAAATTCTTTGAGGTCTTATTAGAAGGGTACTTGATTAATACTCGTTCTACTAAGAATTCTTGATTTTTCGTGGAATAAACCTCATCACAAAAGAATAATCTGTATGTACTTACGTGACTAAGTGCTTATGTGAAGTGAATTGAATTGTTGTATGGTAGAAATTGTGTCGAATTGATGTATTAAAATGAGTGAGAGGATATACGAGCACATTTGGAATTATGCGCTAAATTGTTTATCTTATTCCTTAATTATGATGTCAAGAAGGTGTCAAACCCGTGGCAGTAGAGGTGGTAGAGGTGGAAGGCGTGGTAGGGCTCGCCGGGGTGTGCACGAGGTACCGGTCCATGAGGTCCCGGTACAAGAGGAGGGGTTGGGCCAAGCTAATATGGCCGAGCAAGTGGGGCAAGTGGAAGTTTCGGGGCAAGTGAGTCAAGCCACAATGGGGGCTTTAGCCAGAGAAATGGCGGGGGCCTTGAGGGAATCGATGAATATACTAAGGGTAGAGAACCAAGCTAGGGAGAATGTCGTAGAGACAACGGCGAGTTTCCTTAGGAGGGGGTTTTTGCGGGCCAAACTAGATGAGTTCCATGGCGGCTCCGAGCCTAAGAAAGTGGATGAATGGCTCGAACAGATAGTGAAGACATTTGAGATGCTTCACATCGAAGATAGTGAGCTTAAAGTGACTCTTGCAATTTACTATGTCAAGGTGGGATGCGGGCCAATGGTGAAAGTACGCTAAGGGCCGAATAGAACTGGCATGGGAAGCATTTGTGGTGGCTTTCCAAGACAAGTACCTACCTACCACTGCTAGGGAGAGGTTGAGGTAGGAGTTCCAAGACCTTAAGCAACTCAATATGTCCGTGGCCGAGTTTGAAGCGGCCTTCTCTAGTTTGTTCCGGTTTGCATCGGAGTTGGTAGCGACGAAAGAACGCCATTGTATTGAGTTTAGGAAGAAACTTAGAACCAAGGTCTTGTTCAAGGTTGCTGGGAACATGATCTGGAATTATGACCGACTTGTGGAAGCAGCGGCCCACGTGGAGATTACCATGGAGGCCGAGGAGCAGAGAATCCAGGGGTCAAGGGTCACAGGGGGACTATAGACCCAACAAGAAGAGCATAAACACCTTTTCATCACAGGGGTGCGTGTATGCTATTACCGCGCTAGAGCAGTTGCCGGGATCCTCAGTTGTGAAAGGTATTTTTGTTGTGTGTAATTCCTTGGCTAATGTGTTGATAGATACAGGTGCGTCTCATTCATTCATATCTACTGCATTTGTGTCTACATTGGGATTAGAGGTGGCACGGTTAGCGTCTCCGCTCAGAGTAGAGTCACCAGTTAGGGATACAGTCGACTTAGATCGGGGGTGTCGTGGTTGTGAGATAGAGGTTGCCGGGCGTCGACTCCCGTTTGCTTTTGTGTTGCTAGACATGTCGAGTTTTGACGTCATTTTAGACATGGATTGGTTGTCTTCGTATCGAGCGGTGATTGATTGTTTTCGTCAGAAGGTCGTAGTGTGTACCTCGAGTGATGATTGTTTTCACTTTCTGGGGGGCCAGATGGATAGGGTCTTGTCGCCGATTTTTTACTCTCATGGTAGAAATGAGCTTAGTGGCCTTCTTGCTACTCTCTTGGATAGTGGGAGTGGCGGGACTCGTGTTGAGTTGCCAAGGGTAGTTTGTGAATACCCGGATGAATTTTTCGAGGACCTTACTAGTTTGCCACCCCACCGGGAGATCAAGTTCACCATTGACGTAGTGCCTGGAACGGCACCAATTATAGATTTACACACGCGGAGTTGCATGAATTGAAGATTTAACTCCAAAAGCTTTTAGACAAGGGCTTCATTTGCCCTAGTACATCACCTTGGAGAGCGTCGGCTCTTTTTACGAGAAAGAAGGATAGGTCGTTGCAGTTGTGTATCGATTACCGCAAGTTAAATCGGGTTACCGTCAAGAACAAGTACCCTTTACCCCGAATTGATGACTTGTTTGACCAACTTAAAGGGTCTTGTTGCTTTTCGAAGATAGATTTGAGGTCGGGGTACCATCAGTTGAGAGTCTGGGAGGACATCCAGAAAACGGCCTTTCGCACGTGTTATGGCCACTATGAGTTCCTTGTAATGTCATTTGGGTTGACTAATGCACTGGCTTCCTTCATGGACTTGATGAACCAAATTTTTAGAGAATACTTGGATCATTTTGTGGTCGCCTTTGTGGATGACATCCTAATTTATTCGACTTCAGAGGAGGAACACGAGGTTCACTTGAGGGTAGTGCTTGACTTGCTTAGGAAGCATCACTTGTATGCCAAATTTGAGAAATGTGAGTTTTGGCTCACCGAGGTGAAGTTTTTGGGCCATGTAGTGTCAAGAGAAGGGGTAACTGTAGACTCTTCAAAGATAGACGTTGTTCAGGATTGAGGACAACCCAAAAATGTTTTTGAGATCCGAAGTTTCTTGGGATTAGCAAGGTACTATCGGCATTTTGTAAGGGACTTTTCTAGACTAGCCGCACCTTTGACTAGATTGACTAGAAAGGGGGTTAAGTTTGTGTGGAGTGAGGCTTGTGAAAACTCTTTCCAAGAGCTTAAAACTAGATTGACTACTGCACCGGTGTTGATAATTCCAGAAAGGAGTTTGGGTTACACCGTGTATTGTGATTTGTCTCGGGATGGGCTTGGTTGTGTCTTGATGCAAGGGGGAAAGGTTGTAGCTTGCGGTTCACGACCATTGAAAACTCATAAGAAAAATTACCTTACCCACGACTTGGAGTTAGCAGCAGTAGTGTTTGCCTTGAAAATTTGAAGGCATTATTTGAATGGCAAGAAGTTTGAGGTTTTCTCCGATCATAAGAGTCTAAAGTATTTGTTTTCCCACAAAGACTTGAATTTACGTCAACGGAGGTGGATGTAGTTTTTGGAGGATTATGACTTCGAGTTACACTATCATCTGGGGAAGGCCAATGTAGTGGCTGATGCCTTAAGTTGGAAATCTGTGAGTAGTTTGGTGAGTGTGACCATTCAGGAATGGGTTATGTTGGGTGATATTGGCAAGTTTGAATTGCACTTGGGTGAGTCCGAAGAGGGTGCAACTTTGTTTACTTTGAGTGCTCAACCTACTTTGATTAGTAAAGTTATAGGGGCACAACAATGGGACCGTGAAGTAAAGTCAATGCGTGATAGAATCTCCAATGGGAAGGAAGAGAAGGGTTTGAACATCTACTCGAATCTGAGTGTACGGTTCCTAGACCGTCTGTTTGTGCCAGAATCTTGTAGGGAGGAAGTGCTTTGGGAGTTCCATCACCCACGCCTTACGGTACATCCGGGAGGCACGAAAATGTATCGTGACCTTAGCCGTCAGTTTTGGTGGAGGGGTATGACGCAGGATGTCACTTCCTTTGTGTCAAAGTGCCTTACTTGTCAACAAGTGAAGGTCGAACACCAAAGACCAGCGGGTTTGTTACAACCCTTACCGATAGCCGAGTGGAAGTAAGAGCACGTTACTATGGATTTTGTAGTTGGACTTCTTAGAACACAACGGGGCAATGATGTCATTTGGGTGATTGTTGATAGGTTGACTAAGTCTACACATTTCATTCCAATGCGTACCGGTGACTCAGTTGAGCACTTGGCAGAGTTATACATTAGGGAGATAGTTCGACTTCATAGAGTTCCTATAACCATTGTGTCGGATAGAGATCCTCGTTTTACTACCTGGTTGTGGCAAAGCCTTCAAGAGGCATTGGGGACTAAGTTGACCTTTAGCACTGCCTACCACCCCCAAATCGATGGACAGTCAGAGCGTACCATCTAGATTTTAGAGGATGATTAGAGCTTGTGTTCTAGATTTCAAAGGGTCTTGGGAGAAACATTTTTCGTTGATTGAATTTACCTACAACAATAGTTCATGGTAGTATCGAGATGGCACCATTTGAGGCCCTGTATGGCCGACGTTGTAGATCACCAGTTTGTTGGGCTGAGGTGGGGGATGCACCGTTGTTGGGTCCAAAAATTGTTAGGGAGACAACCGAGAAAGTTACTCTCATTCGAAAGAGGTTAGCTATGGCCCAAAGCTGACAGAAAAGTTATGCCAATAAGAGGAGACGACCTTTGTCTTTCAAAGTGGGTGACCATGTTTTCCTCAAGATCTCACCTAGGCAGGTGTAGACACCCCATTTTTGACCGTCCTCAAGACTGGGACGTCATCGTTTGAACACTCGGTGATCATCCATGTTTGTGTTCGTCTTGAGTTCCCGGAGGTCTCGGCTTGCGCGCCTTGCCTCAGGATCTCTCGACTCGACTGTTTAGTGTCTGGTTTTGCACCAAACACTTGTGTTTTGCCTTGGAGGGGCAGGGAATGCCTTGTGAGGCATCCCCACACATCACCGGCCATGGCCAGAGGCCACCGGCTGGTGTTTTGTTGTCATCGGCAATGTATATTGCTGGTCGGCATTCTTTGTTGCCGGTCGGCAGCCCATTTTGTCAAGATGGCAATTTTGAGCAGCCGACTACTGTTCATCTGCTTTTGCAGATATTTTAATACAGCTGTATGGCATTTTGTTCCCCTCCATACACGTGTATGGAGGGATGGCCTTCTTGTTAGCTTACCTTGTAAGCTTTACAAGATTGGCTCCTCTATAAGAGGAGCCCTCCCCTCTTGGCTTTAGGGTTAGACATTTTAGAGAGAAAAAACATTGTTAAAAGCTCTGGTTCTAGGGTTAGAACTTATATACATTCTATCTCTATATCTCTCTCTCTTGAGTGTTCTAGGTGTATTTGTTTATAGTATTGCACACAAACACCTACTATTACACCTTCCCTTGGCTATTGAGGTTCTAAGGGATTGTTTTCAGAGTTTTGGAGCTGGTTTGGAGCTTAAGAAGCTGCTGGAGCTTCATTTGTGAAAGAAGTCTACAAGGGTAAGAAACTAGTCCCTTTATTTCCCATTCTTGCATACTATTTTTGCCTATTTTAGAACTATTTTTGAGCTTAGTATATAATACAAAAAAGTTCTGTTTTTGGGCCCTCTAAATAGTTTGTTTAGAGTGTTTTGTGGTTTGGAGGTGTTTGACTCCTCTTAGGCCTTGAGAGGCCCCATTTTGTGCTATTTTGAGTGAGCTCCAGGACCCTGGTGTTTGGGCCTCCTCACCACTGAAATCTTGAGGGATTTCAAAGGTGAGGATGGTGCCTTGAGGTCCTAGGGAGGAGAGGGCCACCCCCTCTCCTTGTTGTCCTTGAAATGGACTATTTTTGGCCTCTTGAGGGAGCATCTAGCTAAGCTTCATGTTGATCATGCCTTAGTTGTTTTTTGTGCTTATTATGTCATGACATGCCTCAGTTTTTTGTTGGTTTTGGTACACCATGCACGCTTAGCATACCTACCTTGTAATGCCATGTGTAGGGCTTAACATGCCTTAGGTTGTAAACCATTGTTCTAGCATGTTTTAGGCCTAGCTTTGTGAAGTTTTTGTGCTTATTTTGCCATGTTTGAGGTTTGTCCTTAGTCATTTTGGTCGGCCATGACATATTTAGTATAGCCCCTTTGCATTTTGGCTTGTTGGCCTTAAGTATGTGAGGGTATAGCATGTGTTACTTGCTTTATTTCAGTGGTTTAGCACCACTTGTAGCACCATTTTAGTCCCTTTAGCATGCTTGTATGCTTGCCTTGGACATCTCTTTAATGCTTTGAAAGCTTGTGTTGTATGCTTCATGTTTTGGTCATTGTGTATGCTTTTGAATTCAAGCCATTTAGATGACATCTAAGTGGTCTTCTGGGCTTTGTTTTATGTGCTAAAACTCTGTTTTTGGTCATTAAATTCATGCCATGTTTGGTCTTGCTAAGTGTGGTCAAATACCCCTTTAGCTTGCCTTGAATCTCGGACCATTGTTACATGCTTAGCCTATCTTGTTTTGCTTGGTTTGGCACCATGTTCTTGCATGATTTTCAGAGCTTAGTGCATGTCATTTGTCCATGTTTGCACCCTCTCGAGTGTGCTCGAGAATTGCTCTTTAATGCTTAAGTGTTGGTCCTTGTGTGCATGCATGTTTGCATGTAATTTTGCCTTCATTCTTGAGCATGTTGGCAACTGTTTTGGGCCTAGCATAGGGCTGTCCAAATTAGTGTAAGACCACCCTCTCATGTTATTGCATGCATGCCTTGCATACCATCACAGATTCGCTCCATTTCACCTTGTGTTGCATGCCATGTGTAATTGTATTTTGTTGTAGTGCTTGAGTTGCATGACATGCTATTGTATGCTTAGGTTGTAATACATTTGGCATGTATTCTCTCCTTTAGCCACTTAACATGTTGTTGCATGTTTTTGCATTGCCATGTCGCATCCTTAGCTCACATGCCTAGTATTGTATTCCATTTGCATGCATGCTTGGCCTCTTGAAATGCTTGTGATAGAGGTTGAGTCCCATTGGTTTGTTCATATGCATTGCATTCCATATCAAAAATGCACACTTGATTCTTTGGGCCATCACGCATTGAAATGCGCGATTGATGGTCCAAGAACCAAGGATCATGGCCCTTTGAGTCATAAACATGATAAGGGGTGTGATTGGTGCATACATTGCTTGAATAGCATTGCCATGCTCTGCCTTGCCCTCTGTTACTATCAATTGCAGATTCAGCAGGAACTTTCTGCCGACCGGTAGTGTTTAGTGCCGACCGGCAATCCTTCCTGGGCCGATAGCTTCATCAACAGCTGATGATTACACACCACAGCCAATGATGACTCTACTCAGCCGGTGGTGTCTCCTAATGTCTAGGGAAGCAATTCTGAGACTTTGGCAGCCTTCCAAGAGGCAGTGCAGAGAAAACAGAGGCAGCCTATGTATGGCAGTGCACTTCCGAGCAAGACCCGAGCACGCGTGCATCGAACTTTCTTCCCGAGGCCCTTTTTATTACTTTTCTTATGCTTAGTTAATTTATTAATTAATTAGGTGATTTGTAATAATTAATTAGCTAGGATAGTTAATTCATTATTCGAACTGTATTATTCTTTCGCTCCCCTCCGAGCGAGGGTAAATTTGTAATAAGTGTGGGTGAGTGTGTGCATGTCTCCCAACCCCCACTTCTTTCTTCCCTTTTATTTACCTGCTTATGAAGGTAGATTAGGGCATGTTTAAATTAGCATACCTTATGCTATGCATGCGTGTATCCATACATTTGTCTCGCATGCACCAGGCTCGGTACATCATGCTAATTGCATTTGTACTTCAATTACAAATTGAATACATGCATCAATTGATTGCATTTCACATGCCATGTTTAGGTTAGCCGAGCCTACTCTAAATTGCATCATGTATGTGTTGCATCAGTCAATTTGACATGAACTAGGACCATGCATGTTGGCTAACTAGTTTATTGTTTTGGCATGGAGTACGATGTAAGTATTTTTATGCTTTAGCATATCGCATGCGTGTGAATGTTATCATAACAGCATGCTTACCATGTGGCTAGATGCTTATGTGATAAACTGTTTGAATGCCTGTGGGTGAAGGTTGGATTGTCTGAGTTGGAAAAACTCGTTGAAATCCGTATTTTAGCCTACTTGCGAGTAGCAAATTCCAAAACATTTCCTAAAACAAACAGATATGCAGTGCTTATTCCCAAATTAGAAATCTAGTCTATACTCGTTTGCTGTGCGCATAACATAGTAATTCTAGGCTAATAACCGGAATAAAAACACATAACGTTTTCAAAAACGGATATCACGGTTAGTAGAGGCCGATCTTTGGATCGGGCGAGAGGGGGTGCTCATAGCTGACCTTCCCCAATCGTACCCAAGTTCCCGAGCCGAGGCAACTTTGGTGATGACGGACACGTGGCCTTTGTCACCGAGTCAGGGTTTCCTAAATTCCCCCAAAATAAAATATTTAGGTGGCGACTCTGTATCTGGCAAAGTAGTCCATGTTTGGCACTTCTTTTTCTAAAAATCTATTTTCTCAAAACGATTTGCCAAATTTGGACTCTTTGGTTCAGATTAGAACCGTGACACAAAATCGAGTCCGAACTGTAGCGGGGCCCCACGCGGGCGCGTCTACAGTAGGGTTTGATGAGATTCGGTAAGAGAGGTAAGTTGCCTCCGAGGTTCATTGGCCCTTTCGAGATATTAGAGAGGATTGGGAAAGTGGCGTACCGGTTAGCTTTACCGCCACAACTTTCGGGAATTTACAATGTGTTTCATGTGTCCATGCTTAGGAAGTATGAACCCGACCCTTCTCACGTACTTGATTGGTTGATTTGGAGGTAGATGAGGATGCTTCTTACAAAGAGCGACCGGTTCAAATACTAGATACCCGAGAGCAAGTTTTGAGGGGTAAAACTATACCGTTGGTAAATGTGTTGTGGAAGCACCATGGAGTTGAGGAGGCAACTTGTAGCGATCCCGAAGCAAAAATGCAAAATGCATTTAAAGTTGCTTGAGCCGCACATGTGGAAAACAGAGGAGGGTTTGTTTGGCTACTGCAATAAATGCAGGTGCGGGAGTGCAAGTGCGGGAGAAGCGCCGCACGTGCGGTGGTAGGTGAGTCTGAGATTTCAGTCTTTTCTTCTCTTTAGGTTGAGTGTATCTCACTCTTGTTAGGTCTCTCTTTCTCTCTAAAAACCCTTTCCTCTCCATTTTTTCTACATTTCCCTACGCCAAATTGGATCAAAACCTTGATTTCTCAAGATTCATTAGAGTTCTGCCATAGGTTCTTCATCAAAGTTGGTTAACTTCTCGAGGGCTTCGTTGTGTGCGGTGAAGTTCGAGTTTCGGCACCATTGATTTTGGGGGTTTCATCTCATTTCTTCTTCAAAACTTGAGGTAGGGATTTTCTTAGAGTTACATATATTTTTGCAAGATCTATATGATTTTCGAAATCATCTTTCGATAGCTTTGAAAATTGATTATTGATTTAAGAAGTTGAGCGATTTTGAAAGTGGGTTTGTCTCTTGTTCTTTTAAAATGATCTTATGGGTTTTGATCTTTGTTGAATGAAAAAAAATATGATTTTGGAAAGTTTTCTTTCAAAATATTTGAGTTGTATAGTTTTGGTGAGAAAAACTAGAATTTAGGAATTTTTTTTTAAAAGAAACTGAAAATCCATGAATATATTGTTATATTTATTTTGCGTGTCAAAATAAATGGATGTTTGGAAAATTTCTTATTTATATTTATAAAAATGATGAATTTCAGGGAATATGAGAATTGTTGTTCATTTTGGAAATTATTGTTCAAAACGTTGAAATAGTCTTGAAATGACTAATTGTTGAGGATACTTGAGAAGAGAGAATTGTGTTATTCCTTGGATGATGAATTGGAATAAATGTATTTATATTCATCTTGTGTTATTGGCATATCAATTCATTTGATTACATTAAACTTTGAAAGTTGATTTGAAAACTTGCATTGAAAAAAGAATGTTGAGAAACAAGTTTTCATGGAATGGTTTTTGGGTAAATACGTGGGTAAGTCTTGATAGGTGGTGTAGATGATATTGAATAAGTTGGCCTGAGAGTCCGGGGTGAAAGACCGAAAACCCGCGCGGATAGGTGTCGAGCCTTCCGGTGTATACTGGTAAAAATGACAAGTTGGTAGTACTTGTATAGTCTAGTTGCAGACCCCAACCTAGGGATTATCAAACTCGTATTTGCCGCTCTTGAAATGAATTGTTAAGTTTTGAAGAATTGAAATTGCATGACATCATTGAGCATGATGGTTTTCAAAGATGAAGATGTGATTTTCTTTCAAAAGGGCATGACATGGCATGTGCATTTCATCTCTTGAGACTTGTATAAAATGTATATATTTTGTTAAGGATTTCCTACTAGGCTTTATGCCCACCCTACGGGATTTTTGTGCAGGAAAAGATGTGGTGATGCTGCCTAACTAAAGGTGAGGAAATGTGTGTTGAGATTACGAGACTCTCATTTTGCTGTGACTCTGTGTGTAAGCCAAGGGTTGTATGTGTGTGGGTTTGAATAACCGTTTTGTGTAACCAGGCTTAAGCCTTGGAAACCTGTAAACCCTTGGGAGTATTTATTTGTTTATTTACTTATTGTTGGATTAATATATTGTTGCATAAAGAACTATTGTATCATGTAATGTAGGTTTGGAGATTTATATTCGGTTTTCCTTGAAAGAGCCATGATTGTTGTATTATCATTTGGGCTAGAAATTTGGGATGTTACACAACTTGGGGACGGGAAGCGGAGGTCTGCTCCAAGTATCCGGATTTGTTTGGGGATGTTTAGTTGTTTTTAATTATAACATTCCCTAGTATCGAAGGGAACAGTGTTAAGATTGTTAATCCCGTGGTGTTATATGTATTGTTGATCTGAACATGAGGTTGTGGTGGAATGTTATTTTGTTAGAAATGCTTCATTTCGAATGCCTAGTGTAAGCAATTGTTGTTTTGATGAAATGATGATGATGAGGATGGTAAATGTTGGTTAAACATTGATGCTGTGATTTGAAATTTTGTTAGTGTGGTCATAATTGCTAGAACCCTTTAGTTTGGTGGGTTTGTTTAAATTTTGGGGACGAAATTTCCTATGGTGGGGAGGTTGTGATGACCGATTTCATTGCATGTCGTTTCATTTTTGTCCTCTTTGAGTTTGTGGTGTTCAAGAGCTTTTTTTCAAACTCCGGTTCTTGTCTAACTCCGGGTTGAGTGTCACTTGTTTCGAAGGGTACACGGCCGAGTCCGGAGTGCCTGGAAGTGAACCAGAAAAATTTTGGGCTGCTGGGCTAGGGCCGCACCTGTGGGATGGGGCCGCAAGTGCGGGGATGGGGCTGCACGTGCGGGAAGGATGAGCTTTGGAAGGTTGCACACTGCCTAATAGGTAGATGCGGAGTGAGGTGCGGGAAGGGACCACTGCATGTGCGGAGGTGAAGGCCGAACGTGCGGGGGAGACGTTCCGCACGTGCAGTAGAAGGCGCCGCACGTGCGGGATTCTATGCAGCCTGAAATTTTCTGCTTTTCTTTCTTTTGGGGCTGATTGTATATCATTTTTCCTATATCTCTCTCTCTCTAAAAACATATTTCGCTCCATTCTCTCTACACTTCTACCTCAAAACAAGATCAAAATACTTGATCTTCTTGCATCCATTTGAAATTTATCCATAGCTTCTTCATCAAGGTTAAAGAACTCCTCAAGAGCTACATTGTGTATGGTGGAGATTGGGCTTTGGCATTTTTGATTTCTAGGGTTTCATCTTTTTTTGTTCATGATATCTTGAGGTAGGGAAGTACATACAATTATATATATGTTTTTGCAAGTATTTGATTGATTTTTGAGAACTCTCCTTTGTTGATTTTGAATAATGGGTTTTAGGTTCAAAAAGTTGATGGTATTGTAGAAGAAGTCCATCTTTTGTTCTTTTTAAAGATTTTTCTTGAAATATTGAACCACATGGGTTGAGATTGAGGTATTTAATGAGGTTTTGTAAAGGGATAAGGGAATGTTGGGCGGGTTTTGTGAAAAAAAAAAAAAAAAAACCTAGAAATTGGGGGTTTTAGACACAATGTGGGGATTAATGGATTTTTCTTGAATTAAATGAAAGAGTGAGTGAGAATTTCATATTATTGTTACAAATATGACTATTTCTTGATGCATGGAGGTTTGGGGATTATACTTGAAAATTTTGTTAATGCTTATACACATATAGATATGATTTGGTACATTGTTGAGTTCCATGAATTATTGAAATGGTGAATTGGAACGGTTGCCACACATTAGATGCTTGAAGATGGGAATTTTTATGAAGCATTATTAATTATTGCATTACATCTTCTTTCAATTGATAACTATACATTTTAAATTTGAGTCATGGAAAAGTTCACATTGAGAAAAGTATATGTTTGAAATGGGAATTATCGAAATGTTTTGGGGTAAATACGTTGGTAAGTCCGGATAGCAGGTGTAGAGGAAATTGATAAGTTGGCCTGAGTGTCCAGGGTGAAAGACTAAAAACACACGCGGAGGAGGTATCACACCCCTTCCGGTTAGCAACCAGTAAAGTGGGTTTTTGGTAGTGCTAGTTGAGCCTATTTGCAGACACCAACCTAGGGACTACCTGAGTCGTATTTACCGCGCCATTGAGTAAAGTTGTAAATTTCAAAATTGTTCAATTTCGAGCTTTTGTTGAACATGGTGACTTTTAAAAAAAGGCATGAAAAAAAGAAATCCCCTTTTAATTGATATTGCATGGCATTTGCATTTGATAACGGAAATCTTGCATAAATTTATATACTTTGTTAAGAATTCTCTACTGGGCTTTATGCTCACCCCTATGGGATTTTGGTGCAGGGAAAGATGTGGTGAACCTGCCGAATTGAAGGGCGTGGACATTTTTTTTTTTTTTGAAGAGTAAATGACTCTATCTTGTTGTGATTTATTTTGTAAGCCTAGGGCTATTCATATGTGGGTCCGAGAGACCACTTTTGCGTAACCGGGCTTGAGCCTTGGAATGTGTAAGTCCTCAAGGGCATTTCACTTTATTTTTGGTAAATGGTGTTCTACATGCTATAGATTCATGATTTTCTATATCACTGAATGTATAATTCACATGTGGAATTTTTGTATAAACTTTGTTGATTAATGATGTAAAGGTCGGACAATTGTCATATTTATTTAGTGGATGTTGGTTGATGTATTCTAATTATGATGGATTATTTTGGGGCGTTACATAACCCCG
This sequence comes from Camellia sinensis, assembly GCF_055761805.1. NCBI lineage: Eukaryota > Viridiplantae > Streptophyta > Magnoliopsida > Ericales > Theaceae > Camellia > Camellia sinensis. The sequence continues at coordinate 224,357,396 of NC_138963.1, read as the reverse complement.
TCGGGTAGGCCTCATCGGTTTCGATTGGACTGATTTACTGGTTTAATTGCAATTGTTAAGTGTTTTATCAAAATATATAGCCAATGACCAGTGCCTAAAGACACTCCCTATGAAATAAAATTTTAAACTAGGATAAAAAAATAGTTGTAGTCCTTAAAGTAGGCGTGCTTTGTCATTTTAGTCCTTTAGGTTTTAATTTTGTCATCTTGATCATCAAAGTTATCAATTTAAGTCAATTTAGTCTTATCTCTAATGTCTATTTATATTGATAATGGAAAAAGTTTTTTCATCCTTGGGTAAAAGACAGTTTTGATCCCTAAAGTATGCATTTTTTGTCATTTTAGTCCTTTAATTTTTAAATTTTGTTATTTTGGTCCTCAGCGTTATCAATTTGAGCTATGACCAAATTGCCTCAAATTGACAATTTTGAAGACCAAAATGACAAAATTAAAACTTAAGGGACTAAAATGAAAAACACTGCATACTTTAGAGACTAAAATTGTCTTTTATTCTTTAAACTATTCATAAGAATGTAAAGTGCTGTCGAGCCATACCAATACTAACAAAAAGAAAATAATAATAATAGTAAAATAAAATCAATACAAAATTCACAAAATCCAAACATGCACTTGAATTTGATTGATGTTGTGTCCCTAATCGGATTTAATAAATCAAGTCAAGTTTCACTTTATATTATATTTGCGTATTCTATGGCTAATGGTAACGTTAATACCAATGATGGTTAGAAGTTAGAGAATGGTAAATTTACTACACAGTACATGTGTTTGGATAACATCAATAGAAAAAATGAGTCTTACAATTCTTGATTACAAACAATAAAACAAATAAATAATTGCATTTAATAGATAAAAATTATTTCCAAATAAAGCAAGATTAGATATAACGAGAGCAAATAGATATGAATAGGTATTAAATTTTCTTATTTTATAAATATCTATCTATATAGTAAAACATGATGGTATTAAAAATGTCTAAGAGATACAATTGGTTAAAACGATATGGATTGATCTAATTAAAAATTAAACGGTTGAGATTGTTTGATTCGAAATAAATTTCTTGTCCAAATAATTGTTAATTTTTATTTTACACAATCCCACATCGGAAAAAAAAAAAAAAAAAAAAGTGAATTGTTTCACTTATATAAAGTGAACCTTATGTTTCCATTTAATATTGTAGTGTTGTACACGTTTCAGACAATTTAAATTTTAAAATAAAATATAAAATTTTAATTAATTAATTTTTGTGTAAGTTGGTTGGTTTTTTGATCTATCCGATTAGATTGACCGTTTTCAGTATTTTAGCAATTTTATCAAAATATATTGATTAAATTTGTTTTATTTTAAATAATCTTCTGACCTACATAATTATTAATGATTGAGTAGGTTGTTTCACTTATATAAAATAAACTTTATGCTCCCATTTAACATTGTAGTGTTGTTCATACATCAGTTCAATACAATTTAAATTTTAAGACTTTCAATTAATTAATTTTTGTATGAGTTTGTTAGTTTTCTAACCTAGCTGAGTAGGCTTAATCGGTTTCGATTTCATTGATTCACTAGTTTAATTGTGATTTTTAACTGTTTTATCAAAGTATTAATAAATGACTCGTGCCTAAAACACTCCTAATGAAATAAAATTTCAAACTAATTATAAGAAAGTAAAGTACTATCGAATCAAACTAATGTTAACAATATATATAAATATATATAATAATAAAATCACTACAAAATTCATAAAAGTCAAACATGTACTTGAATTCGACTTATTGTGTGTCCCTAATCGAATTTAATAAATCAATTGAAGTTTCACTTTACATTATGTCTGTGGATTCTATGACTAACAGAAACGTTAATATTAATAATGGCTAGAAGTTAAGAGGATTGTGAATTTGTTGTACACTACATGTGTTTACATAACATCAATAGGAAGGATGAGAGTTTCACAATTCTTGATTACAAAAAAAGAAAAAGATAATTGCATTTAATCGATAAAATGTGTTTCCAAATAAAGAAAAGATTAGTAGCAAATAGAGCAAATAGATAGGGACAGATATTAAATTTTCTTATTTTATAGGTATTTATCTATATAATATGGGAGTAGCGAATGGAAGTATAAATAATTATTAGTTTTTATAATTATAATTATTTAGGTCAATCCCATCCTATTTAACTAATTAGGTTAATATGAGCCGTTCAATATTAATTAGGTCAATTCATACTGTTCTAACCAAATAATTGAATCAAATGCCCAAATTTTCTTCTAAACATATTTGAAGACCATGGCGTTTTATTATATATAGATACCTATAAAATAAGAAATAATATCTATATGTATCTATTTGCTCTATTTTTAACTAATCTTATAGCAATTCTGGTTCAGACCTGACCCATCTTGCATTCTGGACTCGGGTTTCATGATTCTGTATTGTTGTTCTGGTATTTTTCCCCTTATTCCCCATTGAACTTGAGTATTGGAGTGCCTTGGTTGTGTTTGGAACAGGTTGGTTGCTATTGTTGTCCAGATTTTGGCCTCTTCGCTCAAGCGAGCTTTGTGAACTCCCAGTGCTTTTGCAGGCTTGCAGAGATACTGGAAGGGTAGTGTTCTTCACTCAAGTGAGACTTTCTACACTCGAGCGATGATCTTCTGTCTGTAAAACTTTTGAGAATGTGTATTCTGTGCTCGAGCAAACCTTTTTACGCTCGAGCGAAGTGACTTTTTTGTGTCTGGTCGCTTGAGCGATAACTCTTGCGCTCGAGCGAGCTGGGAGTATATCAGTTCGTAGAAACACTTTTTTACATCACTTTTTGACATCTTTTCTCTCAAAAGCCCTAGACTGACTCTCTCTCTCTCTCTCTCTCTCTCTCTCTCCAGAACACAACTTCTCTCTACAAATACACCTAGATCAAGGATCTCTCTACCCTACATTCTTTGATCAAAGATAGAGCATTCCTAGAGCTCCGTTTTGATTTGAATAAAGCTTGGTTTTGGCGCTTTTGAAGTTTCTCCCTTGCTCCCTTGGTCTTCTAAGTTTGAGGTAGGGACTTTCTACACTCTGTTCTGAGTTTTAACTTAGTTATTCGTCAATGTGTAAGAAATATTGGAATGTATGGCGATTTTGAACAATGATTATTGGCTCAAATGATTATTTTGTATAAATAATGGAATTGATATTGAAAGTGTGAAGTTGCTTAAATGAATGGTGTAGTTGGATTTGTTTAATCTCTCACCTATAGAAGTTTGGATAATTTATCTATTATGAAGATTGTATATCTATTTAAAAATACCTGTCTTGGGTTATCAGTGGAGGATAGCTATGATTGTTGTAGAAATTGCATGAGGATTAGGTGAATTAAAACCAATCACTTAGCCGTTGTCAATGGATATGATTATGAATTGTATACATTGTATATGTATGATATTTATATTTGGGAGAAAAAATGAGATAGACTCCATTAAATTAAGTTGGACTGTGTGTCCAGGGTGAAAGTCTCGAAAACCACGCATATACATAGGTGTCGATTCGTGCGGACAAAATTTTCGTAAAATGGCAAGTAAATGTAATTGTATGTTAATTATATTGGTTGGAGGCCTATGGGGTGTATCCTCTGTTTGGTTGATTAAATGAAGTGGGTATAACTAATGAACTGAGATAAAATGGATTGAGATGTAAGTTTGGCATAACTTGGTTTTGAAAAAGAGTTGTAAAAGATTTTGTCATTTAAGCATTGAACATGTTGTAGATACCTCATTTTTGACCGCCCTTACGACTTGGATGTCACCACTTGCACACCCAATGATAAATGTGTGTATGCTTATTAAGTGCTTGGAAGTCTTTAGTGGAACGCCACAACTTTGAGCCTTTCAAACCCTACACACCTGTTGCCTTATTTCCGGACTAAAACCAGAGTTTTTCAAGCTTGCAACCTCTTGTGGCTTGTCGGCCACAAGTATGTTTTACAGATATTTTTTTGCCAGTTGTGCCAACTGTTGGCACAGATGCATGCACCTTCTTACACGTGTATGTATTGATATTTCTGAGGGAGTTTCATGGTTTTCTATATATAGAAGGCCTCTCCTTCCATTTTCAAGGTTGGAATTTGTAGAGCAAAAATTCTCTCTCTCTCTCTCTCTCTCTCTCTCTCTCTCTCTTGCACTTTCTTAGCTTTTTGCAAGCTTTTGCTTATACACTCTAAACCAAACCTTACCATCTTTGAGCTGAGGTACCTTTGAGACTATTTTGAGCTTTTGAGGGTGTGTAAGCCTTGATTTGTTGCATAGAATTGGCCTTCTCTTCAATATGTATAAGGTTTTGCTTGTTGCTTTGCTTTAGTTGCTAGTTTTCCTGCTGTTTTTCTATTGTTTTTGGGCTGTATAAACTCTATATTTTTGGGTTAAAACTTGTAGTCTAAGGCCTCAAAGGGTGGAGGGGCGATTCACTATTCTTTCCACTTTGCTTTTCTATCCTTTATGCTTGTGTTTCCCACCTTTACACCATCTCTTTTTGAGCTTTTTTACACTGATTTTCAGAGCTTTTTTAGTAGCTAAAATGTTGTTTTGAAGTCTCAAAAATGAAAGGGGTAGCCTCCCCTCCTTATGTTTGTTTACTAGCCTAGCATGCTCCATGTTTTAGCTTATTATTCTAGCTTTTGTTAGCTTAATTCCAGCATGTTTTAGACTTGTTTTAAGACTATTTTTGAGTGTTTATTACATTTGAGCTTTGTATTGCATGCTTATAGTATAAATGTCCTCATAAGTTTAGTGGTCTTGGACTTAGCAACCATCTTATTTGAGTTGATCGCATTTATTTATGGCTTTTCATACTTGTAATCACTTTTAATCACCTCCGCAACCTCCCTCCTTTCTTGGCTTTTCATTTGCTTTGAAATATTGGTTCAAACTAGTTGCTTGTTTAAAGCATGAGATTAAGGTCTTGTGTTTAATGGTTTAATCCCTTTGGGGGTTCATTACCAACGGCATGACACTTCTCTCATGCCCAAAACAACACTTGGTTTGATGCTTCTTTCCATTAGAGGACTTAAAGCTCACCATTGGACTTAATGAATTAAAGAATGGAAAGGTAATTAAAATGAAATAATAAAACTTGGACTAAAATGATGCAAGATAATAACTTGTTTTGGGTTCAATTGGACGTTAATTGAACCTTTGAGTCTTGAATCATTTCATACTTGTCAGTGATGTAAATGGTTCAAGAATCAATGTCAACCACTTTTCTTAATCAATACATGATAGGGAGGGGGTTTGAGAGTCTTTATTTGTTGCATTTATTGAACTTGCGTTCATAGGCCATCATGCAATGAAATTATATCGATTGATGGTTTGTGGATCAAGTTTACCACTCCTTTAAACTGTTTGATGATAATGAGGGGTAAGTTGTGCAAATAACCCTTGAGAATACCCTGCTCTTGCTTTGTATGCTCTCTGTTGCAGCGAGAAGAACCAAGCATCAGTGGCCGACAGGCCACTTTTTGTGGCCTACAGGCCATCTCCTATGGATGGTGGGCCATTATTTGTGGCCAGTAGGCCACCACTTCTAACCTGCTGACCACCTTTGCAAAATCCAACAATGACTTGTTGAAACAGAACAAAGTTGGTTCTGAGGTGGAAATTAGTGCAAATGTTCTACTGTGCAACAGAGGCATCTGGCAGCAGAAACAGTGGCTTTTTTAGGTGGAAAGTCCGCGCATGCATGAGCATTCCTCGTTTCCTGAGGAGGAGAAATTAGAGTAGTTAATTTAGTTACTTCATGTTGTAATTAATTAGTTAGCTAATTAGAATTTTGTAATTAATTAATTAGTGTAATTAATTAGTTAAATTGTGATGTTGTAATAACTAGCTAGAATAGTTAGCTTCATTCGGTTTGTAATAATTAGTTAATTCGCTTTGTAATAGCTACTTAATTAGTTTAACTAGTTAGTTTATTCCAACCCTCCTGCACGAGGACACAATGTTATAATAATGTGTATGTCTTCCAACCCCATGTCTGTCTCCCTTTTATTTACTAGCTTATGATGTTTAGATTAGGGCATCATGTTTCGTTTAGCATCTCTCATGCCTTGTATCCATTGTCTTGCAAGCACCGAGGCTCAGCGCATCATTCTAACTTACACTATTAGTTAACATTCTTTGAATACGTGCTTAGACCGCATGCTATCAAATTGATTCATATGCCATATTAGTAGCCGAGCCTAGTAATTGCATATCGCATGTGTTGCATTAGTCATATTGCATAGTTAGGATCACACATTTTTCCTAACTCGTCCATCTTTTTGGTTTGGAGTACTAGGTCAGCATTTTCGCTTTACCATATTGCATTTGTATGTTAGTGTTGCCATGTCAAAGCATGCTTGCCATGAGGCTAATTGCTTGATTGATAAACTGCTTGAATGCCTGTAGATGAAGGCTAGTTGCTTGAATTGGAATAATTCGATTAAAATGTGCATTTAAGCCCACTTTTTCAAGTGGCACATTCACAAACTTTTTTTTGTAAACAAACATGAAATCAAATGCTCCAATTCTTGAAAATTAGCATATACTTGTGTGTGCGCATCACCTAGTAATGCTAGCCTAATAATCGGAACAAGAGCGTATAATGTAAATAAGATTCATATCATGATTAGTAGAGGTTGATTTTTGATTGGGCGAGCGGAGGTGCTCAATTCATGACCTTTTCCTTTCGTACCAAAGTTCCTAAGCCGAGACAATCTTGGTGATGACGGACATGTGGCCTTTGGCTTGAGTCATGGGTTTCCTAAATTTTCCAAAAAAATATTTAGGTGGCGACTTTGTATCTAGCAAAACAGTCCATTTTTGGCATTTTGATTCAAAATTGATTTTTCAAAAGATTTGTCGGATTTGGACTCTTTGGTGTTTATCTATTTCACATTGCACTTGTAAGATCAGATTCAAAACTGCGGGAGTCCGATATTGTAGGGCTTATTCGTATTCGAAAGGAGCACGAAAAGTTGAGGTATAGTTTCTGGCGACTCTGCTGGGAAAATTAGAGAACTTGACTCGAACTTCATGATATGAAATTTTATCTACACTTATATGTTTCTTTGCATTGTATTTGAATTGGTGTGCTTAAGTGTAGACACCCCATTTTTGACCGACCTTGAGACTCAGACGTCACCAGTTGAGCACTTGGTGATATTGCATAATGTGCTCGTTCAGAAGTTTCAGAGTCTTGGCTGCGAGCCCCGCCTCTGGATTTCCGAACCCTCTTTTGTGCCTTGTCTCGGTTTGCGAACCAGACTCGGTTTTCTCTGTTTCTTTTCCTGAGGGAAGGGAGAGGTCCCGTAGACTATCTCTCAGTGCCCGTGGGCTACATTTGGTGGCCGTAGGCCATTTTTCCCAATTTGGAGCCCGGTTTCCGGTTTTCGGAGCCGTCAGGCCGTGTGCCTCGGTTCGGGACCGCCTAACCATCTCCGTTTGCTCTGATTTTTGGCATACATCTTATTTTCTCCCTTTTGAGGGACACTGGGGTCTGAGAAACCCACTTCGTGGCCGAACGCCACTTTCGGTGTTTAACGGGCAGTTTCCGGGGCCCCGAACTGCGTGTTTTGGCCCCCGAACATTCGTTTTGCATCGGTTTTCGTTCATTTTTGGCAGGTACCTCTGTTTTATCACCAGGAAGGTCACTGAAGGGTGGGAGGCTAGTAATTGTTGCAGCAACCAGTTATCTCTCCTCCGGAGCCTCCCGGCGCCCGTTTTTCCAACTTCCGGGCTAATGTTGAACACCCTAGGGGTAGTGTTGCCAACTTTCAACCACATAACTGTGATCTACACACCTTGGAGGACCCAAAAAAGTCATGGTCGGCCATTAATTGTTATTTCCATTTTTGCCCCTCCTCTTCCGGGCCAATGTTGAACACCTTGGGCCCACTTTCTTGAACTTTCAACCACATATCTGTGATGTACACACTTGGGAGGACCCTAAAAGTTTATGGCCGGCCATTAATTTTTCTTTCCATTTTTGCCCCTCCTCTTCAAATGCAATGTTGAACACCCTAGAGTCACTGTTGCCAACCCCAAACCACATATATGTGGTCTACACACATGAGAGGACACCAAAAGTTGGTGGGAGGCTAGTAATTTTGCCGAAAAGCCAACTTCTTTTTGGTCAAAAGTGGTTCAGCATGAATCCGGGAAGGAGAAAAAGCTGCGCGGCTTCACCGAAACGGGCGTAACTCTTTGCACAAGAGGAATTAAGATATGAGGCCACCACCATTGGAAAGCTTACTTCCGGGGCTTCATTTTGCACTCAAGAATCTCCCAAGTCCAAGTCCGGGGTGGAGAGATGTGGTTGGCTGAAGTCCGCTTGGACTGAATCTGCGCGGCTTCACGGAAAAGGGCATAACTTTTTCTACAGGAGGAATTTTAATGCAAGGTTTGCGCCATTGGAAAGCTAACTTCTGGGGCTTCATCCTAGGGGGTGACCGGCCATTTTTTCTGGCCGGCCGGCCGTTTTTTTCTTTGACCTAGCCGGCCGGCTATGTTAAGTGGCCGGCCGGCCACCTGCAACAAAAGTGATAGGCCGGCCTGCTTCTTCAGGCTGAGTGCATTCCAGCTGTGCCTTGGTTTTCTCCCAAAAATATCTGCATCCGGGGGAACCCTTTTGGGGGAATTTTGCTCTCCTTTATGCCCCACCTTTACACCCCTTCTTTGGCCTATATAGCAAGCAAGTCTTGTAGTGTTTGAGGGTTAGAAAAACTTTTCTTCAAAGCTCCATAGCCACCTCCATCTTCTTCTTCTTCAATTCTTCAAAAAACCCTAAGTCCATAACCTTCATTCCTTCTACACCACCAAGCTCTACCACCACCATCTCATTTCCAGCAGCAAGGAGGGATTCTTGAAGGCTAAAGAAGCTGCAAATCCATCCAAGAAGCAACAAAAATTTGAATCTTCAAGGGTAAGTTACACTTTTACCCTTTTGACCCTTTTTCTTGATCCATTTCTAAGCCTCACTTCCTTTTTGTTTCAAGCTCCGGCCCTAACTGAAAAGGGCCATCTTTTGAGCTCATCTTCACTTCTCATTAAGGGCTCAACCCTGTTTGAGCCCTCCATGATACACTTGCTTCATTGACCATCTTGTATGTCATAGTTTTGCATGCTATTTTTGACCCATGAGAAATTTATTTTCGAGCATGTTGTAAACTTATATAAGGCTTATTTTGAGCCCCTCTTCAACATTGGAGAAGGGCTCAACATTGTTTGGTGTCTCTATGTGTCACTTGTAGTTATATCCCTTATTTGGCCCCATTTTTGTATAAATTAGTAGCCCTCTTTGATTCTATTTTTGGACCTTGGTCCGAACTGAAAGTGGCCTTGTTTTGGCCTATACTTCATGTTTAATTCACACTTTTTTTCTGTTTGGTGATTATTTTGTATACTTCATGTTTTAGCACCTTTTGAGCCTCATTTTGCATCATATTTTTAGCATGTTTGTATACTGATTTTGAGGCTTCCATATACTGTAAATGTTCATATTTTTGGTCCATCTTCAGTGTTGTAGAAGGAAATTTTTCAGTTTGGGTTTTTCTTATACCACTTGCTTCATTACCCCTCTTTTGGCCCCTATTCTTGCATGCTATTTTTCCCCTACCTATGCTTGCTGTTTGGCCATGTTTATAACTGTAAAAGTGCATCTTTTGGGACTGTCTAGCTTCTGTCTTTGCATTGCATATCCATATTGTGCATGTTTGGCATAGCTATAGGTCATTTCGGGTGCCTAATGTTGCATTTCGGGACATTTCCTTGCATTTCATGTCATTTCGCCTCATTTCGGGACTGTTTTCCCCCATATTTTAGTGCTGAAATTCCATTGGCATGCTTGCATATCATTTTTGCCACATTTCATCACATTTCATCATTGCCTCGGTTTGCGTGCCCGTGTGCACGCATTTCGAGGCACTCCGTTTTTTTGCCATCGGCATCTCATGTGAGTGCGGCTGAGGCTCTCTCATGTTAGTATAAGTCCATTTGTCAGTTTCCATGTCATTTGCATTGCGTATGCATTGCCTCGGTTTGCGTGCCCGTGTGCACGCATTTCGAGGCACTTCATTTTCTGCCAACGGCATCTCATGTGAGTGCGGCTGAGGCTCTCTCATGTTAGTATAAGTCCATTTGTCATTTTTCATGTCATTTGCATTGCGTATGCATTGCCTCGGTTTGCGTGCCCGTGTGCACGCATTTCGAGGCACCTCATTTTTTGCCATCGGCATCTCATGTGAGTGCGGCTGAGGCTCTCTCATGTTGGTATAAGCCCACTTGTCATTTCCATGTCATTTCATCACATTTTAGCATTGCCTCGGTTTGCGTGCCCGTGTGCACGCATTTCGAGGCACCTAATTTTTATCCGCCGGCATCCGATGTGAGTGTGGCTGAGGTTCACTCATGTTGGTATAAGCCCACTTGTCATTTCCATGTCATTTCATCATATTCTGTCATTGCCTCGATTTGCGTGCCCGTGTGCACGCATTTCGAGGCACCTCATTTTTATCCGCCGGCATCCGATGTGAGTGTGGCTGAGGTTCACTCATGTTGGTATAAGCCCACTTGTCATTTCCATGTCATTTCATAGCATTCCATCATTGCCTCGGTTTGCGTGCCCGTGTGCACGCATTTCGAGGCACCCTATTTTTATCCACCGGCATCCCATGTGAGTGTGGCTGAGGCTCACTCATGTTGGTATAAGCCCACATCATGTTTTCATGTCATTACATTGCATTCCGCCATCGCCTCGGTTTGCGTGCCCGCGTGCACGCATTTCGAGACACATATCATCGCCTCGATTTGCGTGCCCGCGCGCACGCATTTCGAGACACATATTATCGCTTCGGTTTGCGTGCCCGCGTGCATGCATTTCGAGACATATCATCGCCTCGGTTTGCGTGCCCGCGTGCAGGCATTTCGAGACATATCATTTTCTCGATTTGCGTGCCCACGTGCACGCATTTCGAGACATATCATTTTCTCGGTTTGCGTGCCCGCGTGCACGCATTTCGAGACATATCATTTTCTCAGTTTGCGTGCCCGTGTGCACGCATTTCGAGGCATCTCATTTTCATAGCATTGAGTATGTTAGGATTGTATCTTAGTTGCATATCATGCATATTGCATCGTGTCCGGAATAAGAGTTAGCCCGGGCACGGGAAACGAGGTACATTTCGTACTCCGAGTGACGGAATGTGTCTCAATTCCCCAGTCACCGACACTCCGGATTATCCATGATGGAGTTAGGTCTTAGCTGTAGTTTCATGTGCATTCATCCTATATTGAGTTGTGCATTTCGACTCCTCGGCCATCATGCCTCGGTATGCGTGATTGGTGGCACGAGGATCGAGACATGCATATATTTGTGCAAATACATTGCTATGCCCCTTTTCTGCTCTCTATTGCAGCAAAACGAGGAATCAGCAACTTTTTGGAGCTTGGCACGCATTTCAAGAACAAGTGTAAACAGAGGCTAATCGGGGCATTCCGGTGGATTTCCGCGCAAGACAGTCCGGACATGCATCATCCACCAGAAGCAAGGCAGTCCCTGGCTTGCACGCCAGTTTATTTGCTTTCTAGTTAATTCATTAATTAATTAGAATTCTGTAATATTTTAGACTGTAATATTCTTTTATTTTGGGGACTGTAATATTTGGACTGTATTATTTATTCGGACCCTCCGAGTGAGGGCACAACTGTAATAAGTGTGCGTGAGTGTGATGTATGTCTTCCAACCCCACGTCTTTCTCCCTTTTATTTATCCGCTTATGATGGTTAGATTAGGGCATGTTTAAATTAGCATACAGTATGACAGCATGTTTGCATCATTCATCTGTTTTGCATGCACCGGGCTCGGCGCATCATACTAACTGCATTGTATTTTCAATTCCAAGTTGAATACATGTTAGTTGTAGCATTTCATATGCCATCTTAGAATAGCCGAGCCTACTATAGTTGCATTTTGCATGTGTTGCATTAAGCATTTTTGTATACTTAGGATCATGCATGATTTCTAATGTAGTTCCTATTTTGGCTTGGAGTACTCGGTAAGTTCTATGCTTTAGCATCCTCGCATGCGTGTGAGTGACTGCCATGAATAGCATGCTTACCATGAGGCTATGTGCTTATGTGATATATCTGCCTGAATGCCTGTGGGTGAAGGTCGGGTTGTTTAAATTGGAACAAATCATTGACTGTGAGTTTTAAGCCCACTAGATAGTGGCAAAATCACATTTTTCTAAGCCCACCCGAGGGTGGCAAATCCACGTCTTAGCCTACTTGCGAGTAGCATCATCAAACCATTTTCAAATAAACAAGCATGAAATGTTTTGTTCCAATTCGGGCGACCCAGTCTATACTTATATGCTGTGTGCATCACATAGTAACCTAGGCTAATAACTGGAATAAGAACACACAAAGTTTTCAAAAATAGATATCACGGTTAGTAGAGGCCGATCTTTGATCGGGCGAGCGGGGGTGCTCACGAAGTGACCTTCCCCAATCGTACCCAAGTTCCCGAGCCGAGGCAACTTTGGTGATGACGGACACGTGGCCTTTTGGCACCGAGTCAGGGTTTCCTAAATTTCCCAAAATAAAATATTTAGGTGGCGACTCTGTATCTGGAAAAACAGTCCATGTTTGGCACTTCTTTCAAAAATCTGTTTTTCTCAAAAATGATTTGCCGGATTTGGACTCTTTGGTTCAGACTTAGAACCGTGACTACGAAAGTCGAGTCCGAGCTGTAGCGAGGTCCCCCGCGGGCTTGTTACAGTTTCTGGCGACTCTGCTGGGGATTTAGAGAACTTGACTCAAACTCTTGATATCTGTTTTTGACTACACTTGTGTGTTTCTTTGCATTGCATTTGCATTGGTGCGCCTAGGACACCGTGTTTGCCATCTGCTATTCCTGAACGGTTTGCCAGAGGCTTGTCTTGTCAAGGCATGACCATAAGGCTGACCGGTTGTGGGCTCTGCCAGTATGGGAACACAAACCCCGGTTTTACCGGGGCACCCTCTTTGACCATTCGACCTAGTGCATATTCGGATCCATAGTGACCATTCCAAATTAGGACAGGTTGCTTACCCGTTTATAGGTTGTTTGAAGCCGCTATGTGCGTAATGAAACCCTAGCTCCTGACAAAATAGGACAGGGAAACCCTACCCCAACATAGGGGTGTTTTGGCTCTCACTTATCTGTTATGTGCTTTAGAGTGCGTCTCTACAGGAATGCATGTATCAGTATATGAGTTTGGGCATCAGGCCTGCGGGCACCAGTTTGCGAATTTTGGCATCAGGCCTGCGGGCATTACTATCAGTGTTTGGGAGTCAGCTTTACCCGTGGGTTTCAGACTCAGATTTTGAGGCCGAATTTTGGGCAGAATTCAGTAGAGGGCACACTCATTCAACTATGCTCGTATCTATTCAGGTGAAATCAGGCTGAGGTGCTGTCTGTTTTCTCTTTTGCTAGGTAGTCTTGGAACTGTCGCTTCAGAAGGCTCCGATATCCCCCGAGGTTCATCGAACTTGTGCTTATAGACTTTGTCAGGTCAGAGATTCAGTTCAAGGGTAATCAGTGTTCTTTCGCTGAGGCAAGGTAAAGAAAAGCCGGTCAGGGCTCATATGTTCATCTAATCCGTCAGTCACCAGTCACATCACCTTTGTTCAGACTCAGCAGGCCGTGATGGCACAAGGTTCGGAAGCATTTGCGGCCGTGACAGCAGCGCTAAGTCAGGGAACTGCCATGCAGGCTGAGACCAGTATTGAAACGCAGCGCCCATCTGGAGCATCTGCCTCACATCTAGCTTTGGGACCCCAGCCGAACTTTGATCCAATTCCGCCAGTTGAAGATTTGCAGTGTCTGAATCCTCAAGAAGGGTTGGCTCAAGCTCAGGTGCTCAGACCCCTGGTGCAGCCTAATGAGAAAACTCAACCCTTTCATGTTGATGAGTTCAATCCGACTGCAGTGAAAATTGCAAACCTTGAGAAGCAATTCAAAAGGGCACAGGGCCTTAACTCCATTCCTGGCATTGAGGATGGGCACACCGAGGCTTCCATCCGGCTCCCAGACAGATTCAAAATGCCATATATCGACCGTTTCGACGGGTCTGGAGATCCAATGGTACATATCCGAGTTTTCTTAGATGTCCTGAAGCCGATGGGTCTGACTAAGCCACAGAAACTCTCTTTGTATGGAAGAACCCTATCGGGTGTGGCAGCCACTTGGTATACCAAATTGGAGGATACAGTGAAGCAAAACTGGGAAGAACTGGCTGAGGCCTTTGTCGATCAGTATTCCTACAATACCCAAGTTGAAATGACCATCCAAGAGCTTGAAGCAACTCGCCAAAACCCAACAGAGCCTTTTGTGGAATTCATTGCAAGGTGGAGAGCAAAGGCAGCACAAATGACAGATCGTCGCCCTTCTGAGAAGGATCCAGTGCAGATGATGGTCCGAAACCTCGAGCATGATATGTTGCAAAAGTTGATAGTCGCTCCACTATTCACTTTCAAAAGTTTGCATGAACTGGGGGTTCAAGTCAAGAATGCGTTCAACAGCGGGATCATTCCCAGGACAAGGGAACTGACAAGGAAGGTGATTTCAAGGAGTACCAACACTGGTAGTAGCGCTATTCCCAAACCCACCGAAATCAATACGGTCGCCACAGCCGACCCTTTTGCCAAACCGAGCCTACAAACAGCTGGCCCAGCCCGAACTCAGGGTAGAACTTTCACCCCCCTCTATATGAGCCTGACTAGCACACTGAAAGCCTTGATGGAAAAAGGGCATCTCAAACCCCTCGATCCTCAACCTCTTCCCAACCCACTCCCAGCCAGGCATAACCCCGCCAAGTACTGTGTGTACCATCAGCAGCGCGGTCATGGCACCGACCGTTGCTACCGCCTTCGTCATGAGATCCAAAATCTCATCGACGACCGGACGATAGCTCCACCTTCGGACCCCAATGACCAAACATCTCCTGCCTACCTCAATCACATCCACATACTGCCATCCACCTTTGACCCCAGCATATACATCACCCCGGCCCATCTACCCAAGCCTGAGGTGTTTATCCCAGAAAGCATGGACTTATGCATGATGGGTACACCCGAACCTCAACCATTTCAAACCCGTGAACCCACTACTTCTGAGTTGATGGGAATGATTAAAGATCTTCAAAAAACCGTGACGGATCTGGCCTCCGAGACATTGGCTCCATCATCGACCACACCACATACCGGGAACCTCATGTCGAAAGACTCCCCGATGTTGGGACGGGCTGCGTTTGAGGAAAGCCAATCTCTTGACAAAGTGGAAGCGACTAGTAGGAGCAAAGTAGGGGCAGGCATTGGTCCCCATGAACACCTTCGGTGGGATATTGAGGCTTTGAAAGCTGAGGGACTGAACAAAGAGCAAGTCCTCGCAGTTGTTGCAAAAGCTGTGGATGACACTTTCGCTGCTCAAGTTGGGGGCGGTCTGAATCAAAGGGAACATCGGGAGAAGGACTGTCATACTAGAGACGATCCTGCTGTCTCTAATCCTCCACTCGGAAGAGATCGGCAAACCAGGCCAGCATCTGCCAATCCCTTTGCTGGTACGCCCAGCAAAAATCCACAAACCTTGAAATACCAACCCCGAGGTCGGAGGGTCTTCCATGCCCTCTATATGCCTTTGTCCAAAGCTCTCCAAATCCTTGTTGGACAAGGCCATCTCAAACCCCTTGAGCCTCGGCCTCTCCCGAATCCTCTTCCGGCTACACATGATACTACCCAGTACTGCGCGTACCATCAACAAACTGGCCATACTACCAATGCCTGCTTCCGTCTTCGCCATGAAGTACAGGATCTATTTGACAATGGGGTCATCCCCGCACCAGGTCCTGCAAAGTCTATCGGCACTTGATCAGTGAATTTGTAGGGGATAATGTGATGTGATTGGAGGGATGAACCACCTGCGGGCAGCGCTCAGTTTACTCCAGATATGGTGGATGGCATGCACTATTTTGAGCATTGGCGAATGCCGGTTTCCGACTCGGGTATTGGGTCAGTCTTGTTGTTTTGTTTTGAGTCTGTCTTTTTGTTTTGAGTCAGTCTCTTTTTTATTTTGGATCTGTCTTGTTGTATTGAGTCAGTCCTGTTGTACAGGAGTCGGGTGATTCCGGGGGGTGTTACCTCGGGCGTCACCATTTTGTTTTGTGTTTGTCTTTTCGTTTTGTTTTGAGTCCGTTTCTGCCAGGGAGCCAGTTGTACCAACAGATTTGAATGAAACAGCAGTAATTTTTGCACTTCTATGTTCGCTTCTGCCGTGTGCTAGTTGTGACGGAATCTGAATGAAATGGCAGTACATTCCACCTGCTCTCTTCTGCACCCCAAAATCATTGCATTTAACCTAAGTTTTTCAAAACTTTTTGAACACTGCGGTGAAAACAAAGAGGAAGTAATTCCTCGGGTTTTGCAAAACTTTGATCATTTGAGAGAAAGAGAGGCATGCTAAGCCCTTAATGAATGAAATCATGCTTGTTAGCGTGAGTACTGAGAAGGACCCTGGCTTGATCCAGATTGGTTCTACACTATCTTCAGCGCGAGCGATTTGTCGCTTTCTTAAAAATTTTCAAAAACAAAATGTTTTGCGCGGTCTTGCGAAGACCTGTGTGGAATCGCTCTTGAGATTGTGCAGCCTAGGATCGCTCTCTGCCTCGAGACTCAACCCCTTCGCTTCCAAACCTTGAACTTGAAATCAGAAGGTTCGACGGTCAACTACGATGTGAGGCCTGTGTGGCTAGATTTGAAGCAGCCCTCGAACAAGAGGCACCAAAGTCAGGTCAAGAAGATCAGACCTCATCAGAAGAAGCTTACAAAGCAAAGCAGCAGCCATTCTCCTGGATTCAAATGACTCTAGGATCTCAAAACCATTTGGCATGGACTTGTTATACTTTTACCCTTAAGAGGCTCGCTGGGCCGAAAACCCGGAAGGGCGACCCAGGCAAAAGTTAGAGCAAGAGAAAAATACAAAAAAAGAAGAAGCAAAAAATGCAAAAAGAAAAAAGAGAACAAAAAAGAAAGATGCAAAGAAAAGAACGAAAAAAATCCAAAAAAGGAAAAAGAAATGAAAAGAATTGAAAAGAAAAGAAAAACAAAGCTCGCAAGGTCGAAAACCTGCAACAGGCGCCTTGGCAAAAGTTAGAGCCTAAAAAGGAGAGGTTAATACCCGAGTGTACCTTAACCCCGAACTACGTGAGGCTTGATTCCCATCTTTGGGATACGTAGGCAACTTCATTCTGAAGTCCAGCCGTAAAATACTTCAAATTGACTGTGCCCATGTAATGGTTTTGATCATCTTCGATTTCTCTGTATCTGAGAATTTGGTTGTATTCGTCGCTCTAAGGACTGCCTACAATGCGCTGCGGTGCCATCCACACAAGGGGCAACTTTCCGTTGCCATTCAATGCGCTGCGGTGCCATCCAAACAAGGGGCAACTTTCCGTTGCCATTCAATGCACCGCGGTGTCATTCAAACAAGGGGCAACTTTCCGTTGCCATTCAATGCGCTGCGGTGCTATCCAAACAAGGGGCAACTTTCCGTTGCCATTCAGAACGCCGCAGTGCCATTCAAACAAGGGGCAACATTCCGTTGCCATGCAGTGTCCTTCAGACAAGGGGCAATTTCCCATTGCCATGGATCCGAGGTTGCGCATCTCAAGAGTAGGTCCCATGCTCGTTCAGCAGTGGCCGTTTGCGAAATAGTTTTTGAGAATTTTTTACTGAGGTTGACTAATCTTCTCGAAAAGTATTCCATTTTCAAAACTGGACCTTTTCTTGGACCCAAAAGAGGAAAATTTTCAGTGCTTATAGCCTAACTTGCATGATTTTAAATCAGAAAACTGAACAAGCATGTTAATCTAACTCTCATTTTGGTCAATTTTTTTTAGGAGAAAACTAAAACTAAAAAATGGTCAAAATGATGAACTACGGGCACAGTTGAGTCAGGCTTCCTGTCTTTCCCATTGTCAACATACTTGCCAAGAAGGGCACTCTATCTGCCAGAAAAGGGCACAACAAAGGGCAGAAAGCTCTCACATCCTCCAAGCAACGAGGTATCGAGCAAAGTGCGAAGCACGAACTAGAATGGGGCAAGATATTCCACTCCATCATCCGGACAGATCTTACCACGTCCAAACTCCCCAACAAAGCATCATCAACTGATGTTAGTTGTAGATTTGCTACACACCCAGTTGTAGCGCAACCTTTCCATGGGAAGAATTCACTAGTTGTGAGCAGAAGAAAGAGAATCTAGCAGAATGCTAGGGACACGAGCCCACAGTTTGCTGTTCGTCCATCAACCACCCAGGGGAGGGATGAAAAATGAGAGAATGAAGAATAGAGAGATGTACGATGAGAGGAAAAGTGAGAAGAGGGCTTTTTCAGAAAAACCGAGCTTGAGAGCCGAGTGATGTGAGAATCACAAATAAGAAAGGGTGGGAATAATACCCGGTGAAACAGGCTCCCTGTGCACGCCTGTGTGTCATGTCTTTTGCTTTGTTTGTCTCGTTTCTTGTTTTGAGTCGTTTCGAGTGTTACTCGATGTGTCTAGGTTGTGTGCCTTTTATTTCCTTGTTGGGTCTTTTTCGCTATGTTCAGTCGTAGGCTCGACACCCGGTCGAGAGCTCATTTATCAATTCCAAAATAAAATCGTTTTGCGCTCCGAGTGCCGTGCCGTTCTCCACATCTGTGCAAAACGAGATTCATTCTTTCATAAAACTGCAGGGTTCAACCCAGGTTATGTTAGAACAGCAAAACAAGGACCTATCTGAAGCTATATAAGTTCCGGACTACGAAGCAAAAGAAAATAAGGAAAATTTTGAGCATCTGAGTGTGTTTCATCTTCAGAAAATTCTGAGATTGCATTCCATATGTACCTCTTCAGGCCTTGCCAGTGCCCTGAAGAATGAGTGTGCCTCTACTCCAAGCTTAAGCATGCTTCAAGCCAGAACGGCAATTAAAGCAGCAGCAGCAGATGTTATCTCCCGCCAATATGAACAGGGTGTGCCCCTTTTGAGCTGAGTGTGTTGCAAAGTCCTCTAAGAGGTAAATCAGAGGCACCAGAGTACATGTTTGATGCTCCTCTACTACATAGAATGTGCACTTTCATATACACTTCTGTGACATGCCTGCCGCACATCGTTATGATTCATGCATAGAATATGCTTGCTTTCGATTCTGCATAGAATTTGCTTTCAATATTGCATAGAATATGCTCCTGTTTCTTGCATAGAAAATGCTCATATCTTTTGCATAGAAAATGCACTCTTCCATACTTGCATAGAATATGCTCGTATCTTTTGCATAGAAAATGCACTCTTCCATACTTGCATAGAATATGCTCGTATCTTTTGCATAGAAAATGCACTCTTCCATACTTGCATAGAATATGCTCGTATCTTTTGCATAGAAAATGCACCTCATTTGCATAGAACATGCATTCACTCGCACTATCTTGTGCACTTACACTTTGTATCTCACTAGCACTGTCTTGTACATCTTGTGGTTGTATCGCACTGTTAGTGCATTTCAATCGCGTTGTTTAGCGTATCGCACTGTCTAGTGCATTTCAAAATCAATCGCGCTGTTTAGCGTATCGCACTGTTTAGTGCATTTCAAATCAATCGCGCTGTTTAGCGTATCGCACTGTCTAGTGCATTTCAAATCAATCGCGCTGTTTAGCGTATCGCACTGTCTAGTGCATTTCAAAATCAATCGCGCTGTTTAGCGTATCGCACTGTTTAGTGCATTTCAACCGCGCTGTTTAGCGTATCGCACTGTCTAGTGCATTTCAAATCAATCGCGCTGTTTAGCGTATCGCACTGTCTAGTGCATTTCAAAATCAATCGCGCTGTTTAGCGTATCGCACTGTTTAGTGCATTTCAAAAATCACTCGCGCCATTTTGGGCATCGCACTGTTTTGTGCAGTTTACATTTCGCGCTATTTTACGCATCTCAATCGCACTTTCTTGTGCATTTCGAATCAATCGCACTGTTTAGTGCATTTCAATCGCGCTGTTTAGCGTATCGCACGGTCCTATGCATTTTAAATCACTCGCGCTTTCTTGCGCATTGCACTGTTTTGTGCACCTTATTTGCATTTTGCATGCATTCCATCGCACTATCTTGCGCATCTCACCTGTACTTGTTAGTGCATTGTATCGCGCTATCTTGCGCACCTTATTTGTATCGCACTGTCTTGTGCACTCCCCGGTCTAGAAGACCTTAAATCCTCCGGTCTGCGGAGACCTTAAATCCTGCATCTTTATTCGCACTATCTTGTGCACTCCTGGTCTAGGAGACCTTAAATTCTCTAAAGGTGCAATTCCTTTGGTGTTAGTCGTGCCCGAACGACTCGTCATGGTCTGGTATAGCCACCTGCCTGTGTTTGCGGTGAGTTCCTAGGAGACCAACTGAGACGGTGGAAACTAGAGTTCGAATGGCTTATGCCTAGAATGCAAAGGTTCGGGATTTCCGAGACTAAAGTCTGGTTTAAATACCCAGGGGTATATCCTCGGCTTGAAATCTGTATGGCAGCCCCATAGATTGAGATAGCATCTGTATGCACCTCAATTCTGGATACTGATCCAACCTAGTCTGTCACCCTGTTGGAGAATAGGGAAAGCTGCGACCATGGTCAGGGAGAAAAGTTGTACCTGCAGTTCAACCAAAAGAAGCGGAAGATCCCCAACAGCATAAGGTAAGTCATCGCCAATTACCCCTGTGAGGTACCTTTACCTCTAGGCCATTACATTGCATTTTAGTCACTACATTACAGTGCATTGCATGAATCCCCAACTTTCAAAACCGGCTTCGCGTAGCGTATAAGTCCAACTTTCAAAACCGGCTTCGCGCAGCGTATAAGTCCAATCTTCAAAATCTTCTTGCATTATCATTTGCATTTTTGCCCCCCTGCCTGCGGGCACGTCTCTGTTTATCTTGTATGTTTGTCTAAGTCTTCGGCCTTGTCAAAAATGGGTCGTCTCTGGGCTTTGACATTCACTCCCGTCACTTGTGACTTCCGAGTTCTGTCAAAGAGGGGCAACTGTAGACACCCCATTTTTGACCGACCTTGAGACTCAGACGTCACCAGTTGAGCACTTGGTGATATTACATAATGTGCTCGTTCAGAAGTTTCAGAGTCTTGGCTGCGAGCCCCGCCTCCGGATTTTCGAACCCTCTTCTGTGTCTTGTCTCGGTTTGCGAACCAGACTCGGTTTTCTCTGTTTCTTTTCCTGAGGGAAGGGAGAGGTCCCGTAGACTATCTCTCAGTGCCCGTGGGCTACATTTGGTGGCCGTAGGCCATTTTTCCCAATTTGGAGCCCGGTTTCCGGTTTTCGGAGCCGTCAGGCCGTGTGCCTCGGTTCGGGACCGCCTAACCATCTCCGTTTGCTCTGATTTTTGGCATACATCTTATTTTCTCCCTTTTGAGGGACACTGGGGTCTGAGAAACCCACTTCGTGGCCGAACGCCACTTTCGGTGTTTAACGGGCAGTTTCCGGGGCCCCGAACTGCGTGTTTTGGCCCCCGAACATTCGTTTTGCATCGGTTTTCGTTCATTTTTGGCAGGTACCTTTGTTTTATCACCAGGAAGGTCACTGAAGGGTGGGAGGCTAGTAATTGTTGCAGCAACCAGTTATCTCTCCTCCGGAGCCTCCCGGCGCCCGTTTTTCCAACTTCCGGGCTAATGTTGAACACCCTAGGGGTAGTGTTGCCAACTTTCAACCACATAACTGTGATCTACACACCTTGGAGGACCCAAAAAAGTCATGGCCGGCCATTAATTGTTATTTCCATTTTTGCCCCTCCTCTTCCGGGCCAATGTTGAACACCTTGGGCCCACTTTCTTGAACTTTCAACCACATATCTGTGATGTACACACTTGGGAGGACCCTAAAAGTTTATGGCCGGCCATTAATTTTTCTTTCCATTTTTGCCCCTCCTCTTCAAATGCAATGTTGAACACCCTAGAGTCACTGTTGCCAACCCCAAACCACATATATGTGGTCTACACACATGAGAGGACACCAAAAGTTGGTGGGAGGCTAGTAATTTTGCCAAAAAGCCAACTTCTTTTTGGTCAAAAGTGGTTCAGCATGAATCCGGGAAGGAGAAAAAGCTGCGCGGCTTCACCGAAACGGGCGTAACTCTTTGCACAAGAGGAATTAAGATATGAGGCCACCACCATTGGAAATCTTACTTTCGGGGCTTCATTTTACACTCAAGAATCTCCCAAGTCCAAGTCCGGGGTGGAGAGATGTGGTTGGCTGAAGTCCGCTTGGACTGAATCTGCGCGGCTTCACGGAAAAGGGCATAACTTTTTCTACAGGAGGAATTTTAATGCAAGGTTTGCGCCATTGGAAAGCTAACTTCTGGGGCTTCATCCTAGGGGGTGACCGGCCATTTTTTCTGGCCGGTCGGCCGTTTTTTTCTTTGACCTAGCCGGCCGGCTATGTTAAGTGGCCGGCCGGCCACCTGCAACAAAAGTGATAGGCCGGCCTGCTTCTTCAGGCTGAGTGCATTCCAGCTGTGCCTTGGTTTTCTCCCAAAAATATCTGCATCCGGGGGAACCCTTTTGGGGGAATTTTGCTCTCCTTTATGCCCCACCTTTACACCCCTTCTTTGGCCTATATAGCAAGCAAGTCTTGTAGTGTTTGAGGGTTAGAAAAACTTTTCTTCAAAGCTCCATAGCCACCTCCATCTTCTTCTTCTTCAATTCTTCAAAAAACCCTAAGTCCATAACCTTCATTCCTTCTACACCACCAAGCTCTACCACCACCATCTCATTTCCAGCAGCAAGGAGGGATTCTTGAAGGCTAAAGAAGCTGCAAATCCATCCAAGAAGCAACAAAAATTTGAATCTTCAAGGGTAAGTTACACTTTTACCCTTTTGACCCTTTTTCTTGATCCATTTCTAAGCCTCACTTCCTTTTTGTTTCAAGCTCCGGCCCTAACTGAAAAGGGCCATCTTTTGAGCTCATCTTCACTTCTCATTAAGGGCTCAACCCTGTTTGAGCCCTCCATGATACACTTGCTTCATTGACCATCTTGTATGTCATAGTTTTGCATGCTATTTTTGACCCATGAGAAATTTATTTTCGAGCATGTTGTAAACTGATATAAGGCTTATTTTGAGCCCCTCTTCAACATTGGAGAAGGGCTCAACATTGTTTGGTGTCTCTATGTGTCACTTGTAGTTATATCCCTTATTTGGCCCCATTTTTGCATAAATTAGTAGCCCTCTTTGCTTCTGTTTTTGGACCTTGGTCCGAACTGAAAGTGGCCTTGTTTTGGCCTATACTTCATGTTTAATTCACACTTTTTTTCTGTTTGGTGATTATTTTGTATACTTCATGTTTTAGCACCTTTTGAGCCTCATTTTGCATCATATTTTTAGCATGTTTGTATACTGATTTTGAGGCTGCCATATACTGTAAATGTTCATATTTTTGGTCCATCTTCAGTGTTGTAGAAGGAAATTTTTCAGTTTGGGTTTTTCTTATACCACTTGCTTCATTACCCCTCTTTTGGCCCCTATTCTTGCATGCTATTTTTCCCCTACCTATGCTTGCTGTTTGGCCATGTTTATAACTATAAAAGTGCATCTTTTTGGACTGTCTAGCTTCTGTCTTTGCATTGCATATCCATATTGTGCATGTTTGGCATAGCTATAGGTCATTTCGGGTGCCTAATGTTGCATTTCGGGACATTTCCTTGCATTTCATGTCATTTCGCCTCATTTCGGGACTGTTTTTCCCCATAGTTTAGTGCTGAAATTCCATTGGCATGCTTGCATATCATTTTTGCCACATTTCATCACATTTCATCATTGCCTCGGTTTGCGTGCCCGTGTGCACGCATTTCGAGGCACTCCGTTTTTTTGCCATCGGCATCTCATGTGAGTGCGGCTGAGGCTCTCTCATGTTAGTATAAGTCCATTTGTCAGTTTCCATGTCATTTGCATTGCGTATGCATTGCCTCGATTTGCGTGCCCATGTGCACGCATTTCGAGGCACTTTATTTTCTGCCAACGGCATCTCATGTGAGTGCGGCTGAGGCTCTCTCATGTTAGTATAAGTCCATTTGTCATTTTCCATGTCATTTGCATTGCGTATGCATTGCCTCGGTTTGCGTGCCCGTGTGCACGCATTTCGAGGCACCTCATTTTTTGCCATCGGCATCTCATGTGAGTGCGGCTGAGGCTCTCTCATGTTGGTATAAGCCCACTTGTCATTTCCATGTCATTTCATCACATTTTAGCATTGCCTCGGTTTGCGTGCCCGTGTGCACGCATTTCAAGGCACCTCATTTTTATCCGCCGGCATCCGATGTGAGTGTGGCTGAGGTTCACTCATGTTGGTATAAGCCCACTTGTCATTTCCATGTCATTTCATCATATTCTGTCATTGCCTCGGTTTGCGTGCCCGTGTGCACGCATTTCGAGGCACCTCATTTTTATCCGCCGGCATCCGATGTGAGTGTGGCTGAGGTTCACTCATGTTGGTATAAGCCCACTTGTCATTTCCATGTCATTTCATAGCATTCCATCATTGTCTCGGTTTGCGTGCCCGTGTGCACGCATTTCGAGGCACCCTATTTTTATCCACCGGCATCCCATGTGAGTGTGGCTGAGGCTCACTCGTGTTGGTATAAGCCCACATCATGTTTTCATGTCATTACATTGCATTCCGCCATCGCCTCGGTTTGCGTGCCCACGTGCACGCATTTCGAGACACATATCATCGCCTCGGTTTGCGTGCCCGCGCGCAAGCATTTCGAGACATATATCATCACCTCGGTTTGCGTGCCTGTGCGCACGCATTTCGAGACACATATCATCACCTCGGTTTACGTGCCCGCGTGCATGCATTTTGAGACATATCATCGCCTCGGTTTGCGTGCCCGCGTGCAGGCATTTCGAGACATATCATTTTCTCGGTTTGCGTGCCCGCGTGCACGCATTTCGAGACATATCATTTTCTCGGTTTGCGTGCCCGCGTGCACGCATTTCGAGACATCATTTTCTCGGTTTGCGTGCCCGTGTGCACGCATTTCGAGGCATCTCATTTTCATAGCATTGAGTATGTTAGGATTGTATCTTAGTTGCATTTCATGCATATCATGCATATTGCATCGTGTCCGGAATAAGAGTTAGCCCGGGCACGGGAAACGAGGTACATTTCGTACTCCGAGTGACGGAATGTGTCTCAATTCCCCAGTCACCGACACTCCGGATTATCCATGATGGAGTTAGGTCTTAGCTGTAGTTTCATGTGCATTCATCCTATATTGAGTTGTGCATTTCGACTCCTCGGCCATCATGCCTCGGTATGCGTGATTGGTGGCACGAGGATCGAGACATGCATATATTTGTGCAAATACATTGCTATGCCCCTTTTCTGCTCTCTATTGCAGCAAAACGAGGAATCAGCAACTTTTTGGAGCTTGGCACGCATTTCAAGAACAAGTGTAAACAGAGGCTAATCGGGGCATTCCGGTGGATTTCCGCGCAAGACAGTCCGGACATGCATCATCCACCAGAAGCAAGGCAGTCCCTGGCTTGCACGCCAGTTTATTTTCTTTCTAGTTAATTCATTAATTAATTAGAATTCTGTAATATTTTGGACTGTAATATTCTTTTATTTTGGGGACTGTAATATTTGGACTGTATTATTTATTCGGACCCTCCGAGTGAGGGCACAACTGTAATAAGTGTGCGTGAGTGTGATGTATGTCTTCCAACCCCACGTCTTTCTCCCTTTTATTTATCCGCTTATGATGGTTAGATTAGGGCATGTTTAAATTAGCATACAGTATGACAGCATGTTTGCATCATTCATCTGTTTTGCATGCACCGGGCTCGGCGCATCATACTAACTGCATTGTATTTTCAATTCCAAGTTGAATACATGTTAGTTGTAGCATTTCATATGCCATCTTAGAATAGCCGAGCCTACTATAGTTGCATTTTGCATGTGTTGCATTAAGCATTTTTGTATACTTAGGATCATGCATGATTTCTAATGTAGTTCCTATTTTGGCTTGGAGTACTCGGTAAGTTCTATGCTTTAGCATCCTCGCATGCGTGTGAGTGACTGCCATGAATAGCATGCTTACCATGAGGCTATGTGCTTATGTGATATATCTGCCTGAATGCCTGTGGGTGAAGGTCGGGTTGTTTAAATTGGAACAAATCATTGACTGTGAGTTTTAAGCCCACTAGATAGTGGCAAAATCACATTTTTCTAAGCCCACCCGAGGGTGGCAAATCCACGTCTTAGCCTACTTGCGAGTAGCATCATCAAACCATTTTCAAATAAACAAGCATGAAATGTTTTGTTCCAATTCGGGCGACCCAGTCTATACTTATATGCTGTGTGCATCACATAGTAACCTAGGCTAATAACTGGAATAAGAACACACAAAGTTTTCAAAAATAGATATCACGGTTAGTAGAGGCCGATCTTTGATCGGGCGAGCGGGGGTGCTCACGAAGTGACCTTCCCCAATCGTACCCAAGTTCCCGAGCCGAGGCAACTTTGGTGATGACGGACACGTGGCCTTTTGGCACCGAGTCAGGGTTTCCTAAATTTCCCAAAATAAAATATTTAGGTGGCGACTCTGTATCTGGCAAAGCAGTCCATGTTTGGCACTTCTTTCAAAAATCTGTTTTTCTCAAAAACGATTTGCCGGATTTGGACTCTTTGGTTCAGACTTAGAACCGTGACTACGAAAGTCGAGTCCGAGCTGTAGCGAGGTCCCCCGCGGGCTTGTTACATTAAGTCACTGTGTTTGTCATCTGCTATTCCTAGACGGTTTGCTGGAGGCTTGCCTAAAAACTTGCTAAAAGGATGACCGGTCGTAGGCTCTGCCATGATGGGAACGCAACCCTTGGATTTAGACTACCGCTGTACCATTTGATCCTTTTTTCACTTCTCGGCGTTAGGTGCGAGAGGTATATTAGGTAGTCTTGCTGAGGTACCCTTTTTGACCATTCGGCCTAGTTGCATATAGTAAAGCCATAGAGACTGATCCAAACTAGAATGCTTACCTAAAATGCAGGATTGCGTGAAACCACCTTGTTTGAAATAGTGAACCCTAGTTCATGACGAAACTAAGGCAGGGTAACCTTACCCCCTCATAGCGGTGTTTTGGCTCTCACTTAACTAGTATGTGCTTTACAGTGAAACTGTACAGGAATGTGCATAGCAATTGCAAGTTTGCAAGTTTGGTATCTGTTTTGGCGGAGGAATTCAGTGTAGAGTGTAGTCCTACAACTTTGATCATGTCTGTGTTGATAACATCATTAGTTGAGGTGCTGTGCGGTTTTTGATTACTGTTTTCTTTTTGCTTTATTTCTTTTTGCTATGTAGTTTAACACCATAGCTTCAGAAAGTTCGAATATCCTCCAAGTACTCTGGACTCGATTCAGAAGACTTTGCAAAGCCGGGGATCTTGTTCGGGGACAACTCGTGTTTACCTCACTCCCATTGGTTACAAGATGCAGAAGAATCAGACAGAGTTCACCGGTTCAGTTTTTATAGCAGTCACTCCTCAATTCACCTGTATTCAGTCAGGTTCAGGGACAGTCTTCTACTTCTAGTCTAGCTTGAGATCACTCACCTATTCCGATGACACAGTATCCCCCAGTCAGTATGGAAGAATTGATACATCATCTTCAGCAACCAGTTGAAACCTTATAGCAAGATGCTGCCCATCAGGCCGAGGTAATAAACAAGCTACAACAACAGCAACCACAGTCAGCAGCGGCCTCTGCATCCCATGCACCTCCCACGAGTATCCCAGCACCCAGAGCCACTGCCCATACTGCCAATGTCCAAGAGAATCAAGGCAATCCAGCAGAGCGAATTCCAACACAAGCCTCCAAAGCACCTATTTATCAAACTGAGGCTCCGTTTGAGTTTGAGGTTGACCCAACTATACTCAAGGTCAATAAACTAGAGAAGCTATTCAAGAGAGCACAAGGTGTTAACTCTATCCCAGACGTAGAGGACGGGTATATTGATCCTGCAGTGACATTGCCAGATCGGTTCAAAATGTCGCACATCGATTTATTCAACGGCTTTGGAGATCCAATGGTTCACCTTCGGCTATTTTTGGACATCTTGCAGCCGATGGCCTGACTAGATTACAGAAGTTGTCTCTCTTTGGTCATACCATGTCTGGTATAACGGTCATATGATATGCAAAGTTAAAAGATTCGATTAAGCAGAATTCTGAGGAGATAGTCGAGTCCTTCATTCCACAATATGTGTATAATACTCAGATCGAGGTCACAACTCGTGATCTCAAAGCAACACGCGAAGAGCAGAAGGAGGGTTTTTCTGAATTTATGACAAGGTGGAGAGCTAAGGCCTCGACGATGACCACAAGGCCTTTTTAGAAGGATCAGATCAGGATGGTTGTTCAGAATTTGCATGGCAAGCTGTTGCAAAAGATAATCGTCCTACCTCTGTTCATATTTACAGAACTCCATGAGATGGGGGTGCAAATCGAAGACGCCATGAAATAAGGGTTGATTATATATGAGAAGGAGTCGGCAAAAAGGCTGTTTGTATGCATTTCCAATGTTGCCAGGGGTAACATAGCTACGAGGCCGTTAGATGTAAGCGTTGTCACCACAACCAAGACTGCCAACCCCTTTGCCAATACAAGCTCACACCCACCGTCTAACCCTGTCCGATCCCAGAGGACTTTCAACCAGCTGTACATGACTCTCTTTCAAGCCATGAAAATGCTAGTCAAGAAAGGGTAAATCCACTCCTAGCCCAAAATCAAGTTCCCTCACCTCGAAATCTCAACCTGATCCATGTATTGGCCACCCCCTATGACCCCAACGTATATATTACCCCCTCCTACCTACCAAAACTGACGTTGTTCGTTCTAGAAGACGTAGATCTATGCATGATGGACACGTCCTACACCCAACCCAAGCCTGTGGTGATGCTTACAGTGGAAGGGGAGTCGACCTTGGAGGAAGGTATTAGTTCGTTGCTAGAGTGTTCTGAGGACGTAACTGATGGGGTGTATGATCCAAGCTGCTACATTGTGCCGACTGATCAAATTAAGCCTGAATTGGTGTTGCCAGTCTCGGTAGGCATCAATGTGGTTAGAGAAGATGGCCCAAGTCAGGGATTGGATGATTTGGCAAAACTCAAGGAGCATTTGGACAACCTACAGTTCTTTGACGAACAAGATCAGGGGGATGTATAGGTTGGTTGGTTCGACTTGAATGGATCAACTAACAACTCTAGATGGATGAGTGATGAGCCGGATAAGGAGGAAGGAACTGAAATAAAACCGGAGAGGATAGAGCAGGGATCGCTATAGTGGCTGAAAGGGCTAATGAGAGAGGAAAGCTACCGGAGAACGCTGGCATGAAAAATTTGGTTCAGGAACTAGATGTTGTGAGCACTGTGGATACGGAACAGGAAGCTGTATTGAGGTAGTTTAAACAAGAAAGGGTTGAAGACGACCAGGAAGCAGTAATGGCCCAACACCCTGTGCGGGATACCTATGATGTGAAGGTGATACAGATAGAACCGGATAACTGTTTGTCGGCTGTTAAAGGCATATGGTGAGATGATGACGATCTGCATTTGGTCCACACTGACGAAGACTGGGGTGAGTGCCTTCCGGACAACACGTGGTATGCAGAAGAAATCAACCATCTGACGAGAAGTGGGCGATATTTTAAGTCACCGCACCTAGATCAAGCTGAGGCATCTGGAAAAGACAGAGAGGTTGAGAAACAAAAAGAGAAATAGCTGGAAGAAGAGGCAGTGTTAAAACAACTTAAGAAAATCCAGGCCAACATCTCAATTTTGGGACTTCTCATGGCCTCCCAGGTGCACCGACAAGCAGTATTGCCAGCAATGGACAAGGCTAAATTGTCCATTGACACCACGCTTGAACAGCTTGTAAGATTGGTCTTCCTAAGTAGTGCCAGGCTAACCCTTACCTTCTCTGGTAAGGAACTACCGTCGGAAAGCTCTACTCACAACAAACCCTTGTACATATCTGTGTAGTGTCGGGAGAAATGGGTACCGATGGTGTCGATAGATACCAGTTCAGCCATCAATGTATGTCCTTCTCGCACCACCTATGTAATTGGCCTTAAACCAGCGGACTTTGTTTCCATAGCCCAAGTAATTCGGGCGTATGATAATACGAGCAGAGAGGTCATGAGCACGGTGCAAGTCAGAGTTCAGGTGGGCCCAGCTCAGCAAGAGGTTGAGTTTCATGTCTTAGATGTGCTGGCTACCTTTAATTTGCTATTAGGGAGGCCTTGATTGCATCATGTGAAAGCTGTCTCCTCCACTCTTCATTAAATGTTGAAGTAGCCGCACGGGGGAGGAGTGGCGATTGTTTTTGGGAATTCATCCATCTATCCGCTGCCAAAGGCAACTACACCAGTACTGGAAATCACCCATGGCAAGGAGGATGCATTTCTCTCAAGGTTCACTCTGGCTGAAGCTCGGGTAGTGTAGACCATACTAGCCATAGACGAAGGCATGTACATCAGCTCCCAATCTATCTATTTTAGGAGTAAACTGCAGTATGTTCCAGGAATGAGACTCGAAAGAAATGGCCGGAAAGGCGTGGCAGCACTGACAGATGTGCCACATAACCCACATGCCTTTGGACTGGGCTATATGCCCACCAAAGAGGACTGGGTCAGGAATAATGAAGAGATGAAAGGTAGAGCCAGGGCTAAGTAGGCCGGGAAACACTATGAGCTCATCCATAGGGCAATTTAGGGGACACTAAATGGCCACTTTTATTCGAGAGGGAGAAGATTTTCCCTTTTGGGGCTCTCTCAAACCTTGGGTGAATTCCACGAAGCAGTGTGTCCTCGGGTTTGACCTACAGCTGCAGAACAATGATAAGGAGGAAAATGATGAGCCAAACGTCAAACCTGAATAGAGCATGGAAAGTGACTCAGACAACAGCAAACTTGGAGTAGGGGAAGCACTGGCTTGTCTCCTGACAGATCATGCGACCGACCTAGAGAACTTGGGGGATAACCTTACTATCTCTGTGATCAGGGAAGAACCGGGTGTGAACCTAACCAGCATCATTTTGGATGCATCAGAGGCACCATCTCTTATCTGGCAGTTAGAGGAAGGCTATCTATCCAATTCTGAGTCGGGTGATGAGCTAGAATCTGATTCCTTGAGTCTGTAGGGTCGGGATCAAATTCCAGTTCTTCTGAGTCTGGTATTTTTAGGGGTGGTAA
Organism: Camellia sinensis; assembly: GCF_055761805.1. NCBI lineage: Eukaryota > Viridiplantae > Streptophyta > Magnoliopsida > Ericales > Theaceae > Camellia > Camellia sinensis. Next base: position 224,326,063 of record NC_138963.1, on the reverse strand, counting down.
CCTGGATACCAAAGTCCTATCCAGGTCTTCATTCAGCTTTTCTTTTGAGTCTGTAACCAAAGATCTGGACCTTTTGAATGAGAACTCTACGAATTCCATGTACTTTTCTGTGCCGTTGGTTTATTGTATTGACCAAGATTTTTAGAATTTTAATGAAAACGAAGAGGAAACAATTCCTCTGGTTTTGAAAAACTTGATTAATCGAGAGGATGAGAGGTTTGCTAAACCCTGTGCTGATGAAATCGTTGTCATTAATGTTAGCACTGAGAAGGATCCGTGTTTGGTCCAGATCGGATCCATGTTGTCTCCGGAGTAGTGCGAGCGTTTAGTCGCTTTGTTAAAAGATTTCAAAGATGTTTTCGCGTGGTCCTACGAAGACATGCCTGGAATCAATCCTGAGATTGTACAACATCGGATCCCTCTTGACCCCGAGGCCCGACCGATAAAGTAGAAGTTGCGTAGAATCCATCCGGATTGGGCGTTGAAAATCGAGAAAGAGGTCACCAAGCAGATCGAGGTAGGTTTCTCGTTAGTATCTAAGTATCCAACTTAGTTGGCCAATATCATCCTAGTGCCGAAGAAGGATGGTAGAATCCAATGTGTTTAGACTTCCAAGACTTGAACAGAGCCAGTCCGAAGGATGACTTTCCTCTGCCACACATTGATGAGTTAGTGGACTTCACTACAGGCCATGAATTGTTGTCATTTATGGATGGATTTTCCAGATACAACCAGATTCTGATGGCGCCAGAGGACAGAAAGAAGACCGCATTCACTACGTCGTGAGGTACCTACTGCTACCGTGTTATGCTGTTTGGTTTGAAAAATGCTGGAGCTACCTATCAAAAGGCTGCGACCACCATTCTGTATGACATGATCCACAAAGAGGTCGAGGTGTACGTGGACAACATGATTGTTAAGCCCCCAAAAAAAAAGAGGGCCACTACACCGCGTTGAAGAAATTCTTTCAACGGACCAGGGAACACAGATTGAGGTTAAACTCACAGAAATGCACCTTCAGCATAATGGTAGGGAAAATGCTAAGCTTTTTTATCACACACAGGGGCATTGAAGTAGATCTTTCCAAAATCAAGGCCATCTTCGAAATGCCACCTCCGAGGACTGAGAAGGAGGTGTGAGGCTTTTTGGGTAAAGTGCAATTCATAGGATGGTTTATTTCCAAATTAACCCTGACTTGTGAACCACCATTTGGTCTCCTAAAGAAACGGAAGAAATTCTGATGGAATGATCGATGTTAATTTACCTTTGAGCAAGTTAAGTAGTACCTCCAGAATCCGTCTATGTTATCGCTGTCAGAGCCGGGAAAGCCATTGATTCTGTACTTGTCAGTGACAGACACAACCATGGGATGTATGCTTGCTCAGGAATCTGAAGATCGAGTGGAGAAAGCCATCTACTACCTGAGCAAGAAAATTCTAGATTACGAGACTTGCTATACTTCGTTGGAGAAAGCTTGCCTAGCCTTGGTATGAGCTACCAAGAAGTTAAGGCACTACTTGTTAGCTCACTCTATAATCCTGGTTTCGAGATTAGATCCCATCAAATATCTCTTTGAGAAATTGGCGCTTACGGGTAGGCTGGCTTGTTGGTTGCTCATTCTCTCCGAATTTGATCTCAAATATTTCACCCGTAAGTCGATCAAGGGAAGAGCTGTAGCGGAGTTCCTGGAAGACCAGTCGGTAGAAGGAGATAAGGCAGTGGAATACTTATTCCTAAACGAAGCCATTCTGCAAGTTGAAGAGGAAACTTGGACGATATATTTTGACAGAGCATCCAATCAGTACGGTTATGGGGTGGATGTGTTGCTAATAGCACCCGATGACTCCCATATACCTTTAGCCTTCAAACTCTGATTCAAGATATCTAACAACGAAGCAGAATATGAAGCGTGTATTGCTGGTTTAGAAGCCGCCCTAGAACTAGGGGCAATAAGATTGGATGTCATCGGGGACTCAAACTTAGTTGTTTCTCAAGCAAACGGAGACTGAAAAGTCAAAGAAGAGAAGATAAAGGTTTACCATCAGACCCTAGATGTTCTGATTCCTAGGTTTGAAAAGCTGACTTTCACGCATTTACTGAGAGAGAACAACAGGTTCGCTGATGCTTTAGCAGCTCTATCTTCTATGGTAGACATCCCACTTAGAGTCCAGATGCGTCCGATTATCATCAAGCAGAAATACACGCCAGCTTATGAAACTATTGCTGCGATAAATAAAGTGCAAGACAAAAACCCTTGGTACTACGATATTTGGAATTTCTTGGAAAATGAGATTTACCCACTAGGGGCAAATGCCAAGGACAAATGGGGAATACGGTGAATGACCGTCCAATTTATTATCTGCGGAGGTAAACTGTATAAAAGAGGTCATCTGGGAATACATAAGTTGTGTGTGGAAGAAGAGGAATCCAAGCACCTTATGGAGGCCATCTACAGCGGGGAATGCGGGGTGCATATGAATGGTGTGATGCTAGCTCGCAAGATTCTCAGGCAAGGTTACTACTGGTCCACCATGGAGGAGGATTGTATTGGTTTTGTGTAGCGATGCCACAAATGTCAAATTCATGCCAATCGCATGAATATTCCACCGTCAAAACTATACAACATGGCTTCGCCATGGCTTTTCTCAGTTTGGGAAAACGACGTTATCGGTGTAGTCATGCCAAAAGGGTCGAATGGGCATGAATATATCTTGGTGGTGATTGATTATTTTACAAAGTGGGTGGAAGCTCAGTCTTATGCAATGTTGAAGGCATTGCATGTGGCTAAGTTCATTAGAAACAATATCATCTGCCGGTATGGGGTCCCAAACGAGATCATATCAGATAATGGCTCCCACTTCAAGAAAGAGGTGATAGACTTGTTGGAGAAATACAATATGACTTTCCATAAGTCATCTACATACAGACCACAAACTAATGGAGCTATTAAAGCCGTCAACAAGAACATCAAGAACATCTTGCAGAAGACGGTTGAGACCTACAGGGACTGGCCAGATAAATTAATATTCGCACTCTGGGGTTACAGAACTTCGATCCAGACGTCTACAGGGGCAACTCCTTATTCTCTCATCTATGGGATGAAAGCCGTTTTGCCAATTGAAATAGAAGTCCCGTCGTTACGAGTTATGGCTGAGTGTCAGATAGTGGAGACAAACTGGCAACAGAGCAGATTTGAGGAGTTAATGCTATTTGATGAGAGAAGGCTGAAACATTGTATCATGTTTAGAGCTACTAGTGTAGAATTGCCAGGGCTTTTAATAGGAAAGTTAAGTCCTGAAATCTCAAAGAAGGAGACACGGTGCTGAAAGACAATCGAGCTCCCATCCATAACCCAAGGGGCAAGTTCAGACCCAATTGGACTGGTCCTTACATCATCAAAGCTATCTAATCAGGAGGGGCAGTTATTTTCATGGACCTAGATGGCCTGGAATTTTCGTAGCCGATCAACATGGACAAGTTGAAGAAATACTATCCCTGAGAGGCTCGCTAGACCGAAAACCTGAAAGGGCAACCTAGGCAAAAGTCAGAGCATAAAAAATTAGAAATAACGAAAAACTGAGTTCGCAAGTTTAAAAACCCTAAAGGGAGACTTTGGCAAAAGTTAGAGCACAAAAGAAGAGAGTTAATACTCGAGTGAACCTGAACCGAACTACATAAGGCCCGATTCCCATCTTCGGGATACGTAGGCAACTTCATCCTGAAGTTCGGCCATAATCACCTCCAACTCAACTGTTCTGTCCATGTGTCTGATCAGGTTATCTTTGTCTGTTATTTATCTGAGAGTTCAGTTGTGATCTTTATTCTGGGAAGAAGAGCTGGTTACAATGCAGAGCAGTAATATCTTCAATCAGGGGCAGTTATGATCTTTTGATTTGAGGTTGTACATCTCGAGGATTGATTTTGTACATGTCAAGTGGTGATCACTTTCGAAAATGGTTTTGGAAAGTTTGAATAAAAGCTAATTTTGTCAAAAATTTTACCTTTTACAACGTAGACCATTTTTGAAACAAAAGGAATATTTTTAGTGCTCACAACGTCAATTCCATTGATTTCAACATAAAGTTCTCCAACTCCTTGATACAAATCAAAGTTGCTTTTATATCATAAAACTTGAAAAGAAATGTCAAAGCAATAAACTATGAGCATAGGCGAGTCAGGTGTTCCTGCGTCCTCTGCTCGTGCTTACGGAAGTTTTTGAAGCCAAAGTGGGCCCGGATTGTGCCTCATCCTCGAGCCAAGCCAGGCCCTCGCCAGAAAGGGCATAACTGAAACTAGGGGCAGGGGCCAGAAGCTCTCGCGTCCTCCAAAGAGTAAGGTACCTAGCCAAGTGTAAAGCACGAATCGAGAATAAAGTCGGGTATTCTACCTCCTCATCTGGGCAGGTTCGATCATGCCCCGAACTGGCGTCTGAACCGGAAAAGGAAGTAAAACACACAGTGCGTAAGGCCAATCAACTGTATGCCAGGTTGTCGAGCCATGCTGTAACTCATCTCGGTCAGATTAAGCCAGGGGTAATGCCAAGCTATGTCAGTCGCAGATCTGCTACACATCCAGTTGCACCACCATCCCTCGATGGGAAAATCCACTAGCTGGTGGCAGAAGAAATAAGTTCGAGCTAAGTACTCAGGGCAAGAGTCCACCACCTTTAATTTATCCATGAGCCACACCAATAGAGAGATGTGCGTTAAGAGAAAAGTAAGAAAAGGGCTTTGAGAGAAAAATATAACATGAGTGCCGAGTGATATGAGAAACACATATGAGAAAGGGTGGGAAACAATACCTGAAGAAGTAGTGGACTCCCTGTAAACCAGGTGGTTTCTCACCGATAAAAAGCATCCAAGCCCATTAGGGTCTCGGCCAGCGCCAAACCAATGCAACTCTTACCTTCGTTCAGACCTTAGGCCACTTCAATTAATTGGATGCTAGTTCCGCCGAAACTAGAGGCAATAAGGAAATGTGCAATCATGCATAAACAGAGGGCATGCTGTCGAAAACCTCGCCAGAGAAGGTCGCCTCTGTCACCAATGTTAGAAATTCGATGAATTAAGTTAGGTATATCTAGCCCTCCGTTGTGGGCCAAAGATCGAGCCTCGTGCAAAATGAGCCCACACATTGGTCCCAAAGCTTGGGTGTGTGCAAAACGGGGCTGAGGCATGATTTCCTCATCGTGCCGAGTTTCCATCAATGCCCAAAATTCTTCAAGAGTCAGACACATTTCTTGTGTTCCGAAGTGAAATACATGTATAATCGGATCCTAGCATCAGGTCGGCATGGAGGAATGAAAAGCAAAGTGGAGTATGGCTCAACGGGAAAAGTGCATTATGTCAAAACCCCAAAAATTTACCATTTACGTGCCGTCTAAAGTGGCTATCCAATCTGTGAGCTTCTCTACAAGGAATATCTCTATTTGTGGAAGAAATAGTAGCTGAAATGAGGTTTTAGAGAAGAAATCACGAAGGAGAACCTTTTGTAGAAGATACAGCTATGAGTGGAAGCCAGCTGTCAACAATCTAGAGGTTCCTCACACTTGTGACCGGCAGGCCACCTCCTCTGGCTAGCAACTTCCCTTTGTGGCCGGCAGCTCTCCTTTTTGGCCTGCCATCCACTTGTGTGCTGGGCAGTGTTGGCAACATGTGTTTTGTCTCGATCTTTGTGTTTTGAGGTCTTGTTTTGAGTCTTTTGGTTTTAGTAAGTGTTTATATTTGTATTTGAGTTATTTTTGCTTTGTTTATCGAGTTGTATTTTGTATTTTGGTTGTTGGTCAACTCATTACCCGATTAAGAACATTGTTTCAATCAAGTGCTCTCTTGGCGAATTCAATTCCATGTCCATTTCATGCAAATAAGGTTTTCATGGTGCAAAAAAAAATAAAAATAGAAATAACAACACTTTTCATAAAATGCTGCGAGGTTTTATTCCGATCATGGTTTTTTTACAAAAGAGGAGTACAAGTTTCAAAAGCAAAAAAATAAATAATAATCTGAAACTATACATATGCTAATGCTACCAAACAAAAAGAAACTACACAAAAAGTACAAAAATTGGCGCCAGTCATCTTAGGCTCGAGAGGCCCTCTTCGTCCTCTTCCTTGGAGGGGACTCGGGGGCACTGTCTCCATCAGCACCACTGCCAGAATCAGGCTCTAAACCAGAGCTGGTATCATCTCCACTCCCTGCCTCAAGACCCATCTCGCCGTCACCTGCACTCTTGGGCCCCGAGCCAGCATCATCATCTCTACTCTCAGAAGACTAAGAATGTCAACTCACTACCTCTTCAGAGTCACTAGTCTCAGCATCATCATCGCTCAAAATGGGCTCTGAGGGACTGCTCTGGCCTCGGATGCCTTTAGCCCTGTCTCGACCGCGGCAGACATCTCGGCCTTGTTCTGGGGCTTGCCTCTCTTTCTCCTCCCTATTGCTGGAAAAGGTGTTGTCGGTGCTGGTGATGTTGTCACTCTGGTGTCCTCGGCATGAATGAGATCTAAAAAAAAAATAGTTGTCAACATATCAGCTACAATGTGTGTATCAGGTACAGGCATAGTATACAGAATAAGTGTTATGCAGAAATCAGATATAGTATGAGCACAGTGTGCCAATGTAGTGTATCAGTGTAGTTTGGGAAAGACTATAGTTGAAATGCCGACATATCAGTGGAAATATGGTAGCGTGATGTACAACAGAGTTAGTAATGAAATGCATGCTGAATTGAAGGAAATTACCTTGATACCATGGAGACCAAGAAACGTCTCCCTCCTCTATACCATGTCCATCAGAGAAGCGACCAGCTCGTGGAGGCTCTCTGTATACTCTATAGGTGCCTGCAAGTGCATTTGGATGATCAATGTTTGGAATAAACAAATTTGAAATGAAAATGTGGGGTGCAAAATTGTAAAGTGTGGTCCATACCTGAGACGTGCCTCGAACTCCGATATATCCATTGCCCGCCTTTGCCAGCTCGATCAGAATCTGGTAGGCAATCCCGGTCAGCCGCCAACATGTGAGTGTAGTGGGAAGCTCCAGCCAACGAGTAGTCTGCTCAACAGGGGGAGCTCCTCTAGTATAGGCCCTAGTTGCCCGAGTCGTCTCACCCGCCATAGGAGCTCCTGCTCCCTCACCTATGTGAACACCCGTCAGAGGAGGCATAAGGTGGGTCTGAATAAATGTCGTGCAGTCGCCCTCTCCTCTGAAGAAGTCAATGTCTAGGCCTACCATGAACTGTATGATCACATCAACTATTAGGATATTCGCTGTCCTCGTAGACGCTGGGGGTGACATCGGAATGATTGGATCAAGCGAGCCCATAGTTTGGTATACGAACCGCTCGCTCAGAAACCAAGCCCGGTAGACTAGGCCATCCAGCAGAATCCAAAAATGAGATATGCCCCAGGCTTCCGAATACTAGTCCCTCACCGCAGCTGGTATCGTCGCCCAGGGCTGCCATGTGATCTGCAAACAGAGAATGTACAGATTGTTAGTTGCTGTCAGTTGCCAAAATATGAATCAAAACAGTATTAGAGCAAAAATGATTATGAGTTTCGGGTTACCTCATCAGCGACCACTGTATCGAAGTAGCGGCGGAAGAAGGCGAAGGTCTCACGAATTCGGCACCAACACTGATCATCATACCATCGCAAGTACGGGACAACAAGGGGATCTCCTTCATTGGCTCTAGAGCAAGCGTAGGAAAATACCTGTAAACCCTTGTATGAGTTGTTCGTAGTTGAATATTTGTAATTATTTTTGGGACGTCACAAAACTTTTTTTATTTAAAAATAATTTTATCTATTAAATGTAATTATTCTGTTTCATTGTTTGTAATCAAGAATCGTAAAATTCACATTCTTCCTAATGATGTTATTTAAACACATGTAGTGTGTAGTAAATTCATTGTCCTCTAACGTTTAGCCATTATTAGTATTAATATCACTGTTAGCCATAGAATACACAAACATAATATAAAGTGAAATTTTAGTTGATTTATTAAATTCGATTAGGGACACACCATCAATCGAATTCAGATGAATGCTTGAATTTTGTGAATTTTGTATTGATTTTATTATTATTGTTATTATTTATTTATTTTGTTAGCATTGGTATGGCTTGATAGCACTTTCTTATGAATAGTTTAAATTTTATTTCATTGGGAGTGCTTTTAGGCATAGGTCATTCGCTATATATTTTGATAAAATAGTTAAAAATTGTAATCAAATCAGTAAATCAGTCAAATCGAAACCGATTAAGCTTATTCGACCGAGTTAGAAGACTAACTATATATCGATTCCGGTTTTAACCCGACTTTTTTGTATCTTGGACTCGGGTTTCGTGGTTTTGTAGTGTTGTTCATGTCTTTTTCCCCTCATACTTCTTTCAGTTTGGCTATTGGATTGTAATGGTTGCGTTTGGAACAGGTTAGTTGGTTGGTTTTCAAACTTTTTTTGCCCAGAATTTTACTCCTCCGCTCGAGCGGCACTTCTTGCGCTTGAGCGGGCTTTGTGAACTCTCAGTACTTTTGCAAGTCTGCAAAACTACTAGGAGAGTGTATTCTACACTCGAGTGGTGTTTTCTGCGCTCTAGTGGTATGAGTTCGAGCGGCCTTTATTGTACTCGAGCATTGGTCTGTTGCTTGTAAAACTACTGAGAGTATGCATTCTACGCTCGGACATAACAACTTATTGTGTCTGACGCTCGAGCGTCACTTCTTGTGCTCGAGTGGACTGCGCGTATATCAGTTCACAACAGTACATTTCTACATCACTTTTTCACATTCTTTTCTCTCAAAACCCTATATCTAGAGCCTCTCTCTCTACATTTCACCTAGATCCATTGGTTTCTCTACCCTAGTGTTGGAAAAGAGGTAGAACATCTCAAGAGCTTCACTTTTGTTTGAACAAACCTTGGTTTCGGTGTCCTTGAAGTTTCTTCCTTTCTTTGCTCGTCTTCTAAACTTGAGGTAAGGACTTTCTACACTCTTCTATGAGTTTTAACTTAGTTATTTGTTGATATGTAAAAAATATTGGAATTTGGAATGATTTTGAACAAACCTAAGGTTTTGGTTTAAAATCAAAAGAGGAGTTTTCAAATGTATGTATTAAAAATGGTTATAAGAGTAGATGTGAGGTTGTGTTGTGATATTTTTGTTGATTTCGATACCCAGGATGGATTTTGGAAGAAAAAAAGAGTTTTGCCCTAAAATGTCTCAAATAGTTATTTTGTATAAATAAATGAAATTGGTATTGAGAATATGAAATTGGATGAATGTTTATATAAATGGTAGAGTTGGATATGTGTTACCTCTCACCTATCGAAATTTGAATAATTTATCTATCTTGAAGATTATATATCTGCTTAGAAATATCTGTTTTGGGCTATCGGTGGATGATAGATATGATTCTTGTAGAAATTGCATGAGGATTAGGTGAATTGAAACTAATCTCTTATTCGTTATCATTGAATATGGCTGTCTTCGATACATGGTAAATGTATGATGTTTGGGAGAAGAAATGGGATGTACTCCATGTTTGGGAGAAGAAATGGGACGGACTTCATTGAATTAAGTTGGCTTGTGTATCCAGGATGAAAGTCCCGAAAACTGTGCGTATAAATGGTTACCGATTTCCGCGGATGAAATATCCGTAAAATGACAAAATGGAAGTATTTGTATAATAGCTGTGTTGGTTAGAGATCCACTGAGTTGTACCCTTAGTCTGGTTATCTGAATGAAATGGTGAATGGCTTATGAATTGAGATTAAATAAATTGAGATATAAAGCACGACATGGCATGGTTTTTTGAAAAAGTTATAAATAATTTTATCGTGGGCATTGCATATCATGCTTATATCTTTGTTAAAATTCATACATTGTGTTAGATTGTTTCTACTGAGTTTTGGCTCACCCTATTTGGGAAAAACCATTTTCAGGTGTCGGTGATGTGCCTCTGCCAAGATAGTAGCTTGGAGGGATTTGGAGCAAGAGCTTCTTTTTTGCGTGTTTATTTTGTGTAGCCAAGGGCTTTATTTGTATTGAGCTTATGACTCATTTTTGATGTACCCAAGCCTTGGCTTGGAAAGATGTAAGTCTTTAGGGCATGTGAACATTTGTTTAACTTTCATTTCTTATCTCCACTTGTCATACATGCTGTAGATTCAGGAAGAACTATTTATGAATGTATATCGCATGTATCACATTTTGTATATTAACTATGATTAATGAAAGCTTATCATTTCGATTATGTCATCTTGTATTGGTTGTTTGGAGTTGGATTATTGTAATTATTTTGGGATGTTATAAACTAACTCACACAAATTAATTAATTGAAACTTTTAAAATTTAAATTGTATTGAATTGTAAGTATAAACGACACTACAATATTAAATGGGAGCATAACATTCATTTTATATAAGTAAAGCAACTCACTCAATCATTTTTTTCCCGATGTGGGATTATATAAACTGAAAGCTAATAACTGTATGGATCAGAAGTTTATTTCAAATCTAACAAATCTAACCAATATATTTTGATAAAACCGTTAAAATCGCGATTAAATCAGCGAATCAATCAAATCAAAAACGGTTCAACCTAATTGGCTAGGTTAAACGACTAACCAACTTACACAAAAATTAATTAATTTAAATTTTAAATTTTATTTTAAAATTTAAACCGTTTTAAACTGAAGCATGCACAATACTATAATATTAAATAAAAACATAAAATATACTTTATGTAAGTAAAAGAACTCACTTTATCTCTTAGACATTTTTAAAAATCAAACTGCTTTATGATATATATATATATATATATATGTATGTATGTATGTATGTATGTATGTATGTATTTGTTTTTTTTTTTTTTTTTAAAGCCCTTTCCTGCTTTATCTCTTAGACATTTTTAAAAATCAAACTGCTTTATGATATATATATATATATATATATATATATATATATATGTATGTATTTGTTTTTTTTTTTTAAACCCTTTCTCTTACATCTTTTTATTTTTTATTTTTTTTGGATCATAAGAGGAATTTTCGTTAAAGTAGCCAAATGGCACTTACAATGAGAGGAATCCATCCAAAATAAACTTGCCCCATCAAAGGAAAGATGAAAAACAAGTAAAACATATGAGTAAATCTATGAAGAATACCCGCGGCACAACAAGTGTTTGTGCTCGTACTGCAAGCAGAGGCCAACGAACGGTCGTAGAGCATGCTGATGATAGATCATAGATTATAACCACAAAGTGGGTAAGCTACACCAAGCACTTATGGATTCTAGAGTCAAAACCAAACCAAAATAAAACAATAACAAAAGAATACCAGAAACTCAACCTTAAACTAGATCTATAGCAGATCTGCAGTAGATCTACACCAAATGGGTTGGATGAGGAGAACCCAAGAAGCCAGTTTGTGGAGACAGTAGATCCGATGAGAGGTGGCAAATTTGGTATCGATGTGGTGGTGACAGCATTGGCGTGAAGCAAAGAGGAGAGAGACGGTGGATCTGGTGAAGGCTTCAGCTGGGGTAAGACAAGGGGGAAGAGGATTGAAGAAAATAGATTGAAAATCCACCATAAGGGGAAAAAAACACCCCACGAGAAAAGAGAAGATGGAAAGCTTCCAAAGCTTATTGACTAGAAATGGCAGAGGGAACGGAAGAAGAAAGGGGTAGAGAGGAGAAGAGAGGCGGTTGGAGGTCAGAGCTCCCCTCCCCCACCCCCAACGGCGCTCAGAAACGAAAATCCTAGAAGAAGAAAAAGGGGTAGAGAGAGAAGCTCACAAGGGGAATTTCTTTTGTCACGTCCTTTCCCTTACGGTTTGCTCCTTTGTTTTTTGTGCCTCTATTCGGCATTTGTAGCCAGCCTTTTAACCATTCATAGGAAATTATACCTGCTTTTAGTTGGCTTTTCGATAAAATATTTCACAAACTATAGTGGGAATGCTATGTTTGGGAAGCAAGTTTGGGCTAAAATATTCTTATAGGACAAAATTGACTATTTTAGTCACATAGGACAAAATGTCATATCCAACTCATAATCATTTAATTTTTTTTCTCCCAAAAGTCAAAAAAACATATCCCAAGTGAGGTTTTTTAGCCTCAGGCTAAAATAGCCAAAAAGTCAACCCACATCCCAAACAAAACCTTAAAAAGTCGAACTAAAAAAGCCAACTAAAAAAATCATAACTAAGGTTTCGTTTGGGAACATGTTATTTTAGTTTTTTTTTTTTGGGGGGGGGGGGTTTGGTTAAAATATGAGGTAAAAAAAACTAGTATGTTTGGAATGACTTTTTGATTTTTTATGAAAAGATGTGCAAAAGTAGAGAAAAAAAAAGAATCTTTGACTTTTTGATATAAGTTACAGGCTTTTTTTTTTTAAGTAACTTTTTGGCTTTTAGGCTAAAAGTTTTGCATGTCAAACGAGGCCTAAGCGACAACTATGTAAATACCGTTTGTTTACATAATAAGGTGATCCTAAAAAAAAATTTAACGAATTGAATACAGATTGAGTTCGAGTAAATTGATTTTTTATAGTGCATATAAGTTTATTAAGACAAGTAATAAGTTGTTCAAACTTGACGAATTTAAAATTGTGTTCAACTTTAGTTTATTCACATAAAGAGTAGATCCCGAATAAACTTTTAACGAGTTGAGCACGAATCAAACTCAAGTAGCTTAATTCATTTAATAGACCTATTGGTGATATGACAAAAAAAATAGCATATAATACTTTTCTAGATGGGATGGGACTCTAGAAGTGAAGTTCCAATCACCCCTAAGAGCACGTTTGGTACAATGGAATAGGCTGGAATGAAATGTCATTCTAATTTTGTATTTCTTTTCTTTTGTTTGGTATGCCTTATCTAAGTGGAAATAGTTATCCATTAGCAACACTCAACAATTTTGCTTCATGTTTTGGTTCACTTGAATGATTGCTGAGTCGAATAGGTATTTCAATACATATGCAAACATAGAATCGATCACACAATTTATCACATAAAATATAATCAGAGCAATCATGGTGAAATTTATCTTTTAGGATAGGCTCCACCATCTAATATATATGGCCATAATTGTTTTATGTGGTTGATTTTGTGATCAATTATGTATCTATAAACTCATTGGTGGGCATTTAATTAAAAAAAAAAAACAAAGGAAATGCTTCATATAATCATATTTGTTAGCTCATTTTTTCATCTGTAAACATGTACAAAATAAGATTATATATATAATTATTCTTCATATATTTGGTTTTATAAAAAATATATATCTATAAAAAAAGAGATAAATCATACTTCTGACTCTCAAACTTTTATCCAATTTTTACTTTAGTTCGTTGTTAAATTTCAACTTGTGTTTTAACGTTGTCCTTCCATCATTCTATCATTTAAATTAGAATGAAAGTTGAAAGATAAAAAGTATAATTTGTTATACAATTTTATTTATTTATTTAATTTTTGTGGTTGTAATACCTCACAAATGTACTCATGAATAGGGATGGCAATTTAAATCCGGCTCGACGGGGACGCGATCTCCTGACCCCAATTAGAACTGGTTTTTCCCGAAAATTATCCCCATAGGGCCGGGGATGGTATTAAAAATTTAATCCCCGATAATTTTTGGGCTAGGGACGGTGATAGCTTCCTCAGACCCGGCCTCGGCCAGGTCCCGCTCTGAACAACTCCGAACAGTCCCATATATATATATATATATATTTAGGCTGCTTTATATTATATATTATATATATGTTTAGGTTTTATGATATATTATATATATATATTAGGCTCCTAGGTTCTCTAGACTTGGTCATTGGTCAACAAGCATTCTGAATTCATTAGGTTCTCAACACTCTCTCTCTCTCTCTCTCTCTCTCTCTCTCTTCTCCATTTACTCTTTGTGAGAGAGATGAATGAACACCATCCAGATTTAAGCCACGGAGAAGTCTAGAGATAGATCGGCGACAGAGAGCTCCTTCCAAATCTGAGCCGCGACGGAGATAGATCGGCGACGAAGATCTACTGCCACTAGTCGCCCTCTAGCCCTCTCTCACTGTTCTTCCGATCTGATATATATATGTATGTATAGATAGATATACACTATATCAACATCATTGATATAGATATAGATATAGATATACATTTTTTTGTTGTTGATGTTGATGATGATGAGAGCTTTTGTTTTTGTTTTTTCTTTTTTTTTTTTGGCCTGGGATTTTTGTGGTCGGGGAAACCCGATCCCCGTTAGGGGATGGGGCCGGGGAGGATGATAGGTTCCCCGTCGAGGATCGGGGCCGGGAAAATTTTCAACATCGGGGATCGGGGACGGGGAATGTGATCCCCGGGCCCACCCCGTTGCCATTCCTACTCATGAAGCCCTCGTTTGAGTGCTTTCATTCAAAATTTTAATTGTTAGTAACAAAAAAAATCACTTTGAAGTATAAATAGAAGTCTGAAAATTTTAATTGTTATAATTAAAATAGGGAGACTTACGTGTAAATTTTAAAAAGTGAACTTATTATTCAATATATATTGTGATAATTAGTGGCATTTTTCATCAAACATTATTAAAAAAAGTCATTAATTTTTAATTTTCAACAACAATTTAAAATTTTGTTATAAAAAATGTCACTGATTATAAGTTTTATAGATAGTTTAGAAAAAAGTCACAAAAAAAGTCACTAATTTTCAAATTTTAACGACAGTTTGAAAAATTCATCATAAAAAAATGCCAATAGTTGTAAGTTTTAGTGACAATTTATAAAAACCGCGACCAAAAAAAAAATAATAGTTGTCAATTTTTAGCGAGACATGTAAAAAATCGTCACAAAAAATTATTTTTAGCCATGATTTTACTACAACTTATTTTTAATAGGGTTTGATGAGAATTAAAGGCAACTATTAAAACCTATTAGTAATTTATCCATTAAAACTTGGTAAGCCGCACGAGACTTTATAAATTAAAGGGTAAATTATGCAAAAAGTCCATGTAGTTTACACGATGTGCCAATTTGGTTCCTGTAATTTCAATTTGCTCGATTTTGCCCCTTAATTTGACGGAAGGTCAAATAATGTATCAATTTGGTCCTTGTACCTTACACGATGTGTCAATTTGGTCCATGTAGTTTCAATTTTCTCAATTTTGACAGGACTAAATTGACACATTGTGGAAAATACAGGGACCAAATTGATACATTGT
Organism: Camellia sinensis; assembly: GCF_055761805.1. Classification (NCBI taxonomy): domain Eukaryota; kingdom Viridiplantae; phylum Streptophyta; class Magnoliopsida; order Ericales; family Theaceae; genus Camellia; species Camellia sinensis. The sequence goes on along the minus strand of NC_138963.1, from coordinate 224,310,857 downwards.
TTGATTTTCCGTTAAATTAACTTAACAATCGTCATTTATTGGACTAAAATGACACAATCCGTTAAATTAAGGGGCAAAATCGAGCAAATTGAAACTACATGGACTAAATTGACATATCGTGTAAACTACAGGAACTATTTGCATAATTTTCCCTAAATTAAAAAAAAAAAATCATTATAAACATGTTGAAACATGTTGAAGTAATTTAATATTTTGTCTTGTGGTATACATGAAATTTATATGTTAATTTTTATTTTTATAACTTTTTAAATTTTTAGTTTAAAAAATTAAATATATATATATATATATCTATTTAGTGCAATTTTGATAATTTATAATAAATAAAAAAAAGTTAAACCTAATTAAATGAGGTTATATGAGTTATGATATATCTCTTCTTATTATGAAAATATACAAATTTAAAAGTTATAATTAAGACAAATATACAATTTTATTATTAAATGTGAAGTGAAGTGATATTTAACAATAATTGATATGATGTTTCTATTATTAATCCAATAATTTAAGTTACATTTCTTTTGGTTTTAATTTCATAACTAAAAATGCAATATGAATATAATATGCATACGGATTTTTAGTCTTTAAAAATAAGAAGGTTTTAGAATATTTACAATATTTCATCATTTTCTTTTAATAGTATCTATCTAATTTGATTTTAAATTTGAATAAAAAATAAAAATTATATGAATTACTTTAACTTTTTCATTCAATTTTTATCAATTTTTAAAAGAACTTTCATTTTTTTTCCAATTTTTTTTCTTTTCATCAATTTTGATGGAAAAAAACAATAATTTCCAATGCTTCATCTTTTTAAATTTTTATAAAATTATAATTCGATGAAAAAAAATATTAAGGGTTGAAGATTCTCTTAATTGAAATTATAGTGAAATAACATCTAGAAATAGTAAAAGTTTGTGTATGTGATTGGTTGAAATATATAATTTGATTAATTCTCTTCTCATATTTGTATAAAAATGGACACTTATAACCACATCATTATAAATCGGATTATGAAAAAAAATATTTGAGTTGTCAAACATTTTTCATTTATAAATATTCTACCTATTAAAAAATAAATAAATAAATAAAATAAAAAGGAAACAAATGTGTAGTTTTTGATATGTGTTTATCAATTTTGTTTTGTGGACATAAACAACTGATGTTTCAATTTAAAAAATTAAAAAGTATAAAAAAAAATAGATTGGGTTTTTTGAGATAAAAAAAAGCCATCTAACTCCTCTATACACTATTTTAAGATGAACTATTTTAATCACATAAAAAAATAGAAATTATATTTGGAGATTATCCCTATTATGCTATTATGTATGAATATAGCAGTAATAAATTAATTAATATATATGAAAAGTTATACTAAGCTTTCATTTTCAATTAATTGAATTATGATTAACAAGCTAACAAATAGCAGTAATGGTATAATAGGATAAAACGAGGATAAAAATAAAAAACACAATGATATTTAAAAGTTTTAAATTTACCTAATTATACAAAAATCTAATGTTATAGTACAATCTTGAATTCCAAATAAATTTTCACATTTTCTATAAAATAAAATGATAATAAAAAATAAAAAATTCAATACCCAAGTTTTCACTTGAATTTTACTATTTTCATTGAAAAATAAAATAAAATCTAATCATAATCCTTGGCACAGAATGGGTATAAATACTTCGATTGCAACCATCATCACCAATAATTCTTCTCTACCATATAAACCTATAAATAAATACATAAATATAGTGATCCTGGTTTTCCCTTTCTTTCTTTTTTTTGTATTCCGGACTCGGTTTCGTGGTTGTTGGTTGTTGTCTGTGTTGCATTTTCATCCTTTAACTCTTAGTAAGTGAGTTTAGAAATGTTTTGGGCGTGTTTGAAACAGGTTGGTTGAACTTTAGTCTCAAGTGTTGTTGTCCAGGTTTTAGGTGATCCGCTCGAGCGGGTCCCTTTGCGCTCGAGCGGAGTCCGCATACTTTCAGTATCTTATACGTCTGCAAAACTACTGCAGATGTGTTTTTCACACTCGAGTGGGGTTCCTTACGCTCGAGCGGGTATCTTGGCACTCGAGCGGGTGTTCGAACTTTGTAAAAATGTTGGATGAGTGTAATCTATGCTCGAGCAGCTCTTTTTTTGCACTCAAGTGGGTGTGTTTTGTTTTTGTGTCTTAGCGCTCGAGCAGGTCTTTTTGCGCTCGAGCGGGTTCAGTTTTTGTGTTTGACGCTCGAGCATCCTATTCTCCGCTCGAGCGGGTCATACGTATATTAGATCTGGACTGTAATATTTTAAATCACTTTTTACACTCTCTCTCTCTCTCTCCTACTTTTCAAAACCCTATTTTTGAGAGCCTCTCTCTCTAAAATACAACTTCTCTCTAGGAATTGATCTAGTTCTTGGGTGTTCCTACCCCATCTCTTTGTAAGAAAATTAGAGGGTTGTGTGGGCTTCGTTTTGATCCGAAAAACTTTGGGATTTGAGCACTTCCGAATTTGGCTTTTCTTCCCCTTGGGTTCTCCATTTGAGGTAGGGATTTCTTTGTTCTTTTACAATGCTTCGTCTATAGATAGACATGTGGTAGTTTTGTATTGCATGAAAATCATATCCATGTTGGGTTTGTTTGAAAATCATGGGGGTGAACCTAGGGTTGGTTGCTTGAAAATGGGTTTGTTATCATTGATGGTGATTTGGACTAATTGGGGTGTAAATTAGTATTTTATTGTTGAAAGAAGAAAAAACCCTAATTTATATTTGATTTGATAAACTAAAAGAGGGGTTTTGTACTTTGGGCCAATACGTATGTATTTTGGGTCTCAAATGAGATTATTGTTGTTTATTGTTGGTATTTGAGCCTTTTTTGTCAATATTGAGAAAGAGGGAGAAAAGCCCTAATTTTACTGTTATGAGTTAATTTGCATAATTGATTTGGAAAGCTATGAAAGAATGAAATTGGTTTTGTGAAATGAGAGGAATGATATTGGTTTTGTGAAATGGGAAAAGTGTTCTTGGAATAAGTGGCAGAACAAGTCGATTTTGAAAATGGAAAATGAATTTGGAAATTGGAATATTGTATCTTGAGTATTGAATACACACATTTGGGATTTTACCCTTACTTATCATCCTAGCGTTGTTTTTGGGTTTAAGATCTCATGAGAGTTGAGTCTTTATAATAGATGTACTAAAATCATGCATCTAGAGGTTTTGTCCTTGGTCATCGGTGGAGGATGACATGGTTGTGTTGAATTGTCGTGTATGCATTACACTTGTGTTGATTGAACATTGTATGTAATGAAGTGCTAGATACATTATATATGTATAATTGTTAGAGAGGAGAAAGGGGATGTACTCCAGTGTGTGGGAGGAGATAGGGGATATACTCCATACATACTTATGTGTTCATATACTTTAACACATTGCTTACGTATCTTGATAGTTCATGTGTATGTATTACACTTGTTGGTTATACTTTGTTGTATTGTGATTCTTGGTGTTATACCCTGCGCTTATAATCAGAGGTACCGTTACCTTCCAGCTAGCGCCTGGAAAACTGATTGCACTGAGAATCTAAGGTACTACACCCTTCCAGCTAGCGCCTGGTAGAATGGCATACCATTGTGAGAGTTGTATCTTTGGCTTAGTGTGCATATAGCTGGTAGAGCAGAGTTTTATTATTTTGTCTCAGTGTATCTGAGTATATCATGAATTGTGACGGTTACAATTTTGGAGGGCCGAGTTGCCTCATTTGTTGATTTTATACATGTTGATGATTTGCTATCTCTCTTATATTGAAGGCATGCATGTATAGTTATGAATGTATTAGAAACAAACCAAAATGCCATTGTGAGATTTTGGGAAGGTGTGAAGGAAAAATTGGGTATTTGAAAGTATGTTTTGAAAAAGGGAACATCCGTTGTAAGTATGGAAAATGGGAGAAAGATAATGGGCTTAGAGAAATTGATTTCCTAAGAAGTTGTTATTGTTGTGAAAGTTTGGGAACAAGGGTTAATGAAATGAAATGTGAGATGAATCGCTTATAGCACTGAATGGAATGACTGTTTTGAGAAAAGCTTATACTTATGTATACTTTTGTATAAACTGCCATATTATTATTCTAGTACGAGATTGAGTATTCATGATCATAGCTATTTGTAAGTTGTTATTGTTGAGGATCATGTAGAGATCCCTACTGGACTATATGTTCATCCCACGTTGTTGAATCTTTTTCAGGTGCTAAGCAGGATGCGTTACAAGATGTGGATCTTCTTACTTGTTGGCCACGGGGCCTCTTTTGTGTTGGCGGAATGCCATATATGTAAAAAGGTTACACCTTTCTTTTGATTCTTGAATGATGTAAGCATTCAGGCATTTTATTCAGTATGCTCATGTTGTATTTAATTTGCATTCGGATGAGAGAATTGTTATTTATTTCTACTCATTGGACTAAAGAGTTTATTTCCGCATGTTATCTCTGAACTTGAATTAAGCTAATGAATTTGGTAATGACTTCGAATAATAAAAAGTAGGGTGTTACAATAAATCTCACTAAAACCGAAACCAAAATCAAACCAACAACGGAGAAAGAGAATCATACAGGAAAAAAAAAATTAAAAAACAAATAAATTTATGGAGTGGTAGGATATTACCCGCCAACAACTTAGACCTCGCCTAGCCTAATCCGTCAGCTCCTCCGCCAGTGCTCACGAAGTTTAGGAGTTGGGATGACTAATCATATTATTCTTTAAATAAGACTTGAAAATTGATTAATTTGTCCCATTAAGTGATTTAAAATTTTGATAGATATCCATAAAAAAAAATAGATAATTATAATTCAAATTTAGATATAGTTATATCTTTTTGAGATCTATACCTAAATTCTTATCTTCTTTATTTTTGTGTGGTTTATATTTGTTTTTTTTTTTCAATTTATTTAAGATAGAATTCTGGGTTTCAATTTTTTTTAATTTAATTCAGCTATGGTTTTTAATTTAATTTAATTCTTATCTTCTTTATTATTATTTAGGTAAGTTATGATGTGAGTTAGATATGTGGTAGACATGGGAGTTTTATTAATTTAAAGTATAATGATATGAGATATTTTCAAATTAGATTTGTTTAGATAGACTTTAAAGATTTTTAAAATTTTAAATTGGATATTGAGAGACAAAAAAAAAAAGATTTTAACTGAATAAATAAAAATCATATTTATTAATTTTATCTATTTGTATATCTGATTTTTTTTTTTAGGTTATTTTATAATATAATATATAAGATATAAATAGATACCCACAATTCTCATGAAATATATTATCTGATTTTTTGAGAGAGAGAAAAGGAACGCAAGTTTTAATATTTTCTTTTGGAAATCAATGAGAGAAATTAGAATGGAGAGATTATGAAATATTTTTGTTATCTTTCCATTTGAAATCCATAAATTAAGGCATAATTATTATTTCCAAAATAATTAAATAGGAATGAGAGAAGTTAAAAAGAGGGGATAATTATTATTTCCAAAATAATTAAATAGGTATGGAAGAAGTTGAAAAGAGAGTGTATGGGAGAAGTCGAAAAGGTTTGAAGGAAATCAATAAGTGAGATTTGGGGACGCTGCTACGCAGGATGCGCAGCAGCATCTGCTGTGCATCGAAATGGGCCTATTTCGGGGCCCGTTTTGATAATCCGAACCGTTCACATTTTAGAATATATCAAGTAAAATATGCCTGTAAAAAATCAAGTTAATTGGATATCATTTACCAATTCATCCACTCACATTTGTATTCATTTTAATACTTTAAATCACAATTATTATTTATTTTTGTAAATAAAAATGTGAGTAGATGAATGGGTAAACGATATCTGATTAACTTGATTTTTTACAGGCATATTCTATTTGGTGTATTCTAAAATGATAACGGCTCGGATTATCAAAATGGGCCACAAAACGGGCCCATTTCCGCGTACAGCAGATGCTGCTGCGCACCCCGCGCAGCAACGTCCCAAATCCCAATAAATGATGAGGATTTTTTTTTTAATTAAAAAACAAAAAAATTAAGATTAAGATATTAAAATTTTCACAAAGCTCGTCAGAGTTAGAAACATTTTTTTCCAAATATAATATATAATTCTCATAAAAATTTAGGAAGTATAAATTATCCATTTAAAAATAAAGTTGATGTGAGAGACTACGAAATTGTTGCAAATGCTAACGCGTTGTCGAAGAACCGACGTATGGGTACTAAGAGCTAATTTGTGCACAAATATTATTATATTAATTAGATTTTTATATCATATTTAGTGGTGTTTTAGAAAGGAAAAATTATTTATAAATCTTATTTGAGAAACTTATACTATATATGATCTTACTAAAAAATTTATGTTTCTATAAGTCTTGTGTGAAATTTGTTGACACATTTATCCTCAATATTAGTTGTTAATATCATAAATAATGGTAAAATCATATATAGGAAATTGAATGTTATCATAGATTAAATTTGCGAAACGTAACGTAATACCTACATAAACGTAACGTAACGTGACCATATCAAATGGGACATTACATAAACGTAACGTGACACCGTAACGTGACACCGTAACGTGACACCTACGTAACGCAACGTAACGTGTCACATTCCGTTTTGTAAACTTACTAGGTTTTTTATTTTTTAAATTGGATGTGAAAATGTTACTTTGTTCGTGCATTTTGAAATTCACATTCATATAGATATGATTTATGGTAACATTTAATTTCCTATATAAGAAATTGAATGTTATCATAGATTAAGTTTGCGAAACGTGACGTGACACCTACATAAATACAACGTAACGTGACCATATCAGATGAGACATTACATAAACGTAACGTGACGTGACACCTACATAAACGTAACGTAACGTGTCACGTTACGTTTTGCAAATAGGATCTTGTAGAATACATCTATAAGAAATTACACAGGACTTAACATAGCATAAGTGTCCGAAATAAGATTTATAAATAAGTCTCCCTTTTAGAAAGTTGGTAAAAAGTTGACTTTTGATTTTTTTGGTTAAAAAAATTGATTTTTTTTGTGACTTTTTTGTGTAAAAATCAAAAAACCAAGAAGATCTCTTTTTACTAACTTTCTAAATATCCCCTTAGTGTATCATTTTATGAATCACTATTATAATTTATGACGTCCATTTTAATTTCTTTTTTCAATTGATTTTTTAATTTTTAGGTCAATAATAATTAAAAATTATAGAAATATATATTTTTATGAGCGTCCAATCATTTGAAAAAAAAAATTCAATCATATAAAAATTATTGTACTTATCATGAATATCAACATACAGTCATTTGAAGAAGAAGAAAAAAAAGAATCTATAAAAAAATTATTGTACTTGCCATGAATATCAACACAATCATCTAAAAAAAAAAAAACCCAAATTATATAAAAATTATCATACTTATCATACCTATATCTCAATAAGTTATTGGTTGGTCTTAGGATATCGATAAGTGATACCTTAATAGTATTGTGATTGGTGAAAAATATGAGATCTATAATTTTATATTAGATAATTAAAAAACATAAAAAAAGATAATATATTATAATTTATGAGAAATACCATCATGTGGCACCTCACTAGGACCAAATAATTTTTCCTATATCTCTTTTCTTCTAAATTTTATTTATGTGTTTCTGATGCACCATATCCATGATACTTGTCCCACAACTTAGGAATTGTCTTCCTAGATTGGTTGTTGTCTTCGGGCTTGGTTAATTTCGCGGAAAAGGTTGAATTAGGTGTTGGCCAAGATGTACTCGTTCAAACAACTTTTCCACATCGTGTGGCACACATTTTTTTTTGTGCAGACATGATCCAGACCTCACTTAGGGTGTGGCACACATTTTTTTTTTTGTGCAGACATGATCCAGACCTCACTTAGGTAACCCCACCATCCTCCTATATACGTGGCCATTTTTTTTTTTATGCAGGCATGATCCAGACCTCACTTTAGGTAACCCCACCATCCTCCTATATACGTGGCCATTTTTTTTTTTATGCAGGCATGATCCAGACCTCACTTGGGGTGACCCCACCACCCTCACATATATAGGAGGCGAGGAGATAAAAATATATATATATAAATAAATAAATTAGACCAATCAAATTTTGCTGGAGGTGGTGGCCCCACTCTTTTCTCTTTTTTGTGTGTATTCCTTCAATCTCTCTCTCTCTCCCTCTTTTATTTATGTTTTTTTTTTATCCACTTCTCTTCAGCTTATATACCTTCCTTTAACCATTCATAGGAAAGTGCAGGGTCTCCTTTTAGTTCAATTGGAAAAAAATATTGGGAAAATTAAACCTTAGTATAATTTTTACAAAATATTTATAGATTAATGAAAAAAATTATGCATTTAACTATTAATATTTATAAAGTTTTCTATTGACTTAATTTTGTTTAAAAAAATACACTGATGTGTAATTCTTCCAAAAATATTTCACACATTACAGTGGGAAAATTTTAAATGTCAAAGTGGAAAACTTATTTTTGAAATTATAAAAATATTCAATAGCTATGATTGGACTAAAAAGCGAATAAAAAAATGTTTTATATCACTCTTTTTTTTTTAAATCATTTTATATCACCGGGATACATGACAACATATTTTCTTTCATTAGTTCTTTAATAATTATCTCTAAACAAGTCAAACAATTATAATAATTCATATAGCTAGTGATATAACATAGTGACAAAAAATCAATAATATATAACATTTCTCAAAATGAAAAGGTTTAAGAACCAAATTAAAAAATAATTAATTTCAAGGCCAAAATGAAAAGAAGATGTTCTCCCTAATAACGAGAACATCTTCAACGATTAACAAAAATGTTTTGGAGCTCTAAAATATGAGTTGTGAAGAAACTCTAGAGGTGAGTCCACTCTATTGATGTGATGTTTTGACCTTTTTGTTTTTTTTTTTTGAATTTTCACATCACTAGAACTGGTTTAAAGCCCTAGCTCTAAAGCTCTCTATCATCACCCAACGATTAAATACATATTAGTGTCAGCCACTAAGTTACTTAACATACTTGTGAATTTGCACTCCGTCAGGTGTAAAGTCCGAGGTTAGTTTATAAATTTGTTAAATCAAAAATTACTTGTAGCGAGTCTTTTAACAAACAAGGGTGGGCAAGATAGCTAATTTAATGGTCCATGTAGCTATTTTTTGGTACAATAAGAAGGTTAGAGGTTCAAGATCCAAATCGATAGAACGATTATGACATTTTGTTTAAAAAAAAAAAAAAACCAAAAGAAGGGGAGATAGCGTCCATTTTTATCACTATTTTTATTTTTAATACACATTATACATATATATATATATATACATATATGCAAGTACCATGCTTATTCATATTAGGGTTGATTTCACTTTTTACCTTTAAAATGTTGTCAAATTATCTATTTAGTCTTTAAACTATTAATTGAGTCTAATAAGTCTCTAGAGCTATATATGGTACTTGGAATGTGGATCGTTTCGGTACATGGAACGAGAATGAGAATGGGAATGTAATATGCCACATACTCTAAAATGTGATATGATAGGGGTAAACTTATATATATGAGAGGGTGATTTTATGTGAATTAGGGCCGAGCTAGGCCCAGACATTGTAATGGACCGATCAGCGGGCCGTAGTGAAAAGGGCTTCTCAAATGGACCTTGCTTCTGCTAGCTTGGTCCAGAATGGTGGCAGTTAGCTCGGTCTATGTATTCTGAACCGAGGTATGGGCTTTGAGTAGCTCGGTCCCATGTTGTATGAAAGCTGAGCAGAGGTACTTTGGACCGAGCTACCTAAATAAGTGAACTTAGTGGTTAGCCGAGGTATTGATGAGAAAGGGGGCCGGGCTTGGTATAGCTCATCCGGATGCTATCTACGTCATTACTTGATTGTATGACCGAGGTAATGTAGCTCGGTTAGGTCACAACAACCTAAACAAAGGAGGTAACCATCTTACTTGGTTGGTGGAAAGCAGAATGTTATGATAATAGAGATTCTTCATTGAGCTTGAGACTCCTAGGAGGGCTCTGCTAAGGAGAGTAGAGTCCTACTAGGATTGTGCAAACCATCTCACTTGGTTAGTAGTGAGTAGGGTATGTGATTCCTAGAAGGACTCTTATACAGAGAGTTGGAATCCTACTAAGATTGCACTAAGCGGAATCTATAAAAGCTCATAGCAAGACCTATGTACAGGTATCACAATCTTTATTCTCTAAAACGCAGAGCTTTTTGTCTATAGCCTATTTTCCTGACTTAGGCATCGGAGAGGTATTTGACACACACCCGCCGGCTAGCTCACGTTTGTGTTTTCAGGAAGTAAAGCGACAACGTTTGGAGGAGTACAAACTTGATCAATAGGATTATATGAGAAGAATGTTTCATCCTCGTACAATTGGCGTTGTCTGTGGGAACACCGCAGAGAACAAAACCTTTTGATCGAGTTTTTTCTTTAGTTGAAATTAATGGCGCACAACGAAGATTTTTCGTAATTTGCTATTGATGGGCAAACCACGGAGGGAGGCGGGAGGCACGAAGGTTTGACTTCTATCCCACCCATGGAAAAATTAGAGCCCCAGTGACAAAACTCCCGGAGGGACACACGGGAGAGACGAGGCGCCAGTCCCCGTCATTCTCAAAGTCCTAAAAGGCAGAGGTGGAGGTTGGATCCTCAAGTTCTGGAGGACCGCATGAGGGAGCAAGATGAGTTAATACGAAGGATGGCGGCAAACATGGAAACGATGAAGCGCCAGATAAAAGGCAAAGGAGTGGCAACAAAAGAAGGGCACAAAGGCAACATGCCCTCTTACCATTCAGAAGATCGTGGCAGACAAGCCACACCCTCCCAAACTGAAAGTAAAAGCCTAAGGACAGGCGACACTTAATTAAGGACTTCCAGGACTTGTTACTCTAGGTCTGAGAGAACGAGAACTGAAAGGTTGTATACGGAGGGAAGCAGCTATCGTCCCTCGCACACGCACTAAACGACGTCTAGGCACATGGAGTTGCCTAGATCATCTGACTTGCGAACAGTGCTCGAGGAAAGGGCCCAATGGAAGGAGGACACCAGGGCTCGCGACCCACGCAAAGTTTCAGCCCTACAGTGGTTAGCCCCTAGGATGCATGGGAGTGTTGAGGTAGGGATGCCAATGCCGCGCCTTGCTTACGAACCAGCAGACAAAGTATTAGCAAGGTTACAGAGCTCACCATTCGTTCCGGCAATTGAGAACGCACCACTACCCTCAGGCTTCCACCAGCCCAAATTCACCACTTATGAGGGGAAGTCAGACCCCTACATGTACTTAAGCCACTTTCGCTAGGTTATGGCAGTATACCAGCGAAACGAAGCTCTATTGTGCATCTCGTTCCATCCAGCCATGGCGACCTAGGTTTGACCTGGTTTGAAAGGCTGCCAGAGGGCAACATAGCCTCATGGGCACAGTTGGCAGAAGCGTTCGTGACTAGATTCAGAACGAATACCAAGACACCAGTAGAGATCGACCAACTACTCTCCATTGACATGGGCGAAAAAGAGCCATTGAGGTCTTACAACAGTCGATATTGGGAGACTTTCAACTAGATTGGGGATTGCCCTACAAATCTTGCCATTGCACAATAAAAACGGGGTCTTCCAATTGGTAACAAATTGAGAGACTCAATGACAATGACGCCACCCCTCACGATGGAGGCCCTAATGGAGAGAGTGCATCAACATATCCGAGTAGAGGAAGATAGTGCCTGTGTTAAAGCAAAATCTGGCGCAACAGCGATGCCAGATAAAAAGACTACAGCTAAAGTCAACACAGTAGAACAACCAAGCAGGAATGGGCAAGGCAGGCTAGCCAACAGAGAAGACCCAGAAAAAAAAGGTGGTTAAGAGTCTGCACTGCCAGCACCACAGTATTCAATAAACCTATCTACCGGATTCTTAGAGAGATATGTAATGAACCCTTTGTTCGGCGGCCAGCAAAGTTGGGAGAAGCCCAAAAGGGCTATGATGAGAGGTCCCGTTGTTCCTTTCATGATGAAAAGGGCACCACACTGAAAATTGCACGCCATTGAGACAACATCTAAAGGAGTTAGTAACTGCTGGACACCTGGACCAGTACATAGAAGGGGGAACACAGCCAGCCCCCCAAGACCCAAACAGACCGAACGGGATGCCAGTCAACGCCCCACCTCAAGGCGTAATTAACGTTATATATGGGATAGTCGAATCTGAGCAGGTATGTGAGCTTAGAGGGATGATCAAAAAGGCTGAGCACTTGAGGAAAGTATTTAGTGCACAACTTACCATAAAAAATAGGAGAACAGAGGCCACGAACGTCATATCCTTTTTAGACAAGGATCTAGTAAGGTTATATTGCCCTCACAATGATGCACTGGTTGTCACTCTGCGCGTCAAGAATTTTGACATCAAGCGGATTCTGATTGACCAAGGAAGCTCATATGAGATAATGTACTATGAGACCTTCAAGCACCTAAAATTGGAGGACAAAGACTTGGCACCTGTGACATCTCCCCTTGTCGGTTTCAACTCAATGCCAGAATGGCTAGTGGGTAAGATAATTCTCCCAGTCAAGGCAGGAACCATGACAAAACAGGTAGAATTCTGAGTGTTGAAGGTCCCTTCCACTTACAACATAATTTTAGGAAGGACATGGCTGCATGCCATGCGCTTAGTGGCCTCAACCTACCATCAGGCATTACGATTCCCTAACGAAGCCGGCATGATTGAAGAAGTCTTAGGAGACCAAATCATGTCAAAGCAGTGTTTCATCACAGTGAACGGCAGCCGTGCTACAAAAGGGTTTGTACAGATGGTGGAAGAGCCAGAAAGCAATGAACTGTTTGCGGACGTAGGCAAAGTGGCAGAACAGAAGGCGGTGGAAGACCTGGTTGAGGTAAGGATAGATAAAAAGAACCCAGAGAAGTTTTGTTTGCTCAGCTCGTCTCTGTCCAGCACTGAGAGAATAGAGGTCATGGAGTTTTTAACCTCTAACATCGAAATGTTCGCCTGGACACCGTATGACATACCTGGCATTGACCCTAAGTTCATCTGCCACCAACTTAATGTCCACCCAACTACTAGACCAATTATATAGTGCACTCGCAGATCGGCACTCCACCACGCCGAGATAGTGGCAGAGGAAATGGGAAACTTGCTGAAGGCAGAAGCCATCAGAGAAGTGCACTATCCCAGGTGGATTTCCAACACTGTAGTAGTACCAAAGAAGAACGGAAAGAGGCGCATTTGTGTGGACTACAAACCAATCAACAAGGCATGCCCAAAGGACAGTTTTCCCCTACCACGAATAGACCAATTGGTAGACCTGACGGTAGGACATAACCGACTTAGCTTCCTTGATGCATATAGAGGTTACCATCAGATCGCTATGCATGAGCCAGACCAAAGGTCACATCATTTACAACACCTAGAGGGTTGTACTATTACAAGGTCATGCCCTTTGGCCTAAAGACCGCAGGGGCTACATTCCAACGAATGGTCACCAAAATGTTTGAACCATTGTTAGGCAGAACAATGGAGGCTTACATTGATGATATGGTGGTCAAAATCAAGGATGAGAAGGACCATCTTAAGGACCTAGATAAAATGTTCCAGATTTTGAAATCCCATAAGTTGCGTCTGAATGCATCTAAGTGCGCATTCGGCATAGGATCAAGCAAGTTCCTAGGTTTTCTAGTGACCAACCGGGGTATAGAAGTTGATCCCTCTTAGATCAAAGCAATCCAGGATCTTGAGAGGCCCAACACAGTCAAAGAGGTACGGCATCTCACTGGCCTAGCAACCGCACTCAATCGGTTCATAAGTCGGTCGTCAGACAGATGTCGACCATTCTTCCAAGCATTGAAGGCTAACTTTAAGTGGGATGAAGAATGTGACCGCGCCCTAGAAAGCTTGAAAGAGTACATGACCTCTCCACCGTTGTTAGTAACCCCAGTGCCAGGAGAAGAGCTCTTTTTGTACTTAGCAGTTTCACAGCATGTAGTAAGCGCAGTGTTGGTCAAAGTGGAAGGAATCCAACACCTACCTATCTTTTATGTTAGCAAGACCTTCCTGGGCACTGAAACAAGGTACCTACCATTAGAAAAGCTGGTATTAGCTTTGATGATGGCCTCAAGAAAGTTGTCGCATTATTTTCATGCCCACACAGTGATCGTCCTAACGGCCTTTCCATTAAAGGCCTTGTTTGAGAGGGCGGATTTTTCTGGACGAATCTTGAAATGGGCAGTGGAGTTGGGATAGTTCAATAGCAAGTTTTAACCAAGAACCGCAATAAAAGTCCAAGCTTTAGCAGACTTTGTGGATGAGTTCACTCCAGGAAGTCATCACATTTGCCCTGTCTACTTGACCGACGCAACCGAAGTAAGGAGGGAAAGTGCCACGGGAACTGCGTAGCCCCCAATACAGGAGGCCTAGCTACATGGCAAGCCATGCAGGCTTGAGGACCACGAGAAAGGAATGGACCATGCTATTCCTAGCAGGGACTCATCAAATAATAAAGGCTTGAGGCAGCCAGACAGTGAAGATCAAACCCCAACACAAGGCATGGACTTGGGAGAAAACATTAGCAACACTCATGATCCCAAGACATCTTCCAATCCCTCTACTTGCTGGAAGCTACTCGTCGGAGAGATGTGGAAACTCTTTGTGGATGAAGCATCCAATAGGCACAGTGCATGACTTGGAGTAGTCCTCATCTCACCAGATGGCCTAATAATTGAACAAGCAGTGAATCTTGGCTTCCTAGCATCCAACAATGAGGCGAAGTATGAAGCACTGTTAGCAGGCCTAAAGTCAATACTTTACATGAAGGCCACTGAGCTGATGGGTTACAGCGACTCCTAGCTAGTAGTAAACCAGATTTCAGGTGACTATGAGGCAAAAGATGAAAGGATGGCTAAGTACCAAGAGTTAGTCAGAAAAGAGATCATGACGTTCGAAGTAGTTCGGATAGAGCAAATTGGCCAAGAAGAAAATAGTACAGCAGACGAATTAGTAGGTTTTGCTTCAATGGCAGATACATCTATTACACACCTATTACTGATCGACTTCCTACCCAGACCAAGCATTGAAGAACCCGAAGTAGCTGAGGTATGTTGTGCCGAACTAGGCCCATCCTGGATGGATCCCATCATAGTGTTTCTAAAAGATGGCATCTTGCCTGAAGAAAAGAAGGAAGCCAACAAAATTAGAGCAAAATCACAGCAATTTTGGCTCTCCCCATCACTGGCATTGTACAAAAAATCCTACACAAGAGCTTACCTGAAATGCGTCCATCCCAGCAAAGTCGAGGCATTTTTGTTCGAGATACACGAAGGCGTATGCGACAGCCACCAAGGGGGAAGATCATTAGCTTACAGAGCAATTTTACAAGGATATTGGTGGCCATACATGCAAGCAGATTTAGAGAAATATGTCAAGAGGTGCGAGAAATGCCAAAAGTTCGCACACCAAATACATCAACCAGCCAGAGAGCTTATACCATTAACTAGCCCATGGCCCATCGCAATGTGGGGCTTGGACATAGTGGGACCACTTCCAATGGCACCCGGCAATAGAAAGTTCTTTCTTGCAGCAACAGACTACTTCACAAAGTGGGTGGAGGTAGAAGCGCTTGCATTAATAAAGGAGAAAACATTAAAAAGTTCGTCTGGCAGAACATCATAACTCGATTCGGCATACCCAAGGCTCTAATATCTGACAATGGCACTCAGTTTAATGGCAAGATTTTCAGGGGCTTTTGCGAGGAATACAAGATCAAATTCTACAACTTTACACCAGCATATCCTCAAGCGAATGGCCAGGCAGAAGCATCAAACAAAGTCACCTTGGATGGCATGAAGAAAAGGTTGGAGAGAGCAAAAGGCAAGTGGGCTGAAGACCTTCCTCATGTTTTATGGGCTTACCGTACCATGCCTCGGCGATCGACAGGAGAAACGCCTTTTTCCTTGGCTTATGGCATGGAGGCAGTAATCCCACTGGAAGTAGGCATTTCCACTATTAGAAGTGAAAATTTTGACCCAAACTTGAATGGAGAAGCCATAACCTTGGAACTCAACCTCGTCGAAGAAAGGAGAAAAAGAGCGCTTATTCACATTGCCTCATCCCAGCAGGAGTCATCCAAAAAATATAACAAAACAGTGCATCCAAGGCAATTCAAGATTAGAGATTGGGTATTGCGCAAAGTAATGGGAAACACTTTGGTACCCGAAGATGGCAAGTTAGGACCTAATTAGGAAGGACCATACAAAGTGGTCGGTTTAGCAGGAAAATAGGCATATCACTTGGAAGATGGAGACAGTAAGGCTGTTCCCAGGCCGTGGAACACTATCAATCTCAAACTATTTTATTTTTAGCCTTTTATTAAAACACTTGTAATTTTTCTTTTTTCAAATAAAACAAGTAGTTTCTTTCTTAGCATAATCATTTCTACCGTAATAGTTGTTCTTAGTCAGTACCAGCTACGGGCAATAGAAAAAGGTTGTCAGGAATAACCAACATTGAGTTCTCTTCAGCCGAGATAAGGATCTAGGCAGAAGAAAGGTTGGCCAAAATAACCAACATTGAGTTCTCTTCAGCCGAAATAAGGATCTAGGCTGAAGAAAGATTGGTAGGAATAACCAACATTTAGCTCTCTTCAGCCGAGATAAGGATCCAGGCTGGAGAGAGGTTGGCAGGAATAACCAACATTGAGTTCTCTTCTGCCGAGATAAAGATCTAGACAGAAGAAAGGTTGGCAGGAATAACCAACATTCAGTTCTCTTCAGAAGAGATAAGTATCTAGGCTGAAGAAAGGTTAGCAAGAATAACCAACATTGAGTTCTCTTCAGCCGAGATAAGGATCCAGGCTAAAGAAAGGTTGGCAGGAACAACCAGCATTTAGCTCTCCTCAGCCGAGATAAGGATCTAGGCTGAAGAGAGGTTGGCAGGTATGACCAACATTTACTTCTCTTCAGTTGAGATAAGGATCTAGGCTGAAGAAAGTTGGCAGGTATGACCAACATTTTAGTTCTCTTCAGCCGAGATAAGAATCTAGGTTAAAGAAAGTTGGCAGGTATGACCAACATTTACTTCTCTTCAGCCGAGATAAGGATCTAGGCTAAAGAAAGTTGGCAAGTATGACCAATATTTACTTCTCTTCAGCCGAGATAAGGTTCTAGACCGAAGAAAGTTGGCAGGTCCAACACATGGTAACGTCAGCAGATTATAGAGCAGATTGGACCGAGATGGCTATCTCGGCCGTAAAAATTAAAGGCATGGCAACCGGACAAAAGGTTCAAGACAAACCAATTAAAGTTGAAAGGCAAGTACAAGTACGAGTGAACCAAACAAAAAGACGAGGAAAAATTAAAGATTTCATTCAAAAGTGCATTACAAAAGGTGGGGCTACAACCCAGTTACAGATTGATAACAGAAAAGAGGAAAAATGAAAAATCAAGGGAAAAGATTGTCCAAGTCAGCATCCAAATCGACTCGAACTTCAACCAAAGGTAGCTCGGTTATGAGACGAGCCCCCTGGTCGAGCTCGGTCGTAGGCACCACGTTAGTCGCAGTAGGCAGAGGTGGGCTGGAATCCACTGGAGTAGGAGAAGTAGATTGGTGGCCAAGCTGAATGTTAAGCGTTTTCTCAGAAGCAGGGACCCCGTCCTCCTCCCCCTCCTAAAGGAACTTTTGTTGGACTGTGTTGGCATAGTTCGCCATGTAGCCCAGTATGAAGTGGGGAGGGGGATTCAGGATGACCTCGAAGTCGTGTCCACAACCGAGCTTTTTAGCAGCAGCCTTCTAGCCACATTTGAAGAAAATATCCTTGACAGCTTCGCACTACTGGACGTACGTCTCCTCTCCTTCCTTGTAACCTTGGTCCTCTACGTCCTGTATCTTTTTCTTCAGATCTTCCAGCTCGGTATTCTTCTTGCTCTCCAGCTTGGCCAACTCGCGTAAATAGCGATCTTTTTTCTTGGCTAAGGCCTTCTATTTTTTAGCCTCAGCCGAATTAACCAGTCTGGCTAGTCTTGAGTTTCAGCCTCTAGTTCAGCCAGCTTGGCCTGGGCATCTTTTAGCTCGGTCTCTTTGGATTCTGCCTCGGCGACGGCTGACCACGCCATCTTCTTGAGTTCAAGAACCCGTTTGTGAGCTACTTGGTTCTTTTGCAGGGCCTGCATAGTTTAGAGCGGTTAGGAGACGACCAAGGCACTGGGACCGTGATAAATGTTCAAAAGTTTGAGGGGATTTTTGGGCTTACCAGAATCATCGATTTGGTGGCCGAGCGAATAACCTTTAGCTCGGTCAAACCATCATGCCGCTCCATGTCGGCAGGAAGATAGACACTCTTTGCAAGGTTGAAGGCCAACAGATGGTCCTTCTCGGCGTTGATGGAATCTGAAGCCATAATAGCTCGGTCCCTGAATGTGGCTGTTAGTGCCCACATTGGCAGGGATTGAGGGTTTGAAGAGCTAGGTCAGTTGTGACCTTGGGAGATTGTTGTTTCTTGAAGCTCGGTTTGGGATGGCTCATCCTCATCCCTCAAGCTTTGTGTGCGCAGTCGTTTGCTTGGCCGATATGAAGTAGCTCGGGCTGAGGGGAGGGCTACCACTGCTTCATGTGTCTGACCGGCTTGTGGAACCTCGGTCTAAGCATCAACAATTGGAGTGGAGGTTTGTTCGGTGATCAGGGCTCGTACAACTCGGCGCTTGGCCATTTCTTGTTCCTCGGTTCAGGGAATAAGGTTGATTTGGAGAAGAGTTGGATCTGGTTCTGGTGATGGTTCGAAAAGGAAGTCGGTTACCCTGGTCTTCCTCCTTCCGCTGTATCTGCATGTTGGCTCGAAGTTCAGTAGCTAGGCCCAACCTCGGTGATGGTATCGAAGTGCGGCGCGAAGGGCATCTTGGTTGGCGTACTGGTACTGTGATTTTAGCTGGTTTAGATCTGGACAGAAGAAAGATAAGACAGCGGTTAGCACGGTATAAAATTATATCTTGGAATAGCAAAGCTAAAAGAGAACCGAGGTATCCTTACCAGCAGTCCCCTTATTCCAATTTATGTTGTAGCCCGATATTTAGGTTTCTTGGTCTTCAAAGTTACCAGAAACCCAGAAAAAATCGTCATTCAAGTCTTTGTCCGGTGTATCTTTTATTATTTTCTCTCGGCCGCTTCGTACTCTTAAATAATACACCTAACCTTCATCATTTTGGCCGAGCGAATATCGGTGAAAAAGCTCGGCCAATCCGAGGTTAAGGCCAAGCCGGCGGTTTAGCTTGGTGATGCCATTTATTATTCTGTATGAATTGGTGCTTAGTTAGGTCGGGCATAGTCTAGTCTACCTAAGGAACTCCCATATTAGTAGTTGGACTGGGAATCGGAGATCGGCCTCAACAATGGATATTACGGTGAAAGGAACAAAGCCCGGTTTGCCCCATGGTGTAGCGACCCTAATTTTCTTAAGTCATTTATTTATTATTATGATTATTATTATCTTATTTTATTTTTGATTTTATTAATTTTGTTGTCACATGAGAATTTAATGCGGTATTTAATTAATTTAATGTGTTGTGTAATTAATTTAATGTGTTATTTAATTATAGGTAATTAATTATATTGTTTATAAAAAAAAAGAGGGTGTTACATATATTGATTTTATAAAACATATTTACATATGTTGTAGTTATTTAATAAAATAAAATATATATCATATTTATTTATGTTATATTTACATTGTATTTATGTTTTATAATATAATAGCCATTTGTTATATTGTAAGTGATTAGGTTATAATCTTAAGAGGAAAAGAACGTGAGAAGCAGTTGTACGGCGAGGGAGAGAGAGAGAGAGAGAGAGAAATCAAGGAAAAAAGTGTTTAATCGACAAAGAGAGTGCTCTGTATGGCGTGAGAAAGAGCAGAACGGTGGGGGGAGAGGGGAAAAGGAGAAAAAAAAAGATTAGGGTTTTGTTTTGGTGGCTCCTTTAGTTCTCCAAATATTTTATTGACCTTCAAAATAATATTGTGAGTACAAAACCCACTTTCCTTGATTTATGTTTAATTCGCTGTTTTATTTATTTATTTATTTTTATTTGTTTGATGTTAGTTTGATTTTGTTTTATATAAAGATGATAGATTAATTTTAATTATTTTGATTAGTTGTGGATATAAGATTTAGGGTTTATAGATGATAGATTGATTTTAAGTATTTTGACTAGTAGTATACGTAAAGTTTAGGGTTCTTAGATAAGTGATTGATTTTAATTACTTTGATTAGTTGTGTGGGTAAACTTTAGGGTTTTTAGATGATTGATTAATTTTAATTACTTTGATTAGATATATATGTAAAGTTTAGGATTTTTAGACGATTGATTAATTTTAATTATGTTGATTAGACGTATATGTAAGATTTAGGATTTTTAGATGATTAATTGATTGTAATAATTTTAATTAGTTGGGTATGAAAGGTTTGAGATTTTTTTTAGACGATTGATTAATTTTAATTATGTTGATTAGACGTATATGTAAGATTTAGGATTTTTAGATGATTAATAGATTGTAATAATTTTAATTAGTTGGGTATGAAAGGTTTGGGATTTTTTTTAGACGATTGATTAATTTTAATTATGTTGATTAGACGTATATGTAAGATTTAGGATTTTTAGATGATTAATAGATTGTAATAATTTTAATTAGTTGGGTATGAAAGGTTTGAGATTTTTTTTAGACGATTGATTAATTTTAATTATGTTGATTAGACGTATATGTAAGATTTAGGATTTTTAGATGATTAATAGATTGTAATAATTTTAATTAGTTGGGTATGAAAGGTTTGGGATTGTTTTAGTCGATTGATTAATTTTAATTATGTTGATTAGACGTATATGTAAGATGTAGGATTTTTAGATGATTAATAGATTGTAATAATTTTAATTAGTTGGGTATGAAAGGTTTGGGATTTTTTTAGACGATTGATTAATTTTAATTATGTTGATTAGACGTATATGTAAGATTTAAGATTTTTAGATGATTAATAGATTGTAATAATTTTAATTAGTTGGGTATGAAAGGTTTGGGATTGTTTTAGTCGATTGATTAATTTTAATTATGTTGATTAGACGTATATGTAAGGTTTAGGATTTTTAGATGATTAATAGATTGTAATAATTTTAATTAGTTGGGTATGTAAGGTTTGGGGTTGTTTTAGATGATTGATTAATTTTAATTATGTTGATTAGACGCATATGTAAGGTTTAGAATTTTTAGATGATTAATTGATTGTAATAGTTTTAATTAGTTGGGTATGTAAGGTTTGGTTTTTTTTTAAGGTGATTGATTAATTTTAATTATGTTGATTAGATGTATATGTAAGGTTTAAGGTTTTAGATGATTAATTGATTGTAATAATTTTAATTAATTGAGTATATAAGGTTTAGGATTTTTAGATGATTTATTCATTTTAATTATATTGATTAGATGTATATGTAAGGTCTAAGATTTTAGATAATTAATTGATTTTAATTATTTTAATTAGTTGGATATGTAAGGTT
This sequence comes from Camellia sinensis, assembly GCF_055761805.1. Taxonomy (NCBI): domain Eukaryota; kingdom Viridiplantae; phylum Streptophyta; class Magnoliopsida; order Ericales; family Theaceae; genus Camellia; species Camellia sinensis. Next base: position 224,289,238 of record NC_138963.1, on the reverse strand, counting down.
TAGAATTTTTAAATGATTGACTAATTTTTAATTATTTTGATTAGACGTGTATGTAAGGTTTAGAGTTTTTGGATGATTGATTGATTTTAATTATTTGCATTAGTTGGGTATGCAAGGTTTAAGGTTTTATTTTGGGTGACTTTATTAATTCTTTGAGTGATTCTTTGATCTTCAAAATAATATTGTGAGTACAAAATCCACTTCCCTTGATTTATATTTAATTCTTTGTTTTTATTTATTTATTTAATATTAGTTTGATTTTATATTTACATAAAGATGATAGATTGATTTTAATTATTTTGATTAGTTGTGTAGGTAAAGTTTAGGTTTTTTTTTTAGATGATTGATTAATTCTAATTATTTTGTTTAGTTATGTATGCAAGGTTTAGGGCTTATAGATGATTGATTGATTTTAATTATTTTGATTAGTTGTTTCTATAAGGTTTAAGGTTTTTAAATGATTGAATGATTTTAATTATTTTGATTAATTGTATATGCAAGATTTAGGATTTTTATATGGATTGATTTTATGATTGTAATCACACTCATGATTATATAAAATTAAAATAAACTTAGAATCCATAGATATTGGTTAGAGGATGGATTGATTCGTTGTTTTTATTTATTTATTTTTTATTTGATGTTGGATTAATTTTGTATTTGCATGTAAATGAATGGTTGATTTTACTTATTTGGATTAGTTGTGTATGCCATGTTTATGATTTTTATATGGATTTATTTTATGGTTGTAATTACACTCATGGTCATATGAAATTAAAATTAATTATGAACCTATAGATAAATTCCTTATACTCCACCATGACTCCATGGATTGTTGTTTTATTTGAGTGATGGGGAGAAAGAGTGTATAAAAAAGTGAGGATTATGAGAGTTGTTTAATGCCTTATGCCCGGCATTGTTATATTTGTCTCATGATGTTGATGAGATGTTATTTATATTGTTGCCTCGTTCTCATGAGTAGACGAGTGCTTTGATTTACGCGCGTACGTATATGCTAACCATCCGGGGAGTGTGAGTCAAACTCGGGACGATATCCCCGTGCAAGTTTGGCTTCGGAGCGGTGTTAGATATACGGGAGGCACATGGGATATATGTGTAAGCCAGAAGTGGAGGACCGAAGTGGTGGAGTTAAGGAACAAAGAATTTAATTATGAATTTATTAGTACAGTGTGTATGGTATTGTTATGTACATGATAAAAAAAATAGTAAACGATCTTGATAAATTATGAAATTTGAGCAGAAGCATGTATACGTGATTTTGGACAACTCTTGTGTTGTAGCTTTTTATTAAAAGATCGATTAGAACTTATAATCGGATGACCTTGGTTATTGTCGGTTTGATTCACTTTGGTAATGCAGATTTTATAGGCTGTTTTAACCCATGAAACGAGTTCATTTTTATTGGGTTCGCGTAAACTGAAGTAAAACATTATTCTGTACACTTTTCATGTTTTGAACTTTTTCGGAAAAAAAATCATCTTATGGCAGTTTTTGTTCGTTTTCAGCTTCATATTTTTCGATTGAATTCCGTCTAGATTTTTAGATCAAGCTTTTCTCTTAACCTGTTCAGTTTCTGTTAATTTCGTTCACGTTGTCTTTTAGGAAATTTGATTCTGTACAACTTTCGTTCTTTGAGTTTTGATCAATTCGAATTATTTAAGTATGAAACGGTGTAATTTTATATTTGATTCAGCAAGTTGCTTATGATTAAATTATACTAACTTTATTTGTTTTGCAGGATGGTGGGTCTTACTAACTTTTTATGCAGGGCTGACCCACCATATTTCTATTTCTATTTTGTGTATTTTATAATAAATTTATATTTCGTTGTGTACGGACAAGAAACTAAATGCCACCGTGTCTCGAGAAACTACCCATTCGTCTCGGTGCGGTTGGAACTACTTGTCTTGTCCCGTGATAAGAAATAATGTACTTTTTGTTTGTGTCTGGTGGACACGTGGGTGTCAATTCTTGTACTCATACCAGTATACCTGTATACTGACCCGTTTTGTCTCTTGGCAACTCGGGTGCGTTCTGTTGGAGCGCAGTTGAGCTTCCTTTGCAGGATTAGTAGGGGCTTTGGTGGTGACAAGAAATAACCGTGATCGTAGGACCTGTCGTTTGGACTTCTTTTATTTTTCTTGAGCTTAGGGTTGATACTAATTTATGTAATTATTTTTTTTTTAATGACCTTAGTATTTTGGAAAATTTGGCTTGGGTTGTAACTTTACATTATTTAAGTTGTTTTGAAGTATTTATTGTTACTGTAACGTTGGATATATTAGATAGTTTATGAAATTATGGTGCATGGTATGATTGGTGTTTTGTTAATTACCTTATTGAGACTAGAATGTTTAGATTTTTGTTTCACCCCTAGGATTTGGATGATGGAATATTGATTGGGGTTTAGTCCTAATTTAATATTTAATTGTCCAAATTTTGGGGCGTGACACATGGCGTGGTATCTAGTTCGGCTAATGAGAGATGGACATCGTCAGGAATGTTGTAGTCCTTGCAAAATTCGGCAATGGCCCCAGGTGAATTTACTAAGAACCGGTATTTACCCATCTAACTTAGTTCGATTATAATTTATCACGGTAGTCTAGCTCGGTGTTGAGATGACGTTGAATATCTCGGTTGAGCATGCAAGGGTGTGCCTGGCCAACCTAGTCAAAGTCTGCAAAGTGGAGATAAAAAATGTTATGCCCAGATCACTGAACTGGGCTAAGCAAAAAGGCCAAATTAAGATAACCCTAGTTCGGCTAAGTGGATTGCAACTTGTTCGTAGTTCGGTTGTGCCGAGTTTTCTAGCTCGGTTATTAAACAGGAGGGTCCTTACGTCGGTCATAGCACAAGGGGTGGCTTAAAGTTTTAGTTCGGTTATTGGAAGTGGTTTTCTGGTTCAGTTGTGTACGCACCTAATACAAACAGGTTCCTAGTTCGGTCGTGGTGTTATTTTGGATGGAAAAGATTGCATAACAGGTTGATTGAGTTATCCAGCTTAAGCATGATTAAGGCCTGGGTATGTGGTTTTTGGAGATTTAGTGGTTCATTACTCATTTATGTGAAAATAGCAGTAGGGTGTTTTGAAAAATATATGTATATATATATTTCTATACTATACATGCTCACGAAATAAACAATGAAAGATGAAAAGGTTGAACTACTTCCAACTTCAAATGAAGGGACAAAGATCGAAGTAGTGAGGATGCAGGCTAGAACATGAGCTTTGCATATGCTATGGTTGAGAGAATGGAGACTCAAAAGGCAATGGGAATGAGATGAACAGTGGGAGTGTGTCGATTCAAAAGAGGGGTTTTTGTATAAAGCACATGAAAAGGGCGGGACTGTTCAAATTTTCGGCGTACGAAGACGGCTGTGACAGTTGTACTGGACCAGTGAGAGCAAGCCACGTGTTTAGAGGAATAGATAACGATTCAGACATACTTGAGAGGTGGAACGACGTGCCGGGCTAATTGATAAGACGTTTATGAAACCGGGTAAAATTGGTAGTCCGGTAAAGAATGAGCTCGGTGGTATTACTTGCTTTAGTTTGGTCAGCTTGGACGTTTTTGCTCGGCTGGAGAAGAATAATCCCAAATCATGCGCTGCAGATGGAAGTAAGGGGCAATTGAGAGGGAGATTTTATGTTAATTAGGGCCGAGCTAGGCCCAGACATTGTAATGGACCGATCAGTGGGCCGTAGTGAAAAGGGCTTCTCAAATAGACCTTGCTTCTGCTAGCTCGGTCCGGAATGGTGGCAGTTAGCTCGGTCTATGTATTCTGAACTGAGGTATGGGCTTTGAGTAGCTCGATCTCATGTTGTATGAAAGCTGGGCAAAGGTACTTTGGACCGAGCTACCTAAATAAGTGAGCTTAGTGGTTAGCCGAGATATTAATGAGAAAGGGGGCCGAGGTTGGTATAGCTCGGCCAGATGCTATCTACGTCATTACTTGATTGTATGACCGAGGTAATGTAGCTCGGTTAGGTTGCAGCAGCCTAAACAAAGGAGGTAACCATCTTACTTGGTTGGTGGAAAGCAGAATGTTATGATAATAGACATTCTTTATTGAGCTTGAGACTCCTAGGAGGGCTCTGCTAAGGAGAGTAGAGTCCTACTGGGATTGTACAAACCATCTCACTTGGTTAGTAGTGAGGAGGGTGTGTGATTCCTAGAAGGACTCTTATACGGAGAGTTGGAATCCTACTAGGATTATGCCAAGCGGAATCTATAAAAGCTCATAGTAGGACCTATGTACAGGTATCACAATCTTTATTCTCTAAAACGCGAAGCTTTTTGTCTATTACCTATTTTGCTGACTTAGGCATCGGAGAGGTATCCGGCACACACCCGCTAGCTAACTCACGTTTGTTTTCAAGAAGCAAAGCAACAACGTTTGGAGGAGTTCAAACTTGATCAACAGGATTATACGAGAAGAATATTTCATCCTCGTACAATATATATATATATATATAACACTTGAGAATTTCTAGTACTTCTAGAGTAATTTGCTTTTAATTGTTAGTCAGGTAACAAAATATAATTTTTTTTCTTCTCATGTAGCAAGACATTTCTATGGCATTGTGATGCATTTTTTGTTTTGTCTAGTCAAAATTTAACTCACCTTAGATTTGAGCTTATTTTGTTAACTTTATTCTTCATAACCACATACATTGGGGAAAAAAGAAAAACTTTTAGGATTACTTCGGATCATTAAATTTATCATTTTAGAACGGAATTGTATCATGTTTTGAAACATGCGTATGAATACGTAATTCGTTAGGGTATTAGCATTTTCTAATAACACAGCTCTAGCGTATACAAATCAAAATCTATTTAGTTTCTGAACTATCGATTAAATCAACCAAATCCCTAAAGTTTTTAATTAAAACTTATTTAGTCGTTGAAAAAATTACAAAAATAAAATTAGTAAAAGACCCTAACTTTTATTCCAAAAATATCTTACATTTCTATTTCATCTTTAAAAAAGTATTTTGTTTCACTGTGTGTTTAAATTGGTATTAGAAGCTAATTTATTAGTTTTGCCAATAAAATTATATGATATTTGATATATTGAAGAAGTTGAATCAAATAATTTAAATAATAATACTTTGCTACAGGTAATAATAGAACAAAACAATATATTAATTAAGTTATTAAAATAACTTAATGAAAAACTTTAAATAATCAATTATAAATTATAAATTATAAATGAAATTCGACAAGGACTTAATAGACTAATTTATATCCGTTAGGGACTTACTAAACTCAATTGATAGTTCTAAAGCTAAATAGATAATTTGACAATAGTTCAAGGGTAGAAAGTGAAATAAACTCTTTTTGTTATAAATTATATATATATATATATATATATATGGGATAAATGACCGTTCTAGTTCTTAAAGTATGCATTTGTTGTCATTTTAGTCCCTTAGGTTTTAATTTTATCATTTTAGTTATCAAAGTTATCAATTTAAGTCAAATAACGGTTGTTTAAATCGTTATGAAATAATTATAAATTTCAACTATGGTCCCTAATATATATATATATTTTTTTAGTTATATTAGGGATCCCAAATAATCTACTAAATTTTCTACCAAATCTTTTATGGGTGTGAGACCTACACACTTGTTGGTTTGTGTTGCTCTTATACCCATGTGAGAGGTTTGATAGATTATTTGGGATCTATAACATTTTCCTATTTATTTATTTATTTTTTTTTTTTTGTCATTTTGGTCCAAAAAATATCAAATTTATCAATTTTTTTAATCTATCATGACCAAATTGTCAAAATAAAAAAGTTTGGATACCAAAGTGACACGAAACAAATACTTTAAGGATCATGTATATATTTTGTTACTATTCCATTAACTATTTAGGCCGTCAATTTGAAATTGAACTAAATTGACTCAAATTGAAAATTTTAAAAACAAAATTGGCAAAATTAAAAACTTAAAAGATCAAAATAATAAAGAACACATATTTTTAGAATTATAAATATATTTTATTTTATATACATGCAAGTGCCATGATTATTTCTGTTATACCGTTTTTGTTGTACATTATCTTTTGAGTTTGTTGGTTTTTAAATTACTTGCTATTTATTTCGATGACTAAAAAAATGGTGAAAATTAATGATGTATACTAGTCTCTTGGTAAAAATAATTTGAAATTTTTTTTAAAGGTCCCTAATATTAAGATTTTATAAGATAAAAGATATACAATATTTTCATACTAGTTAAGGTCCATCAACATTTTTACAGAGAAAATTCAATTCTGAGAAATTTCACCCAACACAGGGAAATTTCGCCCGACACAGAAAAATTTCATCGAGAGACCTTAGCCAATAAAAAAAAATATTTTAGACATCTCCTACTATACAAAATTAAACAGAGATGATTCACTAATATTTCTTTATAATTTACCAAACAAGTTTTTTGAAACAAAATATCGAGAAGACATTTGCCTAAACGTGCAAAAGCATGAACCATGAATCACCACGTGTAATTGTCGATATAAAGTCCAAAGAAACAAAACTCTTTGTGGAATATCAAGAAGACATTTGCCTAAACGTGTAAAAGCATGAGCCATGAATCACCACGTGTATTAGTTTAATAATTTAAATTATTTATTTTAGTAATTTAAATTATTCATTTAGTGATTTTTGTGTGTGTGTGTGAGTTACATTGATTTCTCTTAAATTTTTTTAAAAAATATAATAAATTTCATAATTTTGATATAATTATATTGAACACCCTTATATTGTATTTTGATAGTGGATTTGTGTAAAGATTTGAAAAAATAAAAAGAGAGAGAGAGAGAGAGAAAATTTAGTTTATATTTAATTCATATTTCACTTACATTTTTTTTTTTGGAAGACTTACGTGTATATCTTAATAGGTAGACTTATTATCTAATAGGTCATGTGATAATTAACGGCCTTTTTCATTGAACATTATTAAAAAGCGTAACTAATTGTTTATTTTCAGTGACAATTTAAAAAATTTGTCACTAATTTTCAGCTTTTAATGACAGTTTGAAAAAAAATATCATAGAAAAACGTCACTAATTGTAAGTTTTAGCTACAATTTATAAAAATCATGACAAAAAATGTCACTAATTGTTAATTTTTAGTAACATGAAAAAAACCGTCACACAAAAAAAAAATTTAACGATAATTTTACTAGGACTAATGTTTCAATATGATTTGATGTGAATTAAATCTAATTATTACGACCTGTTACCTTTTTTTTATTTTTTTTATTTTCTAAATCTTTTCCTAAATTCATAATGCAAGGTGTATTGCACATAATGTTTTGTCGCATTTTCATCAATAATTTGTTAGTTATATGAATTGAAAAATGATACGGTCAACTTACTTACACTGAAATGTACAATTGTTAGAACCCGGTGGTCCTCTATGTAAATGTGTGCACAAATAAATGTATACAAAAATAATAAAATTTCATAAAAAAAATTTATAAATTAAAATATGATAACAAACCTTACAAAATTTTTGTACACTACTAAAACGGAATAAAACGGAAAGTCGATAATTGTGTTGAACACAATCGCCTTAAAGCAAATTTTACTATCGCTTCGGTGCTTCAAGTTTGACCGGCATCTGCTTCTCAGTATACAACGACTACACTTAAAGTTACAGCACATCAACTCTAAGCCTGGCGAACGAACCAGTGCAAAAATTCTCTCAGAATATCCTAAACTTCTATTGTGCAGAAAATGCAAAAGCAGATGAGAGTGACAAAAAAAAAATGAAGGAAAATGAAGATCTGAAATTAGAACGTTTTTAATTATTATTAATTTTTTTTTATTTTCATGTATTCATACTATTTTTCGGTCCCTTTCTTGTGTAAACTACAAGAACTAGCCACTTTTGCTAACTAAATATTATTTAGTTACAAAAAGCACATATTTTTTGGCAAAAAAAAAATAGTAGTCAAAAGTTTTTATTTTCCACTACTAATGTGATTTAGTGGCAAAAATGTTGTGTTTAGTGACTAATTTTAAATATTGGTTGCTAAAACTAGAAGCGGGAAGGTGAAATCGGGGGGGGGGGGGGGGAGGGAACATCATGCCAGGTCAGGTTGAGGGGTTCGGGTCGATGCTACATAATAAGAGATTTTGTGTTTGCCGAAACTCGGCCCGGCCCTAATTTTGGGCTTCTATATCTGCCCAAGCTTGATCCAAACGATAATTATAAGTCTCAAGCCCGCCCATTGGGCTATATGTTAAAAAAAATAAAAATTAAAACATCTCATAATTATATTCAATCACACATTATTTTTCTTAAATAAATATATTGATATATTATTATAAATTGAAAGATTTTCTGTATAAATTGAATGATTTTTATTAAATAAATTCAATCACACATCACCACAAATGTGGGTTTCAATAAAATCAACAAAGATAAAGTCTAGATCGCAAAATATATATATATATATATATTTTTTTTTTTAATGTATTAGATATAATTAATTAATTAATTAGCAGGCTGGGCCGAGTCAGGCTGGGTTAAAAGTATAAATCCCAAGCCCAACCCATTCATATTTTCAAATAAAAAATGTCCGCCCAATCCGGCCCTATGGGCTAAAACTACCTTCCCAAACCCTAGAAACATAAGGTTGGGCCAGACGGGCCAATGGGCCGATGTCCATCCTTAGGTAGCCAAAAAAATTTTAGTGACTAATGAATTTTGGTTGCAGATATCAAAACGACGATGTTTTGATGGTTAGCATACCTATTGTATTATGTGGCGACCAAAACCTGTAGTAAGGGGAAAAAAAAATTAGTTTGGTTTTTTCTCTTTTGCCGACAAAGTGATTGATCCAAAAAACCTGCTAATACTTTTGAAGACTAAATTTGTTGATCGGTGTTTTACTAACTAATGTCTTAAAAATCGGACCGGTGAGTGAATAATAAAATGGATTGGGTGAACGGGTCACCGGTTCAACCATCGGGTCAAATCGGAATCAAACTGTGATGTCATAATCATTTTATAAAATTATTTAATAATAACATAAGAATTAAGAAACATTTATTTAAATTATTTTTAATTTTTAACGTAAACATATTTATATTGATTATTTGTAAAATATATTAATTATATGTGATGTTTGAAAAAAATATAATAAAAATATATATTTACCAAATATAAACCAAGGTTGAGTGTGGGATGATGATTATTTGAAATACTACTTTCATGTGATTCTATGTTCAACTCTCCCAAGCGACATAGTTACCAAAATTTCATTGCCATTTGACAAGATGAAAGCTCGGCCGATTTAACTAAATCGGTTCCAGTTTGAACAATACCCAAATTAGACACTGAGCAGTCCTAATCTGATTTTCAAAATAGTAGTTTGGCAATTAACCTTTTTTGGTTTAGTCGCGATAGTTATATGTTCAACGACCAAAAGTTTAGTAGCTAAATTCTCTTCTTTTTTTTTTGTCGCATAATGTCTTTGCTGACTAAAAGTAGTCTTTTTGCTTGTAAATTTTTAGTTGGTAAAAGTGTAATTTCTTTAGTGGCAATTATGAAAAAATTATGAGGTTACCCTCTCTTTTTTTTTAGATATGTGTTTAAAAAATTTACTTTTCAAGTTCATTTGATTTAGAAAGATCTTTAAATTAGAAAATTCTAAAACAAGTTCAGTAAAAGTACGGGAAAAAAAAATGTGGTTTGTTGTCTTTCATGGTTTTTATTTTTTTATTTTAAATTTGGTTAATCTATTCTAGATCTAATTTTTACACTTAAATTATTTCTTATAGATCTAATTGCTTCAAACTTGGTTAGGAAATACTACAATAGTTTGAAAAGCTGTAATTTCGTGAACTCGTAAAATTAATGAAAATCACATAAATTAGTGAGATCATCTATCTATGTAAAATGATGTCACATTGACTATTTGTTTACCCCACTTGCATAAAAGCATGGGACGGACCACTTGAACTTGCATTCTATTTCTATAAATAGGGGGGGTGCTCTGCTTGGCAACTTCATAGTTCACAACCAATCTTCCTTCCCTTGTCTGAATTTTCCCACCATCCAATTCCTCCAACCATCTTCCCACAAATCAGCAAGACCTACCTGACCTGAATTCCTTCATCCATGGCTGCCACCACCACCACCACCACCACCACCACCATCTCCACTACCCACAAATGGAGCATTTCTGTCGCAGAAGACCTCAAATGTCTCACTCCCCACTGTACCTTCACTGTTAAGTTTTTTCTTCTTTTTTCTTTCTTTTTTGGGTACAGTACTCGTGATCCTTCAATGAGGTACACAGCCTCTGGCCAGAACTGGGCACTGTGCTAACTGCAGTGATTTTCTTCATTGTTATTTTATGATAGGAAAGAGCTTTGGTATGGACCGGAAAGGAGGTCTCTGGCCTGTGGGTCCACCACGGATTCTAATTTGATGATCCAAGCCATTGATTTCATAATATCTTGCCTAAACAACTAAAATAAATAAATAAAATTCAAATTGATGGATGTACAATACATTTTCAAAATCATACTAAATGTTAATTTTTTGAAATTGTTGACTGAACCGCCTGGATAAGAGAGAAGATGCTCCTTTTATGATAATTCCTTACCTTGAAATCCTGATTTTCTAGGAGCTGACAACATCGGCTTTTCTTGCAGAATGAAATTTTAGCAAAGCAAGAAGAACAATTGGAGGAAGTTAGGAGTGTGTTAAGAAAAGTAAGAGAAGAAGAAGACTCACTAAAACGTCTGGTCATGATCGATGCCCTCCAACGTCTTGGCATTGATTACCACTTCCGGGAGGATATTGAAGCTGTTTTACATAGCCAATATATGAAATCTAGCAGCCATAGCTTTACTTATCAACATGAAGATCTTTATGAGGTTTCGACTCGCTTTCGTCTGTTGAGGCAACAAGGCCACAATGTGCCCACAGGTTGGTGTATATACTATGTTTGTTTCGGTGGATTTTCATTTCTTGGGGAAAACGTTATATAAAAATATTTTTTGTACAAACTGTTTTCCTATGTTTGAGTGCGGCAGCAGTGGTGTGGTGGTGGTAGTAGTGGTGGCACCAATGGTGGTAGGGTGGTGATATTGGTAAAATTTGTTTGGTTAACACTTTGTTCTTTTCAAAAGCAGAAAATGCTTTTCGTCCAAATAAACTTGTTTTTTTGCTAATCATAGAAAACGTTTTCAGTAGATTTTCATTTCCTACCATACTTGGCCTCGTTTACTTTTTGGCTATTTGGCTAAAAAGGTAAGTAAAAAAAACTTGTATGTTTGGGATGACTTTTTGGCTAATTACGAAAAGATGTGCAAAAAGTAGAGAGAAAAGAGAATCTTTGACTTTTTGGTATGGGTTGTTGGCTTTTTGGCTAATTTAGTAACTTTTTTGGCTAATTGGCTAAAATAGCCTCTTGCCAAACGAGGCCAAATGTTAGAGGAAAAAAGTAAAAAAATAAAAAAATGTTAGAGCAATAATTTCTTCTTCTATCCACAATCATCCTCATTACAAGTAGTTAACAAGTTGATTGGTATTGGAACAGATGTGTTTGACAAGTTCAAGGACAAGGACGGAAGGTTCAAAACAGAACTAAGTGAAGACATTAGAGGGTTAATGGGATTATATGAAGCATCACAGCTAAGCATAGAAGGAGAAGACATACTTGATCAAGCGGCAGACTTCAGTGCCCAACAACTTAATGGGTGGTTGACACGTCTTGATAATCATCATCAAGCCAAAGTTATCAGCAACACACTAGGGCATCCCCAACACAAGAGCCTGGCAAAGTTCATGGCCAAGAACTTCCTCAGTGATTACAATGGCCCCAATGCAAATGTCCTGCAAGAACTAGCAAAAATGGATTTCAATATGTCTCGGTCCATGTACCAGAAGGAAATGCTTCAAGTTTCCAAGTAAGTTTGGCTTTAATTTTGTTTTAATTGTGGTACTAAGTGTGTTGAAGAGGGCATAGGATTTTCTGTCCTTAAAATTCATGTGCCCCTGTCCCTAATGCACTTCTAGTTGCATGATCGTGCCTCAAGACTGTAGTATTTTGAGATTCACATCAAATTGTTAGGTTGGAAGTGTATTAGGGACAAGGTTTTTGAAGACAGAAGATCCCTGGTCATTTTTTGTCACTTCTCCCTTCTCTTTTCTTTCCACTTAAAAATCTGTACTCGAACTCAAGATCCAAACACACGCTAAGTGTGTTGAAAAGGACATATGATTTTTTGTCCTGAAAATTCATGTCCACTGTTCCTAATATACTCCCCGTCAAAGGATCCTACAGACAAGGTTTTTTAGTGCAGAAGATCCTTGGCCGTTCAAGAATGGAGATTATTCACTGCTTATGTATGGTTTTTTCATCTCAGATGGTGGAAAAGCACAGGTTTGGGCAATGAGTTGAAGTATGCAAGAAACCAACCACTAAAATGGTACCTGTGGTCTATGGCAACCCTCACTGACCCAAGCTTATCAGAGCAAAGAGTTGAGCTCACAAAACCCATCTCTCTTGTCTACATAATAGACGACATTTTTGATGTTTATGGCACACTAGAACAACTTATTCTCTTCACAGAGGCTGTCAATAGGTATGCATCTCCTCCATCATCATCATCATCACTATATTCATCTTCAAAATTTTCAATTCTGTAATACTAACCAGTAGTTACTGCAAGCAGATGGGAACTAGCAGCTGTTAACGAACTACCCGGCTATATGAAGATTTGTTTCAAGGTTCTTCAAGACAGCACAAACGAAATTGCCTATGGGGTCCACAAAAAGTATGGTTGGAACCCCATCGATTCCCTGCGAAGAACGGTATATCATAATATTACCAGCAAATTATGTCATGTGCATACTTAGGATTCTATTAGATAGTTTGTGAGAATTACAAATGGATTAGCTTTAACAAAATCCATGATTGTTGCAGTGGGCAATTTTGTGCAACGCGTTCTTAGAAGAAGCGAAATGGTTTGCTTCAGGGCAGTTGCCAAAAGCAGAAGAGTACTTGAAGAATGGGATTGTTAGTTCAGGTGTGCCCGCGGTGTTAGTTCACATGTTCTTTCTCTTGGGTCATGGAATGAACAAGGAAAGTGTCGATTTTACGATCGACAATCCTGACATCATAACCTCTACTGCTACAATTCTCCGTCTTTGGGATGATTTGGGAAGTGCCAAGGTAACACAAAGTTCATTTTCTATCAAGATAAAATGTAGTCCTAATGTAAAGCCAACCACCCAAAAATATCAAGTAAATTAGAGGATCACATTCTGACCTACAAGGAGGCATTAGCAAGGCCTACACTGATAATGGCACTCGCAGATGTAGACGGTGTCGGCTGGTAACAGACTCTGGCTCAATGGTATCACATGATGTAATCCAACAGCGCCATTGATTCAGACACCATAACAACTATGAGAATTGTCATGGACCCTGATAATGAAACAGAGCCATTAGTGCAGACACCACAAACATGAGAATGGATTCCACAAAAAGGAAAAGAAATTGTGAAAGCATTTCAGAAAATGATGGCCCTATTTGTGTTTGAGTCCACGCAATCCATTCTCCACAGTAGGGCCACCATTAGAGAAACAAAAAGTATGAAACATCACCCACCGAGGCCATTTGTCAAAGTTCAATGTGAACAATCATAATGACAATCATAAAAAGTGCACTCAATGTCAAGCCTTCTTAACATGTTGGGAATTTTTTTTTTAAAAAAATTAAAATTATAAATAAAAAAGTGCTTGTGTTTAGCAGAGATTTTCATTTCCTTACATGAACCATTTATATTCGGTTCAGCTCTAATATAAGCTTGGACTTAAACTGACAGGATGAGAATCAAGACGGTCATGATGGATCCTATGTAGATTGCTACATGAAGGAGAACGAGGGCTCTACAGCTGAAACCGCAAGAAAACAAGTTGTTGACATGATTTCAGATGCATGGAAGCGACTCAACCGGGAATGCCTGTCTCCAAACCGATTTTCTGCCAATTTCACCCAGGGTTGTCTTAATACTGCAAGGATGGTTCCTTTGATGTACTGCTATGATGACAATCATAACCTCCCAATCCTTGAGGAGCATATGAAGTCAATGTTCCGTGATACTGTTTCTCTCTAAGGATTCAATGAAAGTACTAAAATAATGCTATTTTTCCTTAGCAGAGTATACCAGACTAATACTGTTATATAGTCCAAACAAAATGCAAAAATAAATACTATATGATGTAGTAGCAAAAACATGTAATAGAGAAAGTAGGGTGTCTATCTTGGTGTCAATTGATTCAAGAATAAATTGTTCTATAAACTCTTTGACTCACAGAAAATACTAGAAATAAAGGCTCAACAATGATTGATTCAAAATGAATGTTCAAGATTAAAAGAAGAGTATAAACTTGAAATTGTAAGGCTTACAATAATTATTTATAATGGAAAGCAGGCCGAACGATAATGGGAAACAACCGAAATTGGCAGTTCCTTAGCTAGTTGGACAAAAAGTAAGGAAATATAACGAAAATTAACAAAAATGGAAACATTGAAATATAACAAAAAAAAAAAGGTACTAATTTAGAGCATCTCCATCAAAATAGTCAAATTTTTACTTAAATTTTAATTGAATTCTATTTTTCTATTTTAGCTAATCATCTTTTCAAATACATTCTCCATAAAACTCTTTATTCTTTATTTCATTTGTTGAGTTCTTTTTCCATGGCTACATGTAGCTAGTGGTTTGATATTCAACTAAAGTAACTGCCAATAATTGAGTTTGATGGAGTGTGTTTCTATAATTTTGTACTATAAAATAGCCAAGAAAATGCTCTAATGAGCTTGATAATGATGTTCTTAGGCTACCACAATAAAGGCAAATTCAATGGAAATGAATTCTGACTTCTATACTAAAGGGTAATTGAAATTGCAGACTTTAGTCTCGGAAATTCTAAACCTTTGTGTTCTAGACTTTGCCATTCGAACTCTAGTTTCTGCTGTCTTAGTTGGTCTCTTAAGAACTCACTACAAACACAGTTAGGTGGCTATACCAGACCGTCAGATGTTGTTCGGGCACGGCTAACACCAAATGAGTTACACCTTTAGAGGATGTAAAGTCTCCTAGACACAAAGCAATTATGATGGAAGATGTATTGGGTCCGTCAAGTGGACAACCTCAATCATCTCTCATCTCTCAATACCATCCACATAATGTTTCAATCTTTGGCCATTTTCCTTAAAGGTCGTACCATCTTGTGGATTTTTAATCTCAACTGCCCCATGCAGAAATACTTCGATAACCTTATATGGGTCATCCCATTGAGATTGGAGTTTACCTAGAAACAATTGCAATTTAGCATTGAACAGCCACAATTTTTGGTGAGGCTCAAAGGACATACGAGAAATGTGTTTATCATGAAATGCCTTAGCTCTAGCCTTGTAAATTTTGGAGTTCTCATATGCATCATTGTGGAGCTCCTCTAACTCATTAAGTTGGAGTTTTCGATGGTCACCAGCTTTGGCCATCTCAAAATTGAATTTCTTAATGCCCCACAAAGCCCGGTGTTCTAACTCAACAGGGAGATGACACTCTTTCCCGAACACAATCCTATATGGAGACATCCCGATGGGTGTCTTATATGCAGTGCGATAGGCCCCAAGTGCATCAACCAACCTAGTGGAAAAATCTTTCATATTGGGCCTCACAGTTTTCTCGAGGATATGTTTGACTTCCCTATTAGAAACCTCTAGTTGACCACTAGTTTGGGGGTGATAAGGAGTGCCAACTTTGTGAGTGATCATGTGTTTGCACACCAATGCCTCGAAGAATCGATTGCAAAAATGTTTGCCACCGTCACTAATTATGGCACGTGGGAACCCAAAACGACTAGAAAATGGTTTCGTGGAGGAATTTAACCATAACTTTGTGGCCATTCATTCTAGTGGCCACTGCTTCAACCCACTTGGACATAGTCTATAGCCACCAAAGTGTATTCAAATCCAAAAGATGGTGGAAAGGGACCTATGAAGTCAATGTCTCAAACATCAAAAATCTCAACAATCAAAATAGGGGTCATCGGCATCATATCTTGTTGTGACATAGAGCCCATTCGTTGACAATGCACACAAGCTCTACAGAAGTTATGGGCATCGTTGAAGATAGAGGGTCAGTAGAACCCATGTTGTAAAACCTTGGCGGCCGTTTTCTGCCCACTGAAATGGCCGCCACATGCATGAGAGTGACAAAATGTGAGAATGCTATGGGTTTCAATCTCAGGCACACAATGCTGAATCACTTGATCCGGAAAATACTTGAACAATTCCGGGTCTTCCCAGAAATAGTGATGGACTTGTGAGAAAAATCATTCTTTGTCTTGTTCAGGCCAAGTTTTAGGAATTTTCCCCACCGCCAACTTATTCACTATGTGAGCAAACCATGGGAGAGTCACTTGTGACACCGCAAAAAGTTGCTCATCCAAAAACGAGTCGTGCAAGGCTAAGGGATCACTCGTTTGCTCAATAAGGATCAGGGGAGATGATCCGCAATGACATTCTCGGATCCCTTCTTTTCCTGAATTTTTAGGTCAAACTCCTGAAGGAGTATAATCCACCTAATCAACCTATGTTTGGTTTATTTTTTGGACAATAAGTACCGCAAAGCGGCGTGGTCAATGAACATAATGACTTTAGATCCTAGAAGGTAGGACCGAAACATATCAAGTGCAAAGACAACTGCTAGTAACTCTTTCTCAGTGGTAGTGTAGTTTAATTGAGCATCAGAAAGAGTACGACTAGCATAGTGTATACCATGGGGCACTTTAATCACCATTTGGCCCAAGACGGCACCGAGGGCATAATTAGATGCATTACACATAATCTCGAAAGGAAGGGACCACTCAGGGGATTGCATGATGGGGGTAGTGTAGACGTCCCCGAACGCCCCGGGAGGAACGAGCTCCCGTTCTGTTCATTTTGGGGTCACTACAGCTCAGGACTCTCAAATTTGTCACGGTTCTAAGTCTGAACCAAAGAGTCCAAATCCGGCAAATCGTTTTGAGAAAAACAGATTTTTGAAAGAAGTGCCAAACATGGACTGCTTTGCCAGATACAGAGTCGCCACCTAAATGTTTTTTAATGGGAAATTTAGGAAACCCTGACTCGGTGCCAAAGGCCACGTGTCCGTCATCACCAAAGTTGCCTCGGCTCGGGAACTTGGGTACGATTGAGGAAGGTCACTTCGTGAGCACCCCCGCTCGCCCGGTCATAGACCGGCCTCTACTAACCGTGATATCAATTTTTGAAAATTTTGTGTGTCCTTAATCCGGTTATTAGCCTAGGTTACTATGTGATGCGCACAGCATACAAGTATAGACCGGGTCGCCTGAATTGGAACGAAACATTTCATGTTTGTTTTTGAAAGAGGGTTTGCTACTCGTAGGTAGGCTTGAAACATTTGATGATTTATTCCAATTTAAGTAACCCAACCTTCACCCACAGGCATTCAGGCAGTTATATCACATAAACATATAGCCTCATGGTAAGCATGTTATTCATGGCAGTCACTCACACGCATGCAAGGATGCTAAAGCATAAAGCTTACCGGGTACTCCAAGCCAAAACAGAAACTCATTAGAAATCATGCATGAAACCTAAGTATACAGAAATGCCTAGTGCAACACATGCAAAAATGCAACTATAGCAGGCTCGGCTATTCTAAACATGGCATATGAGATGCTACAACTAACATATATTCAATTTGGAATTGAAAATACAATGCAGTTAGTATGATGCGCCGAGCCCGATGCATGCAAAAACAGATGAATGAATGCAAACATGCTGTCATACTGTATGCTAATTTAAACATGCCCTAATCTAACCATCAAAAGCGGATAAATAAAAGGGAGAAAGACGTGGGGTTGGAAGACATACAACACACGCACGCACACTTATTACAGTTGTGCCCTCACGCAGAGGGTCCGAATAAATAATACAGTCCCAAATAAAAGAATATTACAGTCCGAATATTACAGTCCAAATAATATACAAATTCCTATTTAATCAAATTAACTAAGAAAATAAATAAAACTGGCGTGCAAGCCAGGGACTGCCTCGCTTCTGATGGATGATGCATGTCCGGGTTGTCTCACGCGGAAATCCACCGGGATGCCCCAATTAGCATCTGTTTAGCAGTTATTCTTGAAATGCGCGCCAAACTCCAAAAAGTTGCTGATTCTTCATTTTGCTGCAACAGAGAGCAGGAAAGGGGCATGGCAATGTATTTCACAAATATATGCATGCCTCGATCCTTGTGCCACCAATCACGCATACCGAGGCATGATGGCCGAGGAGTCGAAATGCACAATTCAATATAGGATGAATGCACATAAAAACACAATAAAACCTAGCTCCATCATGGATAATCCGGAGTGTCGGTGACTGGGGAATTGAGATACACTCCGTCACTCGGAGTACGAAATGCACCTCGTTTCCCGTGCCCGGGCTAACTCCTATTCCGAACACGATGCGATATGCATGATATGCATGAAATGCAACTAAGATATAATCCTAACATACACAATGCTATGGAAATGAGATGCCTCGAAATGCGTTCACACGGGCACGCAAACCGAGAAAATGACAGAATGCAATCTAAGATACGACCTAGTATGCACTATGCTATGAAATGAGATGCCTCGAAATGCGTGCACACAGGCATGCAAATCGAGGCGATGGTATATGCAACACAAGTGACTAAAATGGCATTGAAAATGTAACACGGACTTATACTAACATGAGAGAGCCTCAGCCACACTCACATAAGAAGCCGATAGATGAAAATGAAGTGCCTCGAAGTGCGTGCACACAGGCACGCAAATCGAGGCAATGGCATATGCAATGCAATATGGCAAAAATGGCATATAGAATGCAACATGGACTTATACTAACATGAGAGAGCCTCAGCCACACTCACATAAGAGGCCAGTGGATGAAAATGAGGCGCCTCGAAATGCGTGCACACAGGCACGCAAACCGAGGCAATGACATACGCAATGCAAATGACATGAAAATGTGATATGGGCTTATACCAACATGAGTGAGCCTTAGCCACACTCATATAGGATGCCGATGAATGAAAATAAAGTGCCTCGAAATGCATGCACACGGGCACGCAAACCGAGGCAATGGCATACGCAATGCAAATGACATGAAAATGTGATTATGGCTTATACCAACATGAGTGAGCCTCAGCCACACTCATATAGGATGCCGATGAATGAAAATGAAGTGCCTCGAAATGCGTGCACACGGGCATGCAAACCGAGGCGATGGTAGAATGCGATGCAATGACATGAAAACATGATATGGGCTTACACCAACATGAGTGAGCCTCAGCCACACTCACATAGGATGCCGATGAATGAAAATGAAGTGCCTCGAAATGCGTGCACACAGGCACGCAAACCGATGCGATGACAGAATGCGATGCAAATGACATGAAAACATGATATGGGCTTACACCAACATGAGTGGGCCTCAGCCACACTCACATAGGATGTTGATGAATGAAAATGAAGTGCCTCGAAATGCGTGCACACGGGCACGCAAACCGAGGCGATGATAGAATGCGATGCAATGACATGAAAACATGATATGGGCTTACACCAACATGAGTGGGCCTCAGCCACACTCACATAGGATGCCGATGAATGAAAATGAAGTGTCTCGAAATGCGTGCACACAGGCACGCAAACCGAGGCGATGACATACTCAACGCAAATGACATGAAAAGTGTGATATGGGCTTACAACAACATGAGTGGGCCTCAGCCACACTCACATAGGATGCCGATGAATGAAAATGAAGTGCCTCGAAATGCGTGCACACGGGCACGCAAACCGAGGCAATGGTAGAATGCGATGCAAATGTGGCAAAAATGGTATGCAAGCATGCTAATGGATTTTCAGCAATGAAATATGGGGTAAAACAGTCCCGAAATGAGGCGAAATGACACCCGATGCACGGAATAGTCCCGAAACACGGATTTAGGCACCCGAAATGGCCTATAGCTATGCCAAACATGCACAATATGGACATGTAATGCAAAGACAGAAGCTAGGAAGTCCCAAAAAAGGCACTTTCACAGTTATAAACATGGCCAAACAGCAAGCATAGGTAGGGCAAAAATGGCATGCAAGAATAGGGGCCAAGAGAGGGGTAATGAAGCAAGTGATATAAGCAAAATCCAAACTGAAAACTTTCCTTCTACAACATTGAAGAGGGACCAAAAATATGAATGTTTACAGTATATGGTAAGCCTCAAATCAATATACAAACATGCTAAAAAAGAGTCACAAGATTGAGGCTCAAAAGGTGCTATAACATGAAGTATACAAAATAATCACCAAACAGAAAAAAAATGTTAATGAAACATGAATTATAGGCCAAAATAAGGCCACTTTTAGTTCTGTGAAAAAGCCAAAAACAGAAGCAAGGGGGGCTGCCAATTTATGCAAAAATGGGGGCCAAATAAGGGATATAACTACAAGTGGCACATGGAGGCATCAAATGGTGAGGGGTCCTTCAACAATGTTGAAGAAGGGCCCAAAATAAGCACATTCACAGATTACATCATGCTCAAAAACAGATTACTCATGGGCCAAAAATAGCATGCAAGATTATGACATATAAGAGGATCAATGAAGCAAGTGCATCATGGAGGGCTCAAACAGGGTTGAGTCCTTAATGAAAAGTGAAAATGAGCTCAAAATAAGGCCACTTTCAGTTAGGGCCGGAGCTTGAAGCAATAAGCATATAGGGCTTACAAATGGATCAAGAAAAAGGGTCAAAAGAGGAGAAATGTCACTCACCCTTGAAGACCAAAGCTTTTGTTGCTTCTTGGACCAAATTGCAGCTCCTTTAGCCTTTGAGAAGCTCTCCTTGTTGCTGGAAATGAAGTGGTGATGGTAGAGCTTGGTGGTGATGAAGAACACAAGGTGTAGGACTTAAGGATTTTTAGGAAAATGAGAAGGATGGAGGGAGATATGGATCTTGAGGCTTGAAGAACAAAATTTCTAACCCCTATATGTGATGCCACCAGCTGGTTATATGGACCAAAAAGGGGGTGTAAAGGTGGGGGAAAAGGAGGCCAACTTTCCCCCACAAAATATCCCCCGGATATTGATATTTTCTGGGGGATAAAGCTATACAGCTGTAAAGTGAACAGTGTGGGGATTACGGCCGGCCAGTTACTTTGGTTGCAGGTGGCCGGCCGGCCACACCCCCTAGCCGGCCGGCTAGGGGTCAAAAGGGTCAAGCTGATTTAGTGGCCGGCCACCAAATGATGGTGTCCTCCCATGTGTCCTCAACACAACCCTGTGGTTAAAAGTCCAAGAAAGTGGCTCAAGGGTGTTCAACATTAGCTCAGAAAGAGGAGTTCAAAAGGGTCAGGTGGAATTACTGGCCGGCCACCAACTTTTAGGGTCCTCTCATGTGTGTACATCACAAATATGTGGTTCAAAGTTCAAGAAAGTGGCCCCAAGGTGTTCAACATTGGCCCGGAAGGAGGGGTTCAAAAGGGTCAATTGGAATTAGTGGCCGGCCATGAACTTTTAGGGTCCTCCCATGTGTGTACAACACAAATATGTGGCTTGGGTTTGAAGAAAATGGCTCCAAGGTGTTCAACATTGGCTCGGAAGTGCGAAAAACGGGTGTCGGAGGGCGCCGGAGGAGTAAAAAACTGGTTGTTGAAACAATTGCTGGCCTCCCACCCTTCCATGACCTTCCTAGTGATGAAACAGAGGTACCTGCCAAAAACGAATGAAAACCGATGCAAAACGAATGTTCGGGGGCCAAAACACGCAGTTCGGGGTCCCAAAAATGGGCTGCCAAGCACCGAAAGTGGCGTTCGGCCACGAAGTGGGTTTCTCAGGCCCCAGTGTTCCTTGAAAGGGAGAAAATAAGATGTATGCCAAAAATCAGAGCAAACGGAGATGGTTAGGCGGTCCCGAATCGAGGCACACGGCCAACGGTCCCGAAAAATCAGAAACCGGACTCCGAAATGGGAAAAATGGCCTACGGCCACAAAATGTAGCCCACAGCCACTGAGAGATGGTCTACAGGACCTCTCTCTCCCCTCAGGAAAAGAAACAAAGAAAACCGAGCCTGGTTCGCAAACCGAGGCAAAGCACAAAAGAGGGTTCGGAAGTCCGGAGGCAGGGCTCACGGCCGCAACTCGGAAACTTCTGAACGAGCACATTATGCAACATCACCAAGCGCTCAATCGGTGACGTCTGAGTCTTAAGGTCGGTCAAAAATGGGGTGTCTACAGTTGCCCCTCTTTGACAGAACTCGGAAGTCATAAGTGACGGGAGTGAATGTCAAAGCCCAGAGACGACCCATTTTTGACGAGGCCGAAGACTTAGACAAACGTAGAAGATAGACAAAGATGTGCCCGCAGGCAAGGGAAAAATGCAAATGATATGCAAGAAGATTTTGAAGATTGGACTTATACACTACGCGAAGCCGGTTTTGAAAGTTGGACTTATACGCTACGCGAAGCCGATTTGAAGATTGGACTTATACGCTACGCGAAGCCGATTTGAAAGTTGGACTTATACGCTAAGCGAAGCCGGTTTGAAAGTTGGACTTATATGCTAAGCGAAGCCGGTTTGACGAGTGGACTTATACGCTACGCGAAGCCAAATTGAAAGTTGGACTTATACGCTAAGCGAAGCCGGTTTGAAGAGTGGACTTATAGGCTACGCGAAGCCAAGTTGAAAGTTGGACTTATACGCTACGCGAAGCCGGTTTGAAGAGTGGACTTATACGCTACGCGAAGCCAAGTTGAAAGTTGGACTTATACGCTACGCGAAGCCGGTTTGAAGAGTGGACTTATACGCTACGCGAAGCCAAGTTGAAAGTTGGACTTATACGCTTCGCGAAGCCGATTTGAAGAGTGGACTTATACGCTACGCGAAGCCAAGTTGAAAGTTGGACTTATACGCTACGCGAAGCCGATTTGAAGAGTGGACTTATACGCTACGCGAAGCCAAGTTGAAAGTTGGACTTATACGCTATGCGAAGCCGATTTGAAGGTTAGACTTATACGCTAAGCGAAGCCGGTTTGAAGAGTGGACTTATACGCTACGCAAAGCCGGTTTGACGAGTGGACTTATACGCTACGCGAAGCCAATTTGAAAGTTGGACTTATACGCTACGCGAAGCCGATTTGAAGGTTGGACTAATACGCTAAGTGAAGCCGGTTTGAAGAGTGGACTTATACGCTACGCGAAGCCAAGTTGAAAGTTGGACTTATACGCTACGCGAAGCCGGTTTGAAGAGTGGACTTATACGCTACGCGAAGCCAAGTTGAAAGTTGGACTTATACGCTACGCGAAGCCGATTTGAAGAGTGGACTTATACGCTACGCGAAGCCAAGTTGAAATTTGGACTTATATGCTACGCGAAGCCGATTTGAAGAGTGGACTTATACGCTACGCGAAGCCAATTTGAAAGTTGGACTTATACGCTACGCGAAGCCGATTTGAAGGTTGGACTTATACGCTAAGCGAAGCCGGTTTGAAGAGTGGACTTATACACTAAGCGAAGCCGGTTTGAAGAGTGGACTTATACGCTACGCGAAGCCGGTTTGACGAGTGGACTTATACGCTACGCGAAGCCAATTTGAAAGTTGGACTTATATGCTACGCGAAGCCGATTTGAAGGTTGGACTTATACGCTAAGCAAAGCCGGTTTGAAGAGTGGAATTATACGCTACGCAAAGCCAAGTTGAAGAGTGGACTTATACGCTACGCGAAGCCGGTTTGACGAGTGGACTTATACGCTACGCGAAGCCAATTTGAAAGTTGGACTTATACGCTACGCGAAGCCGATTTGAAGGTTGGACTTATACGCTAAGCGAAGCCGGTTTGAAGAGTGGACTTATACGCTACGCGAAGCCAGTTGAAAGTTGGACTTATACGCTAAGCGAAGCCGATTTGAAGAGTGGACTTATACGCTACGCGAAGCCAGTTTGAAGAGTGGACTTATACGCTACGCGAAGCCAGTTGAAAGTTGGACTTATACGCTACGCGAAGCCGATTTGAAGAGTGGACTTATACGCTACGCGAAGCCAGTTTGACGAGTGGACTTATACGCTACGCGAAGCCAAATTGAAAGTTGGACTTATACGCTACGTGAAGCCGATTTGAAGGTTGGACTTATACGCTAAGCGAAGCCGGACATCACTCATGATTATGCAAAGAGAGCTGTAATGAAGCAATTATGCGAAATAGATGCAACATTTTAAGCGAATGCTAGGCAAGCAAGTAAACTCGAGCCAAACTACACCTCGTGCAGAAAGGATGTAAGAAAATTATGGAATTCTCACTGCGAATACAGTGTGCATGTGTGATAGATACATAGAGCGAACATGTGATTGATACACAAAAAGGTGAGCACAAAGTGTGATAGATGCACTAAATGAACAAAGTATGATTGATATACTAAATGAATGAAGTGTGATTGATACACTAAATAAATGATCTTAAAACGGAACTTCTTTGAATGAACCGTACATACAATATTGTGCATGAAATGAGAAAGAAACTTGATAGGTACAATGCATTACAATGCATGATGCTTAAGAAAAGCAATAAATAGACAAAACAACGTTTTAGAAAGCACCTCATGAGGTGAGTGGCGGTGAACCGCTCTGCTCCGATAGGGATCTTCCCCTGTGCTCTTCGAAAACTTACCTTCATCTTACAGTACAAAGGCTCTGAAATACTGACAAGGGTTCTTCACGTAGAACACTTTGGACGTTGCCTTTCTTCCTGATCATATTCACAACTTTCCCTATTCTCCAACGGGGTGACAGACTAGGTTGGTTCAGTATCCAGAATTGAGGTGCATACACGCTATCTCAACCTATGGGGCTTCCATACAGATTTCAAGCCGAGGATATACCCCTGGGTATTTAAACCAGACTTTAGTCCTGGAAATCCCGAACCTTTACGTTCTAGGCATCAGCCATTCGAACTCTAGTTTCCACCGTCGCAGTTGGTCTCCTAGGAACTCATTGCGAACACAGCCAAGATGCCTCTAGCAGGGAGTGGTACTCAGGGAGAGCACTTGATCGCCATTCTGGCTTGAAGCAGACTTGATCTTGAGCTTGAGGTAGAGACACACTCGTACTTCGGAGCATTGGCAAAACCTGAAGAGGTACACACGGAATGCAGTCTCGGAACTTACTGAAGTTGAAACAAACTCAGATGCTCGACATTTCCTCTTTTGCTTTTGCTTTGTAGTCTGGAACCCATATAGCTTCAGATAGGTCCTGATTTTTATTGTTCTGACATGACCTGGGTTGAACCCTGCGGTTTTATGAAAGAACGAATCTTGTTTTGCACAGATGTGGAGAACGGCACAGCACTCGGAGCGCAAAACGATTTTATTTTGGAATTGGTAAATGAGTTTTTGACCGGGTATCGAGCCTACGATCGAACACAGCAAAACGACTCAACAAGGAAATAAAAGGCACGCAACCTTGACACATCGAGTAACACTCGAAACGACTCAAAAACAAGAATCGAGACACAAAACAAAAGACACGACACACAGACGTGCACCGGGAGCCTGTTTCACCGGGTAGTGTTCCCCACCCTTTCTCATTTGTGGTTCTCTCATCACTCGGCCCTCAAGCTCTGTTTTTCTGAAAAAGCCCTCTTCTCACTTTTTCTCTCATCGTACATCTCTCTATTCTTCAATCTCTCGTTTTTCATCCCTCCCCTGGGTGGTTGATGGACGAATAGCAAATTGCGGGCTCGCGCCCTTAGCGTTCTGCTAGATTCTCTTTCTTCTGCTCATAGCAGTGAGTTCCTCTCTCAGAGGGGTTGCGCTGCAACAGGATGTGTAGCAAATCAGCAGCTAACATCGGTTGATGATGCTCTGTTGGGGAATTGGGACGTGATCAGATCTGTCCAGATAAGGGAGTGGAATATCTTGTCCCATTCCGGTTCGTGCTTCGCACTTGGCTTGATACCTCGTTGCTTGGAGGATGAGAGAGCTTTCAGTCCTTTGGTGTTAACTTCAGTTGTGCCCTATTTTGGCGGGTAGAGTGGCCTTTCTGGCAAGTATGTTGACAATGGGGAAAAGACAGGAAGCCTGACTCAACTGTGCCTGTAGTTCATCATTTTGACCATTTTTTAGTTTTAGTTTTCTCCTAAAAAAAATTTGACCAAAATGAGAGTTAGATTAACATGCTTGTTCAATTTTTTGATTTAAAATCATGCAAGTCAGGCTATGAGCACTGAAAATTTTCCTCTTTTGGGTCCAAGAAATGGTCCAGTTTTGAAAATGGAATACTTTTCGAGAAGATTAGTCAACCTCAGTAAAAATTCTCAAAAACTATTTTTGCAAACGACCACTGCTCAACGAGCACGGAACCTACTCTCGAGATGCACAACCTCGGATTTGAAGGAAGATTGCCCCTTGCTTGAGAGGAACTGCATGGCAACGGAAAGTTGCCCCTTGTTTGAACGGCACCGCGGTGCATTGAATGGCAACGAAAAGTTGCCCCTTGTTTGAACGGTGCCACGGCGCATTGAATGGCAACGAAAAGTTGCCCCTTGTTTGGATGGCACCGCGGTGCATTGAATGGCAACGGAAAGTTGCCCCTTGTTTGGATGGCACCGCGGCGCATTGTAGGCAGTCCTCAGAGCGACGAACACAACCAAACTCTCGGATACAGAGAAAGCGAAGATGATCAGAACCATCGCATGGACACAATCGAATTGTTTTACGGCTGGACTTCAGAATGAAGTTGCCTACGTATCCCAAAGATGGGAATCAAGCCTTACGTAGTTCGGGGTTAAGGTACACTCGGGTATTAACCTCTCCTTTTTAGGCTCTAACTTTTGCTAAGGTGCCCGTCGCGGGTTTTCGACCTTGCGAGCTTTGTTCTTCTTTTCTTTTTTTCTTCTCTCTTTTTTTTTTTCTTTTCATCATTTCTTTTCATTTTCTTCTTTTTCTTCTTCTTTTTTTCATTCTTTGCATTTTGCTTTTTTTGTTCTTTTTTGTTCTTTTTCTTGCTCTAACTTTTGCCTGGGCCGCCCTTCCAGGTTTTCGGCCCAGCGACCCTCTCAAGGGTAAAAGTGTAGCTTTGTCCATGCCAAATGGTTTTGAGATCCTGAAGTCATCTGAATCCAAGAGAGTGGCTGCTGTATCGATTTGCAGAAGGATCCGTCTTCGGCCCTTCGAGCACATCAGACATTTTCGCCCCTAGTTCGAGGGGTGTTTCTGTTCTAGCTTCGCAAGCTTCTTCTGACGAGGTCTTATATTCTTGATCTGACTTTGGTGCCTCTTGCTCGAGGGCTGCTTCAAATCTAGCCACACAGGCCTCACATCGTAGCTGGCCATTGAACCTTCTGAATTCAAATTCAAGGTTTGGAAGCGAAAGGGGTTGAGTCTCGATGCTGCGAGTGATCCTAGGCTGCACAATCTCAGGAGCGATTCCACACAGGTCTTCGCAGGACCGCGCAAAACATTTTGTTTTTGAAAGTTTTTAAGAAAGCGACAAATCGCTCGCGCTGAAGATAGTGTGAAACCAGTCTGAATCAAGCCAGGGTCCTTCTCAGTACTCACGCTAACAAGCATGATTTCATTAAGGGCTTAGTACGCCTCTCTTTCTCTCAAATGATCAAAGTTTTGCAAATCCCGAGGAATTCCTTCCTCTTCGTTTTCACCACAGTGTTTAAAAAGTTTTAAAAAACTTAGGTCAATGCAATGATTCTAGGGCACAAGAGAGCAGGTGGAATGCACTGCCATTTCATTCAAACTTTCTGGCACAATTGGCACATGGCAGAAGCGAACACAGAAGTGCAAAAATTGCTGCTGTTCATTCAAATCTTTTGGTACAACTGGCTCCCTGGCAGAAACAGACTCAAAACAAAACGAAAAAGACAGACACAAAACAAAATGGTGATGCCCGAGGTAACATCCCCCGGAATCACCCGACTCCTATACAACAGGACTGACTTGATACAACAAGATAGACCCAAAACAAAAAGAGACAGACTCAAAACAAAAAGACAGACTCAAAACAAAACAACAAGGCTGACCCAATACTCAAGTCAGAAACTGGCATTCGCAAATGCTCAGAATAGCGCATGTCCCTCCCACATCTGGAGTAAATCGAGTGCCACCCGCAGCTGGTTCATCCCTCGATCACATCACATTATCCCCCCACAAATTCACTGATCAAGTGCCGATAGGCTTTGCAGGACTTGGTGCGGGGATGACCCCGTTGTCAAACAAATCTTGTACATCATGGCGCAGACGAAAGCAACTGTCGGTGTCATGACCAGCTCGCTGATGGAAGGCACAGTAGTCGGCTGAGTTGTGCGAGAGAGGGAGGTTCTTTGGTAATGGCTGCGGCTCAAGGGGCTTCAAATGCCCTTTCTTGATCAAAACCTCTAGAGCCTTTGACAAAGGCATATAGAGGGCATGGAAGACCCTCCGACCTCGGGGTTGGTACTTCAAGGTTTGTGGATTTTTGCTGGACGCACCAGCAGGGGGATTAGCAGGTGCTGGCCTGGTTTGCTGATCTTTTCCGAGTGCAGGATTATAGCCGAAAGGAACGTTTCTGATACAACGACCCTTCTCCTGGCTTGCCCCTTGATTCAAACTGCCCCCAACTTGAGTGGCGAAAATGTCGTCCACAGTTTTTGCAATGACCGCGAACACTTGCTCTTTGTTCAGTCCCTCGGCTTTCAAAGCCTCAACAGCCAACAGAAGATATTCATGAGGATCCATGTCCACCTCTACCTCGTTCTTTCCACTCGCCTCCACTTTACCAAGGGATTGGCATTCCTCAAATATAGCCCGTTCCGAAATTGGGGAGCCTTTTGACATGAACTCCCTGGCATGTGACGTGGTTGATGACGGAGCCGATGTCCCGGAGGCCAAACCTATCACAGTTCTCTGAAGATCTTCGATCATTCTCTTCAGTTCAGAAGTCGTGGGCTCACGGGTTTGAGATGATTGGGGTCCAAGTGCATCCATCGTGCTTAAGCCCATGCTTTCCAGGATAAACATCTCGGGTTTGAGTATATGGGTCGGGGTGTATATACTGGGGTTATAGGTGGGTGGCAGTGTTCGGCTGAGGTTGAGATGTGGAGGAGGCACTTGGTCCTTGGGGTTTTGAGGTGGAACTATTGTCCGGTTGTCAATGAGATTCTGGATCTCATGACGAAGGCGGTAGCAACCATCGGTGCCATGGCCGCGCTGTTGATGATATACACAGTATTTGCTGGGGTTATGTCTGGCAGGGAGTGGATTTGGCGAAGGTTGAGGATTAAGGGGTTTGAGGTGCCCTCTTTCCATCAGAACTTTGAATGCCCTGGTTAGGCTCATATGGAGGGGGGTGAAAAATCTACCCTGAGCTCGGGCTGAGCTGGCTATTTGTAGGCTGGCCTTGGCAAAAGGGTCGGCTATGGCGACTGTGTTGACTTCAGCAGGTTTGGAAATAGTGCTACCACCAGCATTGGTACTCTCGGCTGGGAGCCTTACGGCAACCTCGGTGGACCAATCCTCAATGTCGTGAATGGAGTTGAGGCCCTGTTCCCTCTTGAATTGCTTCTCAAGGTTCACAATTTTCACTGCAATCGGATTGAATTCATTAACATCAGAAAAAGGAAGCCTCTAAGTAGGCTGCACCGGGGTTGTGGAAACTTGAGCTTGAGTCAACCTTTCTCGGGGATCTGGACCCTGCAAATCTTCAGCTGGTAGAAATGGGTCAAAGTTCAGCTGGGGTCCCGAAGCTGGATACGAAACAGATACCCCAGATGGGCGTTGCGTTTCAGCACTGGTCTTGTCCTGCATTGCAGTTCCCTGATTTAGCGCTGCTGTCATGGCCACAAACTCTTCCGAACCTTGTGCCATCACGGCCTGCTGAGTCTGAACAAAGGTGATGTGACTGGCGACTGATGGATTAGATGAACATATGAGCCCTGACCGGCTTTTCTTTACCTTGCCTCAGCGAAAGAACACTGATTACCCTTGAACTGAATCTCTGACCTGGCAAAGTCTATCAGCACAAGTTCGATGAACCTCGGGGGATATCGGAGCCTTCTGAAGCTACAGTTCCAAGACTACCCCTTGCAAAAGAGAAAACAGACAGCACCTCAGCCTGATTTCACCTGAACAGATACGAGCATAGTTGAATGAGTGTGCCCTCTACTGAATTCTGCCCAAAATTCCGCCTCAAAATCTGAGTCTGCTACCCACAGGTAAAGCTGACTCCCAAATACTGATAGTAATGCCCACAGGCCTAATGCCCAAACTCGCAAACTGGTGCCCGCAGGCCTGACGCCCAAACTCATACACTGATACATGCATTCCTGTAGAGACGCACTCTAAAGCACATAATAGATAAGTGAGAGCCAAAACACCCCTACAAAGGGGTAGGGTTTCCCTGTCCTATTTTGTCAGGAGCTAGGGTTTCACTATGCACGCAGCGATTTCAAACAACCTGTATTGGGTAAGCAACCTGTCCTAGTTTGGAATGGTCACTATGGATCCGAATATGCACTAGGTCGAATGGTCAAAAAGGGTGCCCCGGTAAAACCGGGGTTTGTGTTCCCATACTGGCAGAGCCCACAACCGGTCAGCCTTATGGTCATGCCTTGACAAGACAAGCCTCCGGCAAACCGTTCAGGAATAGCAGATGGCAAACACGGTGTCCTAGGCGCACGAATGCAAATGCAATGCAAAGAATCACACAAGTGTAGTCAAAAACAGATATCATGAGTTCGAGTTAAGTTCTCTAAATCCCCAGCAGAGTCGCCAGAAACTGTAGACGTCCCCGAACGCCCCGGGAGGAACGAGCTCCCGTTCTGTTCATTTTGGGGTCACTACAGCTCAGGACTCTCAAATTTGTCACAGTTCTAAGTCTGAACCAAAGAGTCCAAATCCGGCAAATCATTTTGAGAAAAACAGATTTTTGAAAGAAGTGCCAAGCATGGACTGCTTTGCCAGATACAGAGTCGCCACCTAAATGTTTTTTAATGGGAAATTTAGGAAACCCTGACTCGGTGCCAAAGGCCACGTGTCCGTCATCACCAAAGTTGCCTCGGCTCGGGAACTTGGGTACGATTGGGGAAGGTCACTTCGTGAGCACCCCCGCTCGCCCGGTCATAGACCGGCCTCTACTAACCGTGATATCAATTTTTGAAAATTTTGTGTGTCCTTAATCCGGTTATTAGCCTAGGTTACTATGTGATGCGCACAACATACAAGTATAGACCGGGTCTCCTGAATTGGAACGAAACATTTCATGTTTGTTTTTGAAAGAGGGTTTGCTACTCGCAGGTAGGCTTGAAACATTTGATGATTTATTCCAATTTAAGTAACCCAACCTTCACCCACAGGCATTCAGGCAGTTATATCACATAAACATATAGCCTCATGGTAAGCATGTTATTCATGGCAGTCACTCACATGCATGCAAGGATGCTAAAGCATAAAGCTTACCGGGTACTCCAAGCCAAAACAGAAACTCATTAGAAATCATGCATGAAACCTAAGTATACAAAAATGCCTAGTGCAACACATGCAAAAATGCAACTATAGCAGGCTCGGCTATTCTAAACATGGCATATGAGATGCTACAACTAACATATATTCAATTTGGAATTGAAAATACAATGCAGTTAGTATGATGCGCCGAGCCCGATGCATGCAAAAACAGATGAATGAATGCAAACATGCTGTCATACTGTATGCTAATTTAAACGTGCCCTAATCTGACCATCAAAAGCGGATAAATAAAAGGGAGAAAGATGTGGGGTTGGAAGACATACAACACACGCACGCACACTTATTACAGTTGTGCCCTCACGCAGAGGGTCCGAATAAATAATACAGTCCCAAATAAAAGAATATTACAGTCCGAATATTACAGTCCAAATAATATACAAATTCCTACTTAATCAAATTAACTAAGAAAATAAATAAAACTGGCGTGCAAGCCAGGGACTGCCTCGCTTCTGATGGATGATGCATGTCCGGGTTGTCTCGCGCGGAAATCCACCGGGATGCCCCAATTAGCCTCTGTTTAGCAGTTATTCTTGAAATGCGCGCCAAACTCTAAAAAGTTGCTGATTCTTCATTTTGCTGCAACAGAGAGCAGGAAAGGGGCATGGCAATGTATTTCACAAATATATGCATGCCTCGATCCTCGTGCCACCAATCACGCATACCGAGGCATGATGGCCGAGGAGTCGAAATGCACAATTCAATATAGGATGAATGCACATAAAAACACAATAAAACCTAGCTCCATCATGGATAATCCGGAGTGTCGGTGACTGGGGAATTGAGATACACTCTGTCACTCGGAGTAAGAAATGCACCTCGTTTCCCGTGCCCGGGCTAACTCATATTCCGAACACGATGCGATATGCATGATATGCATGAAATGCAACTAAGATATAATCCTAACATACACAATGCTATGGAAAATGAGATGCCTCGAAATGCGTTCACACGGGCACGCAAACCGAGAAAATGACAGAATGCACTCTAAGATACGACCTAGTATGCACTATGCTATGAAATGAGATGCCTCGAAATGCGTGCACACAGGCACGCAAACCGAGGCAATGGTATATGCAACGCAAGTGACTAAAATGGCATGGAAAATGTAACATGGACTTATACTAACATGAGAGAGCCTCAACCACACTCACATAAGAAGCCGGTAGATGAAAATGAAGTGCCTCGAAGTGCGTGCACACAGGCACGCAAATCGAGGCAATGGCATACGCAATGCAATATGGCAAAAATGGCATATAGAATGCAACATGGACTTATACTAACATGAGAGAGCCTCAGCCACACTCACATAAGAGGCCAGTGGATGAAAATGAGGCGCCTCAAAATGCGTGCACACGGGCACGCAAACCGAGGCAATGGCATACGCAATGCAAATGACATGAAAATGTGATATGCGCTTATACCAACATGAGTGAGCCTCAACCACACTCATATAGGATGCCGATGAATGAAAATGAAGTGCCTCCAAATGCGTGCACACGGGCACGCAAACCGAGGCGATGGTAGAATGCGATGCAATGACATGAAAACATGATATGGGCTTACACCAACATGAGTGAGCCTCAGCCACACTCACACAGGATGCCGATGAATGAAAATGAAGTGCCTCGAAATACGTGCACACAGGCACGCAAACCGAGGCAATGACAGAATGCGATGCAAATGACATGAAAACATGATATGGGCTTACACCAACATGAGTGGGCCTCAGCCACACTCACATAGGATGCCGATGAAAGAAAATGAAGCACCTCGAAATGCGTGCACATGGGCACGCAAATCGAGGCGATGATAGAATGCGATGCAATGACATGAAAACATGATATGGGCTTACACCAACATGAGTGGGCCTCAGCCACACTCACATAGGATGCCGATGAATAAAAATGAAGTGCCTCGAAATGCGTGCACACAGGCACGCAAACCGAGGCGATGACATACTCAACGCAAATGACATGAAAAGTGTGATATGGGCTTACACCAACATGAGTGGGCCTCAGCCACACTCACATAGGATGCCGATGAATGAAAATGAAGTGCCTCGAAATGCGTGCACACGGGCACGCAAACCGAGGCAATGGTAGAATGCGATGCAAATGTGGCAAAAATGGTATGCAAGCATGCTAATGGATTTTCAGCAATGAAATATGGGGTAAAACAGTCCCGAAATGAGGCGAAATGACACCCGATGCACGGAATAGTCCCGAAACACGGATTTAGGCACCCGAAATGGCCTATAGCTATGCCAAACATGCACAATATGCACATGTAATGCAAAGACAGAAGCTAGGCAGTCCCAAAAAAGGCACTTTCACAGTTATAAACATGGCCAAACAGCAAGCATAAGTAGGGCAAAAATGGCATGCAAGAATAGGGGCCAAGAGAGAGGTAATGAAGCAAGTGATATAAGAAAAATCCAAACTGAAAAATTTCCTTCTACAACATTGAATAGGGACCAAAAATATGAATTTTTACAGTATATGGAAAGCCTCAAATCAATATACAAACATGCTAAAAAAGAGTCACAAGATTGAGGCTCAAAAGGTGCTATAACATGAAGTATACAAAATAATCACCAAACAGAAAAAAAATGTTAATGAAACATGAAGTATAGGCCAAAATAAGGCCACTTTCAGTTCTGTGAAAAAGCCAAAAACAGAAGCAAGGGGGGCTGCCAATTTATGCAAAAATGGGGGCCAAATAAGGGATATAACTACAAGTGGCACATGGAGGCATCAAATGGTGAGGGGTCCTTCAACAATGTTGAAGAAGGGTCCAAAATAAGCACATTCACAGATTACATCATGCTCAAAAAACAGATTACTCATGGGCCAAAAATAGCATGCAAGATTATGACATATAAGAGGATCAATGAAGCAAGTGCATCTTGGAGGGCTCAAACAGGGTTGAGTCCTTAATGAAAAGTGAAAATGAGCTCAAAATAAGGCCACTTTAAGTTAGGGCCGGAGTTTGAAGCAATAAGCATATAGGGCTTACAAATGGATCAAGAAAAAGGGTCAAAAGAGGAGAAATGTCACTCACCCATGAAGACCAAAGCTTTTGTTGCTTCTTGGACCAAATTGCAGCTCCTTTAGCCTTTGAGAAGCTCTCCTTGTTGCTGGAAATGAAGTGGTGATGGTAGAGCTTGGTGGTGATGAAGAACACAAGGTGTAGGACTTAAGGATTTTTAGGAAAATGAGAAGGATGGAGGGAGATATGGATCTTGAGGCTTGAAGAACAAAATTTCTAACCCCTATATGTGATGCCACCAGCTGGTTATATGGACCAAAAAGGGGGTGTAAAGGTGGGGGAAAAGGAGGCCAACTTTCCCCCACAAAATATCCCCCGGATATTGATATTTTCTGGGGGATAAAGCTATACAGCTGTAAAGTGAACAGTGTGGGGATTACGGCCGGCCAGTTACTTTGGTTGCAGGTGGCCGGCCGGCCACACCCCCTAGCCGACCGGCTAGGGGTCAAAAGGGTCAAGCTGATTTAGTGGCCGGCCACCAGATGATGGTGTCCTCCCATGTGTCCTCAACACAACCCTGTGGTTAAAAGTCCAAGAAAGTGGCTCAAGGGTGTTCAATATTAGCTCGGAAAGAGGGGTTCGAAAGGGTCAGGTGGAATTACTGGCCGGCCACCAACTTTTAGGGTCCTCTCATGTGTGTACATCACAAATATGTGGTTCAAAGTTCAAGAAAGTGGCCCCAAGGTGTTCAATATTGGCCCGGAAGGAGGGGTTCAAAAGGGTCAATTGGAATTAGTGGCCGGCCATGAACTTTTAGGGTCCTCCCATGTGTGTACAACACAAATATGTGGCTTGGGTTTGAAGAAAATGGCTCCAAGGTGTTCAACATTGGCCCGAAAGTGCGAAAAACGGGTGTCGGAGGGCGCCGGAGGAGTAAAAAATTGGTTGTTGAAACAATATCTGGCCTCCCACCCTTCCATGACCTTCCTAGTGATGAAACAGAGGTACCTGCCAAAAACGAATGAAAACCGATGCAAAACGAATGTTCGGGGGCCAAAACACGCAGTTCGGGGTCCCGAAAATGGGCTGCCAAGCACCGAAAGTGGCGTTCGGCCACGAAGTGGGTTTCTCAGGCCCCAGTGTCCCTTGAAAGGGAGAAAATAAGATGTATGCCAAAAATCAGAGTAAACGGAGATGGTTAGGTGGTCCCGAACCGAGGCACACGGCCAACGGTCCCGAAAAACCGGAAACCGGACTCCGAAATCGGAAAAATGGCCTACGGCCACAAAATGTAGCCTACGGCCACTGAGAGATGGTCTACAGGACCTCTCTCTCCCCTCAGGAAAAGAAACATAGAAAACCGATCCTGGTTCGCAAATCGAGGCAAAGCACAAAAGAGGGTTCGGAAGTCCGGAGGCAGGGCTCACGGCCGCAACTCGGAAACTTCTGAACGAGCACATTATGCAACATCACCAAGCGCTCAATCGGTGACGTCTGAGTCTTAAGGTCGGTCAAAAATGGGGTGTCTACAGGTAGTAAAAAGTGCAGCTCGGAGTGTTTCGAATGCCACCAAACATGCTTTGTCAAAGAAAAACAGGGCATCCTTGGCCAATAGAGTGCACAAGGGGTGTGAGATCTTACTAAAGTCTTTGATAAATCGGTGGTAAAAACCCGCGTGCCCTAAGAATGAGCGCACGTGGTGCACGAAAGTAGGTGGGGGCAAACCAGAGATCAAGTTGACCTTAGCTTTATCGACCTCTATACCACGATGAGACACATTGTGTCCCAATATAATACCCTCCCGAATCATAAAATGGCTTTTCTTCTAACTCAAAACAAGGTTTGTCTCCACACAACGAGTAAGGACTTTAGTTAAGTTTTGGAGATATTCCTCAAAAGACGGCCCAAACACGGAGAAGTTACCCATGAAGACCTCTAAGAAATTCTCCACTATACCAGAGAAGATAGCCATCATGCACCATTGAAATGTCGCTAGTGCATTACAAAGCCCAAAGGGCATTCGGTGATAAGCAAAAGTGCCAAAAGGACATGTGAAGGTGGTCTTTTCCTAGTCATCAGGATACACAAGAACTTGATTGTAACCAGAATAGCCATCAAGGAAGAAATAGTAGCTTTGCTCTTCTAACCGCTCTAAGATCTGATCAAAAAAAGGTAAGGGAAAGTGATCCTTCCTAGTCATGGAATTGAGCCTACGATAATTAATGCACACTCGCCACCTAGTGGTGGTTCATGTGGGGACTAAATCTCCTTCCTCATTCTCAATAACAGTGATGCCCGATTTCTTTGACACCACTTATGTGGGGCTCACCCACTTGCTATCTGAGATAAGGAACATAATACTCGCATCCAACAACTTCAACACCTTTTTTTTTACTACCTCTTTCATGTTAGGATTAAGCCTTCGTTGCATTTCATGAGAAGGTTTGGTGCCCTCTTCTAAGTATATATAATGTATGCACATAGAGGGATCTATCCCTCTCAAATCAGTCACCAACCATGTAACGCCCCCAAATTACTACAATAAATCCAATCCTTAAAACAGAATGTTAATAGAAATAATATGCTTTCATTTATCAAAGTTCGTATTACAAAAGATAATACATGCAGTATACATTCATTAATATTCATCTTGAATCTACAGCATGTACTACTAGCTAATAATCAACAAAAATAAATGCCCTACGGGCTTACACCTTCCCAAGACATTGCTTGGTTACAACGAAAGAGAGCGTCATAAACTCTACACATATAAAGCCCTCGACTTGAATAAACATTAAGTACAAATCAACAAAATATAGAGCATCCAGCTCCTAGGTCCTCCCAAGGTACGTCCTTGGAGAAAGCATGTCACCGGTACCTGAAAATGATTTCCCAAAGTAGGATGAGCCAAAGCCTAGTAGAAACAATCTAACACAATATATGAGAATTAACAAGATATAAGTGTAATGCACATTTTCATTGTCCTACAGCAAAATCTTTAAAACCTTCTCCAAAACCATGGTATACCAAACTTACATTTCATTTCCTTCATTTCGGTTCAATAGATACATCCACAACATTTAATCCACCCAATAGAGGATACACCTCATAGGTTTTTAACAAATTAAAATCAATCACACCATACATTCACTTCTATTTTCCATTTTACGAAAAGTTCGTCCGCGGGAATCGGCACCCATATATACAAATGGTTTTCGGGACTTTCACCCTAGACACGCAGGCCAACTTAGTTCAATAGAGTCCATCCCCTTTCTCCTCCTCAAAACATGGAGTACATCCCCCCTTCTCTTCCCAAATATCATACATATGCAATGTATATCATTCATAATCATATTCAATGATAATGGTTAAAAGATTAGTTTCAATTTGCCTAATCCACATACAATGTCTACAACAATCATGACTATCCTCCACCGATAGCCCAACACAGTTATCTTTAAATAGATATACAATCTTTATAATAGATAATTCATCAAATTCCATAGGTGAGTGATTAAGCAAATCCAACAACACAATTCATGTATACATCCTCTCAATTTCACATTCCCCATACCAATTTCATTATTTGTACAAAATAATTAGCCAAGACATTTTAAGGAAAAACTCTTTATTTTCTAAATATCAACCCAAAGACCAAAATTAACTATTTTGACACATAATAACCGCATAATCATTTATATAACACCCGCATAGAAAACCCTTTTTCAACCTTGAACCCAAACCGTAGATTTGCTCAAAACATTTCCAAATCCCACCATTTTCATACAA
Source organism: Camellia sinensis (assembly GCF_055761805.1). Taxonomy (NCBI): domain Eukaryota; kingdom Viridiplantae; phylum Streptophyta; class Magnoliopsida; order Ericales; family Theaceae; genus Camellia; species Camellia sinensis. The sequence goes on along the minus strand of NC_138963.1, from coordinate 224,250,830 downwards.
CGACCTATAACTAAGTTAAAACCCATATTAAGGTGTAGAGAGTCCCTACCTCAAATTTAGAAGACTAATGGAGCAAGCACGAAACTCCAATGATGTTGAAACAAAATTTCAATCGGTTCAAAGTGAAGCTCCCAAGATGCCCTACCCTTTTTCCAAAGACATTAGGGCGGAGAGATTAACGGATCAAGGAGAAAAAGTAGAAAGAGAGAGTATTTTAGAGAGAGAAGGTCTCACTTTAGGATTTTAGAAGAAAAGATCTGAAAAAGTGATGTAAAAAATCATTTTCGCGATCTGATATACGCATAGTCCGCTCGAGCGGAAAAGTTGACGCTCGAGCGTCAGACACAATAAGTTGTTTCGCTCGAGCGCAGAATACACACCTCCAGTACTTTTGCAGACAACAGACAAACCGTTCGAGCGCAAGAAGGGACGCTCGAGCGCCCACCCGCTCGAGTGTAGGAAACGCCGCTTGAGCCTGAAAAACACCCCTCCAGTACTTTTGCAGAGGTGCAAAGTACTGAGAGTTTGCGAACCCCGCTCAAGCGCAGAAAGGGCCCCAAGAGCGGAGGACCAAAATTTTGGGCAACACAAGGTTTGAAAACTAAGCAACCAACCCGTTCCAAGCACACTCAAAATGCCCAAATAACCAAATTTAAGGAGGAATAAAGAGGAAAAGGCAATGAGCAACACTCAGAAACCTGAGTCTGGACTACTACGAGCGTCGGGTCAAAATCGGGATCGCTATAACCTTTCCCTCTTAAAGAATTTCATCCCTGAAATTTCAAATTAAGTTTTAAAACACAGTTAAAACTAATTACGACAACGATAATCATTTAATTCCATTACCGTGACCTATTCACTGGCCATCCATTCCCAGTAACAAGTTAAACAATATCTTCATACTAAATATACAATTCATACTTTTCCCAAATCATGTGCAATGTTTAATCAAAATCCAAGTTCCTAAAATTTATACAGCATATACAATGCTCCCAAAAGTGATACAACATACACAATATTTCATATTCTTAAAACATATACAATGTTCATATTGAACTCATGATTCTAACTCCCATAACATATACAATGTTCTCATAATTTAAGACATGTACAATGTTATTACATTCCATTAACATAATCAAAATCTCAATACATGTTCAAGCACCCATAAACAAATCCGAATACTTCTCTCGGACTTCTAATTCACGCTCCCAAGTCGCTTCCTCGACCCCGTGATGTTTCCACAGTACCTTTACTAAGGGAATTGTCTTGCCTCGCAAGACTTGATTCCGGGTATCCAAGACTCTCACCGGTCTCTCCTCATAGGAGACGTTCTCGTCTACCTCTAAGTTAGTCCAATCCAATACATGCAATGGATTCGACTCATATTTCCGAAGCATGCTAATATGAAACACATCATGGACTTCGAAAAGTTATGGTGGCGATGCCAAACGATAAGCAACCTCTCCGACCCGCTCAAGGATCTCTAAAAGCCCAATGAATTGAGAGGACAACTTCCCACTCTTTCCAAACCTCATCAAACCTCACCTACGTGATATTTTCAAGAACACATGATCCCCCACCTCAAAAGACAAGGGTCTCCTTCTACGGTCGGCGTAACTTTTCTAACGACTCTAGGTCGTAATCAATATCTTACGGATAAGCGCAACCTTCTCCGTCATTTCTTGGACCAACTTCGGGCTCCATATAGGTGTATCATCCACCTCGGCCCAACACAAAGGAGACCTATACGGTCGGCCATACAAGGCCTCAAATGGTGCCATGCCAATACTCGATTGGAAACTATTATTGTAGGCGAATTCCACTAACGGCAAATGCCTCTCCCACAAACCGTTAAAATCGAAGACACAACCTCGAAGCATATCTTCCAAAATCTAAATGGTACGCTCTGACTGCCTATCAATATGAGGGTGATACGTAGTACTAAAGGTTAGTCTAGTGCCCAAAGCACTCTGCAAACTCTGCCACAATCGGGCCGTAAAACGCAGATCTTTATCCAATACAATCGTCACTGGGACCCCGTGCAACCTTACTACGTCCCGAATATACAAGTCTACAAGGAAATCTACTGAGTCACTCACACGTATAGGTATAAAGGGTGCCAATTTGGTCAATCGGTCAACTACCATCCAAATGGCATCACTACCCCGTTGAGTTCTAGGAAGACCCACGACGAAATCCATCGTGACATGCTCCCACTTCCACTCAGCTATAGGCAAGGGTTGCAACAAACCTGCCGGCCTCTGATGTTTAGCCTTCACTTGTTAACAAGTAAGGCAATTCGATATAGACATTGCCACATCCCTTTTCATATCGCTCCACCAAAACTAGCGACTAAAGTCATGATACATCTTTGTACCTTCCAGATGCACCGCAAGCTGCGAATGGTAAAACTCTCGGAGTACTTCCTCTCAGCAAGACTCCGACACAAACAAAACGGTCATGGCATCTCATACTCTAGTCGGGATAAGTGTTCAAGCCCTTCTCTACCTTCTCATTAGAGATTTTCTCCTGGAGGGATTCTGTCTCAAGGTCACCCTTCTATGCTTCCATCACTCGATTCACAAGTGTAGGTTGTGTAGCTATTGAAAACAATGCGGCAGACTCAATAGACTCGCCAAGATGCAAGTCAAACTCCCCAATAGTACCCAACATCTCTCATTCTCAGATGGCAATACAAGTTACACTTCTAATCGATTTTCTACTCAATGCATTGACCACAACATTGGCCTTCATGGGATGATAATGTAGCTCGAAATCATAATCCTCTTTGAACTTCATCCACCTCCTCTACCTCAAATTGAAGTCTTTCTGTGTAAACAGATATTTTAGACTCTTGTGATTCGAAAATACCTCAAATCTCTCACCATACAGATAGTGCCTCCAAATCTTTAAGGCAAAGATCACTGCCACTAACTGTAAGTCGTGAGTAGGGTAGTTCCTCTCATGTGTCTTCAACTACCTTCCCCTCTTGCATCAAAACACATCCCAAGCCTTCCCTTGAGGCATCACAATATACCAAATAGCCCAAACCCCTCTTTGAAATAATCAAAACTGGAGCAGTGGTCAGCCTAACTTTAAGTTCTTGGAATGATTTCTCATAGATCTCACTCCACACGAATTTGATGCCTTTTCTCGTCAGTTTAGTCAATGGTAAGACTAGTCTAGAGAAATATTTCACTAATTGGCGGTAATACCGGGCCAACCCCAAGAAACTACGGATTTCGAAAGCATTCTTAGGTTGTTCTCAGTCTTGAACTGCCTCTATCTTGGATGAGTCTACAGTCACCCCTTCTCCGGATACCACATGTCCTAAGAACTTAACCTCCTTCAGCCAGAACTCACGTTTCCCAAAATTAACATACAACTTATGGACTCTAAGTAACTCAAGTACTACCCGCAAGTGTTCTAAGTGTTCCTCATCAGAGGGTGAATAAATCAGAATGTCATCCACAAAGATGACTACAAAAAGGTTTAGAAACTCACGGAAAATCCGATTCATCAAATCCATGAACACAGCTGGTGCATTAGTCAGCCCAAAAGGCATCACTAGAAATTCGTAATGGCCATACCGCGTACGGAATGTCGTCTTTGGGATGTCCTCCTCCTTCACTCTCAACTGGTGATAACCCGATCTCAAGTCTATCTTCGAGAAGCAACAAGACCCCTTCAATTAATCAAACAGATCATCTATACGAGGCATTGGGTACTTGTTCTTGACAGTTACCTGGTTTAACTTTCGGTAATCTATACAAAGCCGCAATGCACCATCTTTCTTTTTGGCAAACAAGGCCGGTACTCCCCAGGGCAAAGTACTAGGACGGATGAAGCCCTTATCTAACAATTCCTGGAGTTGAATCTTCCACTCACTCAATTCGGCAGGTGCAAATTTATATAAAGCCATAGAGATCGGTGTTGTGCCAGGCACTAAATCAATAGAGAACTCAATCTCTCGGTGAGGTGGTAAACTAGTAAAATCCTCAGGAAAGACATCCGAGTATTCACAAACCACTCTTGGCAACTCAACTCGAGCCTCATCACACTCACTACTTAAGAGACTAGCAAGTAGACAACTAATTTCACTCCGCCCATGCGGATCATACATCGGTGATAAGACTCTACCAACCCAGTCCCCCAAGAAATGGAAACAATCCCCATTCAAGGTACATACAGTAACCCTCTGACGGTAGCAATCTATAACAGCCCGGTATAAAGACAATCAGTCCATACCCAATATAACATCAAAACAAGACATATCCATCAATACAAATGAAAAGGGAAGTCGGCGATCAACAACCTCTATATCACAACCCCGATACCTTTGTTTTAGAACCATCTCACCCCCAATAGGTGACACCACATAAATAGGAGATGCTAATTGGGCCAACTCTAATCCCAAAATTGATGCAAATGTAGACGAGATAAATGAATAGGATGCACCCATATCAATCAGCACATTAGCAACTAAATTGCAAAACAAGAAAGTATCTCTCACAACAGAAGGCACGGGTACTAGATCTGGCGCGGTAACAGCATACATGCACCCTGTAGGTCTCTAATCTACCTGCTCACCCCTCGGAGTATAGGATTTATGCACTGACTGAGCCGAAGAGGCTCTCTAATTGGCCTTCGAGGCCTGCACTGACCGTGTTGGCTAGTGGCTCTGTGTTTGTCTCGAACCAGACGCGCCACGTCTGCCACCCAACTGTGGGCAAAATTTCTTCAGGTGACCAGCCTACCCACATTGATAACATGTGATCGACTACCCTCTCCATTGACTCTAGCTCTGAGAACGAGCCGAAAACGAAGCTGTTTGCTGCCCTCCTCCTCTCTGTGGATAAGTCGGAGACTTGTGGTCCAACTGGCCACACTCAAAACAAGTGGAATCCGCCTGACTGCCTTTGCCAAAACCCGAACTCGGTATTGGAAAGGTAGACCTCGACTGTGCTCCCTGGGACTATTGTGGATGAGGACCTCTCTACCTCTTACTATCCCCTTAGGCATCCTGACTATTCCTGGAGCCCCTCATCCTTTCTTCATCCATCTCTATCACAGTCTCAAGATGAGCTGCCACCTCCATAAGGACTCTGTAATCTCTAATCATCGAATCGGCCACCTTAAACATTAGTCCAATCCTCAACCTTTTCTTAAACTGCAAGCAACGGCATTCCTCAGTTGTCACAAGCTCGAGAGCAAACCTAGACAAACTAGTGAAGGTGGCTTCGAACTCTACAATAGGTGTGTTTAGTTGTACCAGCCTAGAAAACTGGTCTCTCGACTTCTCCCTAACGGTGGGAGGCAAAAACTTCTCTTGGAAGGCGCTGAAAAAAGCCTCCCAAGTCATCCCAATGCACCCACGCGCATACTTCCACCAATGACCCGCACCCCTCTTCAACTGGAAGGATGCCAAGGTCACCATCAACTGGCCGTCCTTGATGCCAAGCATCTCGAACATCTTCACTATCTGCTTTAGCCACTCATCTGCCTGCAGCGGCTCCTTGGGATCACCCAAAAACTCGTTCGGATTCGAACGAAAGAACTTCCTCTTCAAGAAAAATGGCCCTGCCTCAACTACTTGGGCCTAGACTTGATTCTCAACCCTAAGAATGTCCATGGACTCCCGCAATGCTCCATCCATCTCGTGAGCTAAGGCATCCATGGCCTGCTGACTAACTAGTTCGGCCACGTTGGCCTGACTAACACCCTCCTCCTGTGCCGGAATATCATCTGGTATTGGCATCTCCTGCCGTCTAGGCCTATCACGCCTACCACCACCACATCCTGACATCCTAATAACGGTAATGAAAAAGATTAGCACATTTACAAATGTGCCGAAGGTAACTCACTCATGTCCTAATGCAATGGACAACAGTAAATCACTCCATGTAAGCATGTAATCACATAAACACCTATGAATTTCCTTCCTAGATAATGACCGTCCCATGCGTTACTAGAGTTTCAATTAGAAACAACAGTGATCAAGTGCTCTTCTAATAGGATTTCCAGAAACCTGTAGACCCAATCAATATCTTAGGAACTAAATCTCATACCCATAGAATCATATAAGCATGTTACCATATGAGCATACAATACATACTAATGTCTCAATTATGTGAGACAAGTCCGTTGTGGTGCTAATCGTTCCCACGTACTCAAAGTATTCAAACCCGATACGCTCTGATACCAAGTTGTAACGCCCCCAAATTACTACAATAAATCCAATCTTTAAAACAGAATGTTGACAGAAATAATATGCTTTCATTTATCAAAGTTCGTATTACAAAAGATAATACACGCAGTATACATTCATTAATATTCATCTTGAATTTATAGCATGTACTACCAGCTAATAATCAACAAAAATAAATACCATACTGTAGACGTCCCCGAACGTCCCGGGAGGGAGAACCCCCGTTCTGTTCATATTGGGTTCACTACAGTTCAGGACTCTCAAATTGTCACGGTTCTTAATCTGAACCAAAGAGTCCAAATCCGGCAAATCGTTTTGGAAAAAAAAAATTAGAAAAGAAGTGCCAAACATGGACTGCTTTGCCAGATACAGAGTCGCCACCTAAATATTTTATTTTGGGAAATTTAGGAAACCCTGACTCGGTGTCAAAGGCCACGTGTCCGTCATCACCAAAGTTGCCTCGGCTCGGGAACTTGGGTACGATTAGGGAAGGTCAGCTATGAGCACCCCCTCTCGCCCGATCAAAGATCGGCCTCTACTAACCGTGATATCTTGTTTTGAAAACATTATGCGTTCTTATTCCGATTATTAGCCTAGATTTACTATGTGATGCGCACAACACAAAAGTATAGACTGGATCGCCTGAATTGGAACAAAACATTTCATGTTTGTTTTGAAAATGGTCTGCTACTCGTAAGTGGGCTAAAATGCAGATTTTGCCACCTTCGAGTGGGCTTAGAAAACATGGTTTTGCCACTATCTAGTGAGCTTAAAACTCACAGTTTTAATGCATTATTCCAATTCAGGTAATTCAACCTGCACCCACAGGCATCCAAGCAGTTATATCATATAAGCAAATAGCCTCATGGTAAGCATGCTGTCATGGCAACACTCACACGTATGCAAGGATGCTAAAGCGAAAAGACTTACAGAGTACTCCAAGCCAAAACAAAAGCTATGTTAGAAATCCATGCATGGTCCTAATTATATAGAAATGCCTAATGTAACACATGCAGGAATGCAACTACAGTATGCTCAGCTATTCTAAAATGACATGTGAAATGCTACAGCTAACACGTATTCAATTTGGGATTGAAATACAAATGCAGTTTGTATGATGTGCCGAGCCCGGTGCATGCAAAACGAATGAATGTATGCAAACATGCTATCATAAGTATGCTAATTGAAACATGCCCTAAACTAACCATCGAAAGCTAGTAAATAAAAGGGAAGAAAGACGTGGGGTTGGAAGACATACACACACTCACGCACACTTATTACACAATTGCCCTCGCTCGGAGGGTCTGAATAATATTACACAACCAAATGAATACTGCTAAATTAATTATTACAGAACTCCTAATTAATTAACGAATTAAATATAGAAGGAAGATGGCCGTAGCGCTGCCTTGGAATGCCCGAATGGTGCATGCTTGACTCGTCTCGCTCGGAAACTCGCTACCATAGCACTGTTGCCTCTGTTTACACTGCCCTGCTCCTCTGAAAATTTGCACAAGTCCCAGGGATGCTTCTATGAACACTGGGGAGCATCACTGACCAAGTGGGAACACCACCGGCCGAAAGGAATGGTCATCGACCATTGGTTGAGCCACCGGCTAATTGTATTTGGTCAGTCGGCACTCCAAGTAGCCGGCCGGCTATTTCTTCTTGTAGAATCCTGCAGTTGACAGCAGCAGAGGGCAAACGGTGTATGGCATGGAATTTTCAAACAAATATGAGCATGGCTACACTCCCCATCATGCAATGGACTCAAGGGAGCATGACCCTCGGCCCTCGGGCCATCAATTATGCATTTTGATGCATGATGGCCTAAGAGACCAAGTTTGCCATTCAATGTAAAATGCATGCAACAAAAGAGATGAATGCCAACACCCTATCATATTGAGATCAAGGGCGTCAGCGACCGAGGATTGAGACGTGTTACGTCACTTGGAGTATGAACACTCTCAATCCTCATGCTTGGTTTGACACCCCAAACCAAGCAATGCAATGCATGTATACAGACATGGCTCAAGAATGCAACATGAGGCTAAGATGCAAAACATGCCAAATGCAATGCAATCTATTATGCAAGCATGCAATGTGCTAATCATGCAAGAGGCAATACAATGCAATTTAACATGTGATGCAAACATGGTACAATGCAAGCATGCAATGAGAGGTAACAAGTCAAACATACAACTATGTACAAGAATGGACTTAGACTGAAATGGGAGGCCTCAGCCACACCCTAAAACAGTGGCCAAAAGGGTCAAAAATGGCACAACTTATGCATGCAAGCATGCACACACCAAGGCCTATCATCTAAGCATGGAAGGGGACAACTCTAAGCATACTTAAAGGCAATATGCTTGGACATTAAACACTCATGTTAAACTCTGAAAAGCATGCAAAAGACGACACCAAGACATGCTAGGGAATGGATGCAAAATAAAAGGTATTCAAGGCCATAAAAGAAAGCATTGCTCAACACCTACCCCAAGCAAACATGGCATGAACTAAGCAACCCAAAACAGAGTTTTTATGCATCAAAATATGCCCCAAAACCCACTGATATGGCAGCCCCAAAAACTTAAATACATAAGCATGCACAATGCTCATTTCAAGGCACAAAAGGACACCTCTTCAAGGCATGAAAAGGGTGATGGATACCAACATAGAAACATGGATTAGGGACTGAAATGGCATGTGAAATGACTCCAAATCATTGAAACAACCCAACTAAAACATGCTCATGACTCACACCCTCAAGGCTCACAAGCCAAAATACAAAGGGGCTATACCAAACATGGTAAATATGATCAAATAAGCTCCCAACAGACCTTAAGCATGGTAAGACATGGCTAAGAACTTCACAAAGTTAGGCCAAACCATGAGAGCATAGTAGGTTAAATGCATGATGCACTTTTAAGCATAACGGGGGAATACAAAGCAAGTATATTGTGCATGCAAGGGACCTTTAATCCGACCAAAAACAGAGGCATAATATGACCCAATAACACCCAAAAACCTCTGGAATGAAGCCAAGAACAACTAATCATACATGCTACCCTTATGGGCCAAAAACGCAAACAAAAGAGAGACCAAGGGAGAGGGGTGTCCCTCCCCTATGAAATACTTCAAAACCCCTTCTTCACCACTGAAATTCCATTGGATTTCAGTGGTGAGAAGGACAATACACAAAAGTCCCCAAAGCTTATCAAAGAGAGCACACAAAGGGCCAAACAAGGCCTAAGAGGGGGAGATCGACCCCAAACAACAAAATGACCTTAATGAAGTATCTTAAGCATGCAAATACAAGACCTTTTTTAGCTATACACAAAGCTCAAATCAGTATGCAATGCAGGTCAAAAGCTAGTGCAAGATTGGAGAATCTAAAGCAAAAGTGTTACCCTTGAAGAACACCTCAAGAACAGCAAGTCCAGACACCTTCTTCTGATCAAAACCAGCTCAAAACCTCAAGAATAAACCCTCAACACCTCCCAAAGTTGAAGTATGGTGTAATGGTGTGTGTCTTAGTGCAAAAGTAAGAACAAATCACCCTTTTAGGCCCTCAAACACACACAAATGAAGAGAGAAAGGGAGATATAGAGAGAGAAGATGTATGTATCAGAATATATATGTTCTAGGTCTGATTTTGCTGAACCAAAACCAAGGAGAGGGTTTGTCTCCTTATATAGACCCTCAAAGGTGCTAAACTTCCAAGAGAAGCTAAATAAAAGGATCAAGGCTTCTTCAAGAAGCCAAGGCAAAGGGGCCAAGGCTTCTTGAGGAAGCTGAGGCAGGGTTCAAGCTTCTTGAGGAAGCTAAGACAAAGGTCCAAGCTTCCTCAAGAAGCTAGACCAAAAGGGTGCAAAAGGGGCAAAACAGCCACAGATGTGCACGGGGGCAGGGTTTGTGCATTCCAGCTGGCACAACTGGCATGCACCATGCCTGAAAAAGGCAAAAAGGTGGTACCGGCCAAAATTGAGGCCATCGGCTAAACAGGTGGTCGGCCGGCCACACAAAATGCCGACCAGCCAATAGACTATTTCACCAATGGCCGGTAGCCTCAAAACATAGCCGGTGGCCTCAAGCCATGGCCGGTGGGTATCAGGGGTAGCTAGCAAGTTACTCTCTACCCTTAGGTGCAAAAACAAACAAGTCCTAGGAGTAAAACCAAGCACAGAACAAGTAAGTCGAGAGATGCTAAGGCAAGGTGCGTAGCCAAGACCTCCGGGAACTTAAAACAAACACGAACATGGATGATCACCGAGTGTTCAAGCGATGACGTCTAAGTCCTAAGGACGGTCAAAAATAGGGTGTCTACACATACGGGCTTCCACCTTCCCAAGACATTGCATGGTTACAACAAAAGAGAGCGTCATAAACTCTATACATATAAAGCCCTCGACTTGAATAAACATTAAGTACAAATCGACAAAATATAGAGCATCCAGCTCCTATGTTTTCCCAAGCTACGTCCTTGGAGAAAGCATGTCATCGGTACCTAAAAATGGTTTCCCAAAGTAGGGTGAACCCAAAGCCTAGTACAAACAATCTAACACAGTATATGAGAATTAACAAGATATAAGTGTAATGCACATTTTCATTGTCCTACAACAAAATCTTTAAAACTTTTTCCAAAACCATGGTATACCAAACTTACATTTCATTCCCGTCATTTCGGTTCAATAGATACATCCACAACATTTAATCCACCCAACAGAGGATACACCTCATAGGTTTCCAACAAATTAAAATCAATCACACCATACATTCACTTCTATTTGCCATTTTATGGAAATTTCGTCCGCGGGAATCGGCACCCATGTATACAAATGGTTTTCGGAACTTTCACCCTAAACACACTGGCCAACTTAGTTTAATGGAGTCCATCATCTTTCTTCTTCTCAAAACATGGAGTTCATTCCCTTTCTCCTCCCAAATATCATATATATGCAATGTATATCATTCATAATCATATTCACTGATAATGGTTAAAGAATTAGTTTCAATTCGCCTAATCCACATACAATGTCTACAACAATCATGACTATCCTCCACCGATAGCCCAAAACAATTATCTCTAAACAGATATACAATCTTTATAACAGATAATTCATTAAATTTCCATAGGTGAGTGATTAAACAAATCTAACAACACAATTCATGTATGCATCATCCCAATTTCACATTCCCGATACCAATTTAATTATTTGTACAAAATAACTAGCCAAGATATTTTAAGGCAAAACTCCCCATTTTCCAAATATCAATCCAAAGACCAAAATCCTCATATCCAAACCTCATAATAATTTATATAACACTCACATAGAAAAACCCTCTTTTCAACCTTGAACCCAAATCCTAGGTTTGCTCAAAACATTTTCAAATCCCACCATTTTCACACAACGACCTATAACCAAGTTAAAACCCATATTAAGGTGTAGAGAGTCCCTACCTCTAGTTTAGAAGACTAATGGAGCAAGCATGAAACTCCAATGACACTGAAACCAAATTTCAATCGGTTCAAAGTGAAGCTCCCAAGATGCCTTACCCTTTTTCCAAAGATACTAGGGCGAAGAGATCAACGAATCAAGGAGAAAAAGTAGAGAGAGAGTATTTTAGAGAGATAAGGTGTCAATTTAGGGTTTTTAGAAGAAAATATTGATAAAAGTGATGTAAAAAGTCATTTTTGCGATCTGATATACGCACAGTCCACTCGAGCAGAAGAGTTGATGCTTGAGTGCGTAGACACCCCATTTTTTACGGCCCTTACGACTTGGACGCCATCACATGCACACCCAATGATAAGTGTAAATGCTTGTCCAGTGCTCGATGTCCTCAGCAGAAAGTTGTAGCTTTGAGCCTTTCAAACCCTACACATCTATTGTTCTGTTTTTGGACCAAACCCTGTGCTTTTAAAGCTTGCAGCTCTTGGTGGTCTGCCAGCCACCCTTATGGGCTGCCGGCCATCACCTGATGTGGCTTGTCGGCCACCAGTTTCTTTTGTAGGTATTTTAGGCCAGTTATGCAAGCTGTTTGCACAGATGCATGCATTTGCACACACGTGTAGGGTTGGATGTCCTTGTAGAGAAAACATGTTTTCTATATATAGGAGCCCCCTTTCTCATGTTTTAAGGTTAAAAAATTTTGAGATCAAAAATTTTTCTCTCTCTTTCTCTCTACCAAATCTCTACACTTTTGCCTACAATTCCTTAATCTTTGCCTATACACCTTTAACCAAATCTTCTCCTCTTTGAGCTAAAGTATCTTTGAGCTTGATTTGAACTCTAGAGGGTGTTGTTTGCTTGGTTTTGCTGCTTGAATTGCTTCTTCTCTTCAAGAGGTATAAAGCTTTGTCCTTTTACTTGCTTTTTCTACTATTGTACTTGTTGATTTCCAACTAATTTTGGGCTGTAAAACTTCTGTATTTTTGGGCTGAAACTTGGGTCCTGAGGCCATTAAAGGTTGAGCGGTGGTTCACCTTTCTTTATACCTTATTTTGGAGGCCTTAGCCCTTGTGTTTCACACCCTTTTACTATATTTTTTCAAGCTTTTAAACACTGATTTTCAAAGCTATTTCAGTGGCCAAAATCATGTTTTGAATTTTAAATTTGGAGGGGTTAGCCTCCCCTCCTTGTGTCTTGTTTACTGGCCTAGTTTGTGCCATGTTTTTGCATATTAATCTAGTTACTTTTAGCTTATTTCCAACATGTTTTAGGGTTGTATTAGATCTGTTTTAGCACTATTTGGGGCTGTTGGTTGCATTTAAGCTTTGTTTTGTATGCTTGTAGTGTAATAGTCCTCATGAGTTTGGTGTTCTAGGCCTTAGACACCTTCTCCTTTGAGTTGATAGCATTTGTTTATGCTTTTCTCACACATTTTTAGAATTAATAATCTCTGCAACCTCCCTCCTTTCTTGGCTTTTGTTTTGTTTTGAAAGTGGTTTAAACTACTTGTTTGTTAAATGCATGAGATTGAGGTGCCATGCTTAATGGTTTAATCCCTTAGGAGGTTCATTACTAATGGTATGATGTCTCTTTCATGCCTAAAACAAATTTTGGTTTGAGCCCTCTTTCCATTAGAGGACTTAATCTCACCCTTTGGACTCAATTGATTAAAGGATGAAAAGGTAACTAAAATGAAATAACTAAAACTTCGAATTAAAAGTGAGCAAGATAATAATTTGGTTGTGTTCAATCGGACATTAATTGAACATATGGAAACTTGAACCATTTCATACTCATTAGTGATGAAATGATTCAAGGTTCCAAGGTCACTACTTCCCTTGATCTTCCATGATAGGGAGGTGGTATGAGTCATGTTTTGTTGCATTTATTGAGCTTGCACACTTGGTTTTATAAGCCATCATGTAATGAAATTGCATCCATTGATGGTTTGTGAACCGAACTTGCTACTCCTTTGATTTGCTCATGAAAAGGAGGGGTGAGTGGTGCAAACAAGCCCTTGAAATACCCTGTATATGCTCTGTTTGTCCTCTGTTACAACTAGTAGAACTGAGCAGTAGTGGCCGTCAGGCCACTTTCCATGGTCGGCCGGCTATCACTGGTGGCTGGCAACCTTCATCACTGGCCGGCCGGCGACTGATGCAAAATTCAACAGTGTGTTCCTTTGGCAAAGCAAAGTCATTCTGGAAATGGGCAACAGTTTGTGTGTTATTTTGTGCAATAGAGGTTCTCCGGAAGCAAAATGGTGGTCTTTTCAAGTGGAAACCAAGCATGCACATGGACATCCCTCATTTCCTAAGGCAAAGTAGTTAGTTGTTTAGTTTAATTAGTTAGTTAGCTAGTTATTCAATTTTGTCATTAGTTAATTAGCTAATTAGTTAATTCATTTGTTGTAATAATTAGTTAAGTAGTTTAGCTATTTATTCATTTCGGTTTGTAATAATTAGCTTAATTAGCTTAGCTTTAATTAGTTAGTTAATTAGCTAGTTTATTCATTCGGACTCTCCTTCGTGAGAGTGCAATGTAATAACATGTATGTCTTCCAACCCCACGTCTTTCTCCCTTTTATTTAACTACTTATGATGCTTAGTTTAGGGATATCATGTTTCAATTAGCATTCTCCATGTTTGCATCCATTTGTCTTACATGCACCGAGGCTCGGTTCATCATTCTAACTGCATTGTTAGTTTAATACTTCTTTGAATATGTGTTTAGACCACATGTTATCAAATTGTTTCATATGCCATGTTAAGTAGCCGAGCCTATTTAGTTGCATTTTTGCATGCATTGCATTAGTCATGTCGCATAGTTAGGAAGCATGCATTTTTTAACTTGTATCTCTTTTGGCTTGGAGCACTAGGTGAGCCTTTACTCACTTCAGCATAATCACATGTGTGTGATTGTTGCCATGTTTAGCATGCTTGCCATGAGGATAAGTGCTTAATTGATAAATTGCTTAAATGCCTGTGGATGAAGGCTTGTTGCTTGAATTGGAATAATTTGAGTAATGTTTATATGCGATCACTTTTTCAAGTGGTGCATATTTCGAAACAATTTTGCAAAACAAACATGACTCGAGATGTTCCAATTCTTGCAATTTAGTCTATACTTGTGTGTGCGCATCACATAGTAATACTAGCCTAAATAAACTGGAGTAAGACCACATAATGTACATAAAAATCATATCATGATTAGTAGAGGCCGATCTTTGATCGAACGAGTAGAGGTGCTCAAATGTATTCATGACCTTCCCCTCTCGTATCCAAGTTCCCGAGCTGAGACAATCTTGGTGATGACGGACACGTGACCTTTAGCACGAGTCATGGGTTTTCTAAATTTTCAAAAAATATTTAGGTAGCGACTCTGTATCTGGCAAAGCAGGCCATTTTTGACAATTTCATTCAAAATTGATTTTTCAAAAGATTTTCCAGATTTGGACACTTTTGTGTTTATTAATTTCACATTGCATTTGTGAGATGAGATCCAGAACTACGGGAGTCCGAACTGTGGGGCTTATTTCGAACTTCCAAAAAGGGGGCGCAAAAAACTCAAGCTACAGAGCCTCAGGCACAATAAGTTGTTCCGCTCGAGCGCAAGAAGAGGCCTCCTTGAGTGCAGAATACACACCTCCAGTACTTTTGCAGACAACAAACAAACCGCTCGAGTGCAAGAAGGGACACTTGAGCATAGAAAACGCCGCTCAAGCATGAAAAACACCCCTCCAATACTTTTGCAGACATGCAAAGTACTGAGAGTTTGCAAACCCGACTCGAGCGCAGAAAAGGCCACTCAAGCGGAGGACCAAAATTCTGGGCAACACAAGGTTTGAAAACTAAGCAACCAATCCATTCCAAGCACACTCAAAATGCCAAAATAACCAAATTTAAGGAGAAATAAAGAGGAAAAGGCAATGAGTAACACTTAGAAACCAGAAACCCGAGTTCGGACTACCACGAGCGTTGGTCAAAACCGGGATCGCTATAAACCACCCTATTGCACTTCAAACACTCATTAATTGACTCTCTTGCTCTGCAGCTAAGTCAGATACAATGATGACCGGTAAAGTATCCTGAGGCCCTAAAAAGGCATACTTGAGTGTGGCCAGGAGTGGCTTCAACTCAAGTGTAGGTGGTATGACTAAAAATGGTATGGTGGGCTCTCTAGACAGAAGAGAAAAGGACTCAAACCGGACTTTCCACGGAGGAAAATTCGGTGTAGGAGAAGAATCAAGTAAAACATTCACTTCCTTAACTGACCTGTCAATATCAAAATCCTTAAACCCAAAATGAGCTAAACAAGCCTCTAAAGGGTCCTCTACAAGAATGGAGGGTAAAGCCTCATTTACTGTCTTGCCCACAAAATCCATAAATAAGCACTTCTCTCTTTCATGGAGTTATTGGGATGCTTGGTAAACATTGAGTTTCACTTGCACATTCCCAAATGAAACATCCATAACCCTGGTACAACAATTAATGCATGCATTAGCCATAGCCAAAAAAGGTCTACTTAGGATCACGGGGATTTGTTTCCTAGAGCTGGCTACCAGTTCCATATCTAAAACCAAAAAATCAACAGGAAAATAAAACCTATCGACCTTTACTAGCACATCCTCAATCATGTCATGTGGCACTTTGAGGGACTAGTCAGCCAACTGGAGTGTGACAGTAATGGACTTCAGCTCGCCAAGCCCAAATTTCTTACACACAGACTACGACAATAAATTGACACTAGCCCCTAAATATAACAAGGTCCTATCAATGAAATGGCCCCCTATAATGCATGCAATGGTTGGGCCACCCGAGTCTTTAAGCTTAGGGGGTGTGTCACTCAATAAGATGGAGCTTACTTGCTCTGTGAGTATGACCTTTTGGGACACGTGTGTCCTAGATTTACACTTTTGCGTACAAAGGTCCTTCAAAAATTTGGCATAGGAGGGTACTTGCTTAATCGCCTCCAACAGAGGGAGGTTGATTTTTACTTGTTTAAAAACCTTCATCATTGCTTCCATGGATGTCGCTTTCTTAATAAAGGGGACGATGTATCAAGGCATTAGGAAAAGGGTGCCTTAGGCACATATGGTGCCTTAAACTCGTGTGAAAGACTAGGGACTAAATCATCCCCCTTATATGTTTCTCCCTCACCCTTGCTGTCATTGGGTTTACAACCGTAGTCACCCTTCTTAGCCCTAGTTGAATCAGATGCAACTGGCCGAGGCTCTAACTCCCTTCCACTCTTCAAAGTAATCACCGCTTGCACCTATTCATGGTGCTTTCCATTCACACTCGACCCCTTTGCCCCATATTGACCCTTATGGTTAGCCACAGTCTGACTTGATTATTTTCCCTCCTCTATCTTATTCATGTTATTAGCCATTTGACCTAATTGGGCCTCTAGCTTGGCAATTGAGTGAATATTGGAGTGAACTACTAGTGCTAACCCTTTAAGCTCTGAGAGAACTTCCAACACCTGAGTCTCAAAGGCTGAGTTGCCTTAAGGAACAGACAGAGGTTGTAATTGCCGGTAATGTTGTGGTGGTCGATAGGAAGATTGGTTGGCAAAATTATTAAAATTCTGCCTTGGTGGTGGAGGGTTGTACGAAGTGCCTTGTGAAGGAGGTCTCCATGAAAAATTAGGGTGATTTCTCCATCCCGGGTTATATATGTTAGAATATGGATTGTTACCCAATTTGGAGAATCTTTAAGCCGCATTCACATGCTCTTAGACTAATTTCAGAAATTATGATGCTGAAGGGCACACACTCAAGTCATGAGCAAGGCTTGCACAAATAGCACATGGCTCGTGAAATTAAGGCTGAACTTACTGTGCAAGGGCATGTCCCGAAACTAATAATTGGTCCATTTTGTGAGACAATGCCTTTACTTGTTGGGCTAACTCTAGGTTTTGCCCTACCTCATAAAAGTCCCATCTTTTCGAGGCTCCAACTACATGTTGCCAGACTTGTCGGGCTGCAGAGGCATGGTAAAGGGAATTATCACTTAGGTTCTCAAATAATTGACAAGCTTCGACGTCAGTTTTCATCATGAATGTCCCACCATAAGAAGAATCCACCATTTGGCGATGAGGCTCAATTAAGCCATAGTAAAAGGTCTGAACAAGTTGTAAATCAAGCACTTGGTGGTGGGGGCACTGTTGGAGAAGGTCACGAAGTCTTTTCCATGTTTCATTGTAGTGATCCAAGTTTTGCCACTTCACTGAATATGTCGGGGATCGAGCTTCTTGGTCAGCTCGCGGGGGTCCAAAGGGCAGTGCCCCTTGATGGGTTCAAGGGCAGCGCCCTAGCAGGAATCGAGCTGCAGCGCCCCTTGGAGGGTCCTAGGGCAGCACCCTGGCAGGGTTGAGGGGCAGCGCCCTCGAAGCAAAAATGCAAAATGCATTAGATGTTGCTTGTCCGCTCAAGTGGCCGTTTATGCGCTCGAGCGGAGAATGTTTGGTTTCAGAAGCTTGACCTGTCTGCAAAAGTACTGGGAAAGTGTATTTGACGCTCAAGCAGGGCTTTCCACGCTCAAACGGACCATGTTATATCAGTTCGTGAATCTAATATTTCAAATCACTTTTGTATATCTCTCTCTCTTTAAAAACCCTTTCCTCTCCCTTCTCTCTACATTTCCCTACGCCAAATTGGATCAAAACCTTGATTTCTCAAGATCCATAAGATTTTTACCATAAGTTCTTCATCAAAGTTGGTTAACTTCATGAGGGCTTCGTTGTGTGCGGTGAAGATCGAGTTTCGACACCGTTGATTTTGGGGGTTTCATCTCATTTCTTCTTCAAAACTTGAGGTAGGGATTTTCTTAGAGTTATATAAATATATATTTGCAAGATCTATATGATTTTCGAAATCATCTTTCGATAGCTTTGAAAATTGATTGTTGATTCAAGAAGTTGAGCGATTTTGAAAGTGGGTTGGTCTCTTGTTCTTTTAAAATGATCTTATGGGTTTTGATCTTTGTTGATTGAAGAAAATATGATTTTTGGAAAGTTTTCTTTCAAAAGATTTGAGTTGCATAGTTTTGGTGAGAAAACCTAGAATTTGGGAATTTCTTTAAAAGAGACTGAAAATTCATGAATGGTATTGTTATATTTATTTTGTATGTCAAAATAAATGGATATTTAGAAAATTTCTTATTCATATTTATATAAATGATGAATTTCAGGAAATATGTGAATTGTTGTTCATTTTGGAAATTATTGTTCAAAACGTTGAAATAGTCTTGAAATGACTAATTGTTGAGGATACTTGAGAAGAGGGAATTGTGTTATTCCTTAGATGATGAATTGGAATAACAGTACCGATAGCCCAATACAGATATTTCTAGACAGATATACAATCTCATGACAGATAATTTATCAAAAATTTCCAAAGATGTAAAGTATTACATACTCAATTCCACCATCTATTCCAACACTTGCTCAATTTCATGTTTATCCCACCCATTTCAATTATTTATATAAAATCATTATTAGTCATTTTAGGGCAAAAATCCCATTTTCCAAATATCAACCCAAACATCAAAATCAACCATTTTAACCCAACATAATCTCATTTTCACAACCCATATTCATTTATTTCGTATTCAACAACAATCCCTCTTTCCAAATCATACCCAAACCCTAGGTTTGCTTGAAACACCCCCAAATCACATCATTGTTACACAAGAGACAAATAACTAAGCTAAATATCATATGAAGATGTAGAAAAGATCCCTACCTCAAAGGAAGAAGATGAACCAAGCAAGAGTGAGACTCTAAGAACAATGAAACCCACTTTTAATCTGATCAAAATGCAGATCATGATGCACTATACCTTTTTCTCAAAGGCACTAGGGTGAAAAGGTCAATGAATCTTGATGAAATCGAAGAGAGAATATGAGTTTTAGAGAGAGAAGGTATAGATCTAGCTTTTTCGAAAGTTTTAGAGAGAGAGAGATATGAAAAAGTGATTCAAAATGTCATCTTCACGGACTGTTATACACGTAGTCCGCTTGAGCGTGGAATGTGACGCTCGAGCGTCAGACACAAGGTTCCGCTCGAGCGTGAAAAGTGAAGCACGAGCGTAGGATACGCATTTCCAGAAGTCTTACAGACGAGGGACCCCGCTTGTGCATGAGACTGGATGCTCAAGCATCCAATGCATTCTCCCAATATTTGCAGAACTACAAAAATACTGAAAGTTGACAAATCCCGCTCGAGCGCAAGAATGGTCTCTTGAGCAGAGGAGCAAAATTTGTGAAGCCCGCTCGAGCGCAAGAATACTCGCTTGAGCGGAAGTGCCAAAATCTGGGCATAATAGGTTTGGAAATACAAGCAACCAATCTATTCCAAACGCACAACTACAACCCGAAAACCAAAATAAAGGTGAGAGAAGGGAAACAAGATATGAATAACCATTCTAAACCATACCAATCCGAGTCTGGAATACAATAGATAACGAGTCAAAACCCAAATCGCTATAACCTCCCCCCTTAAGGAATTTTGTCCTCGAAATTACAAATCAAGTTCAAAATCAACATTAGACTATTCACAACAACGCCATTCCCACAAATTCAATACCATGACCCATTCTCCGGTCATCCATTCTCATCAACTCGATACACAAGTCCCACATTAACATCAAAATTCCCAATTTCCCAAACATTTACAATGTTTAACCAAAATCCAAATTCTCAAAATTTTTCATAGCACATACAATGCTTCCAATAGTGACATAATACATATGATATTCCACATTCTCAAACATATATAATGTTTATAATAACTCATATTTTCAAAATGTAAACAACATATACAATGTTCTCACATTCTAGCAATTATAATCGTAATGTAATACATGTACCCCAAAAAGTTGTAGCGGCAATGCCAAATGATAGGCAACCTCTCCAATCTGCTCAAGGATTTCAAAAGGCCCAATGAATCGAGGGGACAACTTCTCGCTCTTCTCAAATCTCATCAAACCCCGCCTAGGTGATATTTTTAGAAAAACGTGATCTCCTGCCTCAAAAAACAAAGGTCTCCTCCTACGGTCGGCATAACTCTTTTGACGACTCTGAGCCGTAACCAACCTCTTACGAATAAGTACTACCTTCTCCGTCGTTTCCCGAACTAACTCTGGGCCTAACAAAGGTGCATCAGCCACCTCGGCCTAACATACCGGGGATCTACACGGTTAGCCATACAAAGCCTCAAATGGTGCCATGCCAATACTTGATTGGAAACTGTTGTTATAGGCAAACTCCCCTAAGGGCAAGTGCCTCTCCCATAACCCTTTAAAACCAAGCACACACCCTCGAAGCATATCCTCAAGGATCTTAATAGTATGCTCGGACTGCCCATCAATCTAAGGATGATATGCAGTACTAAAGGTCAATCTAGTGCCCAAGGCACTCTGCAAACTCTGCCACAACTGAGCAGTGAAATGCAGATCTCTATCCAAAACAATCGTCACAGGGACCCCGTGCAACCTCACTATGTCCCTGATATACAAGTCAGCAAGATAGTCTACCGAATCACTTACGTGCATAGGAATAAAATGCGCTTACTTGGTCAACCAGTCAACTGCCACCCAAATGGCATCACTACCCCGTTGAGTCCTCGAAAGGCCCACAACAAAATCTATTGGGACATGCTCCCATTTTCACTTAGCTATAGGCAAGGGTTGCAATAAACCCGCTGGCCTCTAACGCTCGGCCTTCACTTGCTGACAAGTAAAACATTTTGACACAAACACGGCTATATCCTTCTTCATACCTCTCCACCAAAATTGGCAACTTGGATCATGATACATCTTTATGCCTCCCGGATGCACCGCAAGGCATGAATGGTGAAACTCTCAGAGTACTTCCTCTCGGCAAGACTCCGGCACGAACAAACGGTCACGGTATCTCATACTCTAGTCAGGATACACGGTTAAGCCTCTTTCTACTTCCCCACTAGAGATCTTCTCCCTGATGGTTTCTACCTCAAGATCACCCCTATGTGCTTCTAACACTCAGTTCACAAGTGTACATTGTGTAATCACAGAAAACAAGGCCGCAGATTCAACGAACTCGCCAAGGTGCAAGTCAAACTCCCCAAGAGTGCCCAGCATCTCCCATTCCCGAATGGTGATATAAGCCACACTACTAAATGATTTCTTACTCAAGGCATCGACCACAACATTGGCCTTCCCCGGATGGTAATGCAACTCAAAATCATAATCCTCTATGAACTTCATCCACCTTCTCTGCCTCAAGTTCAAGTCTTTCTATGTAAATAGATACTTCAGACTCTTATGATCGGAAAACACCTCAAATTTCTCACCATACAAATAGTGCCTTCAAATTTTCATGGCAAAAATCACCGCTCAAACTCTAAGTCGTGAGTAGGGTAATTCCTCTCATGTGTTTTCAACTACTGTGAGCCATAGGCCACTAACTTTCCCTCTTACATCAAAACACAACCCAACTCTTCCCAAAAAGCATCACAATAAACTGAATAACCCACACCCCTCTCCGGAATAATTAAGACTGGGGCAGTGGTAAGTCTAACTTTAAGCTCTTGAAACGATTTCTCACAAATCTCATTCCACACAAACTTAACTCCCTTCCTCGTCAGTCTAGTTAACAATGAAGCTAATTTAGAGAATTCCTTTACGAATCGACGGCAATACCCGGCCAACCCCAAGAAACTACGAATTTCAAAGGCATTCTTAGGCTGTACCCAATCTTGTACTGCCTCTATCTTGGATGAATCTATAGTCACCCCTTCCCCGGATACCACATGCCCTAAGAACTTAATATCTTTCAGCCAGAATTCACACTTTTCAAATTTAGCATACAACTTATGGGCTCTAAGCAATTCAAGCACTACTCACAAGTGTTCCTTGTGTTCCTCCTCGGAGGGTGAATAAATCAAGATGTCGTCTACAAAGACAACCATAAAACGGTCTAGGAACTCATGGAAAATCCGGTTCATCAGATCCATAAACACTGCTGGAGCATTAGTTAGCCCAAAAGGCATCACTAGAAACTCATAATGGCCATACTGCGTACGGAATGCCGTCTTCGGGATATCCTCCTCCCTTACCCTCAACTGGTGGGGTAACCCGATCTCAGGTCTATGTTAGAGAAACAACAAGACCATTTAACTGATCAAACAGATCATCTATACGAGGCATTGGATACTTGTTCCTAACAGTAATCCGGTTCAACTTTCGGTAATCGATGCAAAGTCTCAAGGCTCCATCTTTCTTTTTAGCAAAGAGGGCCAGCGCTACCCAAGGTGAAGTACTAGGGCGAATAAAACCCTTATCTAATAACTCCTGGAGTTGAACCTTTAAGTCAGTGGGTGCAAACCAATACGGAGACCTAGAAATCGGTGTCGTGCCAGGCACTAAATCAATAGAGAACTCAATCGCTCGGTGAGGTGGTAAACTAGTAAAGTCCTCGGGAAAGACATAGGGATATTCCCAAACCACCCTTGGCAACTCAACCCGGCCTTCATCACACTCACTTCTCAAGAAGCTAGCAAGAAAACAACTAAGCTCACTCCACCCACGCAAATCATATACCGGTGATAAGACTCTATCCACCTAGTCCTCCAAGAAAAAAAAAACAGTCACCGCTTAAGGTACATACAGTAAGCCTCTGACGGTAGCAATCTGTAACAACCCGATATGACAATAACCAGTCTATACCCAAAATAACGTCAAAGCTAGACATGTCATGTAAAACAAATGCAAATGGAAATCGATGACTGGCGACCTCTATGTCACAATCCCAACACCCCTGTTTCAAGATGACCTCACCACCAATAGGTGACTCTACACAAATGGGAGATGTTAACTGTGCCAACTCCAACCCTAAAACCGATGCAAATGCAGATGAAATAAATGAATAGGATGCACTCGTATCAATCAACACATTGGTAACTGAATTGCAAAACAAAAAGGTACCTCTCACTATAGATGAAGCCTGTACAAGATCTGGCACAGTAACAACATATACATGCTCCGTTGGCCTTTGATCTACCTGCTCACCCCTAGGAGCATAAGCCTGCTACACTGACTGAGCTGAAGAAGGTCCCTAATTGGCCCTCAAGACCTGTGCTGACAATGCTGGCTAGTGACGCTGTGTCTGTCTCGAACCAGACGCACCAGATGTGCCACCCAATTCTGGGCAAAACCTCTTCAGGTGCCCCGCCTGACCACACTGAAAGTAGGTGGGCGGCTGTCCTCTACCCTAACTCTGGCCATGAGAACGAGCCGAAGACGATTCTGCTCGCCGCCCTCCTCTCCTCTACGGGCAAGCTAGAGACTTGTGGCCCAAATGACCACATTTGAAACAAGTCATTTCCCCCTGACCACCTCTCCCAGAACCCGAACTTGGCACTGGAAAGGTAGACCTCAAATGCATTCCCTGGGATGACTGGGAGTTAGAACCTATCTGTCTCTTACCATCTCCCTGACTATCTTGACTCCTCCTAGAGCCCCTCATCCTCTCCTCCTCTACATGCATGATAATCTCTAGACAGGATGCCGCCTTCATAAGCACCCATAGTCTCTAATCATGGACCCGGCCACTGGAAACATGAGTTTAGTCTTCATCTCTTCTCGAACTCCAGACAATGGCACTCCTCAGTCACCACCAACTCAGGCGCAAACCCGAACAAGCTAGTGAATGTGGCTCCAAACTCAGCCGTAGGTGTATTCTGCTACTTGAGCTGAGAAAACTGATCCCTCAACTTCTCCCTAATAGTGGGAGGTAAGTACTTATCCTGGAAGGCATCAACGAAAGCCTCCCAAGTTCCTCCAATGTGTCCCCGCGCATACTTCCACCATTGACCCGCGTCTCCCTATAACTAAAAGGACACCAAGGTCACTATCAAACCCCCGTCTTCAATGCCAAGCATCTCAAACATCTTCACTATTTGTTCAAGCTACTCATTTGCCTTCAATGGCTCCTTTGGGTCACCCACAAACTCGTCCAGATTCGACCAGAAGAATTCCCTCTTCAGAAAAGACGGCCCTACTTCAGCTACTTAGGCCTGGACTTGATTCTTAGCCCTAAGAATGTCCATGGACTCTCGCAAAGCTTAGGCCATTTCATAGGCTAAGGCGCCCATGGCCTGTTGACCTACTGGCTTGGCCACGTTTGCCTGACCAACCCCTTTCTCCTGTGCCGGAATGTCATCCGATATAGGCATCTCGTGCCCCCTAGGCCTACCACGCCTTCCACCTCGACCACGTCATGACATCCTAATACATTGGACAACAATAATTCACTCCACATAAGCACAAAATCACGTAAACACATACGAATTTCATCTCCGGATAATGACCGTCCCGCAGCATTGCTAGAGTTCCAATTAGAAATAGCTGTGATCAAGTGCCTTTCTAATAGGACTTCTAGAAACCCGTAGACCTAATCAATATCCTAGAAATTCAATCCCATACCCAAATAATCAGATAAGCATGTTGACATATAAACACATATCGTTCGCATTTAAGTCTCTAACAAGCGAGGCAAACCCATTGTGGTACTAACCACTCCCCACGTACCTAAAGTATTCAAACCTGTTATGCTCTAATACCAAGTTATAACACCCTCAAAATAGTACAATAAATATAACCCCAAGCATGCATAATTGATAACATAAATCAGAGTAAATAGTCCTTTCATTTCATGAAATTAATGATACAAAAGAGTTTAACATAAATAAACGCCCTATCGGCTTACACCTTTCCAAGCCTCGGCTTGGTTACAACAAAAGAGAGACTGGCTCTTACAAATAAGCCCTTGGCTATACGCAATATATATATATAATCAAAACAAGAAGCTCGTGCTTCCAAAAGTCCCTCCCTAGCTATTGTCTTGGCGGAGGCATGACCTCAATACCTGAAAAATGTTATCCCCAAATAGAGTGAGCCACAGCCTAGTAGGAATCATCTAACACGGTATATGAAAGTTAGCAAAGGTATAAGTACACTACGCATATACAATGTTAATGATAGAACATTCACATTTTATATAGTCATTAGTTACTAAATTCAGTCCTTAATCCATTTCTATTCAATTCATTTCATTACATGAGCCAATTTCATCATTCCTTTAACAATCCACATGAGACTACAACTCATAAGTTCTACAATCACATCATCAATGTATAAACATTCCAAACTTTCCGTTCACGGTTATTTCATCCACGAGAAACCATCAAACGAGACACATGTAAACGTAGGCTATACAAGCACTATAATTGCCATTTTACAAATATTTCGTCCGCGGGATCGGCACCCATGTATAATTTCAAGGACTTTCACCTAGGACACTCCGGCCAACTTAATTATAATGGAGTCCATCCTCTTTCTCCTCCCAATCAATCATTCATACATATGTAATGCATTTAAACACATAATCATACATAGAACACATGCCCTTTCCACTCCCAAATAACCATACATATATAATGTATATAAACATAGTCATATTCAATGACAACCACAAGAGATTAGTTTCAACTCACTTAATCCGCATGCAATTTGTACAATAATCATAGCTATCCTCCACCGATAACCCAATACAGATATTTTTAGACAGATCTATAATCTCATGACAGATAATTCATCAAAAATTTCCAAAGATGTAAAGTATTACATACTCCATTCCACCACCTATTCCAACACTTGCTCAATTTCATGTTTATCCCACCTATTTCAATTATTTGTATAAAATCATTATGATAGTCATTTTAGGGCAAAAATCCCATTTTCCAAATATCAACCCAAACATCAAAATCAATCATTTTGACCCAACATAATCTCATTTTCACAACCCACATTCATTTATTTCGTATTCAACAACAATCCCTCTTTCCATATCATACCCAAACCCTAGGTTTGCTTGAAACACCCCCAAATCACATCATTGTTACACAAGAGACAAATAACTAAGCTAAATATCATATGAAGTTGTAGAAAAGATCCCTACCTCAAAGGAAGAAGATAAACCAAGCAAGAATGAGACTCTAAGAACAACGAAACCCACTTTTAATCTGATCAAAATGAAGATCTTGATGCACTCTACCTTTTTCTCAAATGCACTATGGTGAAAAGGTCAACGGATCTAGTTGAAATCCAAAAAAGAATGTGAGTTTTAGAGAGAAAAGGTGTAGATCTACCTTTTTCGGAAGATTTAGAGAGAGAAATATGAAAAAGTGATTCAAAATGTCATCTTCACAGACTGTCATACCCGCAGTTCGCTCAAGCGTGGAAAGTGACCCTTGAGCGTCAGACACAAGGTTCCGCTCAAGCGTGAAAACTGACGCTCGAGTGTAAGATACGCATTTCCAAAAATTTTGTAGACGAAAGACCCCGCTCAAGCGTGAGACTAGACGCTCGAGCGTCCAATGCATTCTCCCAGTATTTGCAGAATTACAAAAATACTGAAAGTTGACAAATCCCACTCAAGCGGAGGAGCAAAATTTGTGAAGCCCGCTCGAGCGGAAGAGCCAAAATATGGGCATCACAGGTTTGGAAATATAAGCAACTTACCTGTTTCAAACGCACAACTACAACCCGATAACCAAAAAAAAGGGAAGACAAGGGAAACAACATATGAATAACTATTCTAAACCATACCAACCCGAGTTTGGAATACAATAGATAACGAGTCAAATCCGGAATCACTATATGATATACGCACAATCCGTTCGAGCGTCAGACAAAAAAAGTTGTTCTGTTCGAGCACAATAAAGGCCACTCAAACGCCAAGACACAACGAACGCTCACTGCTCGAGCGCAAGAATTCTCCACTTGAGCGTAAAAAACACACATCCAGTAGTTTTGCAGACAACAAAGCAACGCTCGAGCGCAGGAAAGGCTGCTCGAGCGCCCACCTGTTCGAGTGTAGGAAACACCGCTCAAGCATTGGAATCACTCTCCTAGTAGTTTTATAGACCTGCAAAGTATTGAGAGTTTGTAAAGCCAGCTCAAGGGCAATAATGGCCGCTCAAGAGGAGAAGAAGAAATTACAAAGCCCGCTCGAGCACAATAATGGTCTCTTGAGCGGAGGAGCAAAAATTATGGCATCAAAGGTTTGGAAAAACAAGCAACCAACATGTTCCAAACGCACAACCCCAACTCGAAAACCAAAAATAGAGGAGAGACAAGGGAAACAAGATATAAATCACCATTCAAAACTATACAAACCCAAGTCGAAATACAACAAGTGACGGGTCAAAACCGGAATCGCTATAACCTCTCCCCCTTAAAGAATTTTGTCCCCAAAATTACAAATCAGTTCAAAATCAACACTAGATCATTCATAACAATGTTATTCTCACAAGTTCAATACCATGACCCATTCTCCGATCATCTATTCTCATTAACTCGATACACAAGTCCCATATTAAAATGAAATTTAAAATTTCCCAAAACATTTACAATGTTTAATCAAAATTCTAGTTTTCAAAATCTTTACAATATATACAATGCTTCCAAAAGTGATACAACACCCACAATATTCCATATTCTCAAAACATATACAATGCTTAGATTGAATCCATGTTTCCAAAATGCCCATAACATACATAATGTCTTTACATTTCATTTACATAATGAAAATTTCAATATAAAATTAAACATCAACAAATATGTCTGGATATTTCTCTCAGACTTTCAATTCATGTTCCCAAGTTGTTTCCTCAACTCCATGATGTTTCCACAATACTTTAACCATGGGAATTGTCTTGCCACGCAAAACTTGATCCCGAGTATCCAAGACTCTCATTGGTCTCTCCTCATATGAGGCATCCTCCTCTACCTCTAAGTCGGTCCAATTCAACACATGTGATGGATTCGGGTCATACTTCTGAAGCATACTAATATGAAACATGTCATGAATCCCGGAAAGTTGTGCCGGTAATGCCAAATGGTAAGCAACCTCCCCAATCCGCTCAAGGATCTAAAAAGGGCCAATAAATCGAGGGGACAACTTCCCACTCCTCCCAAATCTCATTAAACCCCGCCTAGGTGATATTTTCAAAAAAGACATGATCTCCCACCTTAAAAGACAAGGGTCTCCTCCTATGGTCGGCATAACTTTTCTGGCGACTCTAAACCGTAACCAATCTCTTGCGAATAAGTACTACCTTCTCTGTCGTTTCCCAAACTAACTCTGGGCCAAACAAAGGTGCATCACCCACCTCGGCCCAACACACCAGAGATCTATACGATCATCCATACAAGGCCTCAAATGGTGCCATGCCAAAACTCGATTGGAAGCTGTTATTATAGGCAAACTCCACTAAGAGAAAATGCCCCTCCCATAGCCCTTTAAAATCAAGGACACAACCTCGAAGCATATCCTCAAGGATATGAATGGTACGCTCAAATTTCCCGTCAGTCTGAGGGTGATACACTGTGCTAAAAGTCAATCTAGTGCCCAAGGCACTCTGCAAACTCCGCCACAATCAAGGTGTAAAACGTGGATCTCTATCCAAAGCAATTGTTACAGGGACCCCGTGCAACCTCACTATGTCCCGAATATACATGTCAACAAGGAAATCTACTGAGTCGTTCACATGCATAGGTATAAAGTGCGCTGACTTAGTCAACTGGCCAATTACCGCCCAAATGGCATCACTACCCTGTTGAGTCCTCGTAAGACCCACAACAAAATCCATCGTGACATACTCCCATTTCTACTCAGCTATAGGCAAAGGTTACAACAAACCCAGTGGCCTTTGATGCTCAGCCACTTGCTGAAAAGTAAGACACTTCGACACAAACACTACCACATCCTTCTTCATACCTCTCCACCAAAACTGGTGACTCAGGTCATGATATATCTTTGTGCCTCCCGGATGCACCACAAGAAGCGAATGGTGAAACTCTTGAAGTACTTCCCCTCGGCAAGACTCTGGCACGACAAGACAGTCACATTATCTAACACTCGAGTCAGGATATACGCTCAAGCCCCTGTAGACACCCCATTTTTGACCGTCCTCAAGACTTGGACATCATTGTTTGAACACTCGATGATTATCCATGCTCGTGTTCGTTTTGAGTGCCTGAAGTTCTTGGCGGAGTGTCTTGCCTTCGGACCTCTCAACTTGTTTGTTTTGAGCTTGGTTGTGAACCAAGAGCTTGTTTCTTTGCTTCTGGGGAAGAGGGTGACCTATTGGCCAACCCTAAAACCCATCATCCATGGTTTGTGTCCATCGGCCATCAGTGGCAGCCAGTCAGCTACAATGATGGCCGGTCGGCCACCAATAATGGCCAGCGACCTTTTTTCTTCTTTTTAAGATATTTTGTGTGCCAGCTGTTGGTCACTGAAGCCATCATCCATACACGTGTATAGAGGGATGGAAACAAGCTTTTAGCTTGTTTTCCTAAATAAGGGGAGGTCCCTCCCCCTTTTGGAGGGTTGTGAAATTTTAGAAGAAAAATTTCCCTCTCTCTCTCTATATATATATATATATATTGTGTTATATTGTGCTTGAAAGTGAGTGTTCTTCACATATTTGCATACAACCCCCTTAGCCAAACATCTTGACCTTGGAGCTGAGATTCCTTAAGGCTTGTTTGGACCTCCTAAAGATGGTTTTGGCTCAGAACATTTGCTGTTTGTTGTTGTTCTTCAAGGGTAAGGCTTTACCCCTTTTGAAGCTTTGTTTCATTTACTAGTTTGGCTACCTTTCGCATGCTATTTTGGGCTAGTTGTCAACTACAAAAATCTCTATTTTTAAGTGTTTAAAATGGTAGTTTGAGGCCCTTTTGGAGTTAAGGGTGGTCCACCCTCTTTTGTGGTTTATTTGCTAAGCTTTGTGCCATACTCTAAAGCTCTTGGCACCATCTTTTTTTTGGCCTTTTAACCACTGAAATCCAGGGGATTTTTAGTGGTGAAAAGTTGGTTTTGAGGTCCTAAATAGGAGGGGGTGGCCTCCCATCCTTGTCTCTCTATGCCATGCCTAGTTAGCATTACAAAGTAGCATATTTTTGTGGCTTGTGTTAGCTTGTTTCAAGTATGTTTTTGTGACCTTTTGGACCTGCTCTAACTCTGTTTTTGGCTGGTTTGGCCATTGGTTGCTTGTTTCCTGCACTTGTAGTGTAATCTTGCTTACTAGCTTAACATGCCTAATGAGTTAGCCTATTTTTCTACTCTTTTGTGACTTGGTCTCAACATGTTTTTGCTACTGATTTAGCATGCTCTAACTTTGTCTAGAGTGGTCTTGGTCCTTTGAAGCTTGCCTTGCATGGTTGTAGTGTAAATCGCCTTGACTAGCTTTGAGTTTTAAGGCCTTTAACATGTTATGTATATGATGATTGCATGTTTTGGCATCATTTAGCATGTAATTTCAGTACATATAGCATAGTCACACTCTAACATATTCTACTCTTTCATCACTTTTGAGAGTTGTGCTCTATGCTTTGCTTATGAGCCTACATGCGAGCATGTTTTTCTTGCTATTCGAGCTTCAATTTCAGCATGTTGTAGCCTCTATTTTGGCATGATTAAGCTCTGTCCAGAGCTGGTTTGGTTGTTTATGCTTGATATTGCATGCTTCTAGAGTGGTGCTCTTTACTAGCTTAATGTATTTGGCTTTTGAGCATGTCTTGTATGGATTATTTGCATGATTTAGTGTCTTGAGCATACCATTTCAGCATTGAGAATCTACCACCTCCCTCATTTCTTCATCTTTTTATTTTCTTTGAGAGTTGGTTGGCCTGGAGATTGTGTTTAAGCTTGGGATTGAGGCTTGTGCTTAAATGGCTTTAACCCTCTTTTGAGGGTTCCTCCTAGTCAAAGGCATGGTCTCTCTTATGCCTTAAGCCTTTCTTTTGTTTGACCTCCTCTCCTTAGAGGACTTGCACATTGGACTTAACCAACTAAAGAATGGCTTGGTAATGAAAATGTGCAAACAAGAATCAACCAAGTAAAATATGCTAAGATAAGCATATGTGTGTTGCATTGCATGTGTTTGGATTGGACGTTAATCCAAACACAAGAAATGTGTGGCGTTTCATACTCAAAGTGATGAAACGTGTCACCTTTCTTGGTCGTCATCACCCTTGATCATGCATGATAGGGTGATGGCCATTTGAGTCTTATTTGTGCATTCACTAACATTGTACAAGCTTGGTCCTTGGGCTATCATGCATGGAGATGCTTGATTGGTGGCTTGAGAGTCAAGTGCTACACTCTTTTGAGCTTCAGAAATGATAAGGAGTGCAGTAGTACACACATTTGCTTGCAAATACATTGCCATGCCTCTATTTGCTCTCTGTTGCAGCAAAATGAGGAAATTCAGGGAAGCAGTACTAGCCGACCGGCTACCAAAGAAGCCAACCGACCATCAGTATTGGCCGATGGCCACCAATCTTGGCCGATCAACCATTAGTGTGTTCTTGAGATCAAACAGAAGCAATCTAGAGGTTAGCACAATTTTCAGAGGTCCAAAGATGTGTAAACAGAGGCATCTAGAGGCAAGGTGGTGGATTTTCGGAAGGACGCAATCGAGCATGCACATCTCCCTCGCTTCCCGAGGCCATTCATTTGAATTGCTTAGCTAATTAGTTCATTAGCTTAGTCGTTTCATAATTAATTAGTTAAGTGTTTAATTAATTAATTCGGTTTGTAATTAATTAGCTTAGTGTAGCTAGTTATTCAATTTGGTTTTGTAATAATTAATTAGCTAGAATAGTTAATTAGTCGGTTTGTAATAAATAACTTAGCTTAGATTAGCTTAGTTTATTTATTTGGACCCTTCTTCGAGAGGGCATAATGTTGTAATAAAGGTGCGCGTGTGTGTGCATATCTTCCAACCCCACTTCTTTCTCCTTTTTAGTTAACCGCTTACGATGGTTAGTTTAGGGTCATTTTTTATTAGCATATCTTATGCTTTGCATGTTTGCATCCATTCATTTGTCTTGCATGCACCGGGCTCGGCGCAATATTCAAACTGCATCGTATTTCAATACTTATTTGAATACGTGTATCAAATTGTTGCATTCATATGCCATCTTAGATAGCCGAGCCTATTCAGTTGCATTATTACATGTGTTGCATTACGCATTTTGCATAGTTAGGAGCATGCATATTTCTAACTAGCTTTTGTTTTGGTTTGGAGTACACTGTAAGTGTTACGCTTTAGCATACTTGCGTGAGTGTGAGTTGAGATGCTTGATTGGTGACTTGAGAGTCAAGTTCTACACTCTTTTGAGCTTGAGAAATGATAAGGAGTGCAGCAGTACACACATTTCCTTGCAAATACACTGTCATGCCTCTGTTTGCTCTCTATTGCAGCAAAAGGAGGAAATTCAGAGAAGCAGTGGCCGATCAGCCACTAGCACTAGCCGATCGGCTACCAAAGAAGCTGACCGACCATCAGTACTGGCCGATGGCCACCAATCATGGCCGATCAACCATTAGTGTGTTCTTGAGATCAAACAGAAGCAATCTAGAGGTTGGCACAATTTTCAAAGGTCCAAAGATGTGTAAACATAGGCATCTAGAGGCAAGGTGGTGGATTTTTTGGAGGATGCAATCGAGCATGCACATCTCCCTCGCTTCCCGAGGCCATTCATTTGAATTGCTTAGCTAATTAGTTCATTAGCTTAGTCGTTTCATAATTAATTAGTTAAGTGTTTAATTAATTAATTCGGTTTGTAATTAATTCGCTTAGTGTAGGTAGTTATTCAATTTGGTTTTGTAATAATTAATTAGCTATAATAGTTAATTAGTTGGTTTTTTATAAATAGCTTAGCTTAGATTAGCTTAGTTTATTTATTCGGACCCTCCTTCAAGAGGGCATAATGTTGTAATAAGGGTGCGTGTGTGTGTGCATATCTTTCAACCCCACTTCTTTCTCCCTTTTACTTAACCGCTTACAATGGTTAGTTTAGAGTCATTTTTTATTAGCATACCTTATGCCTTGCATGTTTGCATCCATTCATTTGTCTTGCATGCACCTGTAGACGCGCCCGCGTGGGGGGCCCTGCTACAGTTCGGACTCAATTCGTGTCACGGTTCTTAATCTGAACCAAAGAGTCCAAATCTGGCAAATCGTTTTGAGAAAATAGGTTTTTAGAAAAAGAAGTGCCAAATATGGACTGCTTTGCCAGATACAGAGTCGCCACCTAAATATTTTTTATGGGGGAATTTAGGAGACCCTGACTCGGTGCCGAAGGCCACATGTTTGTCATCACCAGAGTTGCTTTGGGTCGGGAGCTAGGGTACGATTGGGGAAGGTCAGCTATGAGCACCCCCTTTCGCCCGATCCGAAGATCGGCCTCTACTAACCGTGATATCCGTTTTTGAAAACGTTTATGTGTTCTTATTCCATTTATTAGCCTAGAATTACTATGTTATGCGCACAACAAACAAGTATAGACTAGATTGCCTAATTTGGGAAATAAGTATTGCATATCCGTTTGTTTTGGAAAAATGTTTTGGAATTTGCTACCCGCAAGTAGGCTAAAACACGGATTTCAACGAGTGTTTCCAACTCAGACAATCCAACCTTCACCCACAGGCATTCAAACAGTTTATCACATAAGCATCTAGCCACATGGTAAGCATGCTGTCATGGTAGCATTCACACGCATGAGACATGCTAAAGCATAAATGCTTACCGAGTACTCCGAGCCAAAACAATAAACTAGTTAGCCAACATGCATGGTCCTAGTTCATGTCAAATTGACTAATGCAACACATGCAGGATGCAATTAGAATAAGCTCGGCTAACCTAAACATGGCATGTGAAAATGCACAAGTAGCATGTATTCAAGCTAGATTTGAAATACTAATGCAGTTAGCATGATGCGCCGAGCCCGGTGCATGCAATACTGATGAATGATGCACGCATGCATAGCATAAGGTATGCTAAATTAAACATGTCCTATTACTAACCATCAAAGCAGGTAAATAAAGGGGAAAAAAGACGTGGGGTTGGAAGACATACACACACTCACGCACACTTATTACATAATTGCCCTCACTCGGAGGGTCGAAATAAATATTACAGTCCGAATAATAAATGCATAAATTATTACAGAATTTCTAATTATTTAACAGAATGAATGCAAAAAGAAAGGTGGCCGCAACCCCCGCCTTGGGATACGCAAATGATGCATGCTCGAACCCGTCTCGCCCGGAAGGTCCGTACCATACCACTGCCGCCTCTGTTTACACTGCCCTGCTTCTCTGAAAATTTCCAAAGTTCTGGGACAGGTCCTCTGAATACTGTGGAACACCATCGGCTGAAGGAAATGTCCACCGGCCGTTTCAAATACCCATCGGCTGTTTATGAAGCTATCGGCCCAGTAAGGATTGCCGGTCGGCACTGAACATTGCCGGTCGGCAGAGACTTCCTGCAGAAGACAGTTTTGACAGCAACAGAGGACAGAAAGTATATGGCATGGGATTTCAGGCACATGTGAGCATGGTCATGTTCCCCATCATGTATTGAACTCAGGGAAACATGGCCCTCGATCCTCGAGCCATCAATTGTGCATGATAGCCTAAGAGATCAAGCTTTCCATTTGATGTAAAAATGTATGCAACACACAAATGAGGACCAAGACCTTATCATGTTGGAGTCAAGGGCCCCGGTGACCGAGAGTTAAGACCCGTTACATCACTTATAGTATGAACGCTCCTTAGCCCTCACACTTGGTTTAACACCCCAAACCAAGTAATGCAATGCGTGTTATGCAAACATGACTCAAAGATACAACATGAGATTAAGATGCAAGGCATGCCAAATGCCATGCAACTACCATGGCAAGTATGCAATGCAAAGGCATGCAAGATGCAAATGCAATGCAAACATGGACGATTTAAGCAATAGGATCATCATGTTACAACACCTAATGAAGCAATCATGCAATAAATATGAGACAAGCATGCAATGGTGGACTTAGACCATAAAGGGGCAGAACTTAATCCACCCCAAAACAGTGGCCAATAGTGCCCAAAATGGTGGATAAACACTCATGCCAATATGCAAGCCAAAGGACCTAAGGCTAAGGCACAAAAAAGGGGGCACTTTACATCCACTAACATGACCATGCATGGCATGAATTAGGCAAGCAAAAACAGAATCTTAGCATGCAAAAATGGACTCCAAAACCCACTGATATGGCAGCTTAAGTGGCTCCAATGGGATGCATACGCCAAAACTCATTTCTAGGCATAAAAGGGCATATCCTCAAAGCATGAAAGAGGTCACATATGCAGACATACAAACATGATTTATGGGTTGAAATATGATCCTAAATGATGCCAAATCATGAGGATGGTCTAAGCTACACATGCTAGGGGCCAATATACTCAAGGCTTACAAGCCAAAACACAAAAGATGACACCAAACATTGCAAGCATGAATGAAACAGATGGCCAACAGGCCTTAAACATGGTAAAGTAATGCCAATACCTTCATGAAATTAGGCTAATACATGCAAGAATCATGACCTAAACACAAGATACATTTCTAGGCCAAATAGAGGAATGTAAAGCAAGTATGTTAAGCATGCAAAAGGGCACAAATCCGACCAAGAACAGAGATAACATGTGACCTAGAGACACCCAAAAACCTCTGAAATAGGGCCAAAATCAATCGAGCATGCATGTTACCCTTTAAGCCAAAAGGCAAGGAAATGAGGCAATGAAGGGAGAGGGGTGTCCCTCCCCTATACAAGACTTCAAACCACCTTCCTCACCACTGAAAATCCACTGGTTTTCCGTGGTGAGAAGACTAAGACACTCAAGCAAACAAGGCCTCACAAAGGAAGCACCAAAAAGGCCAAATAAGGCATAAGAGGGTGAGTTTGAACTCGAACCACAAAACACCCTTAATGAAAGTTCTTAAGCATGAAAATATAAGCTTTTTTTATGTTATGTACAAAGCTTAAATCAGCAAGCAAGACAGGTAAAAAACTAGTGCAAGTTTGGGGAAACTAAAGCAAAGTGATTACCCTTGAAGAAACTTTGAAGAACAGATGTTCCAGCCACCATGTACTGATCAAAATCAATCCAAAACCTCAAGAATCAACCCTCAAAGCCTCTCAATCTCGGAGCAAGGTGTAATGGTGTGTGTATTAGTGCAAAAGTAAGGTAAAAATGCATTTTTGGGCTACCAAACACACACTAAGGGAGGAGAGAGAGGGAAATACAGAGAGAGATGATATATCTAACAGATATATGTATATGAGCTCTGGTTTTTAGGTTTAAAACTCCAAACCTTTTACAATGGAGGAGGAGGGCTCTATATATAGCCTAAGCAAATGGTTCTTGGCTTCTCCAAGAAGCCAAGTGAAAGGGGCAAAGGGTGCAAAAGAGTCTAGGCTTCTTGGAGAAGCTAAAACAGCTGGCCAAGCTTCTCCAAGAAGCTTAGCCAAGGGTTCATCCTTCTAGAAGGAACCAAGGGGTTCAAAGGCTCACACCAGCCAAAAACTGCACGGGGAGGAGTGATGGTGCATTCCAGCTGGCACAGCTGGCATGCACCATGCCTCAAAGGTGCAAAGGAGTCACACCGGCCAGCAAAAGATGTCACCGGCAAAGAAAAGTGCCGATCGGCAGAATATAGTGCCGACCGGCCATTGATTTGAAGAGACCATGGCCGGTGGCACCCCTAAACAGCCGGTGATGCTAGGGGAAGGCCGGTGGAATGTGGGGATGGCCAACAAGCTATTCCCCTCCCTTCAAGGCAAAAACACAAGTGTTTGGTGCCAAAGCCAAACACGGAACAGTCAGGTCAAGAGATCCTAAGGCGAGGCGCGCAGCCAA
The DNA here is from genome assembly GCF_055761805.1 of Camellia sinensis. NCBI lineage: Eukaryota > Viridiplantae > Streptophyta > Magnoliopsida > Ericales > Theaceae > Camellia > Camellia sinensis. The sequence goes on along the minus strand of NC_138963.1, from coordinate 224,213,361 downwards.
GACTTCCGAGAACTCAAGACGAACACAAACATGGATAATCACCGAGTGTTCAAACGGTGACGTCCAAGTCTTGAGGACGGTCAAAAATGGGGTGTCTACAGTTGCCCCTCTTTGACAGAACTCGAAAGTCATAACAATGACAGGAGTGAATGTCAAAGCCCAGAGACGACCCATTTTTGACAAGGCCGAAGACTCAGACAAGCATGCAAGGCAAACAAGGTATGCGCCCCCAAAGGCAGGGGCAAGATGCAAGACAATGCACAGAGCCGAACATAACTATGATCATGCAAAGGAAGCTGTAACGAAGCACACATGCAACAGTTTTAAGCTAGCATACATCAAACTACACTACAATGCAGAAAGGATGTAAGAGAATTATACAATTCTTGATACGTCTCACTCGGAGGATACAATACCTGTGTGGCTCGTCTGGTTGCACCAGCCTCAAATGACCCGTACATACAATATCGTGCCTGTAAAGAAAACAAACTTAACAGGTACAATATCGTTAGCAACATGCATAATAGTGTACTCGAAATGCGTGACAACGCAAAGCGAATGGGAAGCATAACAATGCTGTGAAGGCACAGATATATAAGTGGAGCACGTGGTCTACGCGGGCAACGAAATTGATTACAAGGATGCGGTCTACACAAGCAATGAAATTGATTACAAACATGCGGTCTACGCAAGTAAAACATGCGGTCTACGCAAGTAATGAAATTGAATGCCAACATGCGGTCTACGTTAGCAACACATGCGGTCTACGCAAGTAATGAAATTTGAACAAATATGCGGTCTACGCAAGCAAAATATGTGGTCTACGCAAGTAATGAAATTTGAACAAACATGCGGTCTACACAAGCAAAACATGCGGTCTACGCAAGTAATGAAATTGATCACAAAAATGCGGTCTACGCAAGTAGTGTAATTAACATGCGGTCTACGCAAGCAAAACATGTGGTCTACGCATGTAATGAAATTGATCACAAACATGCTGTCTACGCAAGTAGTGTAATTAACATGCGGTCTACGCAAGCAAAACATGCGGTCTACGCAAGTAATGAAATTGATTACAAACATGCGATCTACGCAAGTAGTGTAATTAACATGCTGTCTACGCAAGCAAAACATGCGGTCCACGCAAGTAATGAAATTGATTACAAACATGCGGTCTACGCAAGTAACGTAATTAACATGCGGTCTACGCAAGCAAAACATGCAGTCTACGCAAGTAATGAAATTAACATGCGGTCTACGCAAGTAATGAAATTAATTACAAACATGCGGTCTACGCAAGTAACGTAACTAACATGCGGTCTACGCAAGCAAAACATGCGGTCTACGCAAGTAATGAAATTAACATGCGGTCTACGCAAGTAATGAAAGTAATTACAAACATGCGGTCTACGCAAGTAATGTAATTAACATGCGGTCTACGCAAGCAAAACATGCGGTCTACGCAGGTAATGAAATTAACATGCGGTCTACGCAAGCAAAGTGTATAAAGAGAAACTTGAACATATGTGAGTGAAAACATATCATTCATAATGCAGGGATGTAAAATACTGTAACACAGCATAATCGAAACGATTTGTGGGAATACTCAAGACATGAAAAGGATACGGGAAGGGACGTTCTTCGTACGTATCCAGCATCGTTTGCAGAAGTTGTGGTCTGAGGCCAACTCGAAGGTCCATGTTTTAAAACTGTGCTTCCCCGCATGGTCTCAAGTAATGAAGGTGCCAAGCCATGTAGTTGACCCGAACAAAGGCGCGGAAGGTGCGTTGACCGCAAGGGGAGTTTTACTGGTATCAATTCCGATACTTTGCTACCATGTCATACTATGTTTTACTTTCCTTTTTATTGGTAGTTTAAGCACATTGCACTGCCTCGGGCAGGTTTTATCCTTTCTCAAAATTACACATTTTTCAAAGCACGTGACGGGAATGAAACAACCATTTTGTTTAAAAGATGTTGCATTTGTAAACTTTCTATGCATCACATCGCAAGGTATCACACCACAATGTGAACGAAATTGAATCTATTTTGAACACCGAGTATGTGCATCGTAATAATCAGGAAGCGAACCGACTTACAACTCAATAAGCAAAACAAAGGCATGATATGACCAAACAAGTGTGAGTAGAACTCGATAAACAAATCAAAAACTCAAAGAGAGTGAAATACAACTCGATAAGCAAATGTACAATAACTCGATAAGCAGACAAGTGTGACTCCGCAAGAATCGATCACCGGGGGAGGGATCGGAGGTGGTGGAGTTCCCCAATCCCTAGCATAAACAGCTCAGGGAACCAGGAGGAAGCCCATTGGCCAGGGGTAGAGGCCATCGGCCACAAGGAATGGCCATCGGCCATAAATTTGTTCGGTCGGCAAAGATAATGGCTGGTCGGCAGAATACTTGGCCGGCCGGCCATGAATGAGGGAATCACCAGAATGTTGACACCTGTCCTCCACCCAACCTCATCTCCTACAAAAGACCCCAGCTTCGTAGTTTTTCTCAATTCTACACTGATTTGCTCTAATGGAAGAGTTTCTTGCTCAAAATCTCACAACTTGGATTGCTAGCTTGGATGGCTCGGAAAAGTTGAATTTCCGGGGTTTCGGCATAAATGCACTATTCGCTCTGGGTCGTACCCCATTACACCTCCCGTTTCTCCATGCCGCGGCAAGGTTCTGGAATCCGGTGACGCATGTCTTTAGCTTCGCTCGGCAAGAGATATGTCCTACCTTTGAAGATTTCCGAGCCTTAATGGAGTGGACTCAGCATGCGTGACGCTCGGTCTCTGATTTGTGACAGGATGCTGGATATTCTGAGTTTGATCTATCAGTTTTCTGATGCTGGTGATCGCAACAACCATCACTGGCAAGGCTTCCGGCGACATGCCCTCTGTTTGTGCCTGCTATCTCATTTTCTATTTGTCTCAGGCTCCGGAGGGTCTAGTGTCCGGCTGACCGAGGTTGCCCAAGGCTTGAAGGAGGGCAAGAGCTTCATTGCCATGACTCTGGCTGAGACGTTGATGGGCTTAGACGCCTTTTATCGTCATGAGACGACCAGATTAGCAGGTAGTCCACTACTACTACAGGTAATGTTTCCCACCCAATCTCACATACGTATTCGCTCACATCACTCGGCCCTCAAGCTCGGTCTTTTCTCACAAAGCCCTATTCTCACTTTTCTCTCCTCGTACATCTCTCTATTCTTTATTCTCTCATTTTTCATCCCTTCCCAGGTATGGTTGATGGACAAACTGCAGGTTGTGGACTCTTGCCCAGCATATTCAGCTCGCGGCTACTTCTTCCGGCACCGTCTAGTCAATGCCCTGGATGAGGGATGGTAGTTCGCTTGGATGTGTCGCTTGTCCGCAGACTGTATTGCTTGGCGGTGTCCTTGGCTGAGCCTTCCGGCAATGAGTTACAACATGTCCCGGCCGATTGGGATTCAATTGGTTGGTCTCACTCACTGTGTATTCTACTTCCCATTTCGGATTCGATGCCAATTCGGCCATGATCAGACCTGCCCGCCAGAGGGGATAGAGTATCCTGCTGTATTTCCAGCCCGAGGTGCACAGCTAGCTCGGCAGGCCATCGCGTGGAGGACGAGAGAACTCCTGGCCCCTGCTCCCACTTTCAGTTATACTTTGTCTGACGAGTGCGTGGATTGGCTCAACGAAGAGGCACAGATTGGGCCCAGCTTGGCATCAGAGGCTTCGACCAGCTCTGGGAGGGGGCGCTGGAGCACCTGACTTGACTATGCCCCGGATTTATTGCTTTATTAGTACTTTTCAAGTTTTCTTTATGAATGTAATAAAAAGTAACTTCGATTGTATGCAAGAGCAGGAGAACTCTGTTTTGAAATCAATGAAATTGAAGGTTGTGGTACTGAAAATTTTTCGCTTTAGTCCAAAAATGGTCTTAGTTGTAAAAAGATTAATTTGAACAAAGTCAACTTTTATTAAAACTTTTCAGAATCATTTTCGATATGGATCAGAACTGGACACACCTGAGATCTGTCTCCGAGATGCACAACCCCAGATCCCTGCAACTAGAAAGTTGCCCCTAGTCTGAAGAGTACAGCGGCACTACATGGCAACGGAAAGTTGCCCCTAGTCTGAGTAGCACTGCGCTGGATATTCCAATGGATGCTGATAGACAAAGATGACTGAGATGATCAAATGGACAAAGTTGATCGGGGAAGTGTTATGGCTGAACTTCAGGATGAAGCTGCCTACGTATCCCAAAGATGGGAATCAAGCCTTACGTAGTTCAGGTTTAGGTTCACTCGGGTATTTTCACTTTCCTTTTGCGCTCTAACTTTTGCCAAAGCCGCCCTTTGCGGGTTTTCAGCCTTGCGAGCTCAGTTTTTATATTTTCTAATTTTTTGGGCTCTAACTTTTTCCTAGGTCGCCCTTTCGGGTTTTCGGCCTAGCGAGCCTCTCAAGGGTAATATTTCTTCAACTTGTCCATGTTGATCGGTTAGGAGAATTCCAGGCCATCTAGGTCCATCAGAACCACAGCTCCGCCTGACCAGATAGCTTTGATGATGTAGGGGCCGGTCCAATTAGGTCTGAACTTGTCCCTTGGGTCGTGGATGGGAGCTCGGTTGTCCTTGAGCACCAAATCCCCTTCCTTTAGATTCCTGGACTTAACCTTCTTGTTGAAAGCCCGGGCAATTCTGCGCTGATAACTTTGAACATGGTACAGTGCTTTCAGTCTTCTCTCATCAAAGAGCATGAGTTCCTCAAACCTGCTCTGCTGCCAATCTGCTTCAGCTATTTGACACTTAGCCAATACTTGTAAGGACGGAACTTCAATTTCGATAGGTAGAACGGCCTCCATCCCATAAACTAATGAATACGGAGTCGCTCCGGTAGAAGTTCTAATTGAAGTCCTGTAGCCGCACAGAGCAAACGGTAGCTTATCTAGCCAATCCCGGTAGGTTTCCACCATCTTTTGCAGTATATGCTTGATGTTCTTGTTGGCGGCCTCAACCGCTCCATTGGTCTGCGGCCGGTATGTGGATGACTTATGAAAAGCCACATTGTATTTTTCCAACAAGTCTATCACTTCCTTCTTGAAGTGGGAACCGTTTTCTGAAATTATCTCGTTTGGGACCCCGTAGCGACAGATGATGTTGTTTCTGATAAACTTCACGACGTGTGAAGCCTTCAACACCACATAAGATTAGGCCTCGACCCACTTTGTAAAGTAATCTATCGCTACCAGGATAAACTCATGCCCATTCGATCCCTTCGGGGTAACAGCCCCGATCACATCGATTCCCCAAACTGAAAACGGCCATGGGGACGTCAAGTTGTACAGCTTTGACGGCGGGATGTTCATGCGATTTGCATGGATCTGGCATTTGTGGCATCGCCGAACAAAGCCGATGCAATCCTCTTCCATGGTAGACCAGTAGTAGCCCTGTCTGAGGATCTTTCTGGCCAGCATTACCCCATTCATGTGTGCCCTGCATTCTCCTCCGTGGATGGCCTCCATCAGGCGCTTCAACTCTTCAACTTATACACAAAGCTTATGCATTCCCAGATGACCTCTCTTATACAGCTTACCCCCACAGATGATGAACTGAACAGCCATTCTTCTGATTGCCCTTTTATCCTTGGAATTTGCCCCTGGTGGATACGCCTCCTTTTCCAAGAAGTTCCAAATGTCATAATACCAGGGGTTGTCGTCCTGAGCCTCATCTATGGCGGAAATCGACTCGTACGCTGGCGCAAACTTCTGGTCAATAATGACTGGACGCATCCGGACCCCGGACGGGATGTCTATCATGGAAGATAGAGTTGCTAGTGAATCTGCGAACCTATTGTTCTCTCTTACTAGGTGGGTGAAATTTAGCTTCTCAAATCGAGGAATTAACAAATCCAAGGTTTGGTGGTAAATTATCATCTTTTCCTCTTTGACTTTCTAGTCTCCTTTTGCTTGAGACACAACAAGGTTCGAGTCTCCAATGACGTCCAACCGTCTTGCCTTTAATTCTAGGGCTGTTTCTAGGCCAGCAATACATGCCTCATATTCTACTTCGTTGTTCGAGACTTTGAACCGGAGCTTGAATGCTAAGGGGATACGGGAATCGTCAGGCGCTATCAGCAACACTCCTATCCCATACTCGTACTGGTTTGACGCTTTGTCAAAGTACATCGTCCAAGTTTCATCTTCGATGTGCAGGATGGCTTCATCTGGGAATAGGTACTCATAAGCTTCATCCCCTTCAACCGGGTGGTCGGCAAGAGACTCCGCTACCGCTCTTCCTTTTACTGACTTGCGCGTCACATACTTCAGATCAAATTCAGAAAGCAACAGCAGCCAACGAGCTAGCCTACCCGTAAGTGCCGGTTTCTCGAAAAGATATTTGATGGGATCCAAGCATGAAACCAACATTACAGAGTGAGCTAACAGGTAGTGCCGCAGCTTCATGGAAGCCCATACCAAGGCCAAACAAGCCTTCTCCAGCGAAGTGTAGCGGGTTTCGTAATTCAGCATCTTCTTGCTCAGATAGTAGATTGCCCTTTCTACTTTGTCCTCTGACTCTTGTGCGAGCATGCAGCCTATGGTAGTCTCAGTCACTGAAAGGTACAATATCAACGGTTTCCCCGGCTCTGGTGGTGACAACACGGGCGGGTTCTGTAAATATTCTTTGATCTGTTCGAAAGCTGCTTGACATCGGCCGTCCCATTGGAATTTCTTTCCTTTCTTCAGGAGACCAAAAAGTGGTTCACAAGTCAAGGTTAGTTTTGAAATAAACCGTTTTATGAATTGCACTTTACCTAGGCAACCTCGCACCTCCTTTTCAGTCATTGGTGGTGGCATTTCTAAGATGGCCTTGATTTTGGAAGGGTCAACTTCGATGCCCCTTTGTGTAATCAGAAACCCTAGCATTTTTCCCGCTGTAACACCGAATGTACACTTCTGAGGATTCAACCGCAGCCGAAACTCTCTGATCCTTTGAAAGAACTTTTGTAAGGCGGTGTAGTGGCCTTCTCTTTCTTTAGACTTGACCATCATGTCGTCTACGTACACCTCAACCTCTTTATGGATCATATCATGCAGTATTGTGGTCGCTGCCCGTTAGTAAGTAGCTCCAGCATTCTTTAACCCAAATGGCATCACTCTGTAGCAATATGTACCCCACGGGGTAGTGAATGCAGTCTTCTCCCGGTCTTCGGGTGCCATTACTATCTGATTATAGCCTGAGAAGCCATCCATGAACGAGAGCAAGGCATGCCCTGCCGTGAAATCTACCAATTCATCAATGTGTGGCAAGGGAAAGTCATCCTTCGGACTGGCCCTGTTCAAATCTCTAAAGTCTACACATACCCGAATTCTGCCATCCTTCTTCGGTACTGGGACAATGTTGGCCAACCAAGTCGGGTATTCGGATACCAGCAGGAAGCCTGCATCGATTTGCTTGGTGACCTCTTCCTTGATCTTAATGGCCCAATCAGGGCGGATCCTTTTGAGTTTCTGTTTGATAGGTCGGGCCTCGGGATCAAGAGGGATCCGGTGCTGTACAATCTCAGGATCGATTCCAGGCATGTCTTCGTAGGACCACGCGAAAACATCTTTGAAATCTTTTAATAAAGCGACTAAGCGCTCGCGTTCCTCCGAAGACAACGTGGACCCGATCTGCACCAGCTGCGGGTCCTTCTCAGTACCAACGTTCACAGTGGTGATTTCATCCATTAAGGGTTTAACAAATCTTTCCTGCTCTTGATCAATTAATCGTTGCAAAACCGGAGGAATTTCTTCCTCGTCGTTTTCATCAAAATTTTGAAAATCCTGATTTAAGCAATAAATCAAAGGCACAGAAAAATACTCCGAAACCACATCCACATCATTCTCATTAAATACTTCCAAGCCGTCTGATTCTTCTGTTACAATAGACTCAAAAGAGAAAGAAAATGACGACCTAGACAGGACTGTGGCATCCGGGTTATCACCCCCAGGAATACCGGACTCAGACTCAGTTGAGCTGGAACCTGATTCCGACTCACAAGACTCGGTGGAATCAGATTTCGACTCACTACCCGACCCGGTGCTGCTTCATAAAAATCCTTCTTCATATTGCCAGACAAGAGAGGGTGCGATGGATGCATCCAAAATAGTTTATGGTAGGCCCGCAGCCGTTTCATTCCCGATCATGCATACCGAGGAGTTATCCCCCAAGCACTTCTGTTCGATCGGAGGATCTGAAAGCAGACATGCCAGTGCTACCCCCATTTCATTCTCAGCTTCCTCAGACTGCACTTCCTTACTCTGTTCAGTTTCAACCGATAGATCTGCCTGCCCTTCGGTGACGTCACTCTCAGGTAGCTGCAGGTCAAAGAAAATCTCAAACCCCGGTACGCGCTTCTTCTCCGCGTTCAGCCATGGTTCTGGGAAGCCAAAAAACAGAAAGTCCTCCCCCTCTCGGACGAAGCGTCCGTTTAGGGTACCCTGAATGGGCCGGTGCATTAAGTCAAAAGGCTTCCCCATCTGTTTTGCTCTGGCTCTTCCGGCCATTTCCTTTCCTTTCCTTATCCAGTCCTCTTTGGTGGGTAGATAACCCAATCCAAAGGTATGAGGGTTGTGTGGCACTTCGGCCAATGCTGCGACGCCCTTCCAGCCGCTCTTGCCCAATCCCATCCCGGGGATGTGTTGGAGCTTGTTCATGAGATAGACTACCTGAGCACTGACATATACCCCTTCATTAGCAGCCATGATGTCCTGTACAACCTGAGCCTCAACCAAGGTAAAACCCGATATGAACACATCTTCCATACCGTGCTCAATTTCTAGAACAGGCGTAGATACCTCCGGCGGCGGATGAATCGATGAATTTCCGAAAACGATGGCTACTCCCTTCCCATAGGGGTATTTCACCACTTGATGTAGGGTGGAGGAGACTGCCTTTACCTGATGTAGCCACGGCCGCCCTAAAAGCAGGTTGAAAGTTGCAGGAACCTCCAAGACATGGAAATCTATCTCATGCTGTCCCGGCCCAACCTTTGTTTGAATCTTAACTGTTCCCATTACTTCCCGGCTTGTGTTGTCATACGCCCGAATCACCTGGGCCGTTGGCACAAAATCCGCGATTTTTAAACCGATCGCATAGGCTGTCCTTGCCGGACGGACGTTGATGGCGGACCCTGTGTCGACAAGTACCACGGGGTATCCATTTATCTCTGCACTCCACAGAGATGTAGAGTGGCTTGTTATGGTTCGCACCCTCAGGTGGCAGTTCTTTGTTAGAAAAGGTCAACATCGGGGTAGCTCCTCCCGAAAAAACTAGGCCCACCAGCTGTTCGGGCGTGGTGTCTATAGAAAGCTTGGCTTTATCCATGGCTGAAAGGACAGCCTGTCTATGTACTCGAGAAGCCATAAGCAGCCCCCAGATGGAGATGTCTGCTTGTATCTTTTTCAATTGTCTCAATACGGCCTCATCCTCGAGTTGCTTTTCTTTTTGCTTCTCTACCTCCCTATCTTTTCCAGATGCCTCTAGTTGGTCTAGGTGTGGAGGCTTGAAATATCGTCCACTCCTAGTCATGTGATCGACTTCGCCGATGTACCAGGTATCATCTGGTTGGTTACCCCTCCAATCCTCATCCGTGTGGGCAAGACATAGATCATCGTCCTCCCACCACATTCCATCAGCAGCTAACAGGCACCTGTCCGGTTTTGGCATGACTGTTCCGATACTTGCAGTACCTTCTATTCCTATGCTCGCGGCATTCTCCATTTCTGTACTTACGGCGGTCTCAACCCCCACGTGGGCTTTTGCCTTCCTGATTCTCTCGGAATCTTCGAATCTTTCCTGTTTTGACTGTGTCAGTGCAACCGACTGTTCAATAATCCCCGTATTTGAAATGCTCCAATCCCGAGCGAAATTCTTGACATCGGCGCTCTCCGGCGATGTACTCTGTTCTTCGACCCTTCCGGCTGTTACTGACATTCTTACCCCTACCGGGCCTTGTTCTGGCTGAAACTCTCCTACCACGTCTGGTTGATCGTCTAACTACCCCGTAGCCTCCGCTGATTCCTCATAATCGAACCAGTTGACGGCTGAGTCTCTTGGATCTTGGTTACTGTAAAACTGGAACTTGGCAAGGTCCTCTTCCATAGCCGTTAGATCATTCGTTCCCTGTCCTGGACTGTCCCCTTGAATCGCACACAGCTCTCCTCCTGCTGGAAATTCCACATCTGGTCTATTCTGGCCTATTGGCGAAATGTAGTCACTCGGACTATAAGCATTCCCAACATCACTCCCAGATTCCGCAGACTCTAGCTCAACAACCCCCTTTTCCTTTGGAATCTTCTCTTTCCTGCTCTCGGTAGTCACCACCGCTGGCTTGGGTTGGGTCATGGAGACGTCCATCATGCACAAATCGGTGCAATCCGGAAGGAAAACCTCCGGCTTAGGCAGATAGGAAGGTGTGATATAAATACTAGGATCGTAGGATACGACCCCAGTATGGATGAAATTGATTCTTTTGGGTGGTGGAGCTTGGTTATGTGTGGGGAGAGGATTTGTAGTAACATTGGGTTTCTCAAGAGGTAAAATCACCTCGTTATCAATGAGATCTTGAATCTCATGACGTAATCGGAAGCACAGATCGGTATCATGACCGTGCTGCTGGTGAAATGCACAATACTTGGCTGGATTGTGGGCAGCGGGGAGTCTTTCCGATAAGGGTCGCAGCTCTAGGGGCTTCAGATGCCCTTTTCTGATTAGAACCCCCAAAGCTTTGGACAGGGGCATATAAAACGGAGCGAAGGTTCTGGTGTTTTTGGGAGGGTATTTGGCTGTTTGTGGGTTGCTTCCGGACGCACCGGAGAATGGTGCGGCTGCCATAGTTCTCGGGGGAGGGTTGGTGGTGACCATACTCACTTCGGAGGTCCTGGTAGTTGTAGCGCCACTCGGGCCTACATTAGTATTACGATTGAAAGTTCTGCGGGGTTGCTCCCGGCCATTATCAATCAAGCCTTGCTTTAAGGCATCCTCAATTTGCACCCCCATTTCATGCAGATCGGAAAAGGTAGGGAAGGGGAGTACAATCATCTTTGCATTAACTTCGGCTGAAGATTGCGCACAATCATCCGAATCTGGTCTTTGTCCGTGGGCCTTAAGGTCATCATCGAAGCCTTAGCCCGCCATCTGGTTACGAATTCTGAGAAGCTCTCTTTAGGTTCTTGCCTCGTTGTCTCGAGATCCCGGGTCGTAATCTCGATTTGTGTATTGTATGAGTACTGCAAGATGAAGGCCTCAGCCATCTCGTCCCAACTTCTGTTGACATCATCCTCCAATTTGGCATACCATATGGCCGCTACACCTGACAGGGTCCGGCCAAATAGAGACAGCTTCTGTAGTCTAGTGAGGCCCATTGGCCTTAGGATGTCTGAAAACAGTCGCAGGTGCACCATGGGATCCCCGGATCCGTCGAAACGATCAATTTGTGGCATCTTAAACCGATCTGGCAGCGTCACGGCTGCGTCGGTGTATCCATCCTTAATGTCCGGAATGGACTTCACACCTTGAGATTTCTTGAATAGCTTTTCAAGCTTGCTCATTTTTAATGCCATGGGGTCCACCTCGGACTCGAAGGGAGAATCTGGTTGATTGATAAGAGTGGGTGCCTTGGATAGTTGAGGTAGAATCGGGGGCGGGGCTGGCCCCGTTGGGATGTCTGTATCTTCTTGGACATTCCGGGTATTCGGTGTTTCCTCGGGTATCGGAACCCTTAGTGGGGGAGGGACTTGCTGTGAAGCAGATGCTCCAGTTTGCTGCTGCAATCTCACGATTAACTCTGCTTGCTCATTCATGACTGTGGCCTGCTGTTTGGCGAATTCTGCCTGTCGGACAGCATCCTGCTGCATCACTTTCATGCTTTCTTGGAGTTGGCGCACCATCTCCTCCAAACTAGCCATACTGTTCTGTTCTGACTGAATTATCGGTATATGTTCCCTTTCTGTGGGTGAAACGGAATCTTGATCCCTACTGTACACGGGTGGGGTAGATAAAGCCCTCTGTACTGACTGTTGAACTGATACCCTCTGCCTAACTGTCCTCCGTCTAGTAACCGGGGGTAGAGAGTGGTGCACTGGTTGTTCGTCTACCAGATCCTCAGATCGATGGAGCTGACGACCTCTAATCCAGAGTGCTTGGGGAATATCTATCGGGTTGGAAGCAATGGTGCTAAACTACCTAGCAAAAAGATAAATAAAGCAATAAATAAACAAACAATCGGACAGCACAACGGCGTAAAATAAACACATACAACGCACAGCTGGGTATTCATAATACACAGTTGGTAAGCTGAACACACTGTTCCTCGACACTGATCACTGTTCCCCCGAATCACTGTTCCCAAAACTGAACCTGATACCCGCAGATAACTGATTCTCATAAACTGATACTGATGCCCTGAGGTCTAATACTCAATCTTGCAAACTGATATGTACGTTCCCTGTAGAGATACATTCTAAAAGCACATAGCAAGTAAAGAGAGCAAAAACACCCCTATGTTGGGGTAGGGTTTCCCTGTCCTATTTTGTCAGGAGCTAGGGTTTCACTAGGCACGCAGCAGTTTTCAAACAACCTAATATCGGGTGAGCAGCCTGTCCTAACTTGGAATGGTCACTATGGATCCGAATATGCACTAGGTCGAATGGTCGAAAAGGGTGCCCCGGTAAAACCGGGGTTTGTGTTCCCATACTGTCAGAGCCCATAACCGGTCAGCCTTATGGTCATGCCTTGACAAGACAAGCCTCCGGCAAACCGTTTAGGAATGGCAGATGGCAAACACTGTGTTCCTAGGCGCACCAATGCACATGCAATGCAAAGAGACACATAAATGGAATCAAAATAGGATATCACGAGTTCCAGTCAAGCTCTCTTAAATCCCCAGCGGAGTCGCCAGAAACTGTAGACGCACCCGCGTGGGGGGCCCTGCTACAGTTCGGACTCGATTCGTGTCACGGTTCTTAATCTGAACCAAAGAGTCCAAATCTGGCAAATCGTTTTGAGAAAATAGGTTTTTAGAAAAAGAAGTGCCAAACATGGACTGCTTTGCCAGATACAGAGTCGCCACCTAAATATTTTTTATGGGGGAATTTAGGAAATCCTGACTCGGTGCCGAAGGCCACATGTCCGTCATCACCAGAGTTGCTTCAGCTCGGGAGCTAGGATACGATTGGGGAAGGTCAGCTATGAGCACCCCCTTTCGCCCGATCCGAAGATCGGCCTCTACTAACCGTGATATCCGTTTTTGAAAACGTTTATGTGTTCTTATTCCATTTATTAGCCTAGAATTACTATGTTATGCGCACAGCAAACAAGTATAGACTAGATTGCCTAATTTAGGAAATAAGTATTGCATATCCGTTTGTTTTGGAAAAATGTTTTGGAATTTGCTACCCGCAAGTAGGCTAAAACACGGATTTCAACGAGTGTTTCCAACTCAGACAATCCAACCTTCACCCACAGGCATTCAAACAGTTTATCACATAAGCATCTAGCCACATGGTGAGCATGCTGTCATGGTAGCATTCACACGCATGAGACATGCTAAAGCATAAATGCTTACCGAGTACTCCGAGCCAAAACAATAAACTAGTTAGCCAACATGCATGGTCCTAGTTCATGTCAAATTAACTAATGCAACACATGCAGGATGCAATTAGAATAAGCTCGGCTAACCTAAACATGGCATGTGAAAATGCACAAGTAGCATGTATTCAAGTTAGATTTGAAATACTAATGCAGTTAGCATGATGCGCCGAGCCGGTGCATGCAATACTATTGAATGATGCACGCATGCATAGCATAAGGTATGCTAAATTAAACATGTCCTATTACTAACCATCAAAGCAGGTAAATAAAAGGGGAAGAAAGACGTGGGGTTGGAAGACATACACACACTCACACACACTTATTACATAATTGCCCTCACTCGGAGGGTCCAAATAAATATTACAGTCCGAATAATAAACGCATAAATTATTACAGAATTTCTAATTATTTAACAGAATGAATGCAAAAAGAAAGGTGGCTGCAGCCCCCGCCTTGGGGTGCGCGAATGATGCATGCTTGAACCCGTCTCGCCCGGAAGGTCCGCACCATACCACTGCCGCCTCTGTTTACACTGCCCTGCTTCTCTGAAAATTTCCAAAGTTTTGGGACAGGTCCTCTGAATACTGTGGAACACCATCGGCTGAAAGAAATGTCCACCGGCCGTTTAAAATACCCATCGGCTGTTTATGAAGCTATCGGCCCAGTAAGGATTGCCGGTCGGCAGAGACTTCCTGCAGAAGACAGTTTTGACAGCAACAGAGGACAGACAGCATATGGCATGGGATTTCAGGCACATGTGAGCATGGTCATGCTCCCTATCATGTATTGAACTCAGGGAAGCATGGCCCTCGATCCTCGAGCCATCAATTGTGCATGATAGCCTAAAAGATCAAGCTTGCCATTTCATGTAAAAATGTATGCAACACACAAATGAGGACCAAGACCTTATCATGTTGGAGTCAAGGGCCCCGGTGACCGAGAGTTAAGACGCGTTACATCACTTATAGTATGAACGCTTCTTTGCCCTCACACTTGGTTTAACACCCCAAACCAAGTAATGCAATGCATGTTATGCAAACATGACTCAAAAATACAACGTGAGATTAAGATGCAAGGCATGCCAAATGCCATGCAACTACCATGGCAAGTATGCAATGCAAAGGCATGCAAGATGCAAATGCAATGCAAACATGGACGATTTATGCAATAGGATCATCATGTTACAACACCTAATGAAGCAATCATGCAATAAATATGAGACAAGCATGCAATGGTGGACTTAAACCATAAAGGGGCAGACCTTAATCCACCCCAAAACAGTGGCCAATAGTGCCCAAAATGGTGGATAAACACTCATGCCAACATGCAAGCCAAAGGACCTAAGGCTAAGGCACAAAAAGGGGGCACTTTACATCCACTAACATGACCATGCATGGCATGAATTAGGCAAGCAAAAATAGAATCTTAGCATGCAAAAATGGACTCCAAAACCCACTGATATGGCAGCTTAAGTGGCTCCAATGAGATGCATACGCCAAAACTCATTTCTAGGCATAAAAGGGCATATCCTCAAAGCATGAAAGAGGTCACATATGCAGACATACAAACATGATTTATGGGTTGAAATATGATCCTAAATGATGCCAAATCATGAGGATGGTCTAAGCTACGCATGCTAGAGGCCAATATACTCAAGGCTTACAAGCCAAAACACAAAAGATGACACCAAACATTGCCAGCATGACTGAAACAGATGGCCAACAGGCCTTAAACATGGTAATGTAATGCGAATACCTTCATGAAATTAGGCTAATACATGCAAGAATCATAACCTAAACACAAGATACATTTCTAGGCCAAATAGAGGAATGTAAAGCAAGTATGTTAAGCATGCAAAAGGGCACAAATCTGACCAAGAACAGATATAACATGTGACCTAGAGACACCCAAAAACCTCTGAAATAGGGCCAAAATCAATCGAGCATGCATGTTACCCTTTAAGCCAAAAGGCAAGGAAATGAGGCAATGAAGGGAGAGGGGTGTCCCTCCCCTATACAAGACTTCAAACCACCTTCCTCACCACTGAAAATCCACTGGTTTTCCATGGTGAGAAGACTAAGACACTCAAGCAGACAAGGCCTCACAAAGGAAGCACCAAAAAGGCCAAATAAGGCCTAAGAGGGTGAGTTTGAACTCGAACCACAAAACACCCTTAATGAAAGTTCTTAAGCATGAAAATATAAGCTTTTTTATGTTATGTACAAAGCTTAAATCAGCAAGCAAGACAGGTAAAAAACTAGTGCAAGTTTGGGAAAACTAAAGCAAAGTGATTACCCTTGAAGAAACTTTGAAGAACAGATGTTCCAGCCACCTTCTACTGATCAAAATCAGTCCAAAACCTCAAGAATTAACCCTCAAAGCCTCTCAATCTCGAAGCAAGGTGTAATGGTGTGTGTATTAGTGCAAAAGTAAGGTAAAAATGCATTTTTGGGCTACCAAACACACACTAAGGGAGAAGAGAGAGGGAAATATAGAGAGAGATGATATATCTAACAGATATATGTATATGAGCTCTGGTTTTTAGGTTTAAAACTCCCAACCTTTTACAATGGAGGAGGAGGGCTCTATATATAGCCTAAGCAAATGGTTCTTGGCTTCTCCAAGAAGACAAGTGAAATGGGCAAAGGGTGCAAAAGAGTCTAGGCTTCTTGGAGAAGCTAAAGCAGCTGGCCAAGCTTCTCCAAGAAGCTTAGCCAAGGGTTCATCCTTCTAGAAGGAACCAAGGGGTTCAAAGGCTCACACCAGCCAAAAACTGCACGGGGAGGAGTGATGGTGCATTCCAGCTGGCACAGCTGGCATGCACCATGCCTCAAGGGTGCAAAGGAGTCACACCGGCCAGCAAAAGATGTCACCGGCAAAGAAAAGTGCCGATCGGCAGAATATAGTGCCGACCGGCCATTGATTTGAAGAGACCATGGCCGGTGGCACCCCTAAACAGCCGGTGATGCTTGGGGAAGGCCGGTGGAATGTGGGGATGGCCAACAAGGTATTCCCCTCCCTTCAAGGCAAAAACACAAGTGTTTGGTGCCAAAGCCAAACACGGAACAGTCAGGTCGAGAGATCCTAAGGCGAGGCGCGCAGCCAAGACTTCCGAGAACTCAAGACGAACACAAACATGGATAATCACCGAGTGTTCAAACGGTGACGTCCAAGTCTTGAGGACGGTCAAAAATGGGGTGTCTACAGTTGCCCCTCTTTGACAGAACTCGAAAGTCATAACAATGACAGGAGTGAATGTCAAAGCCCAGAGACGACCCATTTTTGACAAGGCCGAAGACTTAGACAAACATGCAAGGCAAACAAGGTATGCGCCCCCAAAGGCAGGGGCAAGATGCAAGACAATGCACAGAGCCGAACATAACTTATGATCATGCAAAGAAAGCTGTAACGAAGCACACATGCAACAGTTTTAAGCTAGCATACATCAAACTACTCTACAATGCAGAAAGGATGTAAGAGAATTATGCAATTCTCGATACGTCTCACTCGGAGGATACAATACCTGTGAGGCTCGTCTGGTTGCACCTGCCTCAAATGAACCGTACATACAATATCGTGCCTGCAAAGAAAACAAACTTAACAGGTACAATATCGTTAGCAACATGCATAATAGTGTACTCGAAATGCGTGACAACGCAAAGCGAATGGGAAGCATAACAATGCTGTGAAGGCACAGATATATAAGTGGAGCACGCGGTCTACGTGGGCAACGAAATTGATTACAAGGATGCGGTCTACACAAGCAATGAAATTGATTACAAACATGCGGTCTACGCAAGTAAAACATGCGGTCTACGCAAGTAATGAAATTGAATGCCAGCATGCGGTCTACGCAAGCAAAACATGTGGTCTACGCAAGTAATGAAATTTGAACAAACATGCGGTCTACGCAAGCAAAACATGCGGTCTACGCAAGTAATGAAATTGATCACAAACATGTGGTCTACACAAGTAGTGTAATTAACATGCGGTCTACGCAAGCAAAACATGTGGTCTACGCATGTAATGAAATTGATCACAATGATGCGGTCTACGCAAGCAAAACATGCGGTCTACGCAAGTAATGAAATTGATTACAAACATGCGGTGTACGCAAGTAGTGTAATTTACATGCGGTCTACGCAAGCAAAACATGCGGTCCACGCAAGTAATGAAATTGATTACAAACATGCGGTCTACGCAAGTAACGTAATTAACATGCGGTCTACGCAAGCATAACATGCGGTCTACGCAAGTAATGAAATTAACATGCGGTCTACGCAAGTAATGAAATTAATTACAAACATGCGGTCTACGCAAGTAACGTAACTAACATGCGGTCTACGCAAGCAAAACATGCGGTCTACGGAAGTAATGAAATTAACATGCGGTCTACGCAAGTAATGAAAGTAATTACAAACATGCGGTCTACGCAAGTAATGTAATTAACATGCGGTCTACGCAAGCAAAACATGCGGTCTACGCAGATAATGAAATTAACATGCGGTCTACGCAAGCAAAGTGTATAAAGAGAAACTTGAACATATGTGAGTGAAAACATATCATTCATAATGCAGGGATGTAAAATACCGTAACACAGCATAATCGAAACGATTTGTGGGAATCCTCAAGACATGAAAAGGATACGGGAAGGGACGTTCTTCGTACGTATCCAGCATCGTTCGCAGAAGTTGTGGTCTGTGGTCAACTCGAAGGTCCGTGTTTCAAAAGTGTGCTTCCCCGCATGGTCTTAAGTAATGAATGTACCAAGCCATGTAGTTGACCCGAACAAAGGCGCGGAAGGTGCGTTGACCGCAAGGGGAGTTTTACTGGTATCAATTCCGACACTTTGCTACCCTGTCATTCTATGTTTTACTTTCCTTTTTACTGGTAGTTTAAACACATTGCACTGCCTCGGGCAGGTTTTATCCTTTCTCAAAATTACACATTTTTCAAAGCACGTGACGGGAATGAAACAACCATTTTGTTCAAAAGATGTTGCATTTGTAAACTTTCTATGCATCGCATCGCAAGGTATCACACCACAATGTGAACGAAATTGAATCTATTTTGAACACCGAGTGTGGGCATCGTAATAATCAGGTAGCGAACCGACTTACAACTCGATAAGCAAAACAAAGGCATGATATGACCAAACAAGTGTGAGTAGAACTCGATAAACAAATCAAAAACTCAAAGAAAGTGAAATACAACTCGATAAGCAAATGTACAATAACTCGATAAGCAGACAAGTGTGACTCCACAAGAATCGATCACCGGGGGAGGGATCGGAGTTGGTGGAGTTCCCCAATCCCTAGCATAAACAGCTCAGGGAACCAGGAGGAAGCCCATCGGCCAGGGGTAGAGGCCATCGGCCACAAGGAATGGCCATCGGCCATAAATTTGTTCGGTCGGCAAAAGATAATGGTCGGTTGGCAGAATACTTGGCCAGCCGGCTATGAATGAGGGAATCACCAGAATGTTGACACCTGTCCTCCACCCAACCTTATCTCTTACAAAAGACCCCAGCTTCGTAGTTTTTCTCAATTCTACACTGATTTGCTCTAATGGAAGAGTTTCTTGCTCAAAATCTCACAACTTGGATTGCTAGCTTGGATGGCCCGGAAAAGTTGAATTTCCGGGGTTTCGGCATAAATGCACTATTCACTCTAGGTCGTACCCCATTGCACCTCCCGTTTCTCCATGCCGCGGCAAGGTTCTGGAATCCGGTGACGCATGTCTTTAGCTTCGCTAGGCAAGAGATATGTCCTACCTTTGAAGATTTCCGAGCCTTAATGGAGTCCGAGCGCGACGAGGAGCTCCTGCCCCAACTTAATTTTGGCCATGCCCAATCCTTAGGGCGAATGTGTGGACTCAGCATGCGTAACGCTCGGTCTCTGATTTGTGACGGGATGCTGGATATTCTGAGTTTGATCTATCGGTTTTCTGATGCTGGTGATCGCAACAACCATCACTGGCAAGGCTTCCGACGACATGCCCTCTGTTTGTGCCTACTATCTCATTTTCTATTTGTCTCAGGCTCCGGAGGGTCTAGTGTCCGGCTGACCGAGGTTGCCCAAGGCTTGAAGGAGGGCAAGAGCTGTACTGCCATGACTCTGGCTGAGACGTTGATGGGCTTAGACACCTTTTATCGTCATGAGACGACCAGATTCGCAGGGAGTCCACTACTACTACAGGTAATGTTTCCCACCCAATCTCACATATGTATTCGCTCACATCACTCGGCCCTAAAGCTCGGTCTTTTCTCACAAAGCCCTATTCTCACTTTTCTCTCCTCGTACATCTCTCTATTCTTTATTCTCTCATTTTTCATCCCTTCCCAGGTATGGTTGATGGACAAACTGCAGGTTGTGGACTCTTGCCCAGCATATTCAGCTCGCGGCTACTTCTTCCGGCACCGTCTAGTCAATGCCCTGGATGAGGGATGGTGGTTCGCTTGGATGTGTCGCTTGTCCGCAGACCGTATTGCTTGGCGGTGTCCTTGGCTGAGCCTTCCGGCAATGAGTTACAACATGTCCCGTCAGACTCGGATTCAATTGGTTGGTCTCACTCACTGTGTATTCTACTTCCCATTTTGGATTCGATGCCAATTCGACCATGATCAGACCTGCCCGCCAGAGGGGATAGAGTATCCTGCTGCATTTCCAGCCCGAGGTGCACAGCTTGCTCGGCAGGCCATCGCGTGGAGGATGAGAGAACTCCTGGCCCCTGCTCCCACTTTCAATTATACTTTGTCTGACGAGTGCGTGGATTGGCTCAACGAAGCGGCACAGATTGGGCCCAGCTTGGCATCAGAGGCTTCGACCAGCTCTGGGAGGGGGCGCAGGAGCACCTGACTTGACTATGCCCCGGATTTATTGCTTTATTAGTACTTTTCAAGTTTTCTTTATGAATGTAATAAAAAGCAACTTCGATTGTATGCAAGAGCAGGAGAACTCTGTTTTGAAATCAATGAAATTGAAGGTTGTGGTACTGAAAATTTTCCGCTTTGGTCCAAAAATGGTCTTAGTTGTAAAAAGATTAATTTGAACAAAGTCAACTTTTATTAAAACTTTTCAGAATCATTTTCGATATGGATCAGAACTGGACACACCTGAGATCTGTCTCCGAGATGCACAATCCCAGATCCCTGCAACTAGAAAGTTGCCCCTAGTCTGAAGAGTACCGCGGCACTACATGGCAACGGAAAGTTGCCCCTAGTCTGAGTAGCACTGCGCTGGAGATTCCAATGGATGCTGATAGACAAAGATGACTGAGATGATCAAATGGACAAAGTTGATCGGGGAAGTGTTATGGCTGAACTTCAGGATGAAGCTGCCTACGTATCCCAAAGATGGGAATCAAGCCTTACGTAGTTCAGGTTTAGGTTCACTCGGGTATTTTCACTCTCCTTTTGCGCTCTAACTTTTGCCAAAGCCGCCCTTTGCGGGTTTTCAGCCTTGCGAGCTCAGTTTTTACATTTTCTAATTTTTTGTGCTCTAACTTTTGCCTAGGTCGCCCTTTCGGGTTTTCGGCCTAGCGAGCCTCTCAAGGGTAATATTTCTTCAACTTGTCCATGTTGATCGGTTGCGAGAATTCCAGGCCATCTAGGTCCATCAGAACCACAGCTCCGCCTGACCAGATAGCTTTGATGATGTAGGGGCCGGTCCAATTAGGTCTGAACTTGTCCCTTGGGTCGTGGATGAGAGCTCGGTTGTCCTTGAGCACCAAATCCCCTTCCTTTAGATTCCTGGACTTAACCTTCTTGTTGAAAGCCCGGGCAATTCTGCGCTGATAACTTTGAACATGGTACAGTGCTTTCAGTCTTCTCTCATCAAAGAGCATGAGTTCCTCAAACCTGCTCTGCTGCCAATCTGCTTCGGCTATTTGACACTCAACCAATACTCGTAAGGACGGAACCTCAATTTCGATAGGTAGAACGGCCTCCATCCCATAAACTAATGAATACGGAGTCACTCCGGTAGAAGTTCTAATTGAAGTCCTGTAGCCCCACAGAGCAAACGGCAGCTTATCTGGCCAATCCCGGTAGGTTTCCACCATCTTTTGCAGTATATGCTTGATGTTCTTGTTGGCGGCCTCAACCGCTCCATTGGTCTGCGGCCGGTATGTGGATGACTTATGAAAAGCCACATTATATTTTTCCAACAAGTCTATCACTTCCTTCTTGAAGTGGGAACCGTTATCTGAAATTATCTCGTTTGGGACCCCGTAGCGACAGATGATGTTGTTTCTGATAAACTTCGCGACGTGTGAAGCCTTCAACACCGCATAAGATTGGGCCTCGACCCACTTTGTAAAGTAATCTATCGCTACCAGGATAAACCCATGCCCATTCGATCCCTTCGGGGTAACAGCCCCGATCCCATCGATTCCCCAAACTGAAAACGGCCATGGGGACATCATGTTGTACAGCTTTGACGGCGGGATGTTCATGCGATTTGCATGGATCTGGCATTTGTGGCATCGCCGAACAAAGCCGATGCAATCCTCTTCCATGGTAGACCAGTAGTAGCCCTGTCTGAGGATCTTTCTGGCCAGCATTACCCCATTCATGTGTGCCCTGCATTCTCCTCCGTGGATGGCCTCCATCAGGCGCTTCGACTCTTCAACTTATACACAAAGCTTATGCATTCCCAGATGACCTCTCTGATACAGCTTACCCCCACAGATGATGAACTGAACAGCCATTCTTCTGATTGCCCTTTTATCCTTGGCATTTGCCCCTGGTGGATACGCCTCCTTTTCCAAGAAGTTCCAAATGTCGTAATACCAGGGGTTGTCGTCCTGAGCCTCATCTATGGCGGAAATCGACTCGTACGCTGGCGCAAACTTCTAGTCAATAATGACTGGATGCATCCGGACCCCGGACGGGATGTCTATCATGGAAGATAGAGTTGCTAGTGAATCTGCGAACCTATTGTTCTCTCTTACTAGGTGGGTGAAATTTAGCTTCTCAAATCGAGGAATTAACAAATCCAAGGTTTGGTGGTAAATTATCATATTTTCCTCTTTGACTTTCCAGTCTCCTTTTGCTTGAGACACAACAAGGTTCGAGTCTCCAATGACGTCCAACCGTCTTGCCCCTAGTTCTAGGGCTGCTTCTAGGCCAGCAATACATGCCTCATATTCTGCTTCGTTGTTCGAGACTTTAAACCGGAGCTTGAATGCTAAGGGGATACGAGAATCGTCAGGCGCTATCAGCAACACTCCTATCCCATACCCGTACTGGTTTGACGCTCCATCAAAGTACATCGTCCAAGTTTCATCTTCGATGTGCAGGATGGCTTCATCTGGGAATAGATACTCATACGCTTCATCCCCTTCAACCGGGTGGTCGGCAAGAAACTCCGCTACCGCTCTTCCTTTTACTGACTTGCGCGTCACATACTTCAGATCAAATCCAGAAAGCAACAGCAGCCAACGAGCTAGCCTACCCGTAAGTGTCGGTTTCTCGAAAAGATATTTGATGGGATCCAAGCGTGAAACCAACATTACAGAGTGAGCTAACAGGTAGTGCCGCAGCTTCCTGGTAGCCCATACCAAGGCCAAACAAGCCTTCTCCAGCGGAGTGTAGCGGGTTTCGTAATTCAGCATCTTCTTGCTCAGATAGTAGATGGCCTTTTCTACTTTGTCCTCTAACTCTTGTGCGAGCATGCAGCCTATGGTAGTCTCAGTCACTGAAAGGTACAATATCAACGGTTTCCCCGGCTCTGGTGGTGACAACACGGGCGGGTTCTGTAAATATTCTTTGATCTGTTCGAAAACTGCTTGACATCAGCCATCCCATTGGAATTTCTTTCCTTTCTTCAGGAGACCAAAAAGTGGTTCACAAGTCAAGGTTAGTTTTGAAATAAACCGTCTTATGAATTGCACTTTACCTAGGAAGCCTCGCACCTCCTTTTCAGTCATTGGTTGTGGCATTTCTAAGATGGCCTTGATTTTGGAAGGGTCGACTTCGATGCCCCTTTGTGTAATCAGAAACCCTAGCATTTTTCCCGCTATAACACCGAATGTACACTTCTGAGGATTCAACCGCAGCCGAAACTCTCTGATCCTTTGAAAGAACTTTTGTAAGGCGGTGTAGTGGCCTTCTCTTTCTTTAGACTTGACAATCATGTCGTCCACGTACACCTCAACCTCTTTATGGATCATATCATGTAGTATTGTGGTCGCTGCCCGTTGGTAAGTAGCTCCAGCATTCTTCAACCCAAACGGCATCACTCTGTAGCAATATGTATCCCACGGGGTAGTGAATGCAGTCTTCTCCCGGTCTTCGGGTGCCATTACTATCTGATTATAGCCTGAGAAGCCATCCATGAACGAGAGCAAGGCATGCCCTGCCGTGAAATCTACCAATTCATCAATGTGTGGCAAGGGAAAGTCGTCCTTCGGACTGGCCCTGTTCAAATCTCTGAAGTCTACACATACCCGAATTCTGCCATCCTTCTTCGGTACTGGGACAATGTTGGCCAACCAAGTCGGGTATTCGGATACCAGCAGGAAGCCTACATCGATTTGCTTGGTGACCTCTTCCTTGATCTTAATGGCCCAATCAGGGCGGATCCTTCTGAGTTTCTGTTTGACAGGACAGGCTTCGGGATCAAGAGGGATCCGGTGCTATACAATCTCAGGATCGATTCCAGGCATGTCTTCGTAGGACCACGTGAAAACATCTTTGAAATCTTTTAATAAAGCGACTAAGCGCTCGCGTTCCTCCGAAGACAACGTGGACCCGATCTGGACCAGCTGCAGGTCCTTCTCAGTACCAACGTTCACAGTGGTGATTTCATCCATTAAGGGTTTAACAAATCTTTCCTGCTCTTGATCAATTAATCGTTGCAAAACCGGAGGAATTTCTTCCTTGTCGTTTTCATCAAAATTTTGAAAATCCTGATTTAAGCAATAAATCAAAGGCACAGAAAAATACTCAGAAACCACATCCACATCATTCTCATTAAATACTTCCAAGCCGTCCGATTCTTCTGTTACAACAGACTCAAAAGAGAAAGAAAATGACGACCTAGACAGGACTGTGGCATCCGGGTTATCACCCCCAGGAATACCAGACTCAGACTCAGTTGAGCTGGAACCTGATTCCGACTCACAAGACTCGGCGGAATCAGATTCCGGCTCACTACCCGACCCGGTGCTGCTTGATAAAAATCCTTCTTCATATTGCCAGACGAGAGAGGGTGCGATGGATGCATCCAAAATAGTTGATGGTAGGCCCGCAGCCGTTTCATTCCCGATCATGCATACCGAGGAGTTATCCCCCAAGCACTTCTGTTCGATCGGAGGATCTGAAAGCAGACATGCCAGTGCTACCCCCATTTCATTCTCAGCGTCCTCAGACTGCACTTCCTTACTCTGTTCAGTTTCAGCCGATAGATCTGCCTGCCCTTCGGCGACGTCACTCTCAGGTAGCTGCAGGTCAAAGAAAATCTCAAACCCCGGTACGCGCTTCTTCTCCCCGTTCAGCCATGGTTCTGGGAAGCCATAAAACGGAAAGTCCTCGCCCTCTCGGACGAAGCGTCCGTTTAGGGTACCCTGAATGGGCCGGTGCATTAAGTCAAAAGGCTTCCCCATCTGTTTCGCTCTGGCTCTTCCGGCCATTTCCTTTCCTTTCCTTATCTAGTCCTCTTTGGTGGGTAGATAACCTAATCCAAAGGTATGAGGGTTGTGTCGCACTTCGGCCAATGCTACGACACCCTTCCGGCCGCTCTTGCCCAATCCCATCCCGGGGATGTGTTGGAGCTTGTTCATGAGATAGACTGCCTGAGCACTGACATATACCCCTTCATTAGCAGCCATGATGTCCTGTACAACCCGAGCCTCAACCAAGGTAAAACCCGATATGAACACATCTTCCATACCGTCCTCAATTTCTAGAACAGGCGCAGATACCTCCGGCGGCGGATGAATCGATGAATTTCCGAAAACGATGGCTACTCCCTTCCCATAGGGGTATTTCACTACTTGATGTAGGGTGGAGGAGACTGCCTTTACCTGATGTAGCCACCGCCGCCCTAAAAGCAGGTTGAAAGTTGCAGGAACCTCCAAGACATGGAAATCTATCTCATGCTGTCCCAGCCCAACCTTTGTTTGAATCTTAACTGTTCCCATTACTTCCCGGCTTGTGTTGTCATACGCCCAAATCACCTGGGCCGTTGGCACAAAATCCGCGATTTTCAAACCGATCGCATAGGCTGTCCTTGCCGGACAGACGTTGATGGCGGACCCTGTGTCGACAAGTACCACGGGTATCCATTTATCTCTGCACTCCACAGAGATGTAGAGTGGCTTGTTATGGTTAGCACCCTCAGGTGACAGTTCTTTGTCAGAAAAGGTCAACATCGGGGTAGCTCCTCCCGAAAAAACTAGGCCCACCAGCTGTTCGGGCGTGGTGTCTATAGAAAGCTTGGCTTTATCCATGGCTGAAAGGACAGCCTGTCTATGTACTCGAGAAGCCATAAGCAGCCCCCAGATGGAGATGTCTGCTTGTGTCTTTTTCAATTGTCTCAATACGGCCTCATCCTCGAGTTGCTTTTCTTTTTGCTTCTCTGCCTCCCTATCTTTTCCAGATGCCTCTGGTTGGTCTAGCTGTGGAGGCTTGAAATACCGTCCACTCCTAGTCATGTGATCGACTTCGCCGATGTACTAGGTATCATCTAGTTGGTTACCCCTCCACTCCTCGTCCGTGTGGACAAGACATAGATCATCGTCCTCCCACTACATTCCATCTGCAGCTAACAGGCACCTGTCCGGTTCTGGCATGACTGTTCCGATACTTGTAGTACCTTTTATTCCTATGCTCGCGGCATTCTCCATTTCTGTACTTGCGGCGGTCTCAACCCCCACGTGGGCTTTTGCCTTCCTGATTCTCTCAGAATCTTCAAATCTTTCCTATTCTAACTGTGTCAGTGCAACCGACTATCTAATAATCCCCGTATTCGAAATGCTCCAATCCCGAGCGAAATTCTTGACACCGGCGCTCTCCGGCGATGTACTCTGTTCTTCGACCCTTCCGGCTGTCACTAACATTCTTGCCCCTGCCGGGCCTTGTTCTGGCTGAAACTCTCCTACCACGTCTGGTTGATCGTCTAACCACCCCGTAGCCTTCGCTGATTCCTCATAATCGAACCAGTTGACGGCTGAGTCTCCTGGATCTTGGTTACTGTAAAACTGGAACTTGGCAAGGTCCTCTTCCATAGCCGTTAGATCATTCGTTCCCTGTCCTGGACTGTCCCCTTGGATCGCACACAGCTCTCCTCCTGCTGGAAATTCCACATCTGGTCTATTCTGGCCTATTGGCGAAATGTAGTCACTCGGACAATAAGCATTCCCAATATCACTCCCAGATTCCGCAGACTCTAGCTCAACAACCCCCTTTTCCTTTGGAATCTTCTCTTTCCTACTCTCGGTAGTCACCACCGCTGGCTTGGGTTGGGTCATGGAGACGTTCATCATGCACAAATCGGTGCAATCCAGAAGGAAAACCTCCGGCTTAGGCAGATAGGAAGGTGTGATATAAATACTAGGATCGTAGGACACGACCCCAGTATGGATGAAATTGATTCTTTTGGGTGGTGGAGCTTGGTTATGTGTGGGGAGAGGATTTGTAGTAACATTGGGTTTCTCAGGAGGTAAAATCACCCCGTTATCAATGAGATCTTGAATCTCAGGACGTAATCAGAAGCACAGATCGGTATCATGACCATGCTGCTGGTGAAATGCACAATACTTGGCTGGATTGTGGGCAGCGGGGAGTCTTTCCGGTAAGGGCCACGGCTCTAGGGGCTTCAAATGCCCTTTTCTAGTTAGAACCCCCAAAGCTTTGGACAGGGGCATATAAAGCGGAGCGAAGGTTCTCGAGGGAGGGTTGGTGGTGACCATACTCACTTCGGAGGTCCTGGTAGTTGTAGGGCCACTCGGGCCTGCATTAGTATTACGATTGAAAGTTCTGCGGGGTTGCTCCCGGTCATTATCAATCAAGCCTTGCTTTGAGGCATCCTCAATCTACACCCCCATTTCATGCAAATCGGAAAAGGTAGGGAAGGTGAGTACAATCATCTTTGCATTAACTTCGGCTGAAGATTGCGCACAATCATCCGAATCTGGTCTTTGCCCGTGGGCCTTAAGGTCATCATCGAAGCCTTAGCCTGCCATCTGGTTACGAATTCTGCGAAGCTCTCTTTGGGTTCTTGCCTCGTTGTCTCGAGATCCCGGGGCGTAATCTCGATTTGTGTATTGTATGAGTACTGCAAGATGAAGGCCTCAGCCATCTCGTCCCAACTTCTCTTGACATCATCCTCCAATTCGGCATACCATATGGCCGCTACACCTGACAGGGTCCGGCCAAATAGAGACAGCTTCTGTAGTCTAGTGAGGCCCATTGGCCTTAGGATGTCTGAAAACAGTCGCAGGTGCACCATGGGATCCCCGAATCCGTCGAAACGATCAATTTGTGGCATCTTAAACCGATCTGGCAGCGTCACGGCTGCGTCAGTGTATCCATCCTCAATGTCCGGAATGGACTTCACACCTTGAGATTTCTTGAACAGCTTTTCAAGCTTGCTCATTTTTAATGCCATGGGGTCCACCTCGGACTCGAAGGGAGAATCCGGTTGATTGATAGGAGTGGGTGCCTTGGATAGTTGAGGTAGAATCGGGGGCGGGCTGGCCCCGTTGGGATGTCTGTATCTTCTTGGACATTCTGGGTATTCGGTGTTTCTTCAGATATCGGAACCCTTAGTGGGGGAGCGACTTGCTGTGAAGCAGATGCTCCAGTTTGCTGCTGCAATCTCACGATTAACTCTGCTTGCTCATTCATGACTGTGGCCTGCTGTTTGGCGAATTCTGCCTGTCGGACAGCATCCTGCTACATCACTTTCATGCTTTCTTGGAGTTGGCGCACCATCTCCTCTAAACTAGCCATACTGTTCTGTTCTGACTGAATTATCGGTATATGTTCCCTTTCTGTGGGTGAAACGGAATCCTGATCCCTACTGTACACGGGTGGGGTAGATAAAGCCCTCTGTACTGACTGTTGAACTGATACCCTCTGCCTAACTGTCCTCCGTCTAGTAACCGGGGGTAGAGAGTGGTGCACTGGTTGTCCGTCTACCAGATCCTCAGATCGATGGAGCCGACGACCTCTAATCCAGAGTGCTTGGGGAATATCTATCGGGTTGGAAGCAATGGTGCTAAACTACCTAGCAAAAAGATAAATAAAGCAATAAATAAACAAACAATCAAACAGCACAACGGCGTAAAATAAACACATACAACGCACAGTTGGGTATTCATAATACACAGTTGGTAAGCCGAACACACTGTTCCTCGACACTGATCACTGTTCCCCAGAATCACTGTTCCCAAAACTGAACCTGATACCCGCATATAACTGATTCTCATAAACTGATACTGATGCCCTCAGGTCTAATACTCAATCTTGCAAACTGATATGTACGTTCCCTGTAGAGATACATTCTAAAAGCACATAGCAAGTAAAGAGAGCAAAAACACCCCTATGTTGGGGTAGGGTTTCCCTGTCCTATTTTGTCAGGAGCTAGGGTTTCACTAGGCACGCAGCAGTTTTCAAACAACCTAACATCGGGTGAGCAGCCTGTCCTAACTTGGAATGGTCACTATGGATCCGAATATGCACTAGGTCGAATGGTCGAAAAGGGTGCCCCGGTAAAACCGGGGTTTGTGTTCCCATACTGTCAGAGCCCATAACCGGTCAGCCTTATGGTTATGCCTTGACAAGACAAGCCTCTGGCAAACCGTTCAGGAATGGCAGATGGCAAACACTGTGTTCCTAGGCGCACCAATGCACATGCAATGCAAAGAGACACATAAATGGAATCAAAATAGGATATCACGAGTTCCAGTCAAGCTCTCTTAAATCCCCAGCGGAGTCGCCAGAAACTGTAGACGCGCCCGCGTGGGGGGCCCTGCTACAGTTCGGACTCGATTCGTGTCACGGTTCTTAATCTGAACCAAAGAGTCCAAATCTGGCAAATCGTTTTGAGAAAATAGGTTTTTAGAAAAAGAAGTGCCAAACATGGACTGCTTTGCCAGATACAGAGTCGCCACCTAAATATTTTTTATGGGGGAATTTAGGAAACCCTGACTCGGTGCCGAAGGCCACATGTCCGTCATCACCAGAGTTGCTTCGGCTCGGGAGCTAGGGTACGATTGGGGAAGGTCAGCTATGAGCACCCCCTTTCGCCCGATCCGAAGATCGGTATCTACTAACCGTGATATCCGTTTTTGAAAACGTTTATGTGTTCTTATTCCATTTATTAGCCTAGAATTACTATGTTATGCGCACAGCAAACAAGTATAGACTAGATTGCCTAATTTGGGAAATAAGTATTGCATATCCGTTTGTTTTGGAAAAATATTTTGGAATTTGCTACCCGCAAGTAGGCTAAAACACGGATTTCAACGAGTGTTTCCAACTCAGACAATCCAACCTTCACCCACAGGCATTCAAAGAGTTTATCACATAAGCATCTAGCCACATGGTAAGCATGTTGTCATGGTAGCATTCACACGCATGAGATATGCTAAAGCATAAATGCTTACCGAGTACTCCGAGCGAAAACAAGAAACTAGTTAGCCAACATGCATGGTCCTAGTTCATGTCAAATTGACTAATGCAACACATGCAGGATGCAATTAGAATAAGCTCGGCTAACCTAAACATGGCATGTGAAAATGCACAAGTAGCATGTATTCAAGGTGGATTTGAAATACTAATGCAGTTAGCATGATGCGCCGAGCCCGGTGCATGCAATACTGATGAATGATGCACGCATGCATAGCATAAGGTATGCTAAATTAAACATGTCCTATTACTAACCATCAAAGCAGGTAAATAAAAGGGGAAGAAAGACGTTGGGTTGGAAGACATACACACACTCACGCACACTTATTACATAATTTCCCTCACTCGGAGGGTCCAAATAAATATTACAGTCCGAATAATAAACGCATAAATTATTACAGAATTTCTAATTATTTAACAGAATGAATGCTAAAAGAAAGGTGGCCGCAGCCCCCGCCTTGGGATGCGCGAATGATGCATGCTCGAACCCGTCTCGCCCGGAAGGTCCATACCATACCACTGCCGCCTCTGTTTACACTGCCCTGCTTCTCTGAAAATTTTCAAAGTTTTGGGACAGGTCCTCTGAATACTGTGGAACACCATCGGCTGAAGGAAATGTCCACTGGCCGTTTAAAATACCAATCGGTTGTTTATGAAGCTATCGGCCCAGTAAGGATTGCCGGTCGGCACTGAACATTGCCGGTCGGCAGAGACTTCCTGCAGAAGACAGTTTTGACAGCAACAGAGGACAGACAGTATATGGCATGGGATTTCAGGCACATGTGAGCATGGTCATGTTCCCCATCATGTATTGAACTCAGGGAAGCATGGCCCTCGATCCTCGAGCCATCAATTGTGCATGATAGCCTAAGAGATCAAGCTTGCCATTTGATGTAAAAATGTATGCAACACACAAATGAGGACCAAGACCTTATCATGTTGGAGTCAAGGGCCCCGGTGACCGAGAGTTAAGACGCGTTACATCACTTATAGTATGAACGCTCCTTAGCCCTCACACTTGGTTTAACACCCCAAACCAAGTAATGCAATGCATGTTATGCAAACATAACTCAAAGATACAACATGAGATTAAGATGCAAGGCATGCCAAATGCCATGCAACTACCATGGCAAGTATGCAATGCAAAGGCATGCAAGATGCAAATACAATGCAAACATGGACGATTTAAGCAATAGGATCATCATGTTACAACACCTAATGAAGCAATCATGCAATAAATATGAGACAAGCATGCAATGGTGGACTTAAACCATAAAGGGGCAGACCTTAATCCACCCCAAAACAGTGGCCAATAGTGCCCAAAATGGTGGATAAACACTCATGCCAACATGCAAGCCAAAGGACCTAAGGCTAAGGCACAAAAAGGGGGCACTTTACATCCACTAACATGACCATGCATGGCATGAATTAGGCAAGCAAAAACAGAATCTTAGCATGCAAAAATGGACTCCAAAACCCACTGATATGGCAGCTTAAGTGGCTCCAATGAGATGCATACGCCAAAACTCATTTCTAGGCATAAAAGGGCATATCCTCAAAGCATGAAAGAGGTCACATATGTAGACATACAAACATGATTTATGGGTTGAAATATGATCCTAAATGATGCCAAATCATGAGGATGGTCTAAGCTACGCATGCTAGAGGCCAATATACTCAAGGCTTACGAGCCAAAACACAAAAGATGACACCAAACATGGCAAGCATGACTGAAACAGATGGCCAGCAGGCCTTAAACATGGTAAAGTAATGCCAATACCTTCATGAAATTAGGCTAATACATGCAAGAATCATGACCTAAACACAAGATACATTTCTAGGCCAAATAGAGGAATGTAAAGCAAGTATGTTAAGCATGCAAAAGGGCACAAATCCGACCAAGAATAGAGATAACATGTGACCTAGAGACACCCAAAAACCTCTGAAATAGGGCCAAAATCAATCGAGCATGCATGTTACCCTTTAAGCCAAAAGGCAAGGAAATGAGGCAATGAAGGGAGAGGGGTGTCCCTCCCCTATACAAGACTTTAAACCACCTTCCTCACCGCTAAAAATCCACTGGTTTTCCGTGCTGAGAAGACTAAGACACTCAAGCAAACAAGGCCTCACAAAGGAAGCACTAAAAAGGCCAAAAAAGGCCTAAGAGGGTGAGTTTGAACTCGAACCACAAAACACCCTTAATGAAAGTTCTTAAGCATGAAAATATAAGCTTTTTTTATGTTATGTACAAAGCCTAAATCAGCAAGCAAGACAGGTAAAAAATTAGTGCAAGTTTGGGAAAACTAAAGCAAAGTGATTACCCTTGAAGAAACTTTGAAGAACAGATGTTCCAGCCACCTTCTACTGATCAAAATCAGTCCAAAACCTCAAGAATCAACCCTCAAAGCCTCTCAATCTCGGAGCAAGGTGTAATGGTGTGTGTATTAGTGCAAAAGTAAGGTAAAAATGCACTTTTGGGCTACCAAACACACACTAAGGGAGGAGAGAGAGGGAAGTATAGAGAGAGATGATATATCTAACAGATATATGTATATGAGCTCTGGTTTTTAGGTTTAAAACTCCCAACCTTTTACAATGGAGGAGGAGGGCTCTATATATAGCCTAAGAAAATGGTTCTTGGCTTCTCCAAGAAGCCAAGTGAAAGGGGCAAAGGGTGCAAAGGAGTCTAGGCTTCTTGGAGAAGCTAAAACAGCTGGCGAAGCTTCTCCAAGAAGCTTAGCCAAGGGTTCATCCTTCTAGAAGGAACCAAGGGGTTCAAAGGCTCACACCAGCCAAAAACTGCACGGGGAGGAGTGATGGTGCATTCCAGCTGGCACAGCTGGCATGCACCATGCCTCAAGGGTGCAAAGGAGTCACACCGGCCAGCAAAAGATGTCACCGGCAAAGAAAAGTGCCGATCGGCAGAATATAGTGCCGACCGGCCATTGATTTTAAGAGACCATGGCCGGTGGCACCCCTAAACAACCGGTGATGCTAGGAGAAGGCCGGTGGAATGTGGAGATGGCCAACAAGCCATTCCCCTCCCTTCAAGGCAAAAATACAAGTGTTTGGTGCCAAAGCCAAACACGGAACAGTCAGGTCGAGAGATCCTGAGGCGAGGCGCGCAGCCAAGACTTCCGGGAACTCAAGACGAACACAAACATGGATAATCACCGAGTGTTCAAACGGTGACGTCCAAGTCTTAAGGACGGTCAAAAATGGGGTGTCTACAGCACCGGGCTCGGCGCATCATTCAAACTACATCCTATTTCAATACTTATTTGAATACGTATATCAAATTGTTGCATTCATATGCCATCTTAGATAGCCGAGCCTATTTAGTTGCATTATTGCATGTGTTGCATTAGGCATTTTGCATAGTTTGGAGCATGCATATTTCTAACTAACTTTTGTTTTGGCTTGGAGTACACTGTAAATGTTACGCTTAGCATACTTGCATGAGTGTGAGTGTTGCCATGATAGCATGCTTGTGATGATAGCATGCTTGCCATGAGGCTATTTGCTTAAGTGCTAAACTGCTTGAATGCCTATGGGTGGAGGCTTGATTGCCTGAATTGGAACAACTCGATGATTATAAGTTTTAAGCCCACTTTACGAAGTGGCAAAACCTTATTTTAAATCCCACTTGAGGGTGGCAAATCCGCGCTTTAGCCTACTTGCAAGTAGCACTTTCAAACCATTTTTAAAACCAAACGTGAGTTGTTTTGTTCCAATTCTCATGATTGAGTCTATACTTGTATGTTGTGTGCGTCACATAGTAAAGTTAGCTAATAACTGGATAAGAACATATGAGGTTTATAAAACAACATATCATGTTAGTAGAGGTCGATTCTTGATCGGGCGAGCGGGGGTGCTCATTGCATGACCTTCCCCTCTCGTATCTAAGTTCCCGAGCCGAGGCAACTTTGGTGATGATGGACACGTGGCTTTAGGCATGAGTCAGGGTTTCCTAAATTTCCCAAAAATAAAATATTTAGGTGGCGACTCTATAATCTTGCAAAGCATTCCATGTTTGGCGTTTTTTCATTCAAAATTGATTTTCCAAAACCAATTGCCAGATTTGGACTCTTTGGTGTTTATCGGTCTCACATTGCACTTTGTGAGATTAGATTCAGAACCGTGATAGGAGTCCAAACTGTAGTAAGAGACCAATTCGCGTCTCTCCGAAAGGGGGGCGGCCGAAGAAAGTCGAGTCTACAGCCCCGTTCTACTTTCCTACTGGAGATCTTCTCCCGAAGGGTTTCTATTTCAAGGTCACCCTTCTGTGCCTCCATCACTCGGTTCATAAGTGTAGGTTGGGCAACTACCGTAAACAAAGTCACGGATTCAATGGACTCGTTAAGATGCAAGTCAAACTCCCTAAGAGCACCCAATATTTACCACTCCCGGATGGCAATACAAGCTACGTTACTATCGGATTTTCTACTCAAGGCATCGGCCACTACATTGGCCTTCCCAAGATGATAATGCAACTCAAAGTCATAGTCCTCTATGAACTCCATCCACCTTCTCTACCTTAATTTCAAATCTTTCTGAGTGAACATATACTTCAGACTCTTGTGATCAAAAAATACCTCGAATTTCTCACCATACAGATAGTGCCTCCAAATCTTCAAAGCAAATATCACTGCTACTAACTCTAGATCATAGGTAGGGTAATTCCTCTCATGTGTTTTCAACTGCCGTGAGCCATAAACTACTACATTTCCATCTTGCATTAATACACAACCCAAACCTTCTCGTGAGGCATCATAATATATCAAATAGCCCAAACCCCTCTCCAAAATAATCAAGACTGGAGCAATGGTAAGTCTAACCTTAAGCTCTTGGAATGACTTCTTACAGGTCTCATTTCACACAAAGTTCACTCTCTTCCTCGTCAGTCTAGTTAACGGTGAATATAATCTAGAGAAGTCCTTCACAAATCTTCGATAATACCCGGTCAACCCCAGGAAACTACGGATCTCAAAAGCATTCTTAGGTTGTGCCCAATACTGCACTGCCTCTATCTTGGATGAATCTACAGTCACCCATTCCCCAGATACTACATGGCCTAAGAATTTAACCTCTTTCAGCCAGAACTCACACTTCCCAAATTTAGCATATAGCTTATGGGTTCTAAGCAACTCAAGCACTACTCGTAAGTGTTCCGCGTGTTCCTCCTCAAAGGGTGAATAAATCAAGATGTCATCCACAAAGATGACCACAAAGCGGTCTAGAAACCCACGGAAGATCTGATTCATCAAATCCATAAACACCGCTAGAGCATTAGTCAGTCCAAAAGGCATCACTAGGAACTCATAATGACCATACCACATACGGAATGCCGTCTTCGGGATATTCTCCTCTTTTACCCTCAACTGATGATAACCCTATCTCAGGTCTACCTTAGGGAAGCAACAAGACCCCTTCAACTGATCAAACAGATCATCTATACGAGGCATTGGATACTTGTTCTTAACAGTTACCTGGTTCAATTTCTGATAATCAATACAGAGTCGCAACACTCCATCTTTCTTCTTAGCAAAGAGAGCCAGTGCTCCCTAAGGTGAATTATTAGGGCGAATAAAACCCTTATCTAACAATTCCTGGAGTTGAACCTTCAACTCACTCAACTCAGTAGGTGCAAACCGATACGATGCCATAGAAATCGGTGTCATGCCATGCACTAAATCAATAGAGAACTCAATCTCTCGGTGAGGTGGTAAACTAGTAAGGTCATTGGGAAAGACATCGGGGTATTCACAAACCACCCTTGGCAACTTAACTCGAACTTCATCACATTCACTATTCAAAAAGCTAGCAAGAAGACAACTAAGTTTACTCCACCCACGCAGATTGTACACCGGTGATAAGACTCTATCTATTCGATCCCCCAAGAAATAAAAGCAATCACCGCTCAAGGTACATACAGTAACCCTCTAACAGTAACAATTTATAACAGCCCAATATGACGATAACCAATCCATACCCAAAATAACATCAAAACTAGTCATATCAAGCAATACTAATACAAAAGGCAATCGACTACCGGCAACCTCGATGTCACAACCCCAACATCTCTGCTTCAAGATGGCCTCACCACCAACAAGTGACTCTACACAAATAGGAGATGTTAATTGTGCCAACTCCAACCCCAAAACCGATGCAAATGCAAACGAGATAAAAGAATGGCATGTATCCATATCAATCAACACATTAGCAACTGAATTGAAAAACAAGAAGGTACATTTCACTATAGAAGGCGCTAGTACAAGATCTGGCATGGTAACAGCATACACACGCCCAGTAGGCCTCTACTCAACCTGCTCACCCCTTGGAGCATAAGCCTGATGCACTGATTGAGCCGAAGAGGCTCCTTGATTGGTCCTCAAGGCCTGTGTTAACTGTGGAGAGTGGTGACTCTGTGTCTGCCTTGAACCAGACGCACCAAATATGCCACTCAACTGTGGACAAAATCTCTTCAGGTGCCCTACCTACCCACACTGATAACAAGTGGGCGGTTGCCCTCTACTCTAATTCTGGCACTAAGAACAAGCCAAAGACGATACAGACCGTTGCCCTCCTTCCCTCTGCAGGTAAGCTGGAGACTTGTGGCCCAACTGACCACATTTGTAACAAGTAAAATCCCCCTGACCAGAACCCGAACTCGGTACTGGAAAGGTGGACCTCGACTAAGCTCCCTGGGACGACTGAGGGTTAGAACCCCTCTGCCTCTTCCCGTCCCCCTGACTATCCTGACTCCTCTTGGAGCCCCTCATCCTCTTCTTCTCTGCTTGCATATTGTTCTCAAGATGGGTTGTCGCCTCCACCAGGCACCTATAGTCTCTAATCATGGATCTAGCCACTCTAAACATGAGCTCGATCCTCAACTTCTTCTCGAATTCCAAACAATGGCGCTCATCAATCGCCACAAGTTCCGGTGCAAACCTCAACAAACTGGTGAATGTGGCCTCAAACTCAGCCACTGGTGCACCAACTTAGAGAACTGGTCCCTCAACTTCTCCCTAACAGTGGGAGGAAAAAACTTGTCCTGGAAGGCGTCGACAAAGGCCTCGTAAGACCCTCTAATGCGCCATCACGCATACTTCCACCATTGACCCGCGTCTCCCTTTAGCTGGAAAGACGCCAAGGTTGCTCTCAAACCCTCGTTTTCGATGCCGAGCATCTCAAAAGTTTTCACCATCTGCTCTAACCACTCATCCGCTTTCAGTGGTTCCTTAGGATCGCCCAAAAACTCATCCGGGTTTGACCGAAAAAGCTCCCTCTTCAGAAAAGATGGCCCTGCCTCAACAACCTGGGCCTGGACTTGATTCTCAGCTCTGAGAATGTCCATATATTCCCGCAAAGCTCCGGCATTTCATGGGCTAAGGCGCTCATGGCCTGTTGACCTACTCGCTCGACCACATTGGCCTAACCAGCCCCTTCTTCCTGTGCCGAAATTTCATCTGGTATAGGCATCTCGCACCTCCTAGGCCTACCATACCTACCACCATGACCACGTCTTGGCATCCTAATAAAGGTAATAAAAAGATTAGCACATTCACAAATGTGCCGAAGCTAACTCACTCGCGTCCTAATACGATGGACAACAGTAAATCACTCTATATAGGCACGTAATCACATAAACACATACGAATTTCCTTCTTAGATAATGATCATCCTGCGGCGTTGCTAGAGTTCCAATTAGAAACAGCAATGATCAAGTGTTCTAATAGGACTTCTAGAAACCCGTAGACCCAATCAATATCTTAGGAACTAAATCGCTTGCCCATATAATCATTCAAGCATGTTATCACACAACGTTACTAGTATGCAAGCATCTCTATAAAGCGAGACAAACCCATTGTGGTACTAACCACTTCCCACGTCCCTAAAGTATTTAAACCCGATACGCTCTGATACCAAGTTGTAACGCCCCCAAAATATAACCATAAGTTCAACCCAAATATATATATGAATAACTGCATGAATCAGAATGTAAAGTTCTTTCATTTCATAATATTAATAGTACAAAAGAGTTTAGCATAATCTTTCCAAGTCTTGGCTTGGTTACAACAAAAGTGTGACTAACTCATACAATTTAAGCCCTAGGCTATACAAAAATGAAACAAGACAAAGAAGCTCTTGCTTCCCAAAAGTCCCTCTAATGCCATCATTTCCTGAAAATGTTTTTCCTAAATAGGTGTAGACACCCCATTTTTGACCGACCTTAAGACTCAGACGTCACCAGTTGAGCACTCGGTGATTTTGCATATCGTGCTCGTTCAGAAGTTGCAGAGTCCTGGCTGCGAGCCCTGCCTCCGGACTTCCGAACCCTCTTCTGTACCTTGCCTCGGTTTGCGAACCAGACTCAGTTTTCTCTGTTTCTTTTCCTGAGGGGAGGAAGAGGTCCTGTAGACCATCTCTTAGTGGCCGTGGGCTACATTTTGTGGCCGCGGGCCATTTTGCCCATTTTGGAGTCCGGTTCCCGGTTTTCGGAGCCGTCAGGCCGTGTGCCTCGGTTCGGGACCGCCTAACCATCTCCTATTGCTCCGATTTTTGGCATACTTCTTATTTGCTCCCTTTTGAGGGACACTGAGGTCTGAGAGACCCACTTCGTGGTCGAACACCACTCCCGGTGCCTAACAGCCAGTTTTCGGGGCCTCGGGCTGCGCGTTTTGGCCCCCGAACCTTCATTTTGCATCGGTTTGGGCTCATTTTTGGTGGAGAACTTATTTTCACTGTTAGAAAGCTTGTAGGAGGGTGGAAGGCCAGTAATGTTTCTGAAAAGCCAACTTCTTTTTGGTCAAAAGTGGTTCACCATGAATCCGGGAAGGAGAAAAATCTGCGCGGCTTCACCGAAACGGGCGTAACTCTTTGCACAAGAGGAATTAAGATATGAGGCCACCACCATTGGAAAGCTTACTTCCAGGGCTTCATTTTGCACTCAATAATATCCCAAGTCCAAGTCCGAGGGGGAGATATGTGGTTGGTTGAAGTCCGCTTGGACTGAATCTGCGCGGCTTCACGGAAAAGGGCATAACTTTTTCTACAGGAGGAATTTTAATGCAAGGTTTGTGCCATTGGAAAGATAACTTCTGGGGCTTCATCCTAGGGGGTGGCCGGCCACTTTTTCAGGCCGGCCGGCCACTTTTTTCCTTTGACCTAACCGGCCGGCTAGGGGAAGTGGCCGGCCGGCCACCTGCAGCCAAAATGTCAGGCCGACCTGCTTCTTCAGGTTGAGTACATTCCAGCTGTGCCTTGGTTTTTCCCCAAAAATATCTACATCCGGGGGACCCTTTTGGAGGGAAAAAAGGCCTCATTTTCCCTCCACTTTGGCTAGACTCTTCTCTCCATCTCTTATCCATATAGAGAGCCTCCCAACTCTAGAGAAAGGGTTACAAGAGTTGCTTGGAGGAGATAGATACATATCACCCCATTTCCTTCAAGTTTTGGGCTCCATTTCTTCATCATCTTCAAGCTCTACCATCACCACTCCATTCCAGAAGCAAAGGAGGGGATTCCAGCAGCTTAGAGTCACCAAATCTGGTCCAAGAAGCAACAAAAGTGTTGGTCTTCAAAGGTAAGTCCAATTGCCCTCTTTTCTAGCTCATTTTGGCACCATCTTTAAGCCATACATGCTTGCTGAGTTGAGCTCCGACCAAAACTGGAAGTGGCCTTCTTTTAAGCTCATTTTCTTGTTTCATTAAGGGTTCAACCCTGTTTGAGGCACCCATATTGCACTTGCTTCAATATCCC
Organism: Camellia sinensis; assembly: GCF_055761805.1. NCBI lineage: Eukaryota > Viridiplantae > Streptophyta > Magnoliopsida > Ericales > Theaceae > Camellia > Camellia sinensis. The sequence continues at coordinate 224,173,333 of NC_138963.1, read as the reverse complement.
CTTGTTTGTCAATTTTCTTGCATGCTTTGGCAACCCATTATGCTTCCATTTTTGGGCATTTTACAGTTCTCTAAATAGGCTTATTTTGAGCCCCTCTTCAACATTGAAGAAGGGCTCATCACTGTTTGGGACCTCCATATGTCACTTCATGTTATATCTCTCTTTTGGTCCCCATTTTTGCATGCTTTGGCAGCCTATCATGCTTCTGTTTTTGGTCTTTTTACAGGCCTAGAAATAGTCTTATTTTGACCTTCTTAACATGTTTCATTAAGGGTCTTTGGCTGTTTGGTGAATGCTTTGCATACTTTGTGTTATAGCCTCTTTTGAGCCTCATTTTGCATTGCATTTCTAGCATGTTTGTATACTGTTTTGGAGTTTTTACAGTTCTGTAAATATGCTTATTTTTTGTCCCTCTTCAATGTTGTAGAAGGGAATTTTTCAGTTTGGGCTGTGCATATACCACTTGCCTCTTTGGCCACCTTTTGGCCCTTTTTCTTGCATAAAAGCTTAGCCATGTCTATGTTTGTTTTTGGGTTTTTTACAGTTCTGTAAATATGCTTATTTTTGGTCCCTATTCAATGTTGTAGAAGGGAATTTTTCAGTTTGGGTTTTACATATACCACTTGCTTCATAACCTCATGTTTAGGGCCATTTTTGCATGCCATTGTTGCCCTATCTTTGCTTGCTGTTTGGCCATGCTTTGTACTAGTAAAATGCTAATTTTGGGGCTGCCTTGCTTCTATCTATTCATTGCATATCCATATTGTGCATGTTTGGTATAGCTATAGGCCATTTCGGGTCCCAAAATTCATGCTTCGGGACTATTCCATGCATCGGGTGTGTTTTCGCCTCATTTCGGGGCTGTTTTCCCCCACTTTTCAGTGCTGAAATCCCATTAGCATGTTTGCATATCATTTTCCATGCCATTGCATTGCGTATGCCATTGCCTCGGTTTGCGTGCTCGCGTGCACGCATTTCGAGGCACTTCATTTTCATCTATCGGCCTCTTATGTGAGTGTGGCTGAGGCTCTCTCATGTTAGTATAAGTCCATGTTGCATTCTATATGTCATTTCCATGCCATTGCATTGCGTATGCCATTGCCTCGGTTTGCGTGCCCGCGTGCACGCATTTCGAGGCACTTCATTTTCATCCGTCGGCATCCTATGTGAGTGTGGCTGAGGCTCTCTCATGTTGGTATAAGCCCATATGCTATTTCCATGCCATTGCATTGCGTATGCCATTGCCTCGGTTTGCGTGCCCGTGTGCACGCATTTCGAGACACTTCATTTTCATTCACCGGCATCCTATGTGAGTGTGGCTGAGGCTCTCTCATGTTGGTATAAGCCCATATGCTATTTCCATGCCATTGCATTGCGTATGCCATTGCCTCGGTTTGCGTGCCCGTGTGCACGCATTTCGAGGCACTTCATTTTCATTCACCGGCATCCTATGTGAGTGTGGCTGAGGCTCTCTCATGTTGGTATAAGCCCACATCATATTTTCATGTCATTTGCATTGCGTATGCCATTGCCTCGGTTTGCGTGCCTGTGTGCACGCATTTCGAGGCACTTTATTTTCATTCACCGGCGTCCTATGTGAGTGTGGCTGAGGCTCTCTCATGTTGGTATAAGCCCATATCATAGTTTCATGTCATTTGCATTGCGTATGTCATTTTCTCAGTTTGCGTGCCCGTGTGCACGCATTTCGAGACATCTCATTTTTACAGCATAATGCATACTAGGTTGTATCTTAGATCGCATTCAGTCATTTTTCTCAGTTTGCGTGCCCGTGTGCACGCATTTCTAGACATCTCATTTTCATAGCATTGTGTATGTCAGGATTGTATCTTAGTCGCATTTCATGCATGTCATGCATATTGCATCGTGTTCGGGATAGGAGTTAGCCCGGGCACGGGAAACGAGGTGCATTTCGTACTCCGAGTGACGGAATGTATCTCAATTCCCCAGTCACCGACACTCCGGATCATCCATGATGGAGTTAGGTCTCGTTGTGTTTTCATGTGCATTCATCCCATATTAAATTGTGCAATTCGACTCCTCGGCCATCATGCCTCGATATGCGTGATTGGTGGCACGAGGATCGAGGTATGCATATATTTTTGAAAATACATTGCTATGTCCCTTTCCTGCTCTCTGTTGCAGCAAAATGAAGAATCAACAACTTTTCGGAGTCTGGCACGCTTTCCAAGAATAACTGCTAAACAGAGGCTAATTGGGGCATCCTAGTGGATTTCCGCGCAAGGCAGCCCAAACATACAGCATTCATCAGAAGAAGGGCAGTCCCTGGCTTGCACGCCAGTTTTACAGCTTTCTTAGTTAATTTGATTAATTAATTAGGAATTTGTACATTATTCGGACTGTAATATTTGGACTGTACTATTCTTTTATTCGGAACTGTATTATTTATTCGGACCCTCTGCGCGAGGGCATAATTGTAATAAGTGTGCGTGAGTGTGATGTATGTCTTCCAACCCCACGTCTTTCTTCCCTTTTATTTACCAGCTTATGATGGTTAGATTAGGGCATATTTCAATTAGCATACAGTATGATAGCATGTTTGCATTCATTCATCTGTTTTGCATGCACCGGGCTCGGCGCATCATACTAACTGCATTGTACTTTCAATTCCAAATTGAATACATGATAGTTGTAGCATTCCATATGCCATGTTTAGAATAGCCGAGCCTGCTATAGTTGCGTTTTTGCGTGTGTTGCATTAGGCATTTTTGTATACTTAGGATCATGCATGATTTCTAATGTAAACTTCTGCTTTGGCTTGGATTACTCAGTGAGTTTTATGCTTTAGCATCCTTGCATGCGTGTGAGTGACTGCCATAAATAGCATGCTTACCATGAGGCTATTTGCTTGTGTGATATAACTGCCTGAATGCCTGTGGGTGAAGGTTGGGTTACTTGGATTAGAATAAATCATCAACTGTTTGTTTTAAGCCCACTAGATAGTGGCAAAACCATCTTTTCTAAGCCCACCCGAGGGTGGCAAAATCTGCATTTTAAGCCTACCTGCGGGTAGCAAACCATTTTCAAAAAGCGAACATGAAATGTTTTGTTCCAATTCAGGCGATCCAGTCTATACTTGTATGCTGTGCGCATCACATAGTAACCTAGGCTAATAACCGGAATAAGAACTCACAATGTTTTCAAAAATAGATATCATGGTTAGTAGAGGCCGATCTTTGATCGGGCGAGCGGGGGTGCTCACGAAGTGACCTTCCCCAATCGTACCCAAGTTCCCGAGCTGAGGCAACTTTGGTGATGACGGACACGTGGCCTTTGGCACCGAGTCAGGGTTTCCTAAATTTCCCATTAAAAAACATTTAGGTGGCGACTCTGTATCTGGCAAAGCAGTCCATGTTTGGCACTTCTTTCAAAATCTGTTTTCTCAAAACGATTTGCCGGATTTGGACTCTTTGGTTCAGACTTAGAACCGTGACAATTTGAGAGTCCTGAGCTGTAGTGACCCCAAAATGAACAGAACGGGAGCTCACCCTCCCGGGGCGTTCGGGGACGTCTACAGTTTCTGGCGACTCCGCTGGGGATTTAGAGAACTTGACTCGAACTCATGATATCTGTTTTTGACTACACTTGTGTGTTTCTTTGCATTGCATTTGCATTGGTGCGCCTAGGACACCGTGTTTGCCATCTGCTATTCCTGAACGGTTTGCCGGAGGCTTGTCTTGTCAAGGCATGACCATAAGGCTGACCGGTTGTGGGCTCTGCCAGTATGGGAACACAAACCCCGGTTTTACCGGGGCACCCTCTTTGACCATTCGACCTAGTGCATATTCGGATCCATAGTGACCATTTCAAACTAGGACAGGTTGCTTACCCGTTTATAGGTTGTTCGAAGCCGCTGCGTGCATAGTGAAACCCTAGCTCCTGACAAAATAGGACAGGGAAACCCGACCCCTTCATAGGGGTGTTTTGGCTCTCACTTATCTGTTATGTGCTTTAGAGTGCGTCTCTACAGGAATGCATGTATCAGTGTATGAGTTTGGGCATCAGGCCTGCGAACGCCAGTTTGCGAATTTGGGCATCAGGCCTGCGGGCATTACTATCAGTATTTGGGAGTCAGCTTTCCCTGTGGGTATCAGACTCAGATTTTGAGGTCAAATTTTGGGGCAGAATTCAGTAGAGGGCACACTCATTCAACTATGCGCGTATCTGTTCAGATGGAATCAGGCTAAGATGCTGTCTGTTTTCTCTTTTGCTAGGTAGTCTGGGAACCATAGCTTCAGAAGGCTCCGATATCCCCGAGGTTCATCGAACTTGTGCTGATAGACTTTGTCAGGTCAGAGACTCAGTTCAAGGGCAATCACTGTTCCTTTGCCAGAGGCAGGGTAAAAGGGCTAGTCGGGCACAAATCACCGGTTCAGCAGTTACCAGGTCAGCAGCCCTTATCCACCCCACCAGTGAACAGTCAGGCTGAGGTCTCAGTTTCTACTGCAGGTATAGATACCAACCAGTCAGATGGATCAGCCAAACACATCAGAGATGGAGGCAATGATGCGCCAGATGCAAAAGAGTATGAAACTCATGCAGCAGGATGCTGCCCGTCAGGAGGAATTTGCCAAATGGCAAGCTGCAATCATGGCCCAGCAAGCCGAGCTCATCACCAAGCTGCAACAGCAAAGCGGCGCGTCCGCTTCACAACAAGTTCCTCCCCCAGCAGGAGTTCCAGCACCTGGGGAGACGCCAAATATCCAGGAAGGTACGGACATTCCGGTAGGGCCGGCTCTGCCCCCAATTTTACCTCAACTATCCAAAACACCTACTAATCTACCGGACTCTCCCTCCGAGTTCGAGGTTGACCCCACAGCGTTGAAGTTGAGCAAGCTTGAAAAGCTGTTCAAGAAATCCCAGGGGGTAAAGTCCATCCCGGGCATTGAGGACGGGTACACCGACGCAGCTGTAACTCTGCCGGACAGGTTCAAGATGCCTCACATCGACCATTTTGACGGGTCAGGAGATCCCATGGTCCACTTGAGCTTGTTTTCAGATGTTTTGCGCCCGATGGGTTTGACAAGATTACAGAAGCTCTCCCTTTTTGGCAGGACCCTGTCGGCTATTGCAGTCACCTGGTATGCCAAATTGGAGGATTCAGTGAAACAAAGCTGGGAGGAGATGGCCGAGGCCTTCGTCGCACAATATTCATACAATACCCAAATCGAGATTACGACCCGTGATCTTGAGACGATGAGGCAGGAGCCGAAGGAGAGCTTCTCAGAATTCGTGACCCGCTGGAGAGCCAAAGCCTCAATGATGACCATTAGGCCAACGGACAAAGATCAAATTCGGATGATTGTGCGCAATCTCCAGCCCAAGCTAATGCAGAAAATGACCGTGATCCCCTTCCCTACTTTCTCAGATTTACATGAGATGGGAGTGCAGATCGAGGATGCTATGAAGCAGGGCCTCTTTGACCAGGAGAAGGAGCAGCCCAGGAGGGCGTTTTCCCGCAGTTCGAATGCGACCACCAGTGGTGATGCAGCTACAAGATCTTCTAATGTGGGCATGGTGGCTACCATCGTATCAAAAACACCTACCCCATTCACCGGTGCGTCCGGAAGTAGCTCACAAGGAACCAAGTACCCACCTCGAGTCAAAAGGGTTTTCACCCCGCTTTATATGCCTTTGTCAAAAGCTTTAGAGGCCTTAATTCGGAAAGGGCATCTGAAACCGTTGGAACAACGGCCCCTACCCGATCCTATCCCTGCAAAACATGATCAGACTAAGTAATGCGCCTACCATCAGCAAACAGGCCATACTACCGATGACTGCTTTCGTCTGCGCCATGATGTACAAGATCTGTTTGACAACGGGATCATCCCCGCGCCAGTCCAGCAAAGTCTATCGGCACTTGATAGGTGAACTTGTGGGGGGGATAATGTGATCTAATCAAGGAATGAACCACCTGCGGATGGCGTTCAGATTATTCCAGCTGTGGTGGATGGCATGCACTGTTTTGAGCAATGTACAAGTGCTGTTAATTTTGCGTTCTGACTTGGGTATTGGGTCAGTCTTGTTGTTTTATTTTGAGTATGTCTTTTTGTTTTGAGTCAGTCTCTTTTTGTTTTGGGTCTATCTTGTTGTATCAAGTCAGTCCTGTTGTATAGGAGTCGGGTGATTCCGGGGGATGTTACCTCGGGCATCACCATTTTGTTTTGTGTCTGTCTTTTTCGTTTTGTTTTGAGTCTGTTTCTGCCAGGGAGCCAGTTGTACCAAAAGATTTGAATGAACAGCAGCAATTTTTGCACTTCTGTGTTCGCTTCTGCCATGTGCCAATTGTGCCAGAAAGTTTGAATGAAATGGTAGTGCATTCCACCTGCTCTCTTGTGCCCTAGAATCATTGCATTGACCTAAGTTTTTCAAAACGTTTTAAACACTGTGGTGAAAACGAAGAGGAAGGAATTCCTCGGGATTTGCAAAACTTTGATCATTTGAGAGAAAGAGAGGCGTACTAAGCCCTTAATGAAATCATGCTTGTTAGCGTGAGTACTGAGAAGGACCCTGGCTTGATTCAGACTGGTTTCACACTATCTTCAGCGCGAGCGATTTGTCCCTTTCTTAAAAACTTTCAAAAACAAAATGTTTTGCGCGGTCCTGCGAAGACCTGTGTGGAATCGCTCCTGAGATTGTGCAACCTAGGATCACTCTCAGCCTCGAGACTCAACCCCTTTCGCTTCCAAACCTTGAATTTGAATTCAGAAGGTTCAATGGCCAACTACGATGTGAGGCCTGTGTGGCTAGATTTGAAGCAGCCCTCGAGCAAGAGGCACCAAAGTCAGATCAAGAAGATAAGACCTCGTCAGAAGAAGCTTGCGAAGCTAGAACAGAAACACCCCTCGAACTAAGGGTGAAAATGTCCGATGTGCTCGAAGGGCCGAAGACGGATCCTTCTGCAAATCAATACAGCAGCCACTCTCTTGGATTCAGATGACTTCAGGATCTCAAAACCATTTGGCATGGACAAAGCTACACTTTTACCCTTGAGAGGCTCGCTGGGCCGAAAACCCGGAAGGGCGGCCCAGGCAAAAGTTAGAGCAAGAAAAAGAACAAAAAAGAACAAAAAACGCAAAATGCAAAGAATGAAAAAAAGAAGAAGAAAAAGAAGAAAAAGAAGAAAATGAAGAAAATGAAAAGAAAGGATGAAAAGAAAAAAAAAAGAAAAGAAGAACAAAGCTCGCAAGGTCGAAAACCCGCGACGAGCGCCTTAGCAAAAGTTAGAGCCTAAAAAGGAGAGGTTAATACCCGAGTGTACCTTAACCCCGAACTACGTGAGGCTTGATTCCCATCTTTGGGATACGTAGGCAACTTCATTCTGAAGTCCAGCCGTAAAACAATTCGATTGTGTCCATGCGATGGTTCTGATCATCTTCGCTTTCTCTGTATCCGAGAGTTTGGTTGTGTTCGTTGCTCTGAGGACTGCCTACAATGCGCTGCGGTGCCATTCAAACAAAGGGCAACTTTCCGTTGCCATTCAATGCACCGCAGTGTCATTCAAACAAGGGGCAACTTTCCGTTGCCATTCAATGCGCTGCGGTGCTATCCAGACAAGGGGCAACTTTCCGTTGCCATTCAGAACGCCGCAGTGTCATTTCAAACAAGGGGCAACTTTCCATTGCCATGCAGTGTCCTTCAGACAAGGGGCAATTTTCCATTGCTATGGATCTGAGATTGTGCATCTCAAGAGTAGGTTCCGTGATCGTTGAGCAGTGGTCATTCGCAAAAATAGTTTTTAACAATTTTTACTAGGGTTGACTAAATCTTCTCGAAAAGTATCCCATTTTCAAAACTGGACCATTTCTTGGACCCAAAAGAGGAAAATTTTCAGTGCTCACAGCCTAACTTGCATGATTTTAAATCAGAAAATTGAACAAGCATGTTTATCTAACTCTCATTTTGGTCAAAATTTTTAGGAGAAAACTAAAACAAAAAATGGTCAAAATGATGAACTAGGGGCACAGTTGAGTCAGGCTTCCTGTCTTTCCCATTGTCAACATACTTGCCAAGAAGGGCACTCTACCTGCCAAAATAGGGCACAACTGAAGTTAACAACAAAGGGCTGAAAGCTCTCTCATCCTCCAAGCAACGAGGTATCAAGCCAAGTGCGAAGCACGAACCGGAATGGGACAAGATATTCCACTCCCTTATCTGGACAGATCTGATCACGTCCGAATTCCCCAACAGAGCATCATCAACCGATGTTAGCTGCCGATTTGCTACACATCCTGTTGCAGCGCAACCCCTCTGAGAGAGGAACTCACTGCTATAAGCAGAAGAAAGAGAATCTAGCAGAACGCTAAGGGCGCGAGCCCACAATTTGCTGTTTGTCCATCAACCACCCAGGAGAGGGATGAAAAACGAGAGATTGAAGAATAGAGAGATGTACGATGAGAGAAAAAGTGAGAAGAGGGCTTTTTCAGAAAAACAGAGCTTGGGGGCCGAGTGATGAGAGAACCACAAATGAGAAAGGGTGGGGAACACTACCCGGTGAAACAGGCTCCCGGTGCACGTCTGTGTGTCGTGTCTTTTGTTTTGTGTCTCGATTCTTTTTTTTGAGTCGTTTCGAGTGTTACTCGATGTGTCTAGGTTGCGTGCCTTTTATTTCCTTGTTGAGTCGTTTTGCTGTGTTCGATCGTAGGCTCGATACCCGGTCAAAAACTCATTTACCAATTCCAAAATAAAATCGTTTTGTGCTCCGAGTGCCATGCCATTCTCCACATCTGTGCAAAACAAGATTCGTTCTTTCATAAAACCACAGGGTTCAACCCAGGTCATGTCAGAACAATAAAAATCAGGACCTATCTGAAGCTATATGGGTTCCAGACTACAAAGCAAAAGCAAAAGAGGAAATGTCGAGCATCTGAGTTTGTTTCAACTTTAGTAAGTTCCGAGACTGCATTCCGTGTGTACCTCTTCAGGTTTTGCCAATGCTCCGAAGTATGAGTGTGCCTCTACCTCAAGCTCAAGATCAAGTCTGCTTCAAGCCAGAATGGCGATCAAGTGCTCTCCCTGAGTACCATTCCCTGCCAGAGGCATCTTGGCTATGTTTGCAATGAGTTCCTAGGAGACCAACTGCGACGGTGGAAACTAGAGTTCGAATGGCTGATGCCTAGAACATAAAGGTTCGGGATTTCTAGGACTAAAGTCTGGTTTAAATACCCAGAGGCGTGTCCTCGGCTTGAAATCTGTATGGAAGCCCCATAGGTTGAGATAGCGTGTATGCACCTCAATTCTGGATTCTGAACCAACCTAGTCTGTCACCCCGTTGGAGAATAGGGAAAGTTGTGAATATGATCAGGAAGAAAGGCAACATCCAAAGTGTTCTACGCGAAGAATCCTTGTCAATATTTCAGAGCCTTTATACTGTAAGATTGAAGGTAAGTGTTCGAAGAGCACAAGGGGCGATCCCCATCGGAGAAGAGCGGTTCACCGCCACTCACCTCGTGAGGTGCTTTCTAAAGCGCCGCTACGCTTGTTTATTGCGTTCATTAAACATCATGCATTGTATTGCATTGTACCTATCAAGTTTCTTTCTCATTCATGCACGATATCGTACGTACGGTTCGTTCAAAGAAGTTTGGTTGAAGATCATTTTTTTAGTGTATCTATCACACTTTTCTTCATTCACTTTTGTGCATCTATCACATACATTCTCATTTTGTGTATCAATCACACTTCTTTCATTTAGTGTATCAATCACACTTCATTCGTTTAGTATATCAATCATACTTTGTTCACTAAGTGCATCTATCACACTTTGTGTTCGCTTTTAGTATATCCATCATACTTGTTCACATTGTGCATCTATCACACTTTGTGTTCGCTTTTAGTATATCCATCATACTTGTTCACATTGTGCATCTATCACACTTTGTGTTCACTTTTAGTATATCAATCATACTTTATTCACTAAGTGCATCTATCACACTTTGTGTTCACTTTTAGTATATCAATCATACTTTATTCACTAAGTGCATCTATCACACTTTGTGTTCATTTTCAGTATATCAATCATACTCTGTTCACTAAGTGCATCTATCACACTTTGTGTTCACTTTTAGTATATCAATCATACTCTGTTCACATTGTGCATCTATCACACTTTGTGTTCATTTTCAGTATATCAATCATACTCTGTTCACTAAGTGCATCTATCACACTTTGTGTTCACTTCCAGTATATCAATCATACTTTGCTCACATTGTGCATCTATCACACTTTGTGTTCACTTTCAGTATATCAATCATACTTTGCTCACATTGTGCATCTATCACACTTTGTGTTCGCTTTTAGTGTATCAATCACACTTTGCTCACATAGTGCATCTATCACACTTTGTGTTCGCTTTTAGTATATCCATCATACTCTGTTCACTAAATGCATCTATCACACTTTGTGTTCACCTTTAGTGTGTATCCATCACACTTTGCTCACTTCACCCTTTGTATATCAATTACACTTTGCTCAAATAGTGTATCTATCACACACTCGCTTTGCTCACTTAGTGCATCTATCACACTTTGTGCTCACCTTTTTGTGTATCAATCACACACTCTCGCTTTGTGTATCTATCATACTTGTTCACTTAGTGCATCTATCACACTTTGTGTTCACCTTTTTGTGTATCAATCACATATTTGCTCTGTGTATCTATCACACATGCACACTGTATTTGCAGTGAGAATTCCATAATTTTCTTACATCCTTTCTGCATGAAGTGTAGTTTGGCTCGAGTTTACTTGCTTGCCTAGCATTCGCTTAAAATGTTGCATTTATTTCGCATAATTGCTTCATTACAGCTCTCTTTGCATGATCATGAGTGATAACCGGCTTCGCGTAGCGTATAAGTCCAACTTTCAAAACCGGCCTCGCGTAGCGTATAAGCCCAATCTTCAAAATCTTCTGGCATATCATTTGCATTTTGCCCCTGCCTGCGGGCACATCTTTGTCTATCTTATCTACTTTGTCTAAGTCTTCGGCCTTGTCAAAAATGGGTCGTCTCTGGGCTTTGACATTCACTCCCGTCATTTGTGACTTCCGAGTTCTGTCAAAGAGGGGCAACTGTAGACACCCCATTTTTGACCGACCTTAAGACTCAGACGTCACCAGTTGAGCACTCGGTGATTTTGCATATCGTGCTCGTTCAGAAGTTGCAGAGTCCTGGCTACGAGCCCTGCCTCCGGACTTCCGAACCCTCTTCTGTACCTTGCCTCGGTTTGCAAACCAGACTCGGTTTTCTCTGTTTCTTTTCCTGAGGGGAGGAAGAGGTCCTGTAGACCATCTCTTAGTGGCCGTGGGCTACATTTTGTGGCCGCGGGCCATTTTGCCCATTTCGGAGTCCGGTTCCCGGTTTTCGGAGCCGTCAGGCCGTGTGCCTCGGTTCGGGACCGCTTAACCATCTCCTATTGCTCCGGTTTTTGGAATACTTCTTATTTACTCCCTTTTGAGGGACACTGAGGTCTGAGAGACCCACTTCGTGGTCGAACACCACTCCCGGTGCCTAACAGCCAGTTTTCGGGGCCTCGGGCTGCGCGTTTTGGCCCCCGAACCGTCATTTTGCATCGGTTTGGACTCATTTTTGGTGGAGACCTTATTTTCACTGTTAGAAAGCTTGTAGGAGGGTGGGAGGCCAGCAATTTTGCTGAAAAGCCAACTTATTTTTGGTCAAAAGTGGTTCAGCATGAATCCGGGAAGGAGAAAAATCTGCGCGGCTTCACCGAAACGGGCGTAACTCTTTGCACAAGAGGAATTAAGATATGAGGCCACCACCATTGGAAACCTTACTTCCAGGGCTTCATTTTCCACTCAATAATATCCCAAGTCCAAGTCCGAGGGGGAGAGATGTGGTTGGTTGAAGTCCGCTTGGACTGAATCTGCGCGGCTTCACGGAAAAGGGCATAACTTTTTCTACAGGAGGAATTTTAATGCAAGGTTTGTGCCATTGGAAAGATAACTTCTGGGGCTTCATCCTAGGAGGTGGCCGGCCACTTTTTCGGGCCGGCCGGCCACTTTTTTCCTTTGACCTAACCGGCCGGCTAGGGGAAGTGGCCGGCCGGCCACCTGCAGCCAAAATGTCAGGCCGACCTGCTTCTTCAGGTTGAGTACATTCCAGCTATGCCTTGGTTTTTCCCCAAAAATATCTACATCCGGGGGACCCTTTTGGAGGGAAAAAAGGCCTCATTTTCCCTCCACTTTGGCTAGACTCTTCTCTCCATCTCTTATCCATATAGAGAGCCTCCCAACTCTAGAGAAAGGGTTACAAGAGTTGCTTGGAGGAGATAGATACATATCACCCCATTTCCTTCAAGTTTTGGGCTCCATTTCTTCATCATCTTCAAGCTCTACCATCACCACTCCATTCCAGAAGCAAAGGAGGGGATTCCAGCAGCTTAGAGTCACCAAATCTGGTCCAAGAAGCAACAAAAGTGTTGGTCTTCAAAGGTAAGTCCAATTGCCCTCTTTTCTAGCTCATTTTGGCACCATCTTTAAGCCATACATGCTTGCTGAGTTGAGCTCCGACCAAAACTGGAAGTGGCCTTCTTTTAAGCTCATTTTCTTGTTTCATTAAGGGTTCAACCCTGTTTGAGGCACCCATATTGCACTTGCTTCAATATCCCCTTGTTTGTCAATTTTCTTGCATGCTTTGGCAACCCATTATGCTTCCATTTTTGGGCATTTTACAGTTCTCTAAATAGGCTTATTTTGAGCCCCTCTTCAACATTGAAGAAGGGCTCATCACTGTTTGGGACCTCCATATGTCACTTCATGTTATATCTCTCTTTTGGTCCCCATTTTTGCATGCTTTGGCAGCCTATCATGCTTCTGTTTTTGGTCTTTTTACAGGCCTAGAAATAGTCTTATTTTGACCTTCTTAACATGTTTCATTAAGGGTCTTTGGCTGTTTGGTGAATGCTTTGCATACTTTGTGTTATAGCCTCTTTTGAGCCTCATTTTGCATTGCATTTCTAGCATGTTTGTATACTGTTTTGGAGTTTTTACAGTTCTGTAAATATGCTTATTTTTTGTCCCTCTTCAATGTTGTAGAAGGGAATTTTTCAGTTTGGGCTGTGCATATACCACTTGCCTCTTTGGCCACCTTTTGGCCCTTTTTCTTGCATAAAAGCTTAGCCATGTCTATGTTTGTTTTTGGGTTTTTTACAGTTCTGTAAATATGCTTATTTTTGGTCCCTCTTCAATGTTGTAGAAGGGAATTTTTCAGTTTGGGTTTTACATATACCACTTGCTTCATAACCTCATGTTTAGGGCCATTTTTGCATGCCATTGTTGCCCTATCTTTGCTTGCTGTTTGGCCATGCTTTGTACTAGTAAAATGCTAATTTTGGGGCTGCCTTGCTTCTATCTATTCATTGCATATCCATATTGTGCATGTTTCGTATAGCTATAGGCCATTTCGGGTCCCAAAATTCATGCTTCGGGACTATTCCATGCATCGGGTGTGTTTTCGCCTCATTTCGGGGCTATTTTCCCCCACTTTTCAGTGCTGAAATCCCATTAGCATGTTTGCATATCATTTTCCATGCCATTGCATTGCGTATGCCATTGCCTCGGTTTGCGTGCTCGCGTGCACGCATTTCGAGGCACTTCATTTTCATCTATCGGCCTCTTATGTGAGTGTGGCTGAGGCTCTCTCATGTTAGTATAAGTCCATGTTGCATTCTATATGTCATTTCCATGCCATTGCATTGCGTATGCTATTGCCTCGGTTTGCGTGCCCGCGTGCACGCATTTCGAGGCACTTCATTTTCATCCATCGGCATCCTATGTGAGTGTGGCTGAGGCTCTCTCATGTTGGTATAAGCCCATATGCTATTTCCATGCCATTGCATTGCGTATGCCATTGCCTCGGTTTGCATGCCCGTGTGCACGCATTTCGAGACACTTCATTTTCATTCACCGGCATCCTATGTGAGTGTGGCTGAGGCTCTCTCATGTTGGTATAAGCCCATATGCTATTTCCATGCCATTGCATTGGGTATGTCATTGCCTCGGTTTGCGTGCCCGTGTGCACGCATTTCGAGGCACTTCATTTTCATTCACCGGCATCCTATGTGAGTGTGGCTGAGGCTCTCTCATGTTGGTATAAGCCCACATCATATTTTCATGTCATTTGCATTGCGTATGCCATTGCCTCGGTTTGCGTGCCTGTGTGCACGCATTTCGAGGCACTTTATTTTCATTCACCGGCGTCCTATGTGAGTGTGGCTGAGGCTCTCTCATGTTGGTATAAGCCCATATCATAGTTTCATGTCATTTGCATTGCGTATGTCATTTTCTCAGTTTGCGTGCCCGTGTGCACGCATTTCGAGACATCTCATTTTTACAGCATAATGCATACTAGGTTGTATCTTAGATCGCATTCAGTCATTTTTCTCAGTTTGCGTGCCCGTGTGCACGCATTTCTAGACATCTCATTTTCATAGCATTGTGTATGTCAGGATTGTATCTTAGTCGCATTTCATGCATGTCATGCATATTGCATCGTGTTCGGGATAGGAGTTAGCCCGGGCACGGGAAACGAGGTGCATTTCGTACTCCGAGTGACGGAATGTATCTCAATTCCCCAGTCACCGACACTCCGGATCATCCATGATGGAGTTAGGTCTCGTTGTGTTTTCATGTGCATTCATCCCATATTAAATTGTGCAATTCGACTCCTCGGCCATCATGCCTCGATATGCGTGATTGGTGGCACGAGGATCGAGGTATGCATATATTTTTGAAAATACATTGCTATGCCCCTTTCCTGCTCTCTGTTGCAGCAAAATGAAGAATCAACAACTTTTCGGAGTCTGGCACGCTTTCCAAGAATAACTGCTAAACAGAGGCTAATTGGGGCATCCTAGTGGATTTCCGCGCAAGGCAGCCCAAACATACAGCATTCATCAGAAGCAAGGCAGTCCCTGGCTTGCACGCCAGTTTTACAGCTTTCTTAGTTAATTTGATTAATTAATTAGGAATTTGTACATTATTCGGACTGTAATATTTGGACTGTACTATTCTTTTATTCGGAACTGTATTATTTATTCGGACCCTCTGCGCGAGGGCATAATTGTAATAAGTGTGCGTGAGTGTGATGTATGTCTTCCAACCCCACGTCTTTCTTCCCTTTTATTTACCAGCTTATGATGGTTAGATTAGAGCATATTTCAATTAGCATACAGTATGATAGCATGTTTGCATTCATTCATCTGTTTTGCATGCACCGGGCTCGGCGCATCATACTAACTGCATTGTACTTTCAATTCCAAATTGAATACATGATAGTTGTAGCATTCCATATGCCATGTTTAGAATAGCCGAGCCTGCTATAGTTGCGTTTTTGCGTGTGTTGCATTAGGCATTTTTGTATACTTAGGATCATGCATGATTTCTAATGTAAACTTCTGCTTTGGCTTGGAGTACTCAGTGAGTTTTATGCTTTAGCATCCTTGCATGCGTGTGAGTGACTGCCATAAATAGCATGCTTACCATGAGGCTATTTGCTTGTGTGATATAACTGCCTGAATGCCTGTGGGTGAAGGTTGGGTTACTTGGATTAGAAAAAATCATCAACTGTTTGTTTTAAGCCCACTAGATAGTGGCAAAACCATCTTTTCTAAGCCCACCCGAGGGTGGCAAAATCTGCATTTTAAGCCTACCTGCGGGTAGCAAACCATTTTCAAAAAGCGAACATAAAATGTTTTGTTCCAATTCAGGCTATCCAGTCTATACTTGTATGCTGTGCTCATCACATAGTAACCTAGGCTAATAACCGGAATAAGAACTCACAATGATTTCAAAAATAGATATCATGGTTAGTAGAGGCCGGGCGAGCGAGGGTGCTCATGAAGTGACCTTCCCCAATCGTACCCAAGTTCCCGAGCCGAGGCAACTTTGGTGATGACGGACACGTGGCCTTTAGCACCGAGTCAGGGTTTCCTAAATTTCCCATTAAAAAACATTTAGGTGGCGACTCTGTATCTGGCAAAGCAGTCCATGTTTGGCACTTCTTTCAAAATCTGTTTTCTCAAAACGATTTGCCAGATTTGGACTCTTTGGTTCAGACTTAGAACCGTGACAATTTGAGAGTCCTGAGCTGTAGTGACCCCAAAATGAACAGAACGGGAGCTCACCCTCCCGGGGCGTTCGGGGACGTCTACAATAGGGTGAGCCACAGCCCACTAGAAATAATCTAACACAATATATGAGATTTAACAAAGGTATAAGTACAATATGCATAAACAATGCCTGTGATAAAACATTCACATTTTATATAGTCATAAGGTACCAAATTCAAATCTTAATCCATTTCCATTCAATTCATTTCAATGCATGAGTCAATTTCATTATTTCTCAATAACCCAAATGAGACTACAACTCAATGGTTCAACGATCACATCATTAACACACAAACATTTCAATCTGCCATTTTACGAATATTTCATCCGTGGGATCAGCACCCATGTATAAATTTCGGGACTTTCACCCAGGACACTCCAGCCAACTTAATTATAATGGAGTCCATCCCCTTTCTCCTTCCAAACAATCATACATATGCAATGTATTTAAACACATAATCATGCATAGAGTGCATCACCTTTCTCTTCCCACACAATCATACATATGCAATGTATTTACAACATGATCATATTCAATGATAACCAACAGTGGATTAGTTTTAATTCACCTAATCCTTATGCAATTTCTATAACAATCATAGCTATTCTCCATCGATAGCCCAATACAGTTATTTCTAAACAGATAAACAATCTCAAGATATATATATATATATATATGTATTATTTAAAATTTTCAAAGATGAGGCGTATCATCTACTCAATTCCACCATATGGCTCAATACTCGTTTAATTTCATGTTTACAATATCAATTTCATTTATTTATACAAAATAAATATCATAATCATTTTAGGGCAAACTCCTTGTTTTCCCAAATATCAACCAAGCACCAAAATCAACAATTTTGACACCATACAACATCATTTTCAAACCCCACAATCATTTTCTTCTCATTCACCAAAAACCCGTCTTTCCATTTTACCCCCAAACCCTAGGTTTGTTCACATTACCCCCAAATCCCACCATTGTTACATAACGACAAATAACTAAGTTAAAAACCATATTAAAGTGTAGAAAATCCCTACCTCAAGAAGAAAAGACCAAGCAAAGCAAAGTAAAATCCTCAACAACGTCGAGACCACGTTCCAATCGGATCAAAATGAAGCTCTTGGAATGCTCTAACTTTTTCTCAAAGGCACTAGAGTAGAGAACCCAAAGGATCTAGGCCAAAATGTAGAGAGAGCGAGAGAGAGAGAGAGAGAGAGAGAGAGAGAGAGAGAGAGAGTATTTTAGGGTGAGAGAGTCAAGATCTAGGTTTTTGGAAAGTTTTAGAGAGAGGGAAGAATGAAAATAGCCACTGGCTCAACAACTGCTATTGTTGGTCAAGCAGTAGGGGCTTGTTGCTTACTCTACTTACTCTACCCCTACCTAAGGGCTTGTCACTTTCACGATCTGATATACACACAGTCTGCTCGAGTAAAAGAGTTGACGCTCGAGCATCAGACACAAAAAGTTATTCCGCTCAAGCGCAATAAAGGTCGCTCGAGTGCCAAGACACAACGAACGCTCACCGCCCGAGGGCAAGAATTCTCCGCTCGAGCGTAGAAAACACACATCCAGAAGTTTTGCAAACAACAAAGTAACGCTCGAGCACAGGAAAGGCCACTCGAGTGCCCACCCGCTCGAGCGTAGAAATCACTCTCCCAGTAGTTTTACAGACCTGCAAAGTATTGAGAGTTTGTAAAGTCCGCTCGAGCGCAATAATGGCCGCTCGAGCGGAGAAGCAAAAATCTGGGCATCAAAGGTTTGGAAAAACAAGCAACCAACCTGTTCCAAACACACAACCCCAACTCGATAACCGAAAATAGAGGAGAGACAAGGGAAACAAGATATGAATCACCATTCAAAACTATACAAACCCAAGTCCGGAATACAACAAGTGACGAGTCAAAACCAGAATCACTATAACCGCCCCCCTTAAAGAATTTCGTCCCCAAAATTACAAATCAATTCAATATCAACACTAGATCATTCATAACAATGTTATTCTCACAAGTACAATACCACGACCCATTCTCCGGTCATCCATTCTCATCGACTCGACACACAAGTCCCATATTAAAATGAAATTTAAAATTTTCCAAAACATTTACAATGTTTAATCAGAATCCGAGTTTTCAAAATCTTTACAATATATACAATGCTTCCAAAAATGATACAACACCCACAATATTCCATATTCTCAAAACATATGCAATACTTATATTGAATCCATGTTTCCAAAATGCCCATAACATACATAATGTCTTTACATTTCATTTACATAATGAAAATCTCAATATAAAATTAAATATCAACAAATAAGTCCGGATATTTCTCTCGGACTTCCAATTCACGTTCCCAAGTTGCTTCTTCAATTCCGTGATGTTTCCACAATACTTTAACTATGGGAATTGTCTTGCCTCACAAAACTTGATCCCAAGTATCCAGGACTCTCACCGGTCTCTCCTCATACGAGGCATCTTTCTCTACCTCTAAGTCGGTCCAATTCAGCACATGCGATGGATCCGGTTCATACTTTCGAAGCATACTAATATGAAACACGTCATGAACCCCGGAAAGTTGTGGCGATAACGCCAAACGGTAAGCAACCTCCCCAATCCGCTCAAGGATCTCAAAAGGGCTAATAAACCGAGGGGATAACTTCCCACTCCTATCAAATCTCATCAAACCCCACCTAGGTGATATTTTCTAAAAGACATGATCTCCCACCTCAAAAGACAAGGATCTCCTCCTACGGTCGGCATAACTTTTCTGGCGACTCTGAGCCGTAACCAATCTCTTACGAATAAGTGATACCTTCTCCGTCGTTTCCCGAACTAACTCTGGGCCCAACAAAGGTGCATCACCTACCTCGACCCAACATATCAGAGATCTACACGGTCGACCATACAAGGCCTCAAATGGTGCCATGCGAAAACTTGAATGGAAGCTGTTATTATAGCCAAACTCCACTATGAGCAAATGACTCTCCCATGGCCTTTTAAAATCAAGGACACAACCTCGAAGCATGTCCTCAAGGATCTGAATGGTACGTTCTGACTGCCTGTCAGTCTGAGGGTTATACACTGTGCTAAAAGTCAGTCTAGTGCCCAAGGCACTTTGCAAGCTCTGCCACAATCGAGCTGTAAAACGTGAATCTCTATTTGAAGCAATCGTTACAAGGACCCCGTGCAACCTCACTATATCTCGAATATACAAGTCAACAAGGAAATCTATTGAGTCGTTCACACGCATATGTATAAGGTGCGCTGACTTGTTCAACCAGTCAAATACCACACAATTGGCATCACTACCCCGTTGAGTCCTCGGAAGACCCACAAAAAAATCCATCATGACATGCTCCCATTTCCACTTAGCTATAGGCAAGGGTTGCAATAAACCCACTGGCCTCTGATGCTCGGCCCTCACTTGCTGACAAGTAAGGCACTTCGACACAAACACTGCCACATCCTTCTTCATACCTCTCCACCAAAACTGGCGACTTAGGTCATGATTGTAGCGATCCCGATTTTGTCCCGGTCAACTTCGGGGGTCGAGATTGTAGCTCGCTGAAAGCAAAAATGCAAAATGCATTCGAAATTGCTTACGGGAAAGTGTATTTCATGCTCGGGTGACCTTGTTATATCAGTCCGTAAATTAGGGTTTCAGATCACTTTTTGCAGCCCCCTCTCTCTCTCTAAAACTCTCCAAATTTCCAGATCTAGAGCTTATCTCTCTAGAAGTCATCTTCTCTTTTTGATTTCTCCAAATTAGGCTTAAGTTCTTCACCAAAGTTGGTTATCACCTCGAGGTTTTCATTGTGTGCGGTGGAGATCGAGTTTTGACACCGTAGATTTTGGGGTTTCATCTCAAATTCTCTTCAAAACTTGAGGTAGGAATTTTCTACACTCTAATATGGTTTTTAGCTTAGTTATTTGCTATTGTGTATAGATGATGAGATTTGGTTGTGGTTTGGACAAATCTAGGATTTGGGTGTGAAATGAAAAGATGGGTTTTGATGAATATGAGGTAAACGAGTATGAGGCTTGAATATAAGATCATGTTGTGCCAAAATAATTGATTTTGGTGTTTAGGTTGATATTTGGTGAAAAGGGGATTCTGCCCTAATTTTGATTAAATTATTATTTTGCATAAATAATTGGGATTAACATTGAAAACGTGAAATTGGAAGGTTGTGATTATAAATGGTGATATTGGATATGTATTATGTCACCTATGGAAGTTTTGAATAAACTATTTATTTTGATATTGAACATCTCTTTAGAAATAATTGCATTGGGCTATCGGTGGAGGATAGCTATGATTGTTGTATAAATTACATGAAAATTAGACGATTTAATGCTAATCCATTGTTGGTGTCATTGAATATGACCATATTATAGATACATTGTATATGTATGTTTATTGGGAGGAGAAAGGGGATGGACTTTATATGTGATTATGTTTATAAATACATTGCATATGTATATTTGTTTGGGAGGAGAAAGAGGATGGACTCCATTTAAAGCAAGTTGGCCGGAGTGTCCTAGTGAAAGACCTGAAAGTTTATATATAAATGGGTGCCAATTCCTTTGGACGAAATATCTGTAAAATGGCAGGTTTGAAGTGTTTATGTGAGTTTTGCATAATTGGAAAATTGTTAAGTTGTAGTCTCATTTTGATTGTTGAAAGATAACGAATTTAACTCATGAATTGAGTAGCATATATGAATTGGAAATGAAATTAAAGGAAAATAGAATAAGGTTGCTCTTAGTGGTATATGGATATGCAGGTCTTGTAGATGTTTCAGGATCGATATTGTTTATGTATGTGGTATTTATACCTTTGCTAAACCTCATAAATTGTGTTAGATTATTTCCACTAGGCTGTTGGCTCACCCTATATGGGAATACCATTTCAGGTACAGGTGAGATACTTCCTCCAAGGCAATAGCGTGGATGGAGTTTTGGGAAGCAAGAGCTTCTTAATTATGCCTTATGTGTGTATGTTTGTTATTTGGAAAGCCAAGGACTTAAGATATAATGAGCGAGATTCAATTTGTGTAACCAAGAATGTTCTTGGATAAATTTATAAGCCTGTAGGACACTTATTACCTGTTTGGCTTCCATTTCATACTTGTTGTAAAATGCATGTTTGGGATTGGAACTGGGGCATTGAGATGTGAACAACATGTAATTGGCATTTGGGATTTAATGGAAATGGGTGTATGAATTACTTAGCAATATATATGTGTTTGTCTATCAGGTGGGTTTCGTTGCATAAATAGATATATCCTACCCAAATTTTCGGGGCGTTACAATGATACATCTTTGTGCCTCACAGATGCACCACAAGGTGCGAATGGTGAAACTCTCGGAGTACTTCCTCCCGACAAGACTCCAGCACGACAAGACGGCTACGGTATCTAACACTCGAGTCAGGATACACGCTCAAGCCCGTTCTACTTTCCTACTGGAGATCTTCTCCCGTAGGAAATGTCGCTCGAGCGTAGAAATCACTCTCCCAACAGTTTTACAGACCTGCAAAGTATGGAGAGTTTGTAAAGCCCGCTCGAGCACAATAACGGTCACTCAAGTGGAGGAACAAAAATTGCAAAGCCCGCTCGAGCGCAATAATGGCTGCCATCAAAGGTTTGGAAAAACAAGCAACCAACCTATTCCAAACACACAACCCTAACCCGATAACCCAAAATAGAGTGGAGACAAGGGAAACAAGATATGAATCACCATTCAAAACAATACAAATCCCAGTCCAGAATACAACAAGTGACGGGTCAAAATCGGAATCGCTATATGAACGATCAATTAAATCAATCAAATCCCTAAAGTTTTTAATTAGAACTTATTTAGTCCCCGAAAAAATTACAAAAATAAAATTAGTAAAAGACCCTAACTTCTATTCCAAAAAAAAAATTATATTTCTATTTTATCTTTAAAAAGTATTTTGTTTCCCTGTGTGTTTAAATTGATATTAGAAGCTAGTTTATCAGTTTTGCCAATAAAATTATATGAGTATTTGATATATTGAAAAAGTTGAATCAAATAAATTATAAACGAAATTTGGCAATGACTCAATAGAATGATTTATATATGTTAGGGACTTACTAAACTCAGTTTATAGTTCTAGAACTAAATACATAGTTTGACAATAGTTCAGGAGTAGAAAGTGAAATAAACTCTTTTTGTTATAAATTATAGGGCGAATTATACTAACAGTCCTTATAGTTTAAGACTCGTGTCATTTTGGTCCCTGACTTTTCAATTGTGACACATTTAACCCTGAATTTTGAATCTTATTCCAAATAAGGACAATTGAAGATCTTGTTGCTTAATTTCAAGGATAAAATTGTCAATTTGATAAAATATAAACTAATTTGACAAAAATAAATGTCAAAAAAATATTTTGAAATTATTCCTACCAACCAAGACAAAATTATATAAAATTGATAAATATTTTAGACATTTCTTTATTTATTTATTTTATCAAATTAATGTTTATTGTGTGTTTAGATGATGATCATTTAATGGGTGGTTGTTAAGATTTTAATGTGTAATCGATATATTTAATATATGAAATATTTTTAGTTTTGAATTTTTTTCATTTAATGGATTGGTTTAATAATGATATCAAAATTGTCATCATATTTTACTTTTGAAAAAGTAGAAACTAATTTAATGAAAATAAAAATAACCACCCATTACATGATCATCATCCGAACACATAATAAAAATTAATTTAGTAAAAAAATAATAAAATAAATGTCTAAAAAATTTATCAATTTACATCATTTTATCTTTAGTGGGTAGAAATAATTTTTAAAAATTTAAAAATATTTTTTTGACATTTATTTTTGTCAAATTAGTTTATATTTTATCAAATTAATGATTTTGCCCTTGAAATTAAGTAATGGTATCTTTAGTTGTTCTTATTTGGAACAAGATTCAAAATTCGGGATCAAATATGTCACAATTGAAAAGTTAGGAACCAAAGTGACACTAGCCCCAAACTATAGGGACCATTAGTGTAATTCACCCTAAATTATATATAAATATATATATATATATATATATATATATGGGATAAAAGGCCGTTCTAGTTCCTAAAGTATGCGTTTGTTGTCATTTTAGTCCCTTAATTTTTAATTTTATCATTTTAGTTCTCAAAGTTGTCAATTTAAGTCAAATTGATTTAATTCCAAACGGCTGTTTAAATTGTTAATAAAATAATTATAAATTTCAACTATGGTCCCTAATGTGTATATATATATATTTTTTTTATTTTTTTTTTTGTCGTTTTGGTCCACAAAATATCAAATTTATCAATTTTTTTAATATTTCATGATCAAATTGTCAAAATAAAAAATTTTGGGAACCAAAGTGATACGAAACAAATACTTTAATGATCATGTGTATATTTTATTACTATTTCGTTAACTATTTAGACAGTCAATTTGAAACTGAACTAAATTAACTAAAATTGACAAAATTGAAAACTTAAAAGATAGTTATAAATATATTTTATTCTATATATATGCAAGTGCCATGATTATTTCTGTTGTACCATTTTTGTTCTGCATTATCTTTTGAGTTTGTTGGTTTTTCAATTAATTGGATAGATATTCCTAATTAATTTACTGTTTGTAAATAATTATTAAAGAAACAAATAAGATTTTGCTATTTGTTTCGATGACTACAAAAATAGTGAAAATTAATGATGTATACTAGTCTCTTTGTAAAAATAATTTGGAATTTTTTTTTTTTAAGGTCTCTGATATTAAGATTTAAGATTTTATAAAATAAATGATATACAATATTTTTGTAGTAGTTAAGGTCTCTTAACATTTTCACAGAGAAAATTCGACTTAGAGAAATTTCACCCAACTCAGAGAAAATTTGTCCGACTCAAAGAAATTTCACCACCTGACACAGAGAAATTTCAGCCCTGATACAGAGAAATTTCATCGAGAGACCTTAACTGTAAAAAAAGTATTTTGGACCTCTCCTACTGCACAAAGTTGAATAGGGATGTTTCACTAATTTCCCGTAATAATTTACCAAACAAGTTTTTTGATATTAATTTTTATTTCTTTCATTTTTACAAAACAAAAAAAAAATTATACAAAAATACCAAAACATATGTAATTGTCGATATAAAGTCAAAAGAAACAAAACTATTCGTCGAATATCAAAAAAACATGAACCATGAATCACTGCGTGTCTTATTTTAATAATTTTAATTATTTATTTTAGTAATTTAAATTAGGGATATTTACCGATAAATGCCATCCTACAAACAGTTTTACCAGTTGGTCCCAAGTTTGTTTTATTGTTCTCATCAGTCCTATTAGTGGGGAAATATATTCCCGTTTGATCCTATTTCCTTTGTTTGGCCTAATTTAGTGAGACAATTGTGCCCTTCCTTACACGCATATCCGTTTTTGTTAGGATTAGTTGTGTACAATTGGCAATTCATATACGCTACTAGTTGGACGTTCGTTGTACTACGTTAGGGTTTTAGGGGGCTGTAGAGGTGGGGGTGTGTGGAGATTGCGTGGTTTGGGTGTTTGGGTGGCATACTAATTGCGAAGCCGAAGACTGCCGTCGGAACTGCCGAGTTGTGAAGGTATGTTTGTTTTTTTTTTATTTGTTGTGTTTTTGTGTAAAGAGGGGGTTGTCTTTTTTTGATTTTCTTACTGGGAAAGGGGGTAGCAAGTTGTTTGTGACGGCACATTGGTAGCTGCTTGTTTGTGATGGCACATCAAGAATATTTGATGCTGATACTATTGTGAAATTGTGTGTCTGTCACATTTCCATTGTGTTGTTCAGAACACACACGCACGGTACGGACTACCTGTTCGTCAATGTCACATTGGGTACATTTCAGTTTCATATGTTTTTGGTATAACATTTGTCATATATTACAGGTATGGACGCGCATGTTATGTTTGTGTGTTGTTACCGCAGCACAAATGCTGCAATCAAATTGAATTTTCCATTTCGATTTAATGATCTGATCAATTGTGTGTGCTTGAAATTTGATGGTCTAACCCATGGTAATGTGTCTTTGTTTTTCAAGATGCCGGGGTATAATAATTTCACATTACAGAATGATATTGATATGGAAAGCATGGTTTCCCTTGTACGGTCTTTCCGCTTACAACACATTGATATCATCATTCAAATTGGGAGAATGCATGGTGTAGTTGACATTTTTGACACAAATCGAAGTCCCTGTGTCGTTACACCTAACTTGCTTGCGCTTGGAGATGATTTAGATATTGATGACAGTCAACCAGATTTGCCTCCTAAATTTTTTTCCCATGCCGAAAAGGTTTTTTTTGTCCGCTCCATGGGCTCATGGTATCACACACATGGGTCAAAGTTTCGAGGGTAAAGCCAATAAAATTCGTAGTGTTCTTCGAAAATATGTGGTTGAGTGTGGATTTCGATTCAAATTTGTAAAGACTGACTCCATTCGGATTACAGCGATGTGCATGATGAGGTAATCGATATTATGCATGTGATCTATACATGCATGAGTCTTACATGCTGATGAGTTTTTCCACATTCACAAGTAGAATAGAGAACATAGTTGTGGTGTTGCCATCCGGACAGTAAAAAACCCAAGGGCTGGGTTTGAGTTAGTGTCTGATGTTATATCCGAACGGGTGCGTAACAAACCGCTTACACGTCTGATTGATGTAGTGTACGATTTGAAGAAAGATTATGGATTAGAGATTAGCTATTGGGTTGCATGGTTGGGCGTTGAGAAAGCGCGTGGCGAAATGTTTGGTGCACATTCCATTTCGTTCGATCAGTTACGATGGTGTAGTAATGTCATTATGGAAAACAATCCAGGTAGCTACATTACCATTGATTACGATGAACAAAATCACCGATTTGAATGGTTTTTTATATCATTCAAAGCATGTATTAATGGATTTAACCATTGTCGCCCTTTACTCTTTTTTGATGGTACCTTTTTGAAGGGTAAATTCAAGGGTAACTTGCTAGCGGCCAGTGCAAAGGATGGCAACCAAGGTGGTTCTTTCTGTTTGCATACATAACATATTTTTTTCTATTCCCCCAGGTGCATGGAGTTGTGGCATAATATTGTCATGTTTGTATTAGTTTTTTTTCCAATTCATTTCGTAGATATATGTTTCATATATTACTATTGGACCCACTAACAAATATGTACACAGGTCTATTCCCATTGGTAATAGCAATTGTGGAATTTGAGAACACGACAAATTGGTCTTGGTTCTTGCAATATCTTGCGAATGTTGTCAGCAATGACAGGCAACTAACATTCTAGTCAGACTGTCACACAGGCCTACTCAAATCAATTTCCACAATCTTTTCAACAACCCACCACGCATTCTGCTTACAACATTTGCAACAAAATTTGCAGGACAAGATCTGGTACGTGAACAGTGCGTACCAAGCAAGTTTGTTAAGCAAATTCCAAGAATGCGCATACACACCAACTGTGACAGCATTCAATGCTAGCATAGAGAACTTCAAGAAGTCTGGACAGAATGTGGCAACGGCTTTCCTGAAAGATTTACCTCCACAATATTGGGCGAATGCTTATTTTCGATACGCACACTATTTTTACATAAAATATACTATAATAACTCTAACATGTTGTCACACAAAGAATTGCACTGTTAACACTACTTGAACATGTATGTTAACTATGGGTTGTTGACAATGGGTCACGTTACGGTGAGATGTGTTCCAACGCCGCTGAATCATTCAACTCATGGGTCCGTGAGGCACGACATCTTCCCATAACCCAAATGGTCGACAGTATTAGGACGAAAATTATGAATCAAATGTCGAGATGCAAACACAAGTCATCAGCATGGCCCAGAGTTGTTTGTCCCAAAATAGAGGCTCGGTTGGTCAAAGCATATAAGAAAGGTAGGGCATGGCTTGTAAGCCAATCAAATGATAATGTATATGAGGTCCATTCATACCCATCAGTGCTGGTTGATGTTGACATGCGTACGTGCTCCTGTTTTTAGTGGCAGATTAATCGCTTACCATGTGAACACACGATGATTGCAATACGTAACAGCAGCAGAGATTTGTACGATTTGGTAGAATCATTTTACCATGTCTTCGAATATCGCTTGTCATACACTTCATGCATAAACCCAATACCAACTGTTGAGAAACCACCGTTCCAACTCGAAGACTTCATCATACACCCACCAATTGTCAAAAGGAAACCCAGGAGGCCAAACAAAAAACATATGCTTTCTAGGGGGGAAGAAGTGCAACCAATTCGTTGCGGACAGTGTCAAGGCATGGGGAATCACAGCAAAAAAACATGCAAAGAACCAATTTAGGCTTCAAAACATGGAACTACATTTCAAATTTTTGCAGTTCAAAGTATTTCTTGATTTACATACTGTTTACCTCCATACGCAGGTGCCTTAACCACCATACCTACCACATCGTCATGTCTTGTGTTTCTCGTTTGTTTTTTTAATTTACCAACATTGCAAATAAATGGGTTCAGCACACGCTGAAACACTGTCTACAACTATGATTTGCGCTCAATTATAATCATTTTCTCAAGTTACATGTCACATTTACGTACTTTTCATACCTCGACAAACCGCATTGTTCTTCTATGCTTTCAACTATTTCCATTTCGTTGATGAGCATAATTTGCATGTGTTACTGTGACTGTTCCAATTTGTTGACACACGATTGCATGATATGTTAACATGGGTTTGTAAACAACATAAGGCAAATACTGAAACAACACATTTTCACTTTACTATACTACTGTGTCATTGTTGTCCGATATTTGACACAACGTAGATAACCAAATGGATCACCAAAAAAAAAATCAGTGTAAGAATGAAGCCCAAATGTTGTACTTATACATTACATAAATAGCGCACGACAATTTGACACAAGCACATGCAAAACACCACCACACACAACCAACACCTAACCTACACCCACATCCAAATTACAATACAAACGGCTTCGATCACATACAAATTAAAATACAATCCCCACAAAAGGCGTACACCACTGACACAGACCCATGCCACAAATTACGATACACAGATCCAACATTTAATATTTACAAGACTAAATGAAACAAAAAGTCAACATTTAACACTAACTACGCATCCAGTCAGCAATATAATGGCACACAACATACAACACTATGCTTCCACTATCCAACAAAAAACACCCAAATCCCCCAACAACGCCCACACTATACGTAGTTGGTAACCACATTACCACATACTTTTCCCGGATTTTAACACGCTATCCAACATGCACACATCCGACAACCACAAATAAACAACCAACACACATAATGTTACTGCATAAAAATTACTTTTTATTCCATTCCCAACACAGTTGTAAACAAACTAAGGTTACTTTTTATATCATGTGATTTTATGTTCAACTCTCCCAAGCAACATAGTTACGAAAATTTTCTTGCCATTTGACAAAATGAGTGCTCGGCCGATTTAACTAAATCAGTTTCAGTTTGAACAGTACCCGAACCAAACACCCGGCAGTCCCAGTCTGATTTTCAAAACAATACTTTGGCAATTAACCTTTTTTGTTTTAGTCGCGATAGTTATATGTTCAACGACCAAAAGTTTAGTCGCTAAATACTTTTCTTTTTTTTTGTCACATAATGTTTTTGTTGACTAAAATAGTATTTTTGCTACTAAATTTTTTGTTGGCAAAAGTGTAATTTCTTATAGTGATAATTATGAAAAAACCATGAGGTTACTTATATTTTCTTAAACCTTAGGGTAGGTCAGTGTAGTTTACCCTCTCTTTTCTTAGATTTGTGTTTAAAAAAATTACTTTTCAAATGCATCTAATCTAGAAGGATCTTTAAATTAGAAAATTCTAAAACAAGTTCACTAAAAGTAGGAAGAAAAAAAAAAAAGAAAAAAAAAAGTTTTGTTTGTTGTCTTTAGTGGATTTTTTTTTTTTTTTTTTTTTTTTTGACTTCTTAGGTTGATGTAGTCTAGTACTATTTAAAATATTTTTAAAAAAGTTCATAGAGTGAAAATAAAGAAGAAAAAAAAAATTAACTGTCAAACTCCACCACTATTATATGAAGCATCGGTTTCTTTGAAATTTTGTCACGATTTTTTTACACTTAAATTATTTCTTATAGATCTAATTGATTCAAACTTAGTTAGGAAATACTACAATAGTTTGAAAAGCTATAATTTTGTGCACTCTTAAAATTATGAATGAGAACCACATAGATTAGTGAGATAATCTATCCATGTAAAATGATGTCACATTCACTATCTGTTCCAAAAAATACCCCACTTGCATAAAAGCATGGGATGGACCACTCCTACTTGCATTCTATTTCTATAGATAGGGTGCTCTACTCTGGCAACACCATAGTTCATAACCAATCTCTCCCGCATTGTTTATGCCAATCTTCCTTCCCTTGTCTGAATTTTCCCACCATTCAATTCCTCCAACCATCTTCCCACAAATCAGCAAGACCTACCTCACCTGAATCCCTTCATCCATGGCCGCCACCACCGCCACCACCACCATCTCCACTACCCACAAATGGAGCATTTCTGTTGCAGAAGACCTCAAATGCCTCACCCCCCACTGCACCTTCACTGTTAAGTTTTTTCTTCTTTTTTCTTTCTTTTTCGGGTACAGTACTTGTGATCTTTCAAATGAGGTACACAGCCTCTGGCCAGAATGCTAATTAACTGTAATAATCATCTTCATCTCCGTGTACACTGGTTCTGGCCATTGTGCTAACTGTGCAGTGATTTTCTTCATTGTTACTTTATGATAGGGAAGAGCTTTGGTTTGGACCAGAGAGAAGGTCTCGACCTGTGGGTCCACCACGGATTCTAATTCATTGATCCAAGCCATTGATCTCATAATACCTTGTGTAAACTACTAAAATAAATAAATAAAATTCAAATTGATCGATATCCCTAGTCACGCAATTTTAGATGGATGTACAATATATTTTCAAAATCATACTAAACGTTACTTTTTTGAAATTGTTGACTGAACCACCTGGATAAGAGAGAAGATGCTCCCTTTATTCCTTACCTTGAAATCCTGATTTTCTAGGAGCTGACAACATCGGCTTTTCTTGCAGGATGAAATTTTAGCAAAGCAAGAACAACAATTGGAGGAAGTTAGGACTGTGTTAAGAAATGTAGAAGGAGGAGAAGAAGAAGACTCACTAAAAGGTCTGGTCATGATCGATGCCCTCCAACGTCTGGGCATTGATTACCACTTCCGGGAGGATATTGAAGCTGTTTTACACAGCCAATATATGAATTCTAGCAGCCATAGCTTTACTGATCAGCATGACGATCTTTATGAGGTTTCGACTCGCTTCCGTCTGTTGAGGCAACAAGGCTACAATGTGCCCACAGGTGTATATACTACGTTTGTTTCAGTGGATTTTCATTTCTTGTGGAAAACGTTTTATAAAAATATTTTTCGTACAAAATATTTTCCTTGTTTGATTGTCGTCTTGAAATTAGTTTGCTAGTAGTGGTGTTGGCATGGTGATGGTGGTGAGGTGGGGTGGTGGTGGTATTGGTGGTGGAAGTGTTAGTGGGGTGGTGGTTGTGATGGGGGAAGGTGTGTGGGTGATGGCAATGGTGTGGCAGCAGTGGCATGTGGTGGTAGAAGTGGTGGCACCAATGGTGGTAGGGTGGTGATGTTGGTAAAATTTGTTTGGTTAACATTTTGTTTTTTTCAAAAGTAGAAAATATTTTTCGTCCAAATAATCTTGTTTTTCGCTAACCATAGAAAACGTTTTGAGTAGATTTTCATTTCCTGCCATAAATGTTAGAGGAAAAAAAGGAAAAAAAAAAAGTTTTTCAGAAAATATTTCCTGTTGAAACAAACAGAGCAATAATTTCTTCTTCTATCCACAATCATCCTCATTACAGTAGTTAACAAGTTGATTGGTATTGGGACAGATGTGTTTCACAAGTTCAAGGACAAGGACGGAAGGTTCAAAACAGAACTAAGTGAAGACATTAGAGGGTTAATGGGATTATATGAAGCATCACAGCTAAGCATAGAAGGAGAAGACATACTTGATCAAGCTGCAGACTTCAGTGCCCAACAACTTAATGGGTGGTAAAGTTCATGGCCAATAACTTCCTCACTGATTACAATGGCCCCAATGCAAATGTCCGGCAAGAACTAGCAAAAATGGATTTCAATGTCTCCGTCCATGTACCAGAAGGAAATGCTTCAAGTTTCCAAGTAAGTTTGGCCTTAATTTTGTTTTAACTGTGGTACTAGGTGTGTTCAAGAGGGCATAAGATTCTCTGTCCTTAAAATTTATATGCCCTTGTCCCTAATGCACTTCTAGTCGCATGATCGTGCCTTGAGATTGTAGTATTTTGAGATTCACGTCAAATTGTTAGGTTGGAAGTGTATTAAGAACAAGGTTTTTGAAGATAGAAGATTCCTGGCCATTTTTTGTCCTGAAAATTCATGTCCACTGTTCCTAATATACTCCCAGTCAAAGGATCCTACGGACTAGTTTTTTTAGTGCAGAAGATCCTTGGCCGTTCAAGAATGGAGATTATTGTATGATTTTTTCATCTCAAATGGTGGAAAAGCACAGGTTTGGGCAATGAGTTGAAAGTATGCAAGAAACCAACCACTAAAATGGTACCTGTGGTCTATGGCAACCCTCACTGACCCAAGCTTATCAGAGCAAAGAGTTGAGCTCACAAAACGCATCTCTCTTGTCTACATAATAGATGACATTTTTGATGTTTATGACACACTAGAAGAACTTATTCTCTTCACAGAGGCTGTTAATAGGTATGCATCTCCTCCATCATCATCATCACTACATTCATCTTCAAAATTTTCAATTCTGTAATACTAACCAGTAGTTACTGCATGCAGATGGGAACTAGCAGCTGTTAACGAACTACCCAGCTATATGAAGCTTTGTTTGAAGGTTCTTCTTGACAACACAAACGAAGTTGCCTATGGGGTCCACAAAAAGTATGGTTGGGACCCCATCGATTCTCTGCGAAGAACGGTATATCATAATAGTACCAGCAAATTATGTCATGTGCATACTTAGGATTCTATTAGATAGTTTGTGAGAATTACAAATGGATTAGCTTTAACAAAATCCTTGATTGTTGCAGTGGGCAATTTTGTGCAACGCGTTCTTAGAAGAAGCGAAATGGTTTGCTTCAGGGCAGTTGCCAAAAGCAGAAGAGTACTTGAAGAATGGGATTGTTAGTTCAGGTGTGCCCGCGGTGTTAGTTCACATGTTCTTTCTCTTGGGTCATGGAATGAACAAGGAAAGTGTCAATTTTATGATCGACAATCCTGACATCATAACCTCTACCGCTACAATTCTCCGTCTCAGGGATGATTTGGGAAGTGCCAAGGTAACACAAAGTTCATTTTCTATCAAGATATTATTTTCATGGACCACGTAAATGAAGATAAAATGTTGTCCTAATGTAAAGCCAACCACCCAAAAATATCAAGTAAATTAGAGGACCACATTCTGACCTACAAGGAGGCATTAGCAAGGCCTACACTGGTGATGGCACTCGCGGATGTAGACGGTGTCGGCTGGTAACACACTCTGGCTCAATGGTATCATACGATGTAATCCAACAGAGCCATTGGTTCAGACACCATACCAACTATGAGAATTGTTACGGGACCTGATAATGAACTATGAGAATTGTCATGGCCCACAAAAAGGAAAAGAAATTGTGAAAGCATTTCAGAAAATGGGGGCCCTATTTGCGTTTGAGTCCATTCACACATAATCCCGACGACTTCACTCAATGTCAAGCCTTCTAAAAAGCTCTTAACATGTTAGGAACCATTTAGCAGAGATTTTCATTTCCTTACATGAACCATTTATATTCGGTTCAGCTCTAATATAAGCTTGGACTTAAAACTGACAGGATGAGAATCAAGACGGTCATGATGGATCCTATGTAGATTGCTACATGAAGGAGCACGAGGGCTATACAGCTGAAACCGCAAGAAAGCAAGTTGTTGACATGATTTCAGATGCATGGAAGCGACTCAACCGGGAATGCCTGTCTCCAAATCGATTTTCTGCCAATTTCACCCAGGGTTGTCTTAATACTGCAAGGATGGTTCCTTTGATGTACTGCTATGATGACAATCATAACCTCCCAATCCTTGAGGAGCATATGAAGTCAATGTTCCATGATAGTGTTTCTCTCTAAGGATTCAATGAAAGTACTAAAATATTGCTATTTTTCCTTAGCAGAGTATACCAGACTAATACTGTTATATAGTCCAAACAAAATGCAAAAATAAATACTATATGATGTTGTAGCAAAAACATGTAATAGAGAAAGTAGGGTATCGATCTTGGGATCCATTGATTCAAGAATAAATTGTTCTATAACTCGTTGATTCACAAAAACTACTGGAAATAAAGGCTTAACAATAATTGATTCAAAACGAATGTTCAAGATTAAAAGAAGAGTATAAACTTGAAATTGTAAGGCTTACAATAATTATTTATAATGGAAAGCAGCCGAACGATACTAGGAAACAACTAAAATTGGCAGTTCCTTAACTAGCTAGACAAAAAATAAGGAAATATAACGAAAATTAAC
Source organism: Camellia sinensis (assembly GCF_055761805.1). Lineage (NCBI taxonomy): Eukaryota > Viridiplantae > Streptophyta > Magnoliopsida > Ericales > Theaceae > Camellia > Camellia sinensis. Next base: position 224,139,486 of record NC_138963.1, on the reverse strand, counting down.
AAAAAATGGAAACATTGAAACACAACACACACACACACACACACGTGAAAAACCTACTAATTTAGAGCATCTCCGTCAAACTAGTCAAATTTTTAGTTAAATTTTAACTAAAGTCTATTTTTCTGTTTTAGCGAGCCATCTTTTCAAATACATTCTCCAATAAACTCTTTATTCTTTATTTCATTTGTTGAGTTCTTTTTCCTTGGTTACATGTAGCTAGTGGTTTGATATTCAACTAAAGTAACTAGCTAATAATTGAGTTTGATGGAGTGTATTTCTATAATTTTGTACTATAAAATAGCCAAGAGAATGCTCTAATGAGCTTGATAATGATGTTCTTAGGCTACCACGATAAAGGAAAATTCAATGGAAATGAATTCTGACTTTTATACTAAAGAGTAACTAAAATTGCAGACTTTAGTCTCGGAAATTCTAAACCTTTGCGTTCTAGACTTTGCCATTCGAACTCTGGTTTCCACTGTCTTAGCAGTGTAATTTATTAAACTTAAAATATGAACCTCCTTATCATATTGAAACAGTGATTTAGACACAACATGCTATTTAGTCACAGAAACCAAAATTAATTTTATACATGAATCTAAGTTATTCTAAAATACTAGATGAATCTATTTGTTCAATTTCATGGGAAAGTATATATAATCTGTTTTAAGATTGTTGCGCAAATTGCGTGATTAAACAAAACAAATAAATTCATATTTGATAAATTAAATTATGGAACATGAAACAAAAATACATAACACATAATATATTAAAAGACGAGGAATCAAACCGAAACTTGTGTGGTACCACAGTCTCCTTAAAACAGATTAGCCATCTCACCGTGGGTATTGGAGGTACGTCGACTTCTGTATTTCTGTTACATTTAGCGAACCGACAATGATAGCACTCTCACACAGGAAGAATAAAAATTCTAGAGGAAAACTTTTAACACAGAGAGAGTAAACTTTCTGGTGTAAAAGAATGAAGGGAAGGGTCTCCTTTTATACACATAGAGGGAGAGAGGAAAAGGCTCCTGCAACAAATGCAGGTTTTAATTTTGCAAAACTCCCAAGACATAAATTGCAAAATTGATGGCTTTAATCTATCATGAATACAAAGGAGTTACAAGGTTTTATACACATATGTATTGTGTATAATCCTACAGCTACCATTTCCAACATCTCTGTCATGAGGCCAACTTAATGAGTCAATTTCTCATTTAAATTTCAGTGGTTTTTTGTCATTCTTTTTATGGTATAAAAATCTTGTTACAAAGAATCTAAACCGATTTAATTTCACCTCAACCAACAGTTGAGACCTACTTTAATTTCACATTAAAATCATCATAAAACCATTTTTTTCCAACACTGCAAACATGTACAAAATAAGATTATATATATAATTATTCTTCATATATTTGGTTTTATAAAAAATAAGATTAAAAAAAAAGAGATAAATTATACTTTTGACTCTCAAACTTTTATTCAATTTTTACTTTAGCTCGTCGTTAAATTTCAACTTGCGTTTTAACGTGGTCCTTCCATCATTCTATCATTTAAATTTGAGCAAAAGTTGAAAAGTAAAAAGTATAATTTGTTATACAATTTTATTTATTTATTTATTTATTTATTTATTTGTGGTTCTAATACCTCACAAATGTGCTCATGAAGCCCTCGTTTGAGCTCTTTCATTCAAAATTTTAGTTGTTAGTAACCAAAAAAAAACCACTTTGAAGTATAAATAGAAGTCGAAAAATTTAATTGCTATAGTTAAAACATGAGACTTATGTGTAAATCTTAATATGTGAACTTATTATTCAATAGGTCCAATGATAATTAGGGATATTTTTCATCAAACACTATTAAAAAAAAAGTCACTAACTGTTAATTTTCAGCACAATTTAAAAATTATCACAAAAAAAGTCACTAATTATAAGTTTTATCGACAATTTAAAAAATCGTCACAAAAAAATTCATTAAATTTCAACTTTCAACGACAGTTTGAAAAATTCGTCAAAGAAAAATGTCAGTAGTTGTAAGTTTTAGTGACAATTTATAAAAACCGCGACCAAAAAAAAAAAATCATTCATCATGTTTGGTTCCATTTTTTTGAATTATTTTTTCCAAAAACTGATTTGAAAACTCTATTTTGAAAAAAGATCTTTGTTTAGTTTTAAAAATATATATATATTATTGGAAATTCAAAGTTTCCCTCCAATTTAAGGAGAGAAACAATTTTTTAAAAAAAAATTGTCACATCAAAAAACACTTCCATGTTATATATATGTACATGCAATATATTTATGAAAACATAATTTGATATGTATTTATGAGTAAATATCCTACCATCAAATGTGTGACTTTTTCATAAAATTTTCACTCATAAATTTGTATTTTCAATTTGTTTTCATAAATTGTTAAAGTTTATATAAATCTTGCTTCATATTGAAATTGTAAATATATATTTAAAAATTATGCAAATAATTTTTGAGGCCCATTATTGATACACTAATACCAAAAAGATTTAAAAATTCCAAAAAAATGTACATTTTCATATTTTGAAAACTTTGTACAAAAAAGATTAAAAAATACAAAAAAAAAAAAAAAAGTGTACCAAAAAGATTGAAAAATACAAAAAAAAGTGTACCAAAAAAGTGTACATTTTCAAAAAAAAAAAAAAACGTGTAAACTCAAAAAAAGCAATCAAGAAGCCAGATTTTGAAATTTTTATTCGGTTTTTTAAATAATCAAACAAAGATTTCAAAATTTTCAAAAAAAACGAGTTTAGAAAACAGGAACCAAACACAAAGATTAATTGTCAATTTTTAATGAGACATGTAAAAAATTATCACAAAAAATTATTTTTAGCAACAATTTTACTACAACTTATTTTCAATAGAGTTTGATGAGAATTAAATGTAACTATTAGAACCTATTAGTAGTTTATTTATTAAAATATGATAGTCTAAGTGAAATTCTCATAAAAATTTAAGAAGTATAAATTATCCATTAAAAAATAAAGTTGATGTGGGAGACTACGAAATTGTTGCAAATGCCAACATGTTGTAGAAGAACCGACGTATGGGTACGAGGAGCTAATTTGTGCACAAATATTATTATATTAATTAAATTTTTATATCATATTTAGTGTATCATTTTATGCATCACTATTATATTGAAAATAAATATCAACAGTTCTAAATGTGAGATAAAAAATAATAAGTGTGATATTATTGCTAATGAAATCTTTGAATTTGAAGATGCCATTTTTTTTTTTTTGTGTATAATTTATGATGTCCATATTTTAATTTCTTTTTTCAATTGATTTTTTAATTTTTAGGTCAATAATAATTAAAAATTATAAAAATATATATTTTTATGAGCGTCCAATCATTTGAAAAAAAAAAATCTCAATCATATAAAATTATTATACTTATCATGAATATCAACATACAGTCATTTGAAGGAAAATAAATAAATAAAATAAAATCGAGTAAATTACACTGACACTTCCTGAGGTTTATGTTTATTACAGTTCTCCCCTCACATTTGAAAAATTACACTGACCCCCCCTTGTCAGTGTAATTATTTGACGATGTTAACTTTTAAATTAAAATGACATATTTACCCTTAACCTTTACGTATGCTTTAAAGTGTAAATTACATTGGCACCCCTTGAGGTTTCAATTTATTACGGATCCCCCTGACATTTTAAAAAAAAAAACTAATTTAATAAGAATAAATATGAAGAAATATATTTAATTTGTAAAAAATTATTTCTAACCACTCGAAAGATAAAAATTATATAAAAATGATAATTATTTTTTATTTTTTTTGCTTAACCAAATTAATTTTTAATTTTTTTTAAAAAAAATTAAAAATCAAACCATACATAGCCTAAGAATCTTTTGATAAGTCATTTCTTACGTTGGTAACTTATTTAATTATTTATTAATTTTATAACATTTTTACCATCTGAGACCTGCTTGATAACCATTATGTTTTCAGTTTTCAATTTATATTTACAAAAATTTTAAAAACTGTCATAAAAACTTGTTTGATAATTTTTTTAGTTTATAAATGGTTGTCTCAGTTTGTAAATTTGAAGAAAAAACATAAATTCAAAAAATGAGTTTACGTTGGTTTTTAAACAGAAATTTAAAATTTTGACTAACAAAAAAAATTTTCAATTAATTTTTTTTTCAAATAATTTTTTTTTCAACTAATACTAACTGATGGGGCAATTGGTAATGCTACTTTAAACCTTGGGGAGGGGATTGTAATTTCTAAAATGTGAAGGGTGTCAATGTAATTTACCTAGTGAAGGCAAAATTGATATTTAAAAAAATTAAATTCCTGACATTAGCAAAATCTGTTGGTTGACTTAACTAACTAAGAAAGCAATCTGTAATGAAACTTTAAATCTCAAGAAGGAGGATGTAATTTCCAAAAAGTGAGGGGAGAACTGTAATAAATATAAATCTCAGGGGGTTTCAATGTAATTTACCCCAAAAAATCTATATAAAAATTATTGTACTTGTCATGAATATCAACACAATCATTTGAAAAGAAAAAACAAAATACTCAAATCATATAAAATTATCATACTTGTCATACCTATATCTCAAGAAGTTATTGGTTGATTTTAGGATATCGTTAAGTGATACCTCAATAGTATTGTGATTGATAAAAAATATGAAATTCATAATTTTGTATTAAATAATTAAAAAACATAAAGAGATAATATATTATAATTTATGAGAAATACCATCACGTGACACCTCAGTAGGACCAAATAATTTTTCATATAGATTTTTTTGTGTAAAAATCAAAAAACCAAAAAGCAGTCTTTTTACCAACTTTCCAAATTGTCCCTTAGTGTATCATTTTATGCATCACTATTATATTTTATGAAGTCCATTTTAATTTCTTTTTTCAATTGATTTTTTAATTTTTAGGTCAATAATAATTAAAAATTATAAAAATATATATTTTTTTGAGCGTCCAATCATTTGAAAAAAAAAATTCAATCATATAAAAATTATTGTACTTAACATGAATATCAACTTACAGTCATTTGAAGAAAAAAAAAAAATCTATATAAAAATTATTGTACTTGCCATGAATATCAACACAATCATTTAAAAAAAAAAAAAAAACTCAAATTATATAAAAATTATCATACTTGTCATACCTATATCTCAAGAAGTTATTGGTTGAGCTTAGGATATCGATAAGTGGTACCTTAATAGTATTGCGGTTGGTGAAAAATGTGAGATTTATAATTTTATATTAGATAATTAAAAAATATAAAAAATATAATATATTATAATTTATCAGAAATTCCATCATGTGACACCTCAGAAGGACCAAATAATTTTTCCTATATCTCTTTTCTTCTAAATTTTATTCATGTGTTTCTGATGCACTATATCCATGATCCTTGTCCCACAACTTAGGAATTGTCTTCCTAGATTGGTTGTTGTCTTGGGGCTTGGTTAATTTCGTGGAAAAGGTTGAATTAGGTGTTGACCAAGATGTACTCGTTCAAAAAACTATTCCACATCGTGTGGCACACATTTTTTTTGTGCAGAGATGATCCAGATGTACTCGTTCAAACAACTTTGGGGTTGACCAAGATGTACTCGTTCAAACAACTTTTCACAATATAACGGTCCTGTTTGGTACAGTTTAATTTCAGTTTATTTTAACTTTTAATTTAATTTAAACTATTTTGATGTGTTTGGTTTAGCTTAACAGTACAGCTTATAGGTTTTTGTAAGTTAGAAATCAACTTATTTGAGTAGGGTAGGAAAAGCTTAATTTATAAGTTAGAAATCAGCTTATTTTCCTAGTTATAAGGTATAAGCTGTTAAGATATAAGCTATAAGTACTTTCCCACAACTCTACCAAATAAGGCTAACATCGTGTGGCACACATTTTTTTTTTTTGTGTGTATTCCTCCAATCTCTCTCTCTCTCTCTCCCTCTCTCTCTCTTATTTATGTTTTTTTTTACCCACTTCTCTTCAGCGTATAAACCTTCCTTTAACCATTCATAGGAAATTGTCGCTACAAGAAAATATATTTTTGGCAATTATTTTTACTGATTAAAAATATTTTGATCATCAAAAGTTGTGAAATTGGCGATAAAAAATTATGTTAATCGGTAAAAGTACAATATTTAGTTACTAAATTTTTTTAGTCGGGATATATTGATTATTGGCGACTAAAAAAAATTTAGTCGCTAAAAATGTCACAATTGGCGACTAAAAAAATTGAGTCGCTAAATTTGCCACAATTGGCGATTAAAAAAATATTTTAGTCGCTGTATATTTAGTTTTGGCTACTAAAATTAATTAGTCGCCGAATGAAAAACAAAATCTAACTTTTTATTTTTGAAAACCAAAAGTTTGGTCGCAAAATATTTATTTTTAGCAACTAAAAAATATTTTTGTCGCCGTATAGATAGTTTTGGCAACTAAAATTATTTAGTCGCCAAATCAAAAACAAAAATTTACTTTTTATCTTTGGCGATCAAAAGTTTGGTCGGCAAAAATTTAATTTTAGCAACTAAAAAATATTTTAGTCACTGTATAAATAGTTTTGGCAACTAAAATTATTTAGTCGCTGAATGAAAAATAAAAATTTACTTTTTATCTTTGGCGGCTAAAAGTTTGGTTGCCAAAAATTTATTTTCAGCAACTAAATAAATATTTTAGTTGTTGTATAGTTACTTTTGGCTACTAAATTTATTTAGTCGCCGAATGAAAAACAAAAATTTACTTTTATTTTTGGCGACTAAAAGTTTGGTCACCAAAAATTTATTTTCAGTGACTAAATAAATTTGAGTCGTCAGATATCTAGTAAAATTTTATTTTTAATCTCTGGTGATACCTCATTTGGTCGGCAAATATACATTTTTTGTGACTAAAACAGATTTAGTCGGCAATAAAACTCAATTTTTTTTGGTGGGAACACATACCGTCCAATTTGAGTTTATTATTATTATTATATTTTTTATTTATTATCATTTTGAAGGGATTTTTAAATTAATATGGTGAGGAACTCTGGAGGGATTTCAAACACACTAAAATGAGTTAGGGCTTAAACACGTCTCTCTCTCTCTCTCTCTCTCTCTCTCTCTCTCTCTCTCCCTCTCACTCTCACTCTATGACTCTCTCTCTTGTATCTACCCTCTTCTGATTCTCTCACGCCTCTGTCTCTCTCTTGTATCTGCCCTCTTCTGATTCTCTCACGCCTCTATCTCTCTCATTCCATTACTCTCTCTCTTTCTTTCTCTCTCTCTCTCTCACACCGATTGCCCTCCTCCTGATATTGAATCTCTATCGCTTTGTTTCCATCGCCGTTGGGTAAGGAGCATCACCGCCATTGAGCACCACCGTCGATCCACTATTGGAGCATTACCCCAATATGTCCTCTCTATTTTGTCTTCTCTATGTCTCTCTTTCTGCCTCTCTTCCCCTAATATTTGTCTCTCTCACTCTGTGACTCTATTTTGTTTTCTCTTTGACTAAAGTAATTTTGTTCTACAATGTCTCACCCACCAGGGCCTTCACCATCCCCATTTTCTAGAGCATCTTCAACTCTCCCTAAAAACAATTTGAGGTATAAATATCCCTCTCTTTCTATGAAATGATTCAAAGAACATGTGATTTCTTGTTTTTCTTTTTTTGGATTGTGAAAGCCTAAAATTCATAACACTTAAATTTTATCTTATAGTTTCATCTCATACTTAATTTATACTGGTAGCGCCCGATAAAGATTCTTGAAGTTGCCTTGCTGAACTTTGCTTATGTGATCTTCATCTTATACTTAATTTATACTGGTAGCGCCCAATAAAGGTTTGGAGTTTTGCTGACTAATACTTTTTTAGTTGCCAAAATATAATTTTCTGCGACCAAATTGAAATTTGGTCAGCAAAAGTCGAAGAGGCAAGACAAAAAAAAATGTGGGAATGAAAAAATGTTTAGCGACTAAAATATTTTGGTCGCAAATAATAACATTTGCCGACCAAAAACCAATTTTGTCGCCAAAGCGTGAAAATTTTAGAGGGAAACAATTTAATTCCTCCACCTGTTCTCTGTTTAAACCAATCAGATTGTTCTCTCTCTCATACAAATTCTCCTTCACCACCAAACCTCACCCCATCTCACCTCACTATGTGACTTGACTTAAAAACATGTCTGTCTCTCTCTCACTTTGTGACTATCTCTGTCTCTTGCATCTGCCCTCCTCCGATTCTCTCTCTTGCATCTGCCCAGCTCTGATTCTCTCTCTCTCTCTCTCTCTCTATCTCTCTCGCTTTTGTCTCCATTGCCGTTGGTACAGGAGCACCATCGGCGTCGACGCCCGTCGCACACAAGGACCATCGCAAACCAACAGCCTATATCATCTTATCTCATAGTCACGATCCATCATTGGGGCACTAGCCAAGGTATGTCCTCTCAGTTTCTCTTTCTATATATATATATATATATATGTATCTCTATATCTTTATCTTTGTTCCCCTAATTTCAGCTTCTAGGGTTTTTTTCTTCTTTCATTCGCATACCTTCTTCACGCAAACCTACCCCTAAATCAACCCAGCCACCGCCATTCATATAGTGGGCAAATGGTTTCCTTCACTCTTCCTGTCTTTACCTCCATATCTGCAAAATCCATTCTTGAAACCCCTTCTCAAACCTTCCTTTCCTAGACAATCGAAAGCACCAAGTATTTACTTTAAATGTGGTATAAAAAGCATGATCTGAGATTAAACATTTTGATTTAATTGCCTTGTATTTGTATGAAGTTGGGTTTGCTCTGAAACTATGTAACAAAGCTGATGCTAACATTTAGAGCCCTTAATTTTGCTTATTGTAACTGTGTAACATTCAGCCACTATAGAGTTCAATAATATAGATTTTGACAATATGAGTCTAAATAATTTGGAATTTGACTGTATGCTAGCATCTATTAACTGTTGAAATTATTACCTTTATCTTCTAATGGAACTTGGATTTTAAACTGTATGAAGAAGTTGTGGGAATAGATGGTATACAAATGAGACAGCCCCCGAACCACTTAAGGGATGTTTCTAGGTTTGAATTTGCACTTGGGGCTTTGGGTTCTTTGCTATCTTATGTACAACTACTTGCTGATGAGAGCAATTATGGAAGTTATAGTATTTGACAGTACAATCTTCACAGTTACGTGAGGTTAGATTCTGTTGCCATGAGGGCTCTAAATGTTATGGAGAGCAAAACTGATGCTAACAATGCCATCATCTGTTTGTTGTTTTCGTGGGTAAGCTACCTCTTTTATTGTATTTGTCTGCTGATTTGTGGTACTTATATGGCAGCTTTGGTTATTAGTTTAGGTCTTAAGCATTGTAAAACATAACAACGTTAGGCTGTCCTGGCTGTGTCTCTGGCTTACCTTTGTGCCATGGTGACTATGTAGATGTATATATGGTGTGTATGGTCTGATATAATCTGAGGGCTGTTATTTGGTTTGTATCTGATGGGGTCTAGTCTATAGTGGTTGCTGGTTTGGTATTTTGGGTGGATTTAAAGTGACCTGGGCTGCTGTTATACACAGAAGTATGGGTTTGCTAGAATCTGAGGCCTGATATAATTTGAGGGCCACTACTAGGTCTACTACAATCTGAGAGCTATTTTTTGGTTTGTATCTCATGGGGTCTGGTCTGTAGTGGTTGCTGGTTTGGTATTTTGGGTGGATTTAAAGTGATCCGGGCTACTGTCTTGGTATTTTTGTTGCTATTTGTTACTGCTGTCTTTGTGTATCTGCTGTTTTTGTCTATCTATTGCTGTATTGTGAGCTCTAGTGGTGTGTTGTATGTATCTGTTGGTACTGCCATGTATATATGAAATTTGCTATTTTAGTATTTTGGTATTATGACAGCTTAAACAATTTTAAACAGGTTTCTTTTTATCTTTTGGATTTGCCAATATGTAGATTTGTGAGAGTATATGCTTCAAGGGTTTACTTTGAGTTCGGGATGTTTTCCTTTTGTAAAGGAGCTATGTATATTACAACAATTTTATTGGTTATTATGTCTTCAACATGTGTCACTTTCTTGGCCTTTTCTAGGGCCATATTACCAGGTCAACACTAGATCAAAGACAAACTTTGCATAACGGCCCAAATTAAAGATCTTAGGTGTTATATGTTGATCTAAGGATATTATTCAGATTGTATTTGTGTTCAAGCAGCAAGGAAGGATATATCCCAAAAAGTTTGAGACACCCTTCACAAATCCCATTGTAACAGCCCCAGTAGCACAAAGCAGCAATTACAATTTTATCACAGCACATGAGGTAAAAACACATTAACCACAAGACCCATCAGCAGCTTAGCATCAAACCCTTCACAACCCTTGACTCCCAAAAACACTTTGCCTTATCTCAATGCAAAATAAGTAGCATAAAAAATATGAGTAGAAGGTAAGTGTTTTAATTCTTTGTCTGCTATTTGTTGGTAATATGCTTCTGATAGAGAGATGGGTTTGTTGTTTTGCTAGAGCTTGTGTTTATAATCCCAACCTCGTATCTTCCACTCCGCTCTCACACTTACCCTCCTCCAAGTAAAAGTTCAACCAAAGCATATAGACTATTCAGAAGTAGAAAGACTATTTTAACTTAGTATCCATTGTTGAAGCATAGGTCAGTATTGGCATATCGTGGAACAATAGTTAGAATTGATATATACAAATGAATGGTGTTTTATTTACAAAATGGTATTGATAGTCATTTAATTTGTTAATGTTTCCTTTACTTTCCATGTAGAATTTACATTTTTTGTCCAATTTTACAAGAAAGTGATGTGCAAATATTTTCAACAAAAATTTACCTGACATTATTTCTCATTTTCTTTGGTATATATGGATTATCTCGTGCACAAAGCTAAATTGTACATAACTAATTGGCACTATAAGCATTTTTGAAAGGAATATATATTTTTGGGTAGATATGTATGGAAAAGATTTGGGTGGACTAGTAGTTATATTTTTGGAAAGACTAGTAGTTATATTTTTTGAATGAATGTGTATGGAAAATATTTGGGTAGACTACTAGTGTGTATCTTTTTTGATAGATGCGTATGGATAACAATTTAAAACATAATAACAACTAATTGTTATGTTTTAAATTGTTATGCTAGATGGATGTGACTTGGATGATTATATAGATTACAAGTGGATTTTTAATTGGAGGAATATGTAGTTTGAAATTACTTGTGGATGAAAATTTATAATAGTTGATAACTTTCATTAAACAGGTTCGGTTTGGATGATTTATATTTTGTCGAATGTTTATGATTCAGTTGATTTGAATGATGCTTGTAAATTACATTTTATATTGAATGGATTGGATGAATTATTATGAATTACAAGTTTATTTTGTTGGATGTTGGCGACCAAATGTTGATCTTGTTTTTTCTATTTTGGCGACCAATTGATTAGTTGGGAAAGATAACTAATACTTTCGCCGACTAAATAATTAGTTGTTAAAATCATTAATTTTGGCGACCAAAAAGGAATTCGCCGCTAATAGGTCAATCGCCCACTGAAGTTTTAGTTGCACAAACATTCTTTTTCACAACTAACATGTTTGGTGGTGGAATGTGACAATTGCCGACCAATCTTTTTGGTCGTGGAATGTGCCATTTGCTGGCCAAACTTGTTAGTCGTGAAATGTATTGCCGACCAAACTTGTTGGTCGTGGAATGTGACAATTGGCGACCAAATTCGTTGGTCGTGGAAACAGGCCACAATTGCCGACCAAACTATTTGGTCGTTGAATGTGCGAATTGGCGACTAACATGTTTGGTCGGGAAAATATGACTTTTCGCGACTAAAGTGTTTTAGCTACTAAATGGATTAGTCGCAGTAATTATGTATTTAGCGACCAAAAATTTAGTCGGTAAATATAACTTTTTCGCGACTAAAGTCGCTAATTACTTTCCTCGACCCTTAATTGGCGACCAAAGTGACGACCAAAAAAATTAGTCGTGGATAACTTTTACCGACTAAAAATGGACTTTTGCCTACTAAATTTTTAGTCGACAAAAGTGCGAATTCTTGTAGTGTGCAGTGTGTAGTGTCTCCTTTTAGTTCAATTGGAAAAAATATTGGGAAAATTAAACATTAGTAGAATTTTTACAAAATATTTATAGATTAATAAAAAATTTATGTATTTAATTATTAATATTTATAAATTTTTCTATTGATTTAATTTTGTTTAAAAAAATACACTGGTGTATAATTCTTCCAAAAATATTTCACGCATTATAGTGGGAAAATTTTAAATGTCAAAGTGGAAAACTTATTTTTGAAATTATAAAATATTCAATAGCTATGATTGGACTAAAAAGAGAATAAAAAAAATGTTGTATATCCCTTTTTTTTTTAATCATTTTATATCACTGAGATATATGACGACATATTTTCTTTCATTAGTTCTTTAATAATTATCTTTAAACAAGTCAAACAATTATAATTATTCACATAGGTAGTGATGTAACATGGTGACAAAAAATTGATAATATATAACATTGCTCAAAATGAAAAGGCTTAAGAACCAAATTAAAAAATAATTAATTTCAAGGCCAAAATGAAAAGAAGATACCTTTCTTAAAAAAATGAAAAGAATATGTTCTCCCTAATAATGAGAACATCTCCAACGATTAACAAAAATGTCTTGGAGCTCTAAAACATGAGTTCTAAAGAAGCTCTAGAGGTGAGCCCACTCTATTGATGTGATGTTTTTTTTTTTTTCCACAACACTAGAGCTGGTTTAGAACCCCAGCTCTAAAGCTGTCACGACCCCAAACCGCCCCTAGTAGTTTGGTGTCGTGATGGCCAGTAATCTGAGATTACCGAAGGCCAACTTTCAAAATTCACACACAACCAGAGTACAACATATATATGGGGCTCACAAGTGCGGAAGCAGTAATTTAAAAATACAAGTGGTCCATAAAAGCAGTGCGTAAGTTACATGGGATGACATACAACTTTACATAATATCACAACTTGGATACAAATACAATAAAGTATAAAATACATTTTACATCTTGATCAAAAGGCTTCTTCAGCCGACATGTGTAAATTACAAGCAATATAAGCCGAGAAGCATAATTTTCAGGACTGCCGACATGAATACAAGTTAGGCCGACATAACCAAAACCCAAAACAAGCTTGCGAGTCACACCTAGGCGTCACATACATATATATAGAGAGGGTGAGCTTGGATACTCAGTGAATGGTATAAGAAATAAAGGGGTTTGCATGACTGATATTCAAGATCTTTATCAAACGATACATAACATAATTAGTGCAAGTCAAAGGATGAACCAAGTCCATCTTCCAAATCTGTCAAGTTTCAAAACATCATTATAATACAAGTGATGACATCTCGGCAAACAAAACCCACGCGGTAAACCGTCAATGGCAAACAAGACAAGACAAGGCAAGACAAGGGAGATATCTCAATTCAATGGTGCCGTTGCATTATAGTCCCCTGACACTAAGGACTTGTGCTACTAATGCTTAGAGTCCCCTAGCACGTACGGACTTCCAAACTTTGTGCTACAAGTGCTTATAGTCCCTTAGCACGTACGGACTTCCAAGAATGTCATCTAAACAAGATATATATATATATGTATTCCGATTAGGAATAACCATTCATGCTTACAAATACTTTCCAAAACGAAGCAAAACAAGACTTTATCAAAGCATTATAACATAGCTTTATTAAAAATACCACTCACTTAGTTCTTCAAACGTCGGGGTCAAGGCAAGTCCAAATCCTACAAACACATGGCAAAGTCTGTTGAATGCACTTTTAAACAAGTTTCACATGCATGCAGATGATCTCGGCATTCCTCAAGACTAAGTCAAATCAAGACAAACACAATTCTTTATCTCGGGGAAAACATGCTGGGCAACTACCAGGTCTAGGCCGAGGTTCCACATCCCCTGGCCGAGGTGTGGCCTCAATGGCCACATTCAAAGGAATGAAGTCGAGAAAATCTGGGTTTCCCTTTTTGAAGAACATGATGGACATGAAGAACAAGAACATGAGAAGATGAATGCAAAGATCGTGATTTGCTATTACAAAATCTGAGATTTCATGCTATGAGTTCAAAAACATGGACCTGGGCACCCATATTCAAGGATCTTGTGAGAACAAATACAAAAACATGAATCTTAATGTAAACTTTCAGATCAAACAAGACTTTTCCTTCAAAAACACATGAACACTATTTTCTCTTTCTAAAACCAATTTTAAATCGATGCATGTCATGCAGAACGGGTTCGATCATGCAATGCAGCTAGATGACCAATAAGAGCGACAAGGGTAAATCAAGAGTCTAACATCAACACGCGAATCTAATGGTTTGATCTCTAGGAATCAAGCTCGAAGACCCACTCTCTCACTCTAAACTTCTTCTTCTTCTTCTTCTAGAGTTTCTCTCTCCTCACAAACAAAGACATACAGCAAAATGATACATTTCTAAGTCTGCTGGTTGACTTAACCCTCTACAGGGGCACGTGGCAGCGGCTGGTTGGTCCTGCCCAAAAAGGTGGCTGAGTGACAAGACAAAACTATGACAAAGTGTGTTCGACAAGCAAGACGGCATGGGCACTCTGGCGAGTAAGGATCTCGGCTAAGAACAAGACATCGGCAAGTAAGGAATAATGACCTCGGCTAGGAAGGACAACACTTGACTAAGCTGTGCCATACCTTGGCCTAGATGTGCCACACCTCGGTCTAGGTCATACCTCTCCGAGACAAGATCACTTAGGTACAAAGGTAACATCTCGGCCTAGATGATTCACACCTCGGCCTTGGTGATGAACACCTCGGCCTAGATAATGACATCTCGGCCAATATGTCAGGCCGAAGGTGGAGGTCAAACAAAGTGGTTCCAAGGTAATCCTAGACGGAAGACGACTTCGGCTAAACTCACACCAAACAAGGTACAAAACATGCTGAAACACTTAAACGAACAAAGACAAGACTTGAAACGCAAGCTTACAAGACAGAATCACATCAATGCATATGAGTATGGTTAGGATAGCGTGAGGGTCATTACAAAAGCTCTCTATCATCACCCAACAATTAAATACATGTTAGTGTCAGCCACTAAGTTAATTAACATACTTGTGAATTTGCACTCCGTCAGGTGTGAAGTCCGAGGTTAGTTTATAAATTTGTCAAATCAAAAATTAATTGTAGCGAGTCTTTTAACAAACAAGGGTGGGCAAGATAGCTAATTCAATGGTCCATGTAGCTATTTTTTGGAACAATAAGAAGGTTAGAGGTTCAAGATCCAAATTGATAGAACAATTATGACATTTTGTTATTAAAAAAAAAATAGAAGAAGGGGAGAGAGCGTCCATTTTATCACTATTTTTATTTTTAATACACAGTATATATATATATATATATATGCAAGTACCATGCTTATTTATATTACGGTTGATTTCACTTTTTACCTTTAAAATATTGTCAAATTATCTATTTAGTCTTTAAACTATTAATTGAGTCTAATAAGTTTCTAAAGCTATATATGTTACTTGGAACGTGGATCGTTTCGGTACATGGAACGAGAATGAGAATGGAAATGTAGTACGCCACATGCTCTAAAATGTGATATGATAGGGGTAGACTTATATATATATATATATATATATAACACTTGAGAATTTACAGTACTTCTAGAGTAATTTGCTTTTAACTATTAGCCATCTAATAAAATATAATTTTTTTTCTTCTCATGTAGCAAGGCATTTATATGGCCTTGTGATAATTTTTTGTTTTGTCTAGTCAAAATTTAACTCACCTTAGATTTGAGATTATTATGTCGACTTTATTCTTCCTAAGCACATATATTGGGAAAAAAAAAAAAAAAAAAAAAAAACTTGTAGGATTTCTTCGAATTACTAAATTTATCATTTTAGAACGGAATTGTATCATGTTTCGAAACGTGCACACCAATATGTAATTCGTTAGGATATTAGTGTTTTCTAGTAACACAGCTCTAGCGTATACAAATCAAAATCTATTTGGTTTCTGAACTATAGATTGAATCAATCAAATCCCTAAAGTTTTTATTTAAAACTTATTTAGTCGCTGAAAAAATTACAAAAATAAAATTAGTAAACGACCCTAACTTTTATTCCCAAAAAATCTTACATTTCTATTTCATCTTTAAAAAGTATTTTGTTTCACTGTGTGTTTAAATTGGTATTAGAAGCTAATTTATTGGTTTTGCCAATAAAATTATATGAGTATTTGATATATTGAAGAAGTTGAATCAAATAATTTAAATAATAATACTTTGCTATGAGTAATAATAGAACAAAACAATATATTAATTAAGTTATTAAAATAACTTAATGAAAAACTTTAAATAATCAATTATAAATTATAAACGAAATTTGGCAAGGACTCAATAGACTGATTTATATCCGTTAGGGACTTACTAAACTTAGTCGATAGTTCTAAAACTAAATAGATAATTTCACAATAGTTCAAGGGTAGAAAGTGAAATAAACTCTTTTTGTTATAAATTATATATATATATATATATTGGATAAAAGACCGTTCTACTAACTATCGATAAACATCACGTTGATTGACAGAAAACAACCTGTTTGGATATAATAAATTGTAGATAATTATTTTGATAAGCAAAACAAGTGAAACCAATTGGGTTTGAAACTTAGGATATATTAGTTGATATCTGGAGGTTTTTGGAATTTTTCGAATAGCGTGGAGTGGGGTTTGTAATTTTCAAAGTTAGCGAATAGATTGAGAAAACTTGTTTAAAACTCTGTTTTATCTTAAAGTTATTTTTAGTTAAGTTTCGATCGGAACCCATGTCTTGGGTGATTTTAGACCTTGAAGAACATGAACTTAGGTAATATTTAAGAGTAACGGTGAGTTGGGTTGAGCTGTGTTAGTGCACTTTAATTTGGGGTTACTTAGTTTATTATTCCTTTTAGTATGTTTGAATTAGTGGTGATGTGTAGTTTTAATACTTTGTTCAGGGCACTAGTTGGACTTTCATACTTTATTCGAGGATTATACTATTTCGTTTTCAGGTGAGTAGTTTCATGCTACATATTTTTATAAATGTTCCCCTACCATGAACTGTTGAAAAATTAAATTGTTGTTTCATGACTAAACTATTTTGATAAATTATTATATTATCAATGGAATCAAATTATTTCTGAGACATGTGTGACTTGGCATACTGTAAACTATTTGTTTTGGTCTCATGTTTATAATGATGAACTACAATGTTTTGCGAAACTGATGTGTATTGATTATTGGGACCATCTGTGTATTTAGTCCAGGGAAATTATTTCACTGTGTGTGGTGACTCTGGCCACTAGGGAACAGATCCGGGTTGGGCCGTGATGACTCTAGTGCTTAACGATTGTAAGGAAAAGACCTTAAAAAAAGGTTAGGTGACCTTCAATCGGATCGTCTTAGAGAAAAGGCCCAAGTTCCCACCCTGAGGATGACTCTTAGTTCGGTATTGGATCCAGTGGGGCTTATAGCCTTGAGAACTGTGTGACATATTATTTGTTTTTATTGGTACCCAGAAAATTATTGGTGTTCGTGTTATAATCTGTTTTAAGTGGAAAATGCCATTTATCATGTTCTTGAGAGACATGAGTATTTTAATTGTTGAACTGTGGAACCTTCTTTTTGAAACAGATTGTCTTTACCAAACTGTATGTCAATCTAGTTTTTGTGATATATATCTTATTTTGGAATTGAACCCTGTTTTCAAAACTGTATTTACTATCCATGTTACTACTCACTGAGCTATCAGCTAACTTAATTTTTTATCACTTCCAGGTGTTAGAAGGACTTAGAGTGGATTTATAGCGTAGCGGGGACTCAATTGCATGGACCTCTAGGACATTCATTTATTTTGTTTTAGATTGTCATGTCCAATTTGTGCATATTTCTTTTTATTTTTATTGAGGTTCGTTTAGGATTATTTTGATATGTGGGCTATTTATACCCCATAAGTTTGGATGGTTTTGATTACGGTTGATTTTGTCGTTTATAGTTGTGGCATGTCACTCGATTGAGTTTTGGTTATTTATTACTGGACTATTATATCGTTATTCAATGTGTTTATGGATTCGTGTTTAGGCTTACGTGTGCCTTGGGCTAAGGCCCTGTGGGCCACGGCCGGTCATACCCGGATTTTGGGTGTGACAATTGTGGTATCAGAGCTATAGGTTTATCGAGTTACATATCTTGCATTTCATCATTTAGACGAGGTCCGAGTCCCTATTGTCCTTAGTAGTGTTTGGTTAAGTTAGTTTTGTTTAAGCTTGTATTGAATTGTTCTTGATTTCATTTTGAAGGTTAAGAGTTGGCACCTTGATATTTACACAGATTGTCTATTCTTTGTGAGCCTTTGATGTTTGTATCACCGTGTTTACTCCATTAGCAGAAACAGTTGTATTGGGAGATATCTGTAGATCTTGTGTGGTAAACTTGGATGGTTGGATTTTTTTAGTGGATTTGATTTCTTTAGAGATAAAGGATTTTGACGTGATTTTGAGTATGGATTTGTTGACGAAGCATCACGCCTCTGTTGATTGTTTTAAAAATAGGTTAGTTTTTGCTATGCCAAGACAACTTGAGTTTTTGTTTTAGGGAGATAGGAAAGGGTCTTTTATTTGTTTTATTTCTTTCCTTCAAGCCAACCGAATGTTGAGAAAAGGGTGTCATGGTTATTTAGCTTGTGTGGTGAGTACCGAACAGCCAGAGCAGAGGTTAGAGGAGTTGCCTATAGTGAGGGAATTTGTTGATGTTTTTCTAGAGAATCTACCTAGTCCTCCTCCAGATAGTGAGGTAGAATTTTCCATTAACTTGGTCCCCAATACAACACCTATCTGTAAAGCACCCTATAGAATGGCACTGCTGGAGTTGAAGGAGTTACAAACTCAATTACGAGAGTTGTTAGACAAAGGTTTTATTAAGACTAGTGTTTCACCTTAGGGAGCACATGTGTTGTTTGTGAAGAAGAATGATGGGTCTATGAGATTGTGTATTGATTATAGAGAACTGAACAAAGTCCCAATGAAGAATAGGTGTCTTTTGCCATGTATTGATGACCTATTTGACCAGTTGCAGAGAGCTCAAGTATTCTCTAAGATTGACTTAAGGTCAGGCTATCACCAGTTGAAGGTAAGGGATGAGGATGTTCCTAAGACAGCTTTTAGAACCCGTTATGGGCATTATAAGTTCTTGGTAATACCTTTCGGTCTCACAAATTCACCAGCCGCATTCGTGGATTTAATGAACAGAGTATTTAAACCCTAACTGGATAAATTTGTGGTAGTGTTTATTGATGACATCCTAATTTATTCGAGGAGTAAGGAAGAGTATGAGTAGCATTTGAGGGTAATACTGCAGACCCTTAGGGAGAAGAGACTGTATGAAAAATTTAAGTGTGAATTCTGGTTGAGTAGCGTATCCTTTTTGGGTCATGTGGTGAGTAAAGATGGGGTATCTGTGGATAGCACGAAGGTGACAGCAATTGTTAATTGGCCACAACCTACTTCAACAACAGAGGTACGTAGCTTTCTAGGGCTTGTTGGATATTATAGATGGTTTGTGGAAGGATTTTCCCGTATTGCTTTGCTACTTGCCAATCTCACCAGGAAAGGGATAAAGTTTGAGTGAAATGATGATTGTGAGCGTAGCTTCCAAGAGTTTAAACAGAGGTTGACATCAGCTCCAATCCTTGCCTTACTGGCAGATGGGGGTGGTTTTGTGATTTATAGTGATACTTTACGACATGATTTAGGATATGTGCTCATACAGCATAAGAAGGTATGGTTATGAGCCACAATAGGTAAAAGTACATGAGAGAAATTACCCTACGCATGACTTGGAGTTAGCAGCAATGCTTTTTGCTCTTAAGATCTAGTGACATTATTTGTATAGAGAGTCATGTCAGATTTACGCTAATCATAAGAGTTTGAAGTATATTTTCACACAGAAGGAACCAAATTTGAGGCAAAGAAAATGGCTTGAGTTGCTAAAAGATTATGATGTGAATATTTTGTATCATCTGGGGAAGGCAAATATGGTGACAGATGCCTTGAGTAGGAAGGTCGCAGTTGGAGATGTAGTGGCTTTGTTTGTTGAGAGTTGTTTGGTGGAAGACATGAGACATTTGAGGCTTGACGTTGTTACGCTTGGTGGTAGGGCTTATTGTAGTCAATTGACAATTCAGCCGACCTTGAGAGAACAGATTCGTTTAGCTCAAGAGATTGACCCCCAACGTGAGTGTGAGCGTATTAAAGAAGAGATGGCAGAGGGTAAGCATGTAGACTTTGTGGTTAGTGATGATAGGTTGCTTAGATTCTGTAACCGAATTTATATTCCTGCTGGTGGCGATTTTAGGAAGGAGATTATGGCAGAGGCATATAGTTATAGTTACAGCATTCATCCTGGAAGCACTAAGATGTATCGAGATCTTCATGAACATTTTTGGTGGAATGGTATGAAGGGAGATATTGCAGAATTTGTGGCTCAGTATTTGGTGTGTCAATAGGTTAAAGTAGAACATCAGAAACCTGCGGGGAAACTACAACCCTTACCTATACCAGAGTGGAAGTGGGATCATGTTACCATGGACTTCCTGTGCAGATTACCTTGTACTAGTAGTAATCATGATGCAGTTTGGGTAGTTGTTGATAAATTAACCAAGTCAGCACATTTTATTGCAGTTCGAATGAACTATTCTCTAACTCGATTTGCACAGTTGTATGTGAAGGAGATTGTTAGATTGCATGGTGCACCTGTGTCAATAGTGTCAGAACGGGACCCTCGTTTTGTGTCCAAGTTTTGGGGTGCGTTACAGTCAGTTATGGGTACTCGGTTAAATTTTAGTTCAGCTTATCACCCTCAGACAGATGGCCAATCAGAGAGGACTATTCAAACCCTTGAGGATATGTTGAGGGCTTGTGTTTTGGAATGGAGAGGTAATTGGGATGATTATTTGCCACTTATGGAGTTTGCATATAATAATAGTTATCATTCTAGTTTGGGAGTAGCTCCTTATAAGGTTTTGTATGGGAAGAAGTGTAGGTCTCCTTTGTGTTGGTATGAGGTTGGTGAGAGGCAAATGTTAGGACTTAATTTGGTGGAGGATGCTACACAGAAATTATCACCATCAGAGAGAGATTATTGACTGCTCAGAGTAGACAAAAAAGTTATGCTGATCATCGTAGGAGAGACTTAGAGTTTCATGTGGGGGATATGGTATTCTTGAAAGTATCTGCATGGAAAGAGTGATCAGGTTTGGAAAGAAAGGAAAGTTGAGTCCTAGATACATTGGTCCATTTGAGGTATTGGAAAAGGTTGGTGAGGTTGTGTACTGTGTTGCTATACCCTCTAGGTTGGCAGGAGTGCATAATGTGTTTCACGTGTCTATGCTGAGGAAATATGTGCACCGTCCGTCGCATGTGATAGATTACGAGCCGCTTCAGATTAGAAAGGATTTTTCGTATGAGGAGATGCCTGTTTTGATTTTGGATTCGAAAGAGAAAATGTTGCGTATAAAGGTCATTAAATTGGTTAAGGTACTGTGACGTAATCATCTAGTTGAAGATGCGACTTGGGAACGCGAGGATGAGGTGCACGAGAAGTACCTACATCTATTCTCATGATTTACTCAGGTTAGTTTCGAGGACGAAACTTTTTCTTTTAGGGAGAGAGAATGTGAGAACGCGAATATACAAATCAAGTAAATAATTAAATAATAATAATTTTACAATCTCAAATATTTTGATGTTGAATCCTAAAGCGCAAATTAAATATTTGGAATTTATGGTGAAAGTCTTTAATTAAGAGTTAAGATTTATTATTAAAATATATATATATATATATATATATATATATATATATGTAAAGAGAAGGTTGTGACTTGAACTCTAGACCATAAGGTTAATAAATAAGGGGATTTGGTGATAGCCCCCTCACTATCTAATTTGTCTTTCAAAATGACAAGAATTATATAAGTACTTTCAAAAACCCCTAATATTTTAAAACTTGTTTCTTTTACTATATTACCCTTATATCTATCAGCTCTCCTATTAAGTCATCTTCAATGTGTATTTCAGAGTAAAATTTTACTATAAAAGTAAAATTTTACTCTGTATAAAAGTAAAATTTTACTCTGAATAAGAGTAAAATGTTACACTCTGAAACTAAAAGTAAAATTTTACTCTGTATAAAAGTAAAATTTTACTTTGAAAAACTAGTAAAATGTTAGACTCTACACAAAAGTAAAATTTTACTCTGTATAAAAGTAAAATTTTACTCTGAAAAATGAGCAAACTGTGAGACTCTGAAGTTAAAAGTAAAATTTTACTCTGTATAAAAGTAAAATTTTACTCTGAAAAACTAATAAAATGTTAGACTCTATACAAAAGTAAAATTTTACTCTGTATAAAAGTAAAATTTTACTCTAAAAAACGAGTAAACTGGGAGACTCTGAAGCTAAAAGTAAAATGTTACTCTGCATAAAAGTAAAAAAGCGAAGGTAGTGTTTGTGGCGGCTGAAGTGTTTAGCAATGACCACCTCTTGACAATAAAATTTTACTGTCATTCTAACACCAGAGTAAAATTTTACTCTAATTCTCTCAAACCAAAAATAGAGTAATAGAACAAGAGTAAAATTTTACTCTCATTATCTGAAACAAAAAACAGAGCAATAGAACCAGAGTAAAATTTTACACTGGTTCTATCAAATGAAATTAAATCAAAAACAACAAAAATAAATAAAAAAAACAAACAAACAAACAAAAACAAAACAAATTAATCAACAAATCAACATATCTAATTGAGAAGAAAAACTTCTAAAACTCGATCAACAATCACAAATCTCAATGAAAAGAATACATGTGTTCAACAACACTCATACACACAAATATATATATATATATATACATATATTCAAAACTCAAATCTGTGTTTAAAAAAATATGTATAACCAAACAACTCCACCAAACATGCCTCAATTTAGAGATGATCTATTTCTCCTCGTAGACGGTCTCCTTCAATTCCGGCATCGGAGGACAATTTTTCGGCCCGTAGTTGATTTCGTTCCCGATGTTCTTGATGAGTTCATCGTAGAGATCGGTTTCGGCATTGTTGATCGCTGGAGTTTCACCTGATAACTAACTGGACTTGGCTAGGAGAGTGATGACGATGACGTTGCTATCATCGCCGGAGAAGCAGAAGTTACCAAAATTGTCAAGAAACAGAGCTTCAGATCTGGAAGGGAATCATCATAGTCGTCGTTGCTATCATCGTCGGAGAAGAATATGGAAGTTTCCGACGGTAATCTAATTATGTCACGGCCATCGACGACGATCAAGGCAACGAGAAGGAGGAGAAGCACGTCGGCGGAGAACAAAGTCAGAAGGGAAAGAGGGGGGAGAGAGACAGAGAAGGTGGGGAGAGAGTGGGTGGAAAATGTGGGAAAATTTAGTTTAGGGTATAATAGTCTAATAAAATATTTAAATAATAAATTTTGTCCTTTATACAAGACTTTATAATTATGAGGGGGTTTAGAAAGTATAATTTTTTTCCTTTGTCCTTTTAACAATGAAAGGAAGGTAAAGGGGGTTTATAGCCAAATTTTCCTAATAAATAAGGCTCTTACCATTTGAGTTGCATATAACTTATATGTATGTTTTGTATATTTATCTATTTATTTGACCTATATGTGCCCACCACTAGTATAAAATAAAATAAATACAAACCCTACCCTCTTATTTGTTCACAACACTAGCAGCCCTAGCAGCCAGCCGTGGGTTTATAAAGGAAGGTGAGGGGTGATTCAATCATCAAGATTATTGTTGTAGCCAAGGAGAGCTTTGTGTGTGCTGTGCCTTGTGACCTCTTAGGTTTTCTTCTCTTCTTTCTTTGTTCTTTATCCTTATTCTATTGTTATTTAATTCATTAATGGAGAGGGTGTAGGTGTATGTATTTTGTGTCTATATATATACTGTTAAGAAATCCGAGGAGTTAAATTCATGTATAAAGAATGGACGTAATTCTTAATCCAAAAATTATGTACAGAATCACAAACTTTAAAAATCAAGACACCATATCAAACGAATAAATTTTGAACTGAAATTTTTTAAAGTTGATTAATTACATATTGAATTGCATATCTGAATTTTTTCATAATTTTTTGGAGTCAAAATCAATATAAACTGATGCGTTCAAATCTGTCTAGAAAACTGGTTTTAAAGAGTAAATTCGGGAGTGTTGTTCTCTTTGGGTATAAATCCAAAAATTATCAAATAAGCGTCATTAGAACCGGTTACGAGTCTAGTTTCTTACATTTTTGGCCTTGTATTGATTGCTCATGTATATTAAGAAAACCGGCAATTTCTTTAAAGTGCTGCAGAAAACAACCTGTTTGGATATAATAAATTGTAGATAATTATTTTGATAAGCAAATTAAGTGAAACCAATTGGGTTTGAAACTTAGGATATATTAGTTAATATCTGGAGGTTTTTGAAATTTTTCGAATAGCGTGGAGTGGGGTTTGTAATTTTCAAAGTTAGCGAATAGATTGAGAAAACTTGTTTAAAACTCTGTTTTATCTTAAAGTTATTTTTAGTTAAGTTTCGATCGGAACCCATGTCTTGGGTGATTTTAGACCATGAAGAATATGAACTTAGGTAATATTTAAGAGTAACGGCGAGTTGGGTTGAGCTGTGTTAATGCGCTTTAGTTTGGGGTTACTTAGTTTATTATTCCTTTTAGTATGTTTGAATTAGTGGTGACGTGTAGTTTTAATACTTTGTTCAGGGCACTAGTTGGACTTTCATACTTTATTCGAGGATTATATTATTTCGTTTTCAGATGAGTAGTTTCATGCTACATATTTGTATAAATGTTCCCCTACCATGAACTGTTGGAAAATTAAATTGTTGTTTCATGACTAAACTGTTTTGATAAATTATTATATTATCAATGGAATCAAATTATTTCTGAAACATGTGTGAACTTGGCATACTATAAACTATTTGTTTTGGTCTCATGTTTATAATGATGAACTACAATGTTTTGCGAAACTGATGTGTTTTGATTATTGGGACCATCTGTGTATTTAGTCCAGGGAAATTATTCCACTGTGTATGGTGACTCTGGCCACTAGGGAACAGATCCGGGTTAGGCCGTGATGACTCTAGTGCTCAACGATTGTAAGGAAAAGATCTTAAAAAAAAGTTAGGTAACCTTCAATCGGAACATCTTAGAGAAAAGGCCCAGGTTGCCACCCTGAGGATGACTCTTAGTTCGGTATTGGATCTAGTGGGGCTTATAGCCTTGAGAACTGTGTGACATATTATTTGTTTTTATTGGTACCCAGAAAATTATTGGTGTTCATGTTATAATCTATTTTAAGTGGAAAATGCCATTTATCATGTTCTCGAGAGACATGAGTATTTTAACTGTTAAACTGTGGAACCTTCTTTTTGAAACAAATTATCTTTACCAAACTGTATGTCAATCTAGTTTCTGTGATATATATCTTATTTTAGAATTGAACCCTGTTTTCAAAACTGTATTTACTATCCATGTTACTACTCACTGAGCTATCAGCTAACTTAATTTTTTATCACTTCCAGGTGTTAGAAGGACTTAGAATGGATTTATGGCGTAGCGGGGACTCAATTGCATGGACCTCTAGGACATTCATTTATTTTGTTTTAGATTTTCATGTCCAGTTTGTGCATATTTCTTTTTATTTTTATTGAGGTTCGTTTAGGATTATTTTGATATGTCGGTTGTTTCTACCCCATAAGTTTGGATGGTTTTGATTACGGTTGATTTTTCCGTTTATAGTTGTGGCATGTCACTGGATTGAGTTTTGGTTATTTATTACTGGACTATTGTATAGTTATTCAATGTGTTTATGGATTCGTGTTTAGGCTTACGTGTGTCTTGGGCTAAGGCCCTGTGGGCCACGGCCGGTCATACCCGGATTTGAAGTGTGACAACCACAATGACCGCCTTAAGTCTGTCGTTCATTCATACCGTGAAGGACATGAACGGTATGCGGGCATGTAATTGGGCAAAGTTGACACTGCAATTCCTTGTGAAAGGTGTTCAGAAGTATAAGACGAAAGGTCAGCGTAAAGAAACTTGATATGTTTTCCTTCTAATGGTAACGTAATTGACCATTGTTTGTTTATACCATGTCGATTACATATTTCATCCATTGCTGTCCATATGGTTCAATAAATTGGCAGTAGTTGCGAAATACCAAATTACCTGTTATTGAACAACAGCAATAGAAATACTTGTGCAGGCCACATTTTGTTAACTAGAAAGGTGCATGGGGATTCTGCCATTGAGACACAGAAACACATAGATATACTTGTGTTGTAAGTTGTATGCATCAATAAGGTCCTTCGTTCGCAGGAAAAAAAGGTGTAAAACATAACTACCATACCATCGTCAAGTGCAAACTTCTATGACATCAATAATTTTTTCACATCACAATTTTCTCACTTTGCATTCTTAAGGAATACAGATTATTTTGCTCGAAAATGTAAACAAATTATCTTGCCCCCTTATAATGCAGCTATTTTACTTGGATTGTTTTTCGCCTCCCTGTAAGAGTACGTTGACTACTACGCACTCCATCCCTCGGCTTAATGATTGGGGTGATGCCGAAATATGGGAGACGCAGCGACATATGGGAAGGAAGCAAATGTTCGAGCAACATAAGGTAATCAACCCATTCGTTGTGCATATTGACAAACTTCATTTGTGTTCCTATGATTAGGTAGGTTTGTTATTGAGATCGTACCATTCGCGATTCCGAACATATGATTCGAATCGATTCTGTAGGAAATCAATTTGAACAAGTTGTGTGAATCAGAAAAAGCTGTGAATCGTAGCTGAATCGGTGAGCCGAATTGGTGAATCGTCAATTCATTCGACTTGGTAAAATTCATGTTTGGCTATCTGTTTAGGTTTTTGATTGTTCAACAAGGGCCGACACGACCTTTTTAAGATATTTCGGAATTTAGGATTACCGTATGCCATATTTTCACTTTCTCCCTTCCTATTTACTCTCAAATACTCAAACTTTTGCGGGAAAAACATGAACTTTCCCTCTTTACAATATTGTAGCCTTACATATTCAATTTTTTGTACTACTTGCATTTATGAAATGAATTTTTTTAAGCCATCAAATCAAATTTTTGAAAAAGTTTGAAGATTTTAGTTTTTTAACCTTGTAAAAAGGTCAAAACATTGTTGTTCAGTTATTGTTAGTTAGTTTATAATTAAAAGTTTGTCTTTCTTTATCTAAATGGGAAAAGGTCAAGTGGCAAACATGGGATCCAGTGTGAAGTTTTTATCCACACCAGATGATCATCATTTACAACAATGTTTTTGTTCATTTCAGACAAAGAAATTAATTTTTATTAAATATATTTAATATGTAAGTGTGTACATATATGTTGTGTGTAATTTAAGAAAGCTGGAGGAAACTTTACGATTCATAGTTCAGATCGATTCACGATTCAGTACAATACCATTTTCATTCATGATTCGAATCCCGATTTGACAACTATGTTAGGTGGAGTTTCATACCACAATGAAGGAAAGCAACGACAATGATGACGCAATCTGTAGACACCCCATTTTTGACGGCCCTTCAAGACTTGGATGTTCTTGCAGGTACATTCGATAACGAGTCTAATTGCTCGCCAAGCGCTCGAAGTCCTCGGTGGAACACCATAGGTTTGAGCCTTTCAAACCCTACATCCATTTTGTCTCCTTTTTGGACCTAGTCTTGGTCTTCCCCCCTGCAGTTTTTGGTGGCCTGCCGGCCATCCATGAGTGTTGCCGGCCAAAGCTTCTGGTCTGCCAGCCAATAGTGTTTTCTGCAGATATTTTGTGCCAGTTGTGCCAGCTGGTTGCACAGATGTTTGCATCTGTCCACACTTGGAGGGCTGGATCTTCTTGTATAGCATTCATGTTTTCTATATATAAGAAGTCTCTTTCTCATGTTTTAAGGTTAGAAGATTTGAGACTCAAAATTCTCTCTCTCTCTCTCTCTCTCTTGCATTTCTCTACACTTTTGCCTAGACACACTATACTTTTGCATATCAATCCTTAACCTAAAGTGATCACCTTTGAGCTGAGATCCTTTGAGGTCTTGATTGAGCTCTTGAAGGTGGTTTGGGCTTGCATTTGTGCCTAAAGTGGTGCTTGGCTTCAAGAGGTATAACACTTGTCTTTTAAACTTATTTTAATATACTTGTTTCCCCATCTTTTCCCACTGTTTTTGGGTTGTTCTTGAGCCATAAAAACTCTACCAAAATGGGCTAAAATTTGTAGTTTGAAGCCATTTTAAGGTAGGGGTGGTTCACTCTTCTTTGTACCTTGTTTGTAAGGCTTCTCCACTAATGTTTCCTATTTTTAAACCATCTTTTTTTAGGCCTTTAACCACTGAATTTCAGAGTATTTTCAGTAGCAAAAAAATTGCTTTGAAGTCCAAAATTTTAGAGATTAGCCTCCCCTCCTTGCGTCTTGTTTGCTAGCCTAGTTAACTCCATATGTTAGCATGATTTACTAGCTTTTTGTAGCTTTGTTCTAGCATGTTTTTGTCTCTATTTTAGACTGCTTTAGCTCTGTTTTGGGCTGTTTGGGTCAGTTGAGTCTTGTTTTGCATGGTTGTAGTGCAATAGTCCTCACAAGTTTGGTGCTTTAGGCCGTTAGGCACTTCTTGTTTGAGTTGATTGCATGCTTTGGTGTTGTTTTACACTTCATTTCAGCACTAATCACCTCTGCAACCTCCCTATTTTCTTGGTTTTTCTTTTTCTTGGAAAGTTGCTTCAAGTCATTTGTTTGCCTAAGTGTAGAATTGAGGATTCATACTTAATGGTTTAATCCCTTTAGGGGTTCATTACCAATGGTATGAGAGTTCTTTCATACCCAAAGCAACTAATGTTTTGAGCCTTCTTTCCATTAGAGGACTCTAACTCATCAATGGACTTAATTGGAATAAAGAATGGTTGGTAAGTTAAAATGAGTAACTAACAACTTGGGACTAAAATTGAGCAAGATAATAACTTGTGTGTTATGTGTTCAATCGGATGTTAATTGAACACAAGGAAAATTGGGACATTTCATACTCAAAGTGATGAAATGTCTCAAGTTTCCTAAGTCTCCATTGCCCTTGATCATGTATGATAGGGTGATGGTTCTTGAGTATCTTGTTTTGCATTCATTAAGCTTGCACACCTTGAATCACAAGCCATCATCCAATGAAATTGCTTAGATTGGTGGTTTGTGGTTTAAGTTCACCAATCCTTGGATTTGTCCATGAAAAGAGGGGTGAATTGTGCAGATAATCCTTGGAAAAAAATTTTGCTCTGTTTGTACTCTGTTGCAGCATGGTGATCCAATGCATCAGTGGCCAGTAGTGCACCATAGATGGCTGGCAGACCACCTTTTTGGCAGGCAACATTCATCTATGGCCGGCTGGCCACTGATGTAAACCTCAACAGAATGTTGGTAAAGTGGATCAGAAAGGTTCTGGAAATGTTCAACTCTGCAAACAGAGGCTTTCGAGAGCAAAACAGAGGACTTTTCGGGCGAAAACCGAGCATGTGCATCTTCCACTTCCCAAGGCGGAGTAGTGGCGGCGGAGTTACATATCTTAATTGCTTAGTTGTGTACATTTGTGTTGTAAATTAATTAATTAGTTTACTAGTTAGTTAAAAGTGTTGTAATAATTAGTTAATTAGTTTAGCTTTTTATTCATTTAGTTTGTAATAATTAGTCTAAGTAGCTTAATTAACTTAGCATTAATTAGTTGCTAGTTAGTTTTTCTTTATTCATTTGGACTCTCCTTCGTGAGAGTAAAATGTAATAATGTGTATGTCTTCCAACCCCGTGTCTTTCTCCCTTTTATTTAATCATTTTTGATGGTTAGATTAGGGACATGTTTCAATTAGTATACCTTATGCTTGCATTCATTCATTTGTCTTGCATGCACCAAGGCTCGGCACATCATTCAAACTGCATTGTCCTTTCAATACCTTCTTTGAATACATGTTTAACCGCATGTTATCAAATTGCTTCATATGCCATGCTTAGTAGCCGAGCCTATTCTAATTGCATTCTTCGCATGTGTTGCATTAAGCATCTTGTATAGTTAGGAATCATGCATATTTTTCTATCTCATGTTTTCTTAGCTTGGAGTACTATGTGAGTTTTTAATGCTTTAGGATATTTGTATGAGTGTGAATGTTGTCATGTCTAGCATTCTTGCTAATGCTTACGTGATAAACTGCTTGAATGCCTGTGGATGAAGACTTGTTGTTTGAATTAAAACGATTCAACGAATATGCGTTTTAAGCCCACTTTGTTGAGTGGCAAATTAGTTTTAAGCCCACTATGTTTGGTGGCAAATCCGAAAACTTTAAGCCCACATGAGGTGGCAAATTCAAATCATTTTCACAAACAAACATGAGTTGAATCATTCCAAATTGAGCAAACTAGCCTATGCTTGCTTGTGCGCATCACATAGTAGCTAGTTTAATAACAAGAGCACATAATATTTATAAAAAATCATATTGTAATTAGTAGAGGCCGATCTTTGATTGGGCGAGCAAAGGTGCTCAATTCATGACCTTCTTCTCTCATACCTAAGTTCCCGAGCCGAGGCAACTTTGGTGATGACGGACACGTAGCCTTCGGCACGAGTCATGGGTTTCCTAAATTTCTCCAAAAATAAAATATTTAGGTAGTGACTCTGTATCTGGCAAAGCAGTCCAATTTTGGCACTTTTGATTCAAAATCAATTTTCTAAAATGATTTGCCGGATTTGGACTCTTTGGTATTTACCAATTTCACGTTGCACTTGTGAGATTAGATTCAGAACTGCAGGAGTTCGAACTGTAGGGCTTCTTTTCGAGCTTCCATCCCAGGTTCCCTTTTGTCTTCACAAGATCAGGATCTTCTACTCAAAATTGTTGTGGGATTGAATGTTTCCTTGTCTCCATCCCCATCGTTGCGATTCTTCTCATGTAACTCCTTCATCCGACTCGTCATTGGAAGATATGCATTCCTAGCCTCTTTGAAACTTTTGGTTGATTGTGAGGCATAAAAACACATTTCATTGAAAGAATAACTCAATATTCCATAGCGAGCAGTTTATATTGTAGTGCTATTGTAGACGTCCCCGAACATCCCAGGAGGGAATCCCGTTTTGTTCATTGGGGCTTACTACAGTTCGGACTCAATGTCACGGTCCTGTATCTAATCTCGCAGAGTGCAATACAAGACCGATGAATCCTCAAAGAGTCCAAATCCGGCAAATCGTTTTGAAAAACTGATTTTTAGAAAGAAGTGTCAAACATGGACTGCTTCGCCAGATACAGAGTCGCCACCTAAATATTTTATTTTGGAA
The DNA here is from genome assembly GCF_055761805.1 of Camellia sinensis. Classification (NCBI taxonomy): domain Eukaryota; kingdom Viridiplantae; phylum Streptophyta; class Magnoliopsida; order Ericales; family Theaceae; genus Camellia; species Camellia sinensis. Next base: position 224,107,958 of record NC_138963.1, on the reverse strand, counting down.
AATTTAGGAAACCCTGACTCGTGCCTAAGGCCACGTGTCAGTCATCACCAAAGTTGCCTCGGCTCGGAAACTTGGGTACGATTGGGGAAGGTCACTTCGTGAGCACCCCTACTCGCCCGATCAAATATCGGCCTCTACTAACCATGATATCGAGTTTTTGAAAACACATGTGCTCTTATTCTGGTTATTTAACCTAGAATTACTATGTGATGCGCACAGCAAAACAAGTATAGACTAGATTGCCTAAGTTGAAACAAAGCATCGCATATCCGTTTGTTTTGAAAATGGATTGAAGTTTGCTACTCGCAAGTAGGCTAAAACACGGGTTTCGACGAATTATTCCAACTCAAGCAACCCAACCTTCACCCACAGGCATTCAGGCAGTTATATCACATAAGCACATAACCTCATGGTAACCATACTATCATGACAGTCACTCACACACATGCAAGGATGCTAAAGCATAAATACTTACCGAGTACTCCAAGCCAAAACAGAAACTAGTTAGTAATCAATGCATGATCCTGGTTCATGTTAAGATGGCTAATGCAACACACGCAAAAATGCAACTAGGATAGGCTCGACTATTCTAAACATAGCATATGAAATGCAACAGATAACATATATTCAACTTGAAATTGAAATACAATGCAGTTAGCATGATGCGCCGAGCCCGGTGCATGCAATACAAATGAATGAATGCAAACATGCGAACATATAGATGCTAATTGAAACATGCCCTAAAACTAACCATCATAAGCAGGTAAATAAAAGGGGAGAAAGACGTGGGGTTGGAAGACATACATCACACACATGCACACTTATTACAACATTGCCCTCCTCGGAGGGTCCGAATAAATAATACAGAATCGAAGTAACTAATTATTACACAATACTAGCTAATTAACAAATTAACTAAACTAGCATGTAAACTAAATGAAAGTGGGCTGCCTCGGCTCCGTTTTGGATGACAATGGATGCATGCATGCTCGAGTCGCCTTGCCGAGAAATCCATCGCGATGCCCCGACTCGCCTTTGTTTGCAACTGAACTCAGAAACTTGCACAAAGCTCCAGAAGGCTGAAACTCCACCCTGGGAAGCTGTGGGAAGGCTGCCGACCAGCCCTTGGCCTTGGAGACCACCTGCCGACCACCTTTTGTGGTGGAGACCAAAAGAGGTGGCCGGCCTACCAGAAAAGCTAGTCGGCCGACCAGTTTTTGCCTCCTGTTCCTGGTTTTCTGCAACACAAAGCAAGAGAGAGACATAACAAGGTATTTTCAACAAAATGTGTGCATGACCACTCTCCCCATCATTGCACAAGCTCCAGGGAGTGTAGTCCTCGATCCTCGTGCCATCAATCATGCATCCCGATGCATGATGGCCGAGAAGTCAGATTGCACAACTTGATGTAAAATGAACGCACAAATGAACACAATAAGGCCTAAACTCCATCATGGGTAGTCAAGAGTGTCGGCAATTAGGAATTGAAGCATGTTTCGTCACTTTGAGTACGAAACGTCTCTCGTTTCCCGTGTTTGGACTAGCTCCTATTCCAAACACGATGCAACACACAATGCACGCACCAATGCAACTCTAACATGCAAGCTAAATGCAATGCGACTAAATGATGCAAACATGCAAGGGATGACATGCAAGGGTGCGACTAGCATACGCAATGCTATGAACTAAGAATGGCATACTCAATGCACATGACGCTACATGGCATACGCAATGCACATATGAAAACTATCAATGAGATGATCAAGACATACACAATGCAATGGTCAATCATGCAACAACATGGACTATATGGCATACATAATGCAAGTTGGACTTAAACTAAAATGAATGGGCCTCAGCCACACTCAAATCAGTGGCCAAACATGATGAAATTAAAGGCAGGAACACTCATGCAAACATGCCCGATGCAAGGGACTGAACCTAAGGCATCAAATGCCACTCTACCAAAGCATGGCAAGGGGTGAAATATGGCATACAATCATACATTTTTCATCTCTGAAATGACATGCAAGATGGCCCCGAATCATGCAAACACTTCATACAATGCATGCTAGATGGCCCGAATACCGAAACTAGTGAAGCGCATTACACTAGAGGTACACAAAGCAATGCTCAAATGACCCAACCAGCCCTAAACAGTCCCTATGCAGGTCCTAAACAGTGGGAAAATGGTCTAAAATGCTGGCTCAAAATGCAAATAAATGGGGCTCATGCAATGGTCCAAAAACGAGGCATACAAGCACGACTCTCAAACGCATTTAAAGAGTGGAAAACATGGGAATATGGCATACATGTAAGCTCTGAAATGTGATGCACAATGGCCCCAAAACATAGAAACACCTCAACATAAGTATGCAATAGGCTCCAAAACTCAAAGCTAGGCAAGGGTATTGAACTACAACCATGCATAGCAAGCATCATTCGACTATGAGGCATAAAAAAAGAGCTAAGGCAGTCTAAAACATGCATAAAATCAGGTTAAGGCATGGCCAAAAAGTGCTAGAATCAAGGGCCAAAACAACATACAATACAAGCTAGTGAAGAGGGTTTACACTACAAGTATATTAACCATTCAAGAGGCCACTAAACCAGCAAAATTCAGAGGTATGACATGCCAAATAAAGCCCAAAAACTCACTGAAACATGGTCTATGCATGCAAGAATAAGATACTCCTTTGATAGGCTATGAAGAGGGTTGTTCTACACATGCAAGATGGACACCCAATATGACAAAACCAACTCTGGACAGAGGTTATTCAAGCCCTAAAACTCACTGAAAAGGGCCTGAAACATGGCTTGGAAGCATGCACACATGGGCTCCCTTGTTAGGCCAAATATGCTAGAAAACAAAACAAGGGGTGAGAGGGTTACCCCTCTCTGATTTTGGCTCTCAAAATAGTATGCTAGCCACTGAAAATCCACTGGATTTTAGTAGCTAGAAGGCCAAACAAAGATCAATGCAAAGGTCTAAGTGCATGGCTCAAAACAAGGTGAAAACAAGCATGCAAGGGGGTAGATGACCCCCAACAGAAAAATGATCTTAAACAAACATGTTAAGGACCTCAAAATAAGACTTTTTTTAGTTTATGACAAAGCTCAAATATGATTTCAAATAGAGCTAAGATATGAAGCAAAATAAAGACCAAAAGGGGAAATAGGGTGTTACCCTTGTAGTCAAGAACTCCAGCAGCTTCTGGACCAAAAAAGTAACTCCTTAGCCTCTGAAAAAAAGCTCCAAGAACCTTAGAGTGATGGTAGAGGGGTTAGGCTAGGAGGTGGTATGTAAAGGTCCAAGAACAAGGGACTTTGGAGTTTGAAATAGAGAGATAGAGAAGGGTGTATGTACATGCCTTAACCAAATTTTCTGAACCTTTGCCAAAGAGGGAGAGGGTCTCTCTTATAGAGGAACAAAGGTCCAAGCTTCCTCAAGAAGCTTGTGCAAAGGTCCCTTTGCACAAGCTTCTTGAGGAAGCTAGAGCAAAAGGGGTCAAGCTTCTTCAAGAAGCTAGAGCTAAAGGGTCAAGCTTCTTCAATAAGCTAAAAAAGGTTCAAGCTTCTCTTAGAAGCTTAGAGCAAAGGGCCAAGCTTCTTTAAGAAGCCAAAACAAGGTTGTCAATCCTCCATACACGTGTATGGAGGATACAGTCTGTGCCTTCCAACTGGCACAGCTGGCACACACTCACAGAGACAAAAAAAGGAGGAAGCTGGCCGACCAGTTCAGGTGGTCGGCCGACCACTCCCCCTGGTCGGCCGACCGGTTCAAAAGGTTTAAGTGAGCAAAATGTGGTCGGAAGCCCTAATTGGTGGTCTCCCAAGTGAGTGCAAGCTAGTGGTGTGGTGAGAGACCAGCAATTATGGCCCAAAAGTGAGGGAGACCAACTATCTGACAAGAAAACCGGCCGACCAGGAAAAGGTGGTCTCCAAGGAGAAAAGGTGGTCTCTCACCCTAGTACCACCTTCCAAACAATGAAAATAGGGTCCATGCCAAAAATGAACCAAGACGGATGCAAAACGAGGGTTCGGGGGCCAAAATGCACGGCCGGAGGCCCCGAAAACTGACTGTTAAGCATCGAAAGTGACGTGCGACTACGAAGGTGGTCTCCTGGGCCACAGTGTCCCTCTAGAGAGAGAAAACAAGGTGTGTGCCAAAAACCGGAGCAAACGGAGAAAGTTAACCGGTCTCGAACCGAAGCGCACGGCCAACGACTCCGAAAACTAGAAACTGGTCTCCAAACGGGAACAATGGTCTACGACCACGAAAAGTAGCCTACGGCCACTAAGAGATGGTCTACGAGACCTCTTATTCCCTTCAGGAAGAGAAAACAAGACCTAGTTCGCAAACCGAGGCAAAGCACAAAAGGGTCCCAAAGTCCGAGGATAAGGCTCTCAGCTAAATTTCGAAACTTCAGAACGAGCACAACATGCACCATCACCGAGCGCTCAATCGATGACGTCTGAATCTTAAGGTCGGTCAAAAATAGGGTGTCTACAGCTATCAATTGACGGTTGACGAAATAGCTGGCCATCCTTACTTGTAGCCCTTGTCCAACTATGCAGCATAGAAGTTGGGGGAATTTGCATTAAATTTTTAGCTTTCATAACACATATCATGTGACAGCAAGGTAGCCCAAACGACTCAAACATCATGCAAGAACATATCATTGTGGCATCCACTGGATTGTGTGTTACTATCCACGATCTATCATTCACCTTGTACTTATGAATATAGTAGTATTTCTGACCATCCGGCAAAGGGAACACGTCCTTCACATTCAACTTCCCCCCTTCTAAGATTTCATCACGGAACATTTTAAATATATTCCGGGTAAATAGCTCAGCTCCATGTCTCTCTACATCTTATAATGGAGTAATCAATATCGAAAAAGTGTTATTTGTTTCGGCATCATCTCCAGCCTCGTTATACCTTATCCTTGCAAGAGCCCGATCATAGTGCCTAACAAATTCATATAGCTTCAATTTATGTTGGAGGAAGGGATTGAAATAAGCATTCATACTCTTCGAGCACTAAGTGCTCTTCATCCCAGTAAAGAAATGGCTACGCATATATACCTCAGCCCACATACGACACTTCTCATATGTCTCCAACACCCAACTATTGTTTTTAAGTCCAAATTTTTCAACCATTCTCATTCAACCATCCTCAAACTTTGCCTCATCCGTTTCCATCTCTATGCACTGCTTGAAAGCATAGCAAAGCCATTTTTGTGAACATTTGACATAGCATTTTTCCCAAGATGCCAATTACATAATCGATGTCTTGCGTTTGGAAATACTCTTCTAATTGCCTCTCACATCGCCTTATCGCCATCTGTCAGTACGGACACAGATGCGTTATTATCCATCGCCTCCATAAATGTTTCCAAAACCCATGTGTATGTATCAATTGTCTCATTAGCTAGCAAAACACATGCAAATATCGTAGTTGTGAAGTGGTTAGTCACACCAGCCAATATGACAAAAGATTTCCTGTACACATTGGTACGGTAAGTTGAGTCAAATATCAACACATCACCAAACTTTGTGTAGTCAGCCTGCAATTTCAAATCTGCCCAAAACAGATTTTGTAACTTGTTATCCTTACACACATCATACTTGTAAAAAAAACGTAGGTCAACATCAAGTTTTGCACATAGATAAACCAAAGCACCTCGCGCATCACCATCCTCAACTTCTGCTCTACGTTTGGCTTAAATGTGGTTGTGCAAATCCGTATGGATGAAACCAACATTCTCATAACACCTGGATTGATTTACCATATAGTCCATGGTTTGGCTAGTCTTCACACCGACGTTGCGCATAGCCATTGCTTGAGCTTTGTCGGCGCTGTTTAAACCCCGATGTGACCTCAAATACATCACACAGTGTTGTTCTACGAATTCATGGTTGTGGTCTGCGATGAAGTGAGTCATAACATACTTTCCCCCTTCACCAGCCTCTGGATCGTACCATATGCGAAATTATGCTTTGCAACCTATTCTTGTTAATGCCTTGGGAGCTCTTCTCTTTTCTGCAACACGGTCCAAGTATTTTGGTAATCTCTGACCTTCCCTTGAACACAACCATAGACTACTAACAATCTTTCCCTGTTTATTTGTGTTAAATCTGGATTTTCGTATACTAAATCCCTTGGCTTTAACATACGCATTGTAGAAAGTTTCTCCATCTTTGACCGAATCAAATTTCTGTTCCAGAACAGCACATTCAACCTCACTAACCATGTCATCGCCATGAGCATCATCAACCATTTCTTGTTTCACATCGGCTCGGCCATCTTCAACGTTTATGTTGGTTGCTTCTTCATTGCGCGAACCAATTTTGCAACCATGACAACGTTCCACCCGACTTTCATTGATTAAACGAATGTCATCTGCTTCATTTGGAATGTCATAATCAACGCATTCACTTTTAACTTCGGCTGGGGTCATACTGTACATGACATTAGTACAAACAATTACTTTATGACTAAAAAATGTTAACACAAACACAAACATGACATTTTAACATGGTTGGATTGTTTATGCAAACACAAACACTCGATTGAGAAAGAGAGAGGTTACTTGGCGATGGAACGGTTTCAGTTTGAGCGAAACATAGATGGATTGAAGTTAGGATGAGGGTTTAGTTGAGGAAAAATCGCTGAAGTGAAAAGGCCAGAGAGAGAGAGAGGGAGGGAGACAGCTTCATACCTGATATCTTGTTGAAGAGAATACCTTCACTTCAGCAATGGAACCCCACAAAGCCTTGTAGTTCCGTTGTTGTTAGAAATCAAGGGTTATACTGTTCCCTACAGAGCTTCGTCAATGAAACCTAACAGGGGCTTGTTGTTGTTAATGAAAACCAAGAGTTACACTCGCAACCTTATAGAGATGAAGACAAGAAGAGAGAGAGACAGAGAGAGTGAGTGAGGAAAGTGGGATGCAATCATGCAAAAAGGAGGATTAACCGGTTGCCCCGGTTTCACATTTTTTACAATTAAACAATTCAATAGTCTTGATCAATTATTGTAATCTAACGGCTAAAAATTGGATTGCATATGGTGTGCAACCTTAAAGGGGTTGCACACTTAAACAGCTCCCAAGGAAAAAAGTTTAAATTGTTTCAAATTAGATGTCAAGTTCTTAATTAAAAAAAGAATTATTTCAGTAAATTATTTTAAATTAGATGTGAACTTGTGTATCACTTGAATGAAAATGAATAAACTATTTTAATTTTTAATTTTAGTATAATTTCTGTTAGAGTTAAATTGATACAATTAGAAGAAATTAGTAATTAAATTGACACACTAGAGAAAGTAGGGTGAGTAAAATAAGTTTCAATAATTTGTGCATCCAAACACAGCCTATGAAGAATAGAAAACATCACCGATTTTAACCGTAGGAGAAACCCAGAACAAGTAACGACAAAGGGAAGGGAAGGGAAGGGAAGGGGAGGAAAGTGAAACCTTCCGATCAAGTTCCACCAAGTCCATATCATTTTCAAAATTACTAATTAAGAAAGTGATATTGGCATCAGATAGGACAGTCTTTATTCGCATTTTTCTTGGAATCATGGACTCCTTCCTATTAGTCACCACTCCATGGTTGTCTTCCGTCCTCAACGAAGCTCCCTCGTATCGTGTCGTATCTTCTTTGATCAACCCCACCTCCACACCGCCCCAACTTTGCTAATATATATATATATATATATATATATACATATAATACAAACAACGTCACACAACACACTCATTCATGCGACGCAACATCAAGGAAGGGAGCTTCCTTCGTCGAGGTTTGAGTATCAATAATGGCGTATAAAGTCCTTTCAGCGCTCAACACTGCGAAGACGCAATACTACCACTTCAAAGCCATCATAATCGCCGGCATGGGACTGTTCACCGACAGCTACGACCTCTTCTGCATCCCTCCCATCACGAGACTCATTGGTCGCAGATACTACGACAATCCTGATCCCAACAAGCGTTACGAAGTCCCCATCCCTATTAGCTCCACCATGGTCGCCGTTTCTCTCTTGGGGACCGTGATCGGCAAGCTCGTTTTCGGACACCTTGGTGATCTCGTCGGACGACGCCGAGTCTACGGCCTCGCATTGATGCTGATGGTGCTCAGTTCTATTGGATGTGAATTCTCTATATGCACCTCTCAGACGTGTGTGTTGTGGAGTTTAGGCTTCTTTAGGTTTTTGCTAGGGGTGGGGATAGGAGGGGATTACCCGTTGTCGGCGACTATAATGTCGGAGTTCCTCAAACAAGAGGACGAGAGAAGCGTTCATAGCGGCGGTGTTCTCCATGCAGGGGTTGGGGATACTGGTGAGCTCGACTGTCACGATGGCGGTTTGCACCATCTTCAACGCTGGGACAAAACCGCCCAAGGATCGGACGCCACCGGAGGCAGACCTGGCATGGAGGCTCATACTCATCATTGGTGCCATTCCGGCTGCTATGACATTTTGCTGGCGTATGATGATGCCTGAAATTGCCAGGTTTTACATTTCTCTCTCGAAAAACTTGTTATCATCCATAACATAATTATAATTTATTGTTTACAATTTACTAAAACATCAAACAAAAATTGTCTACAAGAACACATTTGCAGATGTAGAGGGAGGGTTAACAATTTATATATATAATATATGAGATACAAAAAAAAATATATATATATATATATATAGGGAAAATTATTTATGCTATATACGAAAAACTTATGTTTCCATAAGTCTTGTAGGAAGTTTGTTGACACATTTACCCTCAATATTAGTTGTTAATATCATAAATAATAGTAAAATCATATATAGGAAATTGCATGTTACCATAGATCATATCTATATAAACGTAACGTAACGTGACACCTATATGAACGTAACGTGACACCTATGATCTATGGCAACATTCAATTTCTTAATATAGGAAATTGAATGTTACCATAGATCATATCTACATAAACGTAACGTAACGTAACACCTACATAAGCGTAACGTGACACTTATGATCTATGGCAACATTCAATTTCCTATATAGGAAATTGAATATTACCATAGATCATATTTATATGAAACATAACGTGACATCAACATAAACCAGCAACATTTCACATTCAATTTAAAAAAAATAAAAACTCATTAAGTTTGCGAAACGTAACGTTTATGTAGGTGTCACGTTACGTTACGTTACGTTTATGTAGGTGTCACGTTACGTTACGTTTATGTAAGTGTCACGTCACGTTATGTTTATGTAGGATCTTGTGGAATACATTTCTATCTAAATAAGACTTAAGACTCTATAAAAAATTACATAAGATTTAGCCTACCATAAGTGTCTGAAAATGGACTTATAAATAAATCTCCCATATATATATTCTTTTAAATTGAAATTGTAATTAATTATAAAATTATGGATCGAATCAGAATGAAAGGTCGGTTTATTTGAAGAAATAAGACAAAATCCTCTATTGAAAAAATTAAATTAAATTGTACAAAATCATTCATTAGAAAAATTAAATTAAATTATACAGTCTGGTTTAGATAAAATGAATTTATGTTTTTTTTTTTTTTTTTTTTTTTTTGTCATCTCAGCGTTGGACAAGTTCGGAACATCGGAGATTTCAAAGATTTTTTTGACTTTGGATTTTTTTTTGCCCTTGCCCACCCCGCCCAATAGTGTCCATTGGACAGGAGGATTTTCTGGGTGGATAAATAATACTGATCTTACCGAGGTTTTTTTTTTTTTTTTAATATTTTAAATGTGCGAACGTTGTTTTCAAAGTGGGAAGTGTTCATTGGGGAGCTTTGTACTTGCAGTTTCATATCCTATACATATGTACTCACAGCCCCAACAGCGTAAGCTGTTTGTGCCTTGAAAAAAAAAAAAAAAAAACAGCGTAAGCTGCAATGTATGAAAAATTTATGATTGAATGATGAAACATTACTTTTAAATAAAGTACTCATTAAATTGGTTTTTATTAAAAAAAAATTGTCACCCTAATTAATTGTTTGACGATGAAAACTGTAATTCACCCTATTACTTTGTATTGGCGTGGAAATTATTTTAATCATATTAGATTGAGGACCAAAACTGACATAGAGATTATGGAAGAATCGAAACCAGACTCCTTATTAAGAGATTAGAGTTTGTCGGATCATAACTGTTAACAAAGTTCTCTGTTTTAAACTGCTTTAGTCACTTTTATATATTCTATCAAGTTGTTTTTGGGTTGTTAATTGTTCACAGATATACAGCCTTGGTGGAGCAGAATGTGCTGCAAGCAGCCAAGAACATGGAGAAAGTGCTCGTCGTATCCCTGAGTCAGATTGCAGAGGACTCTGAGTTCCCACCAAATCCACCACCACCTTTTTACCCATTCTTTTCCAAAGAATTCTTCAATCGCCATGGCCGCGACCTCTTCTCTTGCGCTGCCGCCTGGTTTCTGGTTTACATTGTTTTTTACAGCACCAACCTCGTTCAGACTCAGATAAATGACAAACAGTTCAAAGACAAGCTGAAAGTGAATGTTTATGAAGATGCATTCAACGTTGCGAAATTCCAAGCAATGATCGCACTTTGCTCCACCATCCCAGGCTATTGGGCCACTGTCTTCCTCATTGATCGCATTGGTAGAGTCAGAATTAGGGCTGTTCAAAAATCCGTTCAAACCGGTAATTCGGACCGAACTAGACCGAATCGTACGGTTTGATTCGGTTCTATTAAGAATTGATTTGGTTTGGTTCGGTTATATTAAGAATGGATTTTATGAAAAAACCGCGGTTCGAACCGAACCGAACCGAATTTTAAAAGATATATATATATATATATATAATATCAAGTTTTATTTTTATTAATTGGTTTTTTATAAATTTTAATGATATTAGGATGATATAGATATGTAATATTAAGTAATGCCTTAATATTATTAGTTTTTATCATGAGTTAAATGTAATTAGTTTGAGTAATTATTTTGCTAATATTAACAATTTGTTTTTGTAAATAGAAATTTTTGGAACCGTAAACCAAACCGAAACCGAACTGTTTTTTCGGTTTGGTTCTGGTCCAGTTTTACAAGTGTAACGGTCTGGTCTGGTTCTCAAAATCACAGAACCGTTAGGATTGGTTCGGTTCTTGGATTTTCTCAGAACCGAACCAATCCGGACCGTGTACACCCCTAGTCAGAATCCAGACGATAGGCTTCTCCTTCATGGCTCTTGCCTTATTTGCCATTGGGATACCCTACTCTAACAACTGGTACAAAAACACCAAAAATATAGGCTTTCTCATACTATACGGCCTCACATTCTTCTTCTCAAATTTTGGGCCAAACACCACCACTTTCATAGTTCCTGCAGAGCTTTTCCCTGCCAGATTCCGTTCCACATGCCATGGGATTTCAGGGGCTTTCGGAAAGGTTGGGGCGATTATTGGGTCGGTCGGGTTTCTTTGGGCTACTAAAAAGAACAAAAATGGAGAATTGACCCAACACTGATGACAATAGCGTTGGTGCTTCTGGGCGGAGTCTGCATTGTGGGAATGATCATAACCTACTTGTTTACAAGGGAAACTGTGGGGAGATCATTGGAGGAGAATGAGAATGAAGACGAAACACAAGAGCTTTGTTTCTTGAGGTGTTGTACGGATTCATGCCTCCGCTGTCCCTCTAATTCTGTCCGTGAAGTTGCTGTCTCTATGTCTACATCTGCATGAACATAAAACAACACAACACTAGGTTTGATCCAACTTTGTTACTTGGCTTCCTCTCATTAGATGTTTTGTGGACTCTTGTGAGACGCTTCTTGTTTTGAAAATCTGTGTACAACCATTTTAACAGTTAAATGCTTTTCTTATTACATTTTGTTTATTACTCAACTTGGTACGTCCAATGTTGTGTGATGGTGCAATGGGTTCAATTGAACCCAAATACAATCACAAGACCTCTGTTTCTTGAGGTATTTTACGGATTCGTGCCTTCACCATCGCTCTAATTCCACTCGTGAAGTTGCCACTGCATCTACATGGAACATAGCACAGCACTAGTTTGATCCAACTTTTTTACTTCGACATCCTGTGCTTCCTCTCATTTGATGTCCTGCGAATTTTTACTGTTACGCTTCTTTTTTTTTTTTCTTGTGAATTATGTATTTACAACAATGCTATCTTTTTTACTCCATTTTGTTTATCACTTTTTAACCGATAAATTCAGATTTGTTCAGGTGACATCATCTTCTTATGTGGGGTCACTAGTCAATAAAATACTAGGGGTTAAGTGAACAATCTCATCTCACATTAACCCAACCATGTAATCCCACTACCTCAATATTTGAACATTCATTGATTGGAGATACCACCACATGCAGAGCCCGTTACTTCAGCACAATAGAATTGAAGTCAGGATATATCACCAAGTGCAAGTGCTGGAAGGTGTCGGAAAATCGTGCCAACTATTCTAATATGTGAGAGATTCAAGATAGCGGAGGAAAGAGAGATTCTCCCTCTCCTTCTCCTTCACCAAAAGCATGCAGGGACAAAGTATAGGTTTGTAGGATCTGACAACTTTCTCCCACTAGATGGAGACTACTGCCTGGAAAGAGTGGACAGGGTATGGAATTGGTAATATCTGATGTTTAAACATAGCCTCAAACCTTGATTATATGTTGATAAACCATATCCCAATAGCACCTTATGAAGAAGGATCATTGCTCTGGCTAACTTCCTCTCCCCCATACTACTTGGAACGTGGCCATGCAAAGAAGAGGAATTGTGGTAATTGGAAATTACTGAAAGAGTCGATGCAAGTTAACCAAAAGAGGATGAGTCCATCTATACCACCAAAGGTACTTACACACTCATTGAAGTTGATAATAACTTCCAAGACCAGGACGGGGACCTCAAGCTTGCTTTGGTTCAAAACTAATGGGCCGAAAGAGGTTTTGGATACATTCCATCATGTTTTGTGTTGTCAAGTTGCCAACACACTAAACAAATATATGCCTATATATATATACCAGAATATGCATTTCTTTGTAGCTGCAAAATACCTATAAAACTCTTAAAAAATTCTTGACATAACTTCTGCAAAAAACATTTATGCTGTGTTTGGTTGAGGGATTTGCGAAAGGGCTTTGGAAAAGGAAAGGAAAAAGGTGTGTAAAACTATGTGAAATATAGATATATTTTATTCACATTTCATTTACCTTTTTTCCTTTTCCTTTCCAAATTCTCCAACCAAACACCGCATTAGTGAAAGTTCAAAGCACACATTCCACATACTGACTGAGATCCATAAATTCCACGATGAAATTAAAGGAGCATCTTGCATTTATCAAATTCAACTATGCATTGTTGGGAAAGCATTACACAAAGCTGCTCAAAGTTCTTCAAAGGAACAGAAAGTAATTTGTATTCCGATAACAGCAAGAAAGAAGAGCTATCAGGATTATTACATACCAGAACCATCCAACTGAGCCCAGCACAGCTCCAAAGATAGCAATCAAAAGTCCCTGCACCCAGAGGCATTACACCAGGTAAGCTGCAATTCATAGAGTAATCCCTATTTGAACGATCTGATGGCAATAAAATAAGTAGAACAATACTACAACAACTTGTACTTTCTGATTTGATTAATCAGATAGAAATTTCATGGCTCATGGCTCCCATACACCCCAAACATGAGCCACCGGACATTTCAACAAGTTGGGGCCTCTACAAGTTGTAAGGAAGGAAGGTCATTGATGAACTACAGTGCAGCTCAGCTTTATCTGCAAATCCAATTGCTTACTAGTCCAAAAATAGAAATTACAGGAAGAGTGACATGAAATTGACCATGCAACTAGACATCACTTCTAAGATTTAGCAATTAGCACAGTAATTAACATGACAATCACCTCCTATAACACTGATATTTAATTAATGAACTCCGCTATTAACAATGGATATGATAGTCGTCTCGTAACTTTGCCGGTCCCAAGCCTGGGTTATGTGTTGGGTAGCCGACAATCAACACATAAAAAAGCTTCTAGGATCCCTTATGAAATGAATCTACTTTGAATCGTTTAAAGGCTAGGTTATTCACGGGATTTAAGGCTTGGCTTGGCTTGGTATGGTAGTCGTCTCGTCACTAACTTTATTCCTTCCATAGAAATTTTCATGAATTTCAATTCTCAAATCAAACAAGTGAATAAGATGACAACACGTAAGATCAATTATCATGAAAAACAAATAGATTATTACAGAACAGAAAAACCCTAGATCAAGGGGAAAAAAAACCAATTATCAAGAGAAATCATATCAATAGAACAAATTAGATCAACGCAAAAGCTCTAAAATAAAGGCGAATTGTAAGTAAAGGAAGGAAGGAAGCGAACCGTAAGATTAGGGACGAAGAAGAGATCTACATGGACATGGACTTAGAAGAAGAGGATGATTGAAGATGATGTTTGTTGGAAGAAGAAGAAGAAGAAGAAGAAGCGTAATGGGGAGGAGAGTAGATGAGAGCAGCGACCATGGCTCCCGGAAGCACCGCGTACTTTGCCAGCACCGCCAGCTTTGCTACCAATGGCTCCCCCCTCATCATCATCATCATTATCAACGCAATTATTTCTTTATTTTCGTGAAAACACTCGACGCTGCTGATGCACATTTCCAACTCCACATAAACTTGTTGAGAGTAATGCCTCGTTTGGAGGTTGCTATTTCAATAGGTTATTGTAATTTTTGATTATTTTAGTAAGTTAATATATTTGTGTTTAGGAAGAAAGATAAAAAAAATTTATAGTTGGATATGATATTTATGAGATAAAAAGTAAAATGATTATAGATTTAATATAATATTTTATCTTCTTAACTATTTTAGTTTATTTTATTTTTATAAATTTTAGCCCAAAAAGCAAGAAAAAAAAAAGAAAAAACACTTTGCCAAACAAGACCAAATTACCATTTGCCTTCATTAACTTAAAGTTAATTATAACAAGGCCCCTTAACTATTAACAAATATTATTTTACTCCTTATCTATAAAAGTCATACAAATATACCCCATCTGGAAGTGGTTTAGAGAAGAGTTGAAAGTGATACTCCCTCCGTCCCAAAATATTAGTCCCTTATTCCATTTTTCATTGTCCCAAAATATTAGTCACTCTTCAAAAATCAAGTACAAAAATAATATAAATTTCCTATTTTACCCTTCTTTTAAATTAATAAACAACATAAAAAGTACAATTATGCATTGATATTCCCAAAAAATGTACTATCAAAAGGATAATTTTGGAAAATCAACTTTTTTCAAATGCAATAATTGTACTACCAAAAAAAGTTGGATTCCCCAAAAGGGACCATTATTTTGGGACGGAGGGAGTAACTTTTATAATTGATAGACTAAGGCCAAGTTTGGGAAGACTAAAAAAGTGTACTTTTTGTCTTTTTGGACTAAAAAATTGAGGTTGAAAATATGGATGTTTGGGTTAACTTTTTGACTTTTTATTGAAAAATGTGTAATAAAAAATTGTAAAAATTGATTTGTAGGGAAAAATTTGAATTGAGAGTTGTGCAGCCGTAATTGTTGACTTTTGGTGAATAGTGTTAACTTTTTAGCTTTTTGAGTAACTTTTTGACTTTTTGACTTTTTTGGATCTTCCCAAACTTGACCTAAAAATGTATAGATTCATAAATGAGAGGGTAAGTTGATATTTCTATATGATCCAACATCATTTTATTCCTTTAATTTCTTTTAAGTTACTACATTGTACCCTTAACTTTGTGACTTGTATTAATGTAAATTTTCTTATAGAATAAAATTGAAATAGAATCGTCATTCCATTATAAACCATTTTATTAGGAGACCGAGTAAAACTATTTCATTGTTACTTGAAATTGTTCTAACAAATCAAATATTAATGTTATGTGTGGATCATTGAAACAAAAGTTAAATAGAATGAAGTGTTCATTCTTAATCTCTTTACAAAATAACTATTTTTAGGGTAAATAGTGGGATTTTTGGGCCAAAAATAATAAGGGAGAAATATTGTCACGACCCAAACTCGCCCCTGTAGGTTGAGCACCGTAACCGGCCAGTAATCCGTAGATTACCAAAGGTCTCTGGACAGATTAGCAAATAATAAGGGGCTGCAGAAGCAATAATATAAAATAGACAAGGTCCAATGAGCTGTGATAACGTACATGGGACAGAAAATTTCAAAACTTATATATATATACATAAACATGTCAGTCAGAGGGCACCAATATTTACAAAGTATTTACATCCCAAGACCTGTCTTTACAAACCACATGCAGATGACTAGCATGAATACAAAAACAGCCATAGCATTAGACTTCGACCGAAACCTCCTCGGGAGGCACAATAGTTGGCTGACAAAACAGAACAGAAGGCCGTCAACTCTGGCCCTGGTCACACGCCGGCTCACCTACATATATAATATAAACTGTGAGCGAAAGCCCAGTAAATAATAACAGAGTAAAGGGGTTATATGAATGAGTCCATACATATTCAGAATTTATAATTCAGTTTCGTATCAAAATCATAACTTGTCTAGATCATATACAGACAGAAATCATAAGCCTTATTAAAGTTCACGTGATACATTCTTTAGCACTAGCAGAAACAATTGGCCCATAAGGGACGGCCATAAAGGCATACAGTTGACTCACGTGCACGGAGACGATACAGTTGGCTCATGAGACGTACAGTTGACCCATAAAGGGACGTAATAGAACAGATAACAATTATCATTTGAGGCTAAGAATGTCACGAATACATTTTAGAAACATTGGACAACCATTCATTCATACATAAAATATCACCTCGGCAAACAGATCATTTTATATTACTCGGAAAATACTTATAATTGAACATAACTTTACAAAGTTATTACTCACAGTGGGCCTTAAGACAGACAGACGGAGTAAGCTTGGTCAAACGGTACGTGGCACGTGACCTACACAACAGATAACAGATACACTCTTGAAACACACGTTCTAATTGTACAAAACTTATTTCGTTGGCTCTTAGTGCGCTTCTAATCTCTTACCCTCATTATGGGGTCTGAAACATGGTCTAGGAATGCCTAGAATGGAATGAGGATGCAAAAATGCATTGAAAACTATTCGTCAAATTTTGCTGAAGATAAGGTCCACGCTCGAGCGTGGCTTTCCCCACTCGAGCGGACATGCAGACAATGAAGCTTCGCTCGAGCGTGGAATTCCCTTCTCGAGCGTACTGTAAACTATGAAAAGTGCTGGATGCAAGAAATTCACGCTCGACGGGCGCTCGACCCCCACTCGAGCGTGTGACACAGACTCTCGCTCGAGCGTGGATTCCCCCGCTCGAGCGGACTACAAAACACACAAACTTCTGGGTATACGCATTTCACGCTCGAGCGTGATTCTCGTCGCTCGAGCGGAAGTGCATGTACTCAGGCTTCACGCTCAAGCGTGAAAGTCCCCGCTCGAGCGTGGGTCAATTTTCTGGAAAATCCAGATTGACCTCCCAAGCTCAAATTCGACAATCAACCCTCCAAAACTCATTTTTCTAGGCCAAAACTTTGAAAAACCCTTCGTAACTCATAAAACAACAAGTGTAAAGCTTCAATTCAAGAAATCATAGCCCAAGAGTAAATCAATCATGCACAATTCCAACATGAAACATAACATTAACTCATGTACATGACTAGTATGCAACTCCTTGAATTCAAATCTTCCAAAACATGACTAAACGCAAATGTTTATCCCAAAAACATGATCAACTATGATATTATGACATGGAACATGAAGAATTTCTAAACAAAGCTTGGATTATGACAGGCGTGCAAGGATTCTTGACAATCAAACTCTAAAATGCTATGGAACATGCATGTATGCATGAATTCATTCTTAAATCCCCTTTTTAAGTCCAAATCACATGCTAACCCACCTAACACCATTAATTCATGATCTCATCAACTAAATTTCAAAACTAGATATTAACATTCTTACCTAGGGACCTCAATTCCTTATACTAGTGATGGTCTCCAAGTTTTCCTAGCAAATCCTCTCCTTGTGAATTAAATCTTCAAGCCCTACACCAATTCCCCTTCTCTCACTCTCTCAGCCGTTTGTCTCTCCCTCTCAAAGTTCAAGAGTGATCAAAGAATGAATAATAGAAGGTGAGTGGGCCCAAATGGCCTATTAAGTGTTAATTGGTCAAAAGTAACCAAATAACATTATTTTAATCGAATTTAATCGCTCCGAATCGAATTTTAGTTAACCCTACCATAAAATTCTATAAATTCTAATAAGCACATAAATCAAGTCAATTTCTGGTTCGAATGCCGATAAGGCTTTCAATTCGTTAACCGAAACTAAAACGTAAACAGATATTTCTACATCGAACAGATAGAAACACAAAATCATGCAATCACACGTGCAATTTAGTTCCAAATCCTTCCTAAATTATTGCTAGGCTTAACTAAGCACGAATTAACGTTAATCTGAGGTCAGAATTATTACAAATATGAAAGATAATATGTATTGTCCTATCATATTGGAAAGGAACAAAATTGAATAATATTATTATTATTATTATATATATATATATGTAATTTTTTTTATAAACTTGTTATCCTATGCTATTTTATCCCAACTCTTGATGGGATTACTTGTTTAAAATATGTTATTTTAATAATTATTTAACTTTTTATGAAAAAAAAATAGAGAGAGTTACGTAACAACTTAGAGTGATTTTTTAACTTTTTAACTAAAACATATAATTGTCAAACGATTTATGGTTTCTTTTTTTGGTACACTATTTCATTATCAAATTATACAAATAAATGTGGAATAAATGAGATCTACACATAACTTATCCATTTTTTTTTTATTTGTCATCCAAACGTGCCCAAAAAATATAATTGTATATATGATATATGTGTATACTGTATTTGGTTATAGTGTTTTTTATTTATTTATAATTAAATGTATATGATATTATAATGATGAAGATCAAAGAATTATAAGTATAACAAAAATTAAATACAACAAATAATTAATATATAAAAAAAATATAAAATAAAAATTATAAACAAATACATGAAAAATAAAAGGGGATTTTTTTTTAGGATCATGATATTAAGATTTTATAGTATAAAGGACATTCAATATTTTCATAATGTCTAAGGTCCTTTAATATCGATCTAGAGAAATTTCAATCCCAGAGAAATTTTAGAAATTTCTTTGGACTTCCCAGAAAAATTTTGGACTTCCCAAAGAATTTCTCTGAGTTCAAACCAGAGAAAATTGAAATTTCTCTGATTTTGTTCATAGATAATTGAAATTTCTCCAGCTCTGTTCACAAAGAATTTCTCTAACTTTGTATAGTATGTAAGCCAACAATGCAATCTTTACTAACAAACCCACAAAATAATACTAAAGCAATCAACAATCACAAAATTCAAATAAAGTTTTTTCTCCATTTAAATTTAATTCTAACAAGAAATTCTCTATGAATAGAACAGTTTGTCCCATAAAAATTGACAAAAAAAATTATTATTGCACACACAAACATTTCTTTTCTCAACAGCTCCAATCATTATTATTATTATTTTATGTATGCTGTTGTTTCAATTCTTTAAACTCCGAATTCTAAGACTTACTAGATATGTGTGTACTACAACTACAATTTCTTTTACAAAATGTAAACATCGGCCTCTTTATAGGCATATTCAGGGTGCAAATGCTCGTGTGTAATCTTCTGGATGTCGACAAGAAGATGTTTCTTGTCATCTCTAGCGTCTCTGATGCCGCCGAATAGTTTTGCAGCGATCTCTCCAAAGATGCTGGGATTGTTGGCATATTTGGAGATGTCATTACTACTTCTTAGAGAGAGAGAGAGAGAGAGAGAGGAGAGAGAGAATGAGAGTTTATGTGTGATATAAGGATATGAGAGTGAGGGATCTTAGACTACAAAAAAATATATATTATGAATCTATTCTATTACTAAAAATTAAAAAGGGATAACTGACTAATTTTTTCAAAACAAAATTCACATCAAGTAAAAAGATTCAAACCAATAATCAACAAGGTATATAGATTGACTGCTGTTGGTTGATTATAATTTATAGTGGCTCTTTTAGGGGCGGCTACCTCCTGTTTCATTTGGATGGCTCTCATTAAAAGGGAAATAAATGATTAATTATTTTATAATAAAGCCAGTAAGGTGGGCTAACACTATCTTGGTTAGGTTAAGCCAGAATTAAAAACTAAAAAAACTAGTAGTTGTTTAAATGGAGTTTCCTCTTTGACATGAAGTATATATTTAACGATATCTTTCAGATTATTTTATTGATTGCCATTTTTAGTATTTTTGCCATTTTTAGTAATTTAATTAGGAGTTTATCAGCCATTGTCATAAAGTCTTGGTCACTTTTATCTAGGTCGCAAACGAACCGAGTCGAGCCGAACTTTGCTAAGCTCAAGTTCAGCTCGTTTACTTATCGAACTCGTTTATTAAGTTCAACTTCGGCTCGATAAAAAAATAGGTTCGAGCTCGGCTCAATTCGTTCGGCTTAGCTCGATAAAAAAAATTCTAATATTATTTATATTATTTAAATAAAAAATATTATTTATATTATTTAATATATAAATAATGTATTTATACAATTATTTATAATATATAAATAATATATTTATTATATAATTTAAATATAAATAAACGAGTCGAGCTCGTGCGAGCTCGAGCTCGGCTCATTTACTAAACAAGTCGAGCCGAGCTGAACCTTTAACGAGCCGAGTCGAGTTTGTTCATGAATAGCTCGATTCATTTGCAACCCTACTTTTACCCGGTGCAAGTTTACCTCATGTTCATTAATACACAATCATGTATACATCCCTTTCGTAAAATTTTAGAATTATATTTTTTTAAAATTTTTATTCGGTATCTTAATCTTAATACATTCATGATAGTTAGTATTAAGGCTGGGCATAGAATTATCCAAACCGCATAATTTGTCAAATCCGAACCGATCCGCATACAAATGAACGGTTTCGTAGATACAGTGCGAGCCGATGCAGTTTGAAATATGATATTATTACAGGTTGCAGGTTGGTTGCGAGTTTTACCCGCACCCGCAAGAACCCGCCCACACGACTTCTTTTTTTTTTTTTAATGATTGATTTTACGAGTTTGCAAATGTTTTTATTTTGTTTAATAGTTTTGAATTGGATGAAGTTTGACAACAATTTATTATTATTTTATTATTACATTTTGGATGAATGTAAAAGTCAATGAAGAATTACTTTTAGGTAAGTTTATGATTTTAAATGATTTTACTTTAATTTTATTATTGGGTAGTGAATGATTTTGATGATTTAGTTTAACATTTTGAAAGATGTTCTTATGTTAATTTATGATTTTATTTAAAAGTTTAGGATTTTGAATGATTTGTTTGTGTTAGGAATTGATTTTGTTGCCTTTTTAATTTTATAAGTCTTAATTAATTAATTATTAATATTGAACATTTTAGAAAATGAGGAAAAAAGACCCAAAATAAATATTTACAATAGGGGGGAAATGCCCAATAATAAATTTTTAAAGAAAAAAAGTCCAATCCGTAAACTGTCTGCAACCGCCCGTATATCCGCAAATTCTATTCGCACAAATCGCAACCCACACTATGCGGATGGTTGCGAATTTAATTTTTCTCAAACCGCACAGGCGAGTCTAAATCATAAATCGAACCGTCCAAAATTGAAACGCGAACCCTAGTTAGTGTAAGTGTTTTGAAAAGTTGATAAAAAACTAATTTTTTGACTTTTTGACTTTTTTTGTGACTTTTTTAAAAGAAGTTAGTAAAAAGTTATTTTTTACCAACTTCCCAAATTAATAAACAAAAATAAAAACAAAAACAAAAACAAAAAATTAAGAATAAAGATTTGACAAATAGATGTCATCATTTTGTCATAAAATTACTAGCCTATGGTTTCATTTCGTGGCACGAACCAAATACAAATATACATTAACACTTTGAAAATCAAATAATTCAGAAGTAGTAGTGGAGAGCAATATCAAATATGTAAGTTCCCCACTTTCAGTTGATTCAGTGGGTCACTTCAAATTCAAACTTAACTCTTTTAAGTGCCTTTATAATGTGGAAAAAAAAAAAAAGACTTAGAGAAAAGCATTAAATATTTGAATGTTATAGGTTGTTTATAGTATTAAATTTTTTTGAAAAAGGTTTAGTTGTCAAAAAATTATTTTTATTCCTAATATTTAGTAATATTTATATATATATATATATATAAACATTCTTAAATAATTTGCACATAATTTGTTTGGCCAAATTATAATTGCTTGAGGCCTAGAAATTTAAATGCCCCCAACATTAAAGTGAAAAAATAATTTGACTCTAGCTAAGGCAAGAACCGCACATCATCTGGTTGCCTCCGTTGCTCCAACCTAGCCTCTGTCTCAGCTCCGGCGGAGGAGCTCTCCGGCAATCCACCGCACTTCTGGCACCTGGACGCCACCAGAAGCTGACGACACGACGGGCACGATGAATGAGATCCAAGCCACGTGTCGATGCATGCGACGTGGAAACCGTGGCCGCACTGCGGCAACACGCGGATTTCGTCTCCGGCGAGGAATTCCGACAAGCAAATGGCGCAATCGGAGAATTTACCGGCGTCGTCGACGGTGTAAGTGAGCTTCGGAAGAGATTTGAGGACTTTCTTCTTGAGGCCTCTGTTCGCCGGTGGCGGAGGAGATGAACGGCCGGTGGCTCTGGCGGAGATCCGGCGGATCCAGGCCCAGCGAGCGACGGCGACGAGGCCGAGGACACAGATTAGGGCACACAACAGGGCAGCAAGGATGACGATGAAGTCTGAATCGACGTCGTCGGTCGCCGGCAAGTTCTCCGATTCTTTCGTCGACGAATTGACGTCGCCGAGAATTCTTGAACGAAGAGTCATGTGGGGAGAGAGAGAGAGAGAGAGAGAATTGTGAAGAATCAAAGGTTTGAAGTTGAATGGACTAATCTGTGAGCAAAATTGCAATGAACTTGGGTGCTTTTTATACAGAAGCTTCTGTACACTTGACTACTGTATAACTAAAAAATTGAAGCAATAGAGGGTGATAAATAGTGAAAGTGAAGTGTTGGAGTTTACTTGCCATCTCAAAAAGAAAGCGTACCGTTAGCGTTTACGGTTACACTACTGCACAAACCACTTAAGAAACTGCATATTATACATATATCATAAATTATTTTTATTTATTTATTTTTGAACTATACATATAACATAATTGAATCTTCAAAAATAAGTATTGATTCAATTCATCACTGATTCACTGTATCATAACTAAATACCACAAAATTTACAAAAATAAAAGTACATATATAATCATTACGAGTCATAATTAAAAATCATTATAAGAAAACTATAAATCCAAAAAAATTATAACTAATTTTTAAGTCTAATATAAACGTGTGTTTGGACTTTATCAGGTGTATTTTTGTGATCTATAATTAGAATGAATTTAAGTTAATCATGATTGTTTTTCAGTAAAATTTTGAATATAATTTGTGTATTGTTCAAATAATCATGAATCATAATCAAATATTATTAAATAATCTTACAATTACTTTATAGCATAATGAAAAATAACATCGCATTGCTAAATCATTACTAAAAATCACAAGACAGACATAATTCGGTGTATAGTACTCACCCAAAAAATAAAAATAAAAATAATAAATAGAGGATGTACAATAAAATGTATTTTTCTTTCTTTTTTTTTTTTAGAGTCTATTTGCTGAAACAAATTAGCGATAAAGGCTGTCAAATCATTTCGGGTGAGGCACTGCAATTTTGCCACCGGAATGGAAGGTGACGTTATAAATGTTAAAAAGTTATTGCCAAATTGATAGAAAATCAAATTAAAGTCGTGACTTTGCTTGCATCCCAATTTTGTTCTACCATAACCCCCTACTGAGCCATCACCATAATTAGATGACATTATATGCTCCACTAAATAACCTGTTTTACTTTTCTTAGTGATAAAAGACAAAAGTTCATTACTAATAGAAAAATGCTATTTATTACTAAATTTATTTTACATTTTTTTTTTCAATTTTCATGTGTACTTGAGTAATAATTTTTTTTAATTTTTTAATTTTTTTTTATTTAATGCATGTATAGAATTAAGACCCACCATATTTAAAAAAAGGTAATATTATATACAATCTAATAAAAGAGTTTATAAATTTTGCTAAATTGTACATTATTTTTAAAAAAAATAGTGACACGTATCATGTAACAAAAAAAATCATATAAAAAACAAAAAAATCTAATAAATTATTTTGGTGATATAGAATGGTGGAGCTAGTCCATTAAAGCAGTGGTTGGATGGTGTTTTATGCCATCCTTAAGTTTGGTGCCCCTATTTTGTTAGTCTCACCAAAGTCATCTTTT
The DNA here is from genome assembly GCF_055761805.1 of Camellia sinensis. Lineage (NCBI taxonomy): Eukaryota > Viridiplantae > Streptophyta > Magnoliopsida > Ericales > Theaceae > Camellia > Camellia sinensis. The sequence continues at coordinate 224,083,482 of NC_138963.1, read as the reverse complement.
TTATGCAATATATGGTCAAGAAAAAATGCTTCGTAGCTCGAAATTGGAGGGGCCTCGAATGCCCTGAATCCTGGTAGTGCCAAAACGACATTGTTTTTGGCACTTTCCCCCCCCCCCCCCTTTTTCCTTCTTCCTTCCCCTTTTCTTTTCTATCTGAAATTGGTTTGAGAGAAAGAGAGAAACATAGAGGCGAGAGAAAGAGAGGAGAAGGTAAAAAAAAAATAGAGAGGGAACAAAGGAACCAGGTCGCGAACCACTCGAACCATCATAACCCAACCCACCGCCATGGACGAAGAGGCCAAAGCTAGATCTTTAGTTGTTGATTTTGATTTTGGGATTTGATTTTGATTTTGATTTTTGATTTTAATTTTGGGTTTGGTTTTGGTTTTGGGTTTTGATTCTGAGTTTTGATTTTGATGAATCACCACAACCCAACCAACCGCCATGGACGGAGAGGCTGAAGCTAGATCTTCGACAGTTGATTTTGATTTTGAGATTTGATTTTGAATTTTGATTTTGATTTTGGATTTGGTTTTAATTTTGGGTTTTGATTATGAGTTTTGATTTTGATTTTGATTTTGATTCTAAGTTTGGATTCAGAAAAGAACATAGGAAGAAAAAAGAGAGGAGGAAGGAAGAAGAGAAAGAAGAGAGGGGAAAGGAAGAAGAGGAAGAAGAGAGGAGGCAGGAAAAAGGGGGAAAAAATGATTTTGATTCTAAGTTTGGATTCAGAAGAAAAAAAAAAAAAAAACCCTTTGCACATTTGAGCCATTCGGGCCACATCACTTTCAAGCTACCCAGCATTGTTGATTGTCAAGCATCCTCATGGGAGAATGAGAAATTATTGTGGGGCTATTCTGAGGACTAGAATTTGGGAGCAAAATCAACCCCCCAAGAAGCAACCCCCAAATGAGGCCCTTAGAGTAAGTGGGTATTTGCTGTTGAAATCATAAAAGGGGTGAAAGTTATAAAAACACAAAGGACAACAGTCATGTATTTCCACTTCAGATATAGCTGCTCTCCATGTGTGTGACATTTATGCCAAGTGAGAGACCCACCCCCCATCAGCCCATCAAATGCCTACGCCAATTGTCATGTGTGTATGTATGTTGTAAGAAACGCAGTCCCTAAAACTTGATTTCATGAGAATCTAACAAACATATATAGATCCTCATTCTGCCATCTGAGAGTGGCGTGAGGTAGCTAGGTTAATTTTATAACCTTAAGAATGGGGGAGTATAATGGGGCATGAAGAGTAAAACCAGTTCCCACCCCAATTCCTTATCAAGGCAAGAAAAACCGGTCTGGGGCAGAGAGAAATTGCCATCCCTTTCTTTGAGAAAAAATAGAACCCCAACCAAAGGAAACACCAACTTTTGCTCTTTAAGCCATCCAATCTCCTACTTCATTCGCATGGCTATAAAACTAAAATGGAGAGTTGATAGCTTAAATCTTTAAATTTCTGTTGGATACTTGTACTAGAACACTGCAGAATATGCAACAAGGTAATAAAGAAAACAAACCCTTTTCCACTCCCATCTCAAGATTCTCTACTGTTACCTGACGAGCAATCAAATGGTCCCTCCAATGGGCACAAAAACATGTCTGTCAGTATCATCATATTAAATCTTTGGATCATACAGCACACAGACCGATATCAAAATTGTAATGATGATGCATGTTCCAGACCAACAATGACAAAGAAAGCGGAGCCTACGTGTCACACAGTAATCTTATTCTATCAAGCAATGGTTGATAACAGTAAGTAGGCATTGAAAAGGCAATCAGTTGTAAGATCCTGCAATCAGTTGTAAGATCCTTCAATCTTCAAGAGAATTCTGTCTTTAGAATTTCTCATTAACCATTTGTGACATAATCAAAATTGCAGTTTCTTCAATTCTCATTACTTGTTTTGAACCACAGAATGATGCCTGAAAGTGATTGTTGAAGCTGAGAAACAAACAAGTTGTCCAGTGGAAAGAGTTCACTATATTTGCGCATCCCCACTCCAGGAGAATGATGGAAGGTGCTGTAAGGTAATGGAGACAAAGCTGATTAACTAAGATTGGTGTTGCAAGGTAATGGAGACAAAGCTGATTAACTAAGATTGCACACTTCATTCCCACTGAGAGAGAGAGAGAGAGAGAACAAAAATACTCAAAAGAGGCAAATTTCCCGCATATAAACAATCTTCATTGAACACGTGGTTGCATGCCCCACACAAAAGGACAGCAAGACCCACCCTGCCTAAAATGAACATAAATAATGGGGGCCTAAAGCCAAAAAGGCCAAAGTCTAAGAGAGGAATGAGTGAAGGAAGAAGAATGCAGCTCTTTCATGGCCATGTGATGGTCAGAGGATCATCAGCACAGAGGGACCACTGAATGTGTATAATGTGCGCGCGTGTGTAGAGAGAGAGAGAGAGATGAGGGTGAGAGAGAAGGGAATCTACAATCAAGGTACTGACGGAAAAACAATGTCCCAATCAGACCTACTTGGAGGGCCTCTTCACATTAGAGCAACATCATTCACAAAACTAAAAAAGAAAAAGAAAACGAAAAAGAAAAAAAAAAAAAGTGCAATAACCACAAGCCAGAGAGAAGAAAGACAATGTGTGTGTTGTGTATGAAATGAGAGCGAAGAGAGATCTTATGATCATTCATCTAACGCCAATCCCACCTGCCCAACAAATAAAACTTATGAGGACAACAACACTAATGAAGGAATCTACCATAGATACTTGGTAAGAGATTGAACCCCTCCCTCAACAGGTGGCAGATAACCTCCTCCATAGCAACCATGCAATGGTTAAGTCTTCACAAAATATTAGAAATGTAAGTTTAAAATGAAGCCTAACATTGACAATATATCAGTTATTTTGTTTATTGGAAATGGAAACAGGCATGAGAGGATATCTTCTCTGCATATAATTTTTTTGATCATCTTCTCTGCAATTAATAGCTCACCTCAAATGAATATATCAAGCTCTCCCCTTCTCACAAATCATATCTCACATTCCATCTGCCATTAACGTCAACATTGAGCGTCCAGTTATTTTCCCTGACCTGCAGGTATGGAACCTGAAATACAAACATGCAAAAGAAGCAGAAGAATGTGAATAAAATATTCAAGATTAATAAGCAAAAGACACTATAGTGATGGTACATTATCACTCTTACTGGACATATTCCTTTAAAACAAACCACTGCAACAATTTATTTTACCATGGAAAGCATAAAATAGCAGCATAGCACAAGGGGATTCACTAGAAACTAATTGTTTGGGAAGTATTTTGGTGATTATGGAAAATGATTCAGAGTTTTCTATCCTACATGGCTAAAATATTATCAACCATAAAACCTTTTTAAATGAATTGCACCAGAGTTCCTCCCGGATAATGAGAAAGGAAAGCTTCAGCTTCTGTTAAGACCAGTTCTTTTCAAAATTAAAACAAAATTCATATGGTGAAGGCTATCTAGAGTGTGTGTGTGTGTGTGTGTGTGTGTGGCTATCTAGAGTGTGTGCACACAGAGGTTTATCTCTCTCTCTCTCTCTCCCTCTACCAAGTCATTGCTTTCAATATTTTCGAACTCCCCCAATACAAAGGTGGCAGAATCCAGACCTTGATGGTTGTGCCCGCAAAGATTGACTCACACACAAGTGCTGAACTGCCACACTGTTACTGGATGAAACATTTCTAGCCAGAATCATCATAAATTTGAGTTACAAATGTCCAAAAGATAGGAGATCACATTTTCACCGTGGGAAGCAATAAAATAAAAAAGCAAGAACAAAGGTTTAAAATACCAGAATCCACCACAGGTAAGAGATGAATTTAACTTGAGGAAAAACATAGTGATTCATGGAAAACCATAGTATAAGTGGAAGGTCACTTACATGAAAAGGGGGAAAAAACTCTCATTACATTTACAAGAAGAGCTACGCATCTATGAGACTTCAAATAACAGTATTGATAAATTTAGGAAAGGTTTTATGCATAATTTCTTTGAACAATATTGATCAGAGCATATATACCTTGTCAAAGACTTCATACCCAACTTTAAGCCTTATATCTTGGTCTTTCTGGAAATTGAGAATGCCCCAAGTAAACTCAGCAGCTCCTCTTGATTTCCTCTGTCAAAGTATTACAATGTACAAGTACCATGAGTAAACAGAACAGATTAGAGCCCAAAATTTTGTCTTTCCGTATATAGCATCATCCTATGACTGAAACAAACGAAAGTGACAGTATTCACAATTTGCAATTTGTAACTCCGCACAACGTGAAGATATGCCAAAAAATCATTTATAAATTCAAAAAACTAAAGAATAACATTTTAACTTTGTAAAACTGAAGAAGGGCTATCTCCCATTCCAATGAAAAGCATTACAAAAGTTGAGAAACTTTTATCACCTGTGAATAACCTCACTTATGACCAAATGTTAAGAACTAAAAGGAAAATGCAAACCTCTTTAAATTCTTTATCAACGTCACACCGCCCCTTGATATTAAACCGTAACAATCCATTAGGAGTCACAGGAAATGACTTCTTTCCACGCACACTGTACCGGAGCTTCTCCTTTCTATCATATTGCAATCCAACACCAAGACTAGCTGACAACTACAAATGATTATTAGATACGTCAGTATGCTGTAAGAAGGATCTAAAAAATTCAAGTGGCAACTTGCTCACATTAATTGCTTTAGCCATAAAAAAATAAAAATAAAAATTGAGTACATACATCTGGATAGAAGTGCCTTATCATTGCACTTAAATAACTTGGAGCTCCATCTTTTGTATCTAGCTCTCCATGAACCTGCCACTTACAAACACATAAAAAGATGAGGAACTTCTTGAGAAGTTCACATATTTAACACCAAATTGAATTTAAGTGGAAATTCAATTAGGTGATAATTGAAAATTAAAGGGTAAATTGCACCAAAATGGAAAGTAGAGTAAAAAATTGCAAATCATTGAAGGAATACTATTTAAATTACAGCATAAATGGAAAGATAAAAATTATTGCACATTAATGGATCAAAATTTCAAGAGACAAAAAAAGCCATCTCTCCCTCACAAAGAAACCCTAACCCTCTTCCTCCCCTCTTTTCCAATCCGCCAACCACCACCATCGTTGTGACATTGAACAGCCTGTCGAAACCATCATCAGCCACCACTGTGACTCCCCTCCACCTACTTTCTCCATGCCTGACCACCCCTTCCATCATGCATCGTCTTCACGTGGTTAGATCTGCCACCCCCACAACCCTGCAACTCGTAACCCATGACCCCAGCCCTCCCAACCTTCCCTCTCCAGCCCAACCTACTGCGTGCCCTCTCTAGCCTAGATTCGATGACTGAGACAAGGAATTGTCGATCATCAGATAGATTGAAGATAACCGGATCTGATCCCTCACTCTCTCTCTCTCTCTCTCTCTATATATATATATATATATCGTAGTTGTTAAATTGGGGATTCGTATTGTGAATCGAAATGGTCTCGTACCAATTCACGAACTGAATCGAATCGTGAATCATAAATATTCGGTCACTTTTTCTAAATTACTTCAAAACATATATCTACACATTTAGATGTTAAATATATCTTATGAATATGAAATATTTAGACTTAAATTAATGAAAATGTTATTTTGAATGATAATCACGTAGTTTAATAGGTAAGAAGTTAACAAAAGTTCCTATATAAGATCACCATATTACCTTTTTCCTTTTTAGAGATATTTTTTATTGACCAATCTTAATAAAAATAATAACCAAATAGACAAATTATCAATTTCTAAAGCAATAATAATTAACAACTATATTGATATTTTGACAATAAGCATACATATTTTTTTAAGTAACAGTGAGCAAATAATAAGAAATAATTATTTCGAATATTTTATTTTAAAGCGTAAAACATTTTAAAAGGTATAACTGACCTCACACATGTAATATTCAATTATATTTAATTTGATAAAATAGAAATAGATAATTCATAGTGCAACTTTAATCTTAAATATCTTTACAAGATATATTATGATTTTTTAAAGGGAAGAAAAATGAGAAGAATGTTAAAAATATGTTGGGTCTGACTGAATCTAATTGGATACTGTTAAAAACTCCATGATCACTAAAATAACAACAAATGATGTGTATATGTTAGTTATTTTGGTATTAAACGTTATTTAAAGGTATATTATGCCATTTTCACTAAAACATAGAGAAAAAATAATCGAAAATTTGTCAGACACAATAATTTTAAAAATTGCATGAATCGTAAAAATTGAATCGAATTGTGAATCGATTGTAAATTGTGCAATTCACTAGAGATTCACTTCTAAAATAGATTCACCCATAGATTCGTATCGATTTTACAAAAATTGCGAATTAAATCGTGAATCGAGTCGCGAATCATATGATTTTGATAATAGGTATATATATATATTTTGCATTTTTAATGATTTTTTTGGAGGTGGAGGTGAAAGTGGAGGTGTCCGGCAAAGAGTGGTGTTTTTTGGTGGGGGGCAAGTGGCAATGTCAGGTGGTGGTGACTGGTGAGTATAGCGGAGGTAGTGACAGAGGGAGTGAGAAGAAAAAGAAGGGTGTTGGGGGCAAGGGTTGCGAAGAAGGGCAATTTGGTAAATTGAATTATTTTTAGAAATTATTTTTAGTCTTCCCATATATTCAAAATTTGATTAAGGTTGGAAAGGAAAACATACAATGAATGAATGGCAGGCAAAAAGGTCATGGGGGTTGTTCTTTGAATCAGTGTTATCCTAAGGCCTCGTTTGGGAACTGGCTAATTTAGTAACTTTTTGGCTATTTGGCTAAAATATGAACTAAAAAAAACTAGTATGTTTGGGATGACTTTTTGATTTTTTACGAAAAGATGTGCAAAAAGTAGAGAGAAAAGAGTATCTTTGGCTTTTTGGTATGAGTTGTTGGCTTTTTGATTTTTTTAGTGATTTTTTGACTTTTTGGCTAAACGGGTCGCTTCCCAAACGAGGCCTAAGTAGTAAGGGTGCACAAACGAACTGACCAACCTGAGAACTGAACCAAACTAGACCATCTCAATCCTGTTTGCTTTGGATTTTGAAGGGACCACAGTTCAGTTTTGGTTCCAAAAAAATCAAGAATAGACTCCCTCAGTTCAATTCTAGTCAAGGTTTCAAAAAGCGATGTTACGTAACGGTTGCGGTGGTAGGCACTACCCATTATATCTGCTTTTATGGTGTGACAGAAATTTACACGTATAACGGCCGTTTCGATGTAATGTAATGGTCATAACAATACCATAACGGCATTATACACTGTTACACACATTTACAATATTTTAAACTCCCTTTCCCAAAAATAAAAAAATAAAAAAAAGGCTTAAAAAATATACATTATACACATTCTGCAATATTCAGTAGCTCAAAAATAATTTTTATTTATGTCTCAATTTTTATTTTTATAATCATTTCATTTGATAACTATAAACATTTTTTATTTAGTCAGTTCAAGTATTGGTCAAAAATAATTTTGCAGACATTTAAAATCAATTATTCTTAAAAAATAAATAAAAATAACAGGTATAATATGAATTTATGACATATATTGAAATAAAATGTAAAAAACTCTTTTTATAGAGATTTAAGAACATGAAATATATTGAATCATACTTAAAAACTAACAAAAATTGATCAAAATCTATTGTAAACCCCAATAAATGTAATTTTAAAAAAAATATATATGCACATCGGATAAGTTTTTTTCAAATTGTGTAAAAAATAAAAAAAGACAGTTACAGCTTTTACATCCTGCAACCGCAATTGCTTTTTGAAACCTTGGCAACGCCTTTACACCCTGGAACCGCAACCGTTACGACCGCTGCAACTGCTTTTTGAAACCTTGGTTCTGGTTGTTCAGTCAGCTTACTCAGAACAATCTGAGAACCAATCCCTCATATATATACTCTCACTCACTCAATGCTTCAACAATTTATGTCCTTAAATAGTAATTCACAGAAGTTTCTCAGCTAATGTGTGTGAGGGACAGAGAGAGAGAGTATGCAATGCACGAAAGCTATACATAAACTCTTACATGAGATTTGCTTGAGGAAAACGTTCCTAAACGAGTCTCAATTCATCAATTATGCAAAGTGAACGCTAAAATCATATCCAAACAGACTGTAATTAATCACATGTTTTTTTTTCAAACAACATTTACTAATAATATGAGAAAATCAACAGTAGCAATCAAATTGAGGTTAAGAATTAGGAATACTTGATGAAGTGGAAAACTTGGCAAGTACTAGTACTACAATATGCAACCGAAACAAAGAAAAAGAGAAACCAAAGGCATAAAAGCTTACTTAAAAGAGTGGAGTCGATTGGGAGGTACCTGTAAGTTGGTGTTGGAGTCGATTGGGAGGTTCTCTTTGGCATGGAATTTCAGAGCTCTGGAATCTCCGCCATATCTAATTGAAGTCTCCATTATTCCTTAGACCAGAGAGAGAGAGAGAGAGAGAGTCTCAGACACACAACAAACAAATATAAGCCCTAGACTGGGCTGGACTAGAAATACGAGATATGGTGGACACCGTCTAACTCTTTCATTCGAATAAAATCCCCAATATAATGTGGGTATTTGAAAAGTTATTATTTTAATTAGTTATTTCAATTTTTAGTTATTTTAATAGGTTAAAATTTTTGTATTTGAAAAAATAATTTGATTTTTTTAAAGTTAGATGTAATGTTTGTGAGAGAAAAAATGATATGATTATGACTTTAATGTGACATTTTATTTTGTTACTTTTTTAATTTATTTTATCTTTTTGTGAATTTTAACTAAAAAAATATTAAAATTCAACTTGCCAAACGCTACCTACATATTATCATCTTCTTTCTACCCAAAAAAAAAAAAAAAAAAAATCATCTTTTAACAAATAATCATCTCACATTAATCGTTAAACCTTCCACTTTTAATTTTACTATTACCTAAAAAACGTAAGGTTGAAATAAGAGTTTTACAGACTCTAAATTTTATGGTTATCCTAAAAAAATAAGGTTGAAATAAGAATTTTATGAAATCATTTTAGTATTTTATTTTGACTCTTAAATAATTTATGAGTAATTACAATGTATTTTAAATTTATTTATAAAATTTTGTGTTAAATGATAATAAGGGGATAGATTAAAGTTTTTTATATATAAAAAAAAAAGTTATTGTTCTCATGTTCCACATGTTAATAAAGTACTTCAAAGAAAAAATAAATTTATAAAGGGTGCTCGGTCCGTAGGATAGAATTTTCCACACACAATGTAGAAAGTTTGGTACAACCTCACCACTCATACATATTTTCAATGTTAAACGTATGAAAATAGGATAGAAATAGATTATCAATGTAATATACTTGAATCCAAATAATGTAACTTCCTGTAGGGTCACAATTGAGTCGAAACTAGCTAAAATGCTCTAACAGTGCTCTTGATTCTAATAAAATAAAAAATTAAAAATAAAACCATTCAATTAAGTCCCCTTCTCCTAGTTCAAAACTAAATAATCGATTTGTAACCTTAAACTACAAATAATAATAATAATAACAATAATAATAATAAAAAATTGAACACCATTAACAGTAAAACATAATCAACCTATTACAGTCATGCTTGGCACTAGGAGACGTTTGTGTGCTCCAGGACCAAATTGAACAAAAAAGACAACAGATAAAACTAAAATTAAAATAAGCTGTTAACTATAGTTTTACTTGTATATTCAATAGCAAATATCAACTAACAATCAGTACACGTAAGTACCTAAATTTGTTTGACAGGTATTACCACCGTTAACAATCAACATTATAACATAACAGGAGATGAAATTCACTAGTGGGCAATCTAAAAGACGACAACTCAGATCAATGACTAATGCCATAATATATATATATATATATTTTTTTTTTTTGATAAGTAAAATGTCATATCAGAAATGTAAGCCACCAATCAAATCATTTGGTCGAAGAATATTACCCCAACAAAAAAATCATTTGGTAGACATGTATACAAGTCAGATGGATAAGTAATCAATTCTAAATATATATATATATATTTTATAGTTAATTGTCATTTTAGATTGTTGTTTGTACCTAAGACCCTCCTAGTGTATTATCTGGTACCTAAAACCTCTCTTTATGATCTTAAAGACTTAATTATGACCAATAGTCAAAAGATCTTAACGAGTATATGGGTTTTGACATACACTAAGCATATAGGTTTTACAACAATTATAAATGAAACAAATAATTATGAAGATATAAAATACAAAAGATACACAAAAAATTTAGACGGAATTTTTTTTTTATAACATAAAACACACCATACAAACTTATATATATATCAAAAATTTATACATAGATAAAAATACTTACATAGTTTGATCTTACTTTCAAAAACTCTTCACCAAGTTCTGATACCAATTTCAAAACTAAAATGGAAAGAAGCTTTTTACTATTTTTATTATGGAATTATGGTGGAGTTATGGAATTATGATAGAAAATTTATAGACAAAAGTGGAAACACAAAGATGGAGAGAATATGGAGCGAATTTACATTGCCTTATGCATTGGCTTAAATGCCAATTTATAGAATACATATTGTATATACAAACAAAAACCAAAAGTTATGGCATATTTACCTTACGTCTAATTTCTACAACTTTTGACAAAGCTTTACAACTTTTTGACAAAGTCTACAAGCCTAGGTATAGGCCTAGTAAATACAAAGACAAAAAGTCATAAATGAGAGACTTCAATTATTTGTCATCTTTATACTACAATTATATACATACATTGTATAGCCTCCCCGGTTTTCAAAGAGATAGACTGTTATAAATAAACTTTGGCTGAGCGGTTTGTCGTGTAGCGTCAGCTGAAAAGATTTTGCTGATCACTTTCCTCCGAATGATGCAGGTTGCTCCACGTGTCCTAGATAAGGTTGGAGTCGATCAGGAGACAACTGCATTTGATAGTGGGATCCACTATGCTTCCATCCTGTTAATGAGATTGTGATATTCTTCAGTCTCTGATGGAGGAGAATCCGGATCTTGGCTGTATTGCTCATTCCGGAAATATTTTACATCATCCGCGGTTATAGCTAGTTCCAACGGAAGATCCAAATTATTTCTCTTTTTGAGATTTATTAACATGTCAAGAGCCTCATTAATTTGTGTAGGAGACCTTTGATATGTTATGGGAAAATGAGTTACAAATAATATTCTACCATCTGTAACCATGAATGGCAATTTTGCTGAGCCATGGATGTTGGACGCTGCTTGTGAAACAGATATTAGACTGTCTATCCAATATTCTGTCAAATAAAGTTTTTGGATATTTTCCAATCGCTCTCTCCGGTGATCTTCATCTAAATATTCATCTTCAAATTCAAAATCTTCAGTTTCTTTAAGATACCAAATTTGGTATGGTTGGAAAAAATGTTCTCGTTCTCGCTAACCAACAGTGCTGGAGATCCCGAAAGTAAAATATTTGCTCCATCAAAAGCCTTTTACTATCCATGAGAGCATTGCTTTGATGATCATTGGATAATCTATCCATTGGATTGGATCTAAAAGTTGAAAAATAACTTGATTAGTTATTCCCCAATCTATATCCTCAAAAAACCACATGTCATGGTTTGCCATGATGGTTATTTTGGAAATTCCATCTTTCAAATTTAATTTATTATAAGATCGTTCTAAGATTTGTCTAATCTTATCATGATGATCTTCAACTCAATTTTTAATTAACATAAAAATTTCTTTTGGAAGCAAAGTTCTTGCTTTTTCAAAAAGACAAATTCTTTTTATTTGTTCAAAAACTGGATCAGAAAACTCATCTGATATGAGGTCTGATAGCTGAAGAAAATTGTTTATTTTTTCAAAATTAAAATCTTCATTCCAATTCATTTGTTTAAGAATATTGAAACAAAAATTTTGCAAATCTTTTAATTTAACTGTTTGCTCAGCTAATTTGTTAGCCAGAACTCCCATGTGTTTTCGAAATTTCACTTTGTTGTCTACAATGTAAGTTTTCCAAACTCCATTGAGTTCCGTATAAATTTCTCTGGATATACCAGGATTGAAAAAATCTTTTATTTCAGATTCATCTGGTCTAGATGTCTGAATATTAGCTGGAACAGGGTTAGTTCTCATTTGACAAAAATTCTTTTGATAAATTGGCATAGCGGGTGCACTGTAAAAAGCTTTTTTAGCTTTAGTCATGCTATCATATGCTTTATAGCTCGCTCCTGAATGTCCACAAGCTTGCAGATTGGCTTCGTTCCAATCTGTGTAAATTCCAGGTTGTCTACCTGCAAACACAAGATAAACTTTTTCTTCTCTGGGGATTGCTTTTTTAGCAATTGTCACCCAATCTCCTTGAGCGGGTTGTTTACCCTTATCCATTGTTTCCTCTTGGTCTAGAGGTTTTCTGCAAAAATTAAATTTACTTGTTTAGCAATTTAATTTTCTGAAACAATTTCTGCTAAGAAAATCTGCATGAAAATTGTTAGTACCTTTAAGATGTTCTACTTCAAAAGTATATTCAGAAATTTTATTATACCAGGCTAATCTTCTTCCTTGTTCAATAGGTTTTTTATTGATGAAGAAATCTCTTACTGTTTTATTATCAGTGCGTACAATAAAATTTTCTGGAGCTAAATAAATATGAAAACTCTTTATTGCCAATTTTATTGCAAGTAATTCTTTTTCAAAAATAATATATTTCTGTTCATTTGGTTTAAATGTTCTAGAATTATATCCGCAAATTAATTCTTCTTTTTTTAATTTTATGGGTATTGAATTTTTTCTTGGTCTAATCCCATTTTCTGATAAAGGTATCTCTTTATCATGCCATAAATTACTGGGTATAGCTTTAAGAACACATCCCCAGCATGCTTCTGAGGCGTCTATTTCTAAAATTAATTTATCACCTGTTTTAGGAAGATAAACATCCGGTAAAGTTTTAACATTTTCTTTAATTTGTTTAATTAAAGCAACATCTTCTGCTGTCCATTCAAAAATAACATTTTTCCTTAATTTGGTTAACCAAGGAATTTCTATTTTTGAAAGATTTTTGATAAAATTTCGTCCATAATTTAAAATGCCTAATAAACTCGGTAATTGTGTTATATTTTCAAGAGTATCAGGAAAATCTCGTACTTTGGACAAAATATGTTCTTGTAATTTTAAACCTTTCTGGTCTAAAATTATTCCCAAAAATTCAATTGATTCTTTTTCTACTTCAATCTTTTTTGGAGACAAAATAATTCCATGTTTTTGGAATTTTTCACAAAGTAATTTTAAATGTTTCTTATGCTCCTCCTTGGTTTTAGAGAAGATAAATATATCATCAATATAAACTACACAACAATCTTTAAGGTCTTTAAAAATTGTATCCATCCACCGTTGAAATACCTGTGGTGCAATATTTAATCCAAAGGGCATAACATTCCAGTGGTAATGTCCTCTAGGTGTACTGAAGGCTGTCAATTTTTTTGACTCTTCAGTCAATTGAATTTTCCAAAATCCACTTTTACAATCAAATTTGCTAAAGATTTTTGATCATTTGGTTAAGTTAATCAAAACGTCTTTTCGTGGAATAAAATATCCATTAAATTCTAAATTTTCATTTAGCCGTTTATAGTTGACTACCATTCGGGTTTTTCCTCTTTTAATTTCAGTATGGTTACTTACCATAAAAGCTGGACTAGAGTGAGGGCTTTTAGTTTCTTCAATTAACTTTTTGTCTAAAAGTTCTTGGAGTTGAATATCAAATTCATCTATATCTTGTCTAGTATAGATCATCGGTCTTACTCTAATGATAACATTAGGGTCTTTCAATTTTAAACTACAATAACGTAGATTATGTTGCCATAGTTTTAGTGGATGTTCACTAAAAAAATTTTCTAAAATTTTATAAATCCAATGTGATTCATCAATAGTTTTGATGATGGGAGTTAAATCACCACGCGGCACGGGCGCAAACTCTGTATCACAAATATATTTATGTTGCTTTAACAAAGGAATATGAATTAAGACATTATCTATGCTTAATGAAATGGCTTTTTCCTGTATTTGCATTGGAAGATATTTATATATAAAATTATTTCCAAGAAGGAAATCTCCATGCATATACGGAAAACATAAAATTTTTGGTATAATGAATTTGCTATCATTTAACCAAATAGCTATATTTTTAGCCTTGAATTGTATGGAGGTATGGTTGCTGTACGGGGGGCAAATATTTCGGCGTGCCCGTATTCCTTTCCTCCAAGTTCCGTCGATGTCCGATCACCTGCGAGCCAATAGGGGTGAGCTACCCGGCGGTGTGTGGCCGGAAAAACCCTCCGACGGTCAAGTTAGCACACACCTTAGAGGGAATAGAGAGAAGGGAGAGTGTTTTAGTGTAAGAAATTCCTTACAGAGTGTTCGTCTGTTGCGTATGGGGGGCGCAGACATGTTTATATACCTTCTGAGCCCCATATCCACTCCCTGTCATCTCCTGACACATGGCTCTGCTATCCCATCTGTCAGCATAAACCATGCCATTCATCACCTGCTCTCAACTGCCTGTCAGCACAGCCGGAGCTCGGCAGCCGAGCTGCCCTACCTCGGTCGTACCATGCTTCATACCTTAAGCGCCTAACCGGATAAAGAAATGAAGGACCGGGCTAGGTTGCATCTCGGCAAAGCCTAGCCCGGGCTCCTCCTTGGGTCGGCCTTCTCGCCGGTCAATCAACTACCTCGGCTGACCGCGCCTTTCCGAGCGCCGGTCTCTCGGTCTGTCTAGTTTCGACCATCCTCGGACCGAGCATCCTGGTCTGACCGGTCACTTCCTGGCCGAGCAGCTTCTGCACGGTCCGGGGCAGCACACACTCAGTCCAAACTCTGCCCGGCCCAAGTTCTGGTAGCCCATCTCCGGGTGAACAGTCGATCATCACGGCCCAAATATCTGCTGGGCCCTCAACTTGCTCGGTCTATACCTCGGCCCAACACCGGATCATAAATCACCCTCTCAATTGCCCCTTAATCCCGTCCGCGAAAGCGTGACTGGGATTATTCACTTCGACCGAGATAACATTTCTCCGGTCGTCAAGTCGCCAAGCCTTCACCAAGCTAATCTGCTATCCTTCCCCGGTCATGTTCCTCGGCTTACAGCCTTTTCGTCGAAAGTAGCTCGGCTGGCACTTCGTCTCTTCATCTCGTCGCTTCAATCCTGACGTAGCCATAAATGGGGACACGTGGCGAGCACCCATTGGTCATCGAGAAGCCAACCCGCCGTTCTTGTCAGATTTTTGAATTTGGGCGGCCTTTCACCCCTACATATACATCACCCTCCTCAAGCCGTTTCTTCCTACTGCCTTTATACTTCCTGACGATCCAGAGCTCAAGCCCTCTACTCTATCTCGACTGCCATTTCTCACTCTTGGAAGAACTGCCCCCAACCTCCAAAGGTAAGGTTTTCGATCCCCCTAGTTGCTATTTTCTTTCATTTTACACACATTAGGGCATAAAAACGTAGCATTTAGGGCAAAGGCCATGGAATCCGTCCCAAACGCCCCAACTGTTCTTGGTGTTCTTCATCTTCCTGAAGAACACTGAAGAACTGGGGTGAACCGGGCTTTGGGCCTTCTTTTGATCCAAAAAACCGACCAAACCGGGATAACAACATGTTTGTTTCAACCAAGGCGAAAACCGAGATAACAAAAGGACTTGGCCGTTCATCCGGGCTAACATCTGGTCCGCTTGGGCGACCGGGCTCCTTAGATAGAATAGACAACCGAGGTGGTTTGGCACACTTAACGACCGAGCTAAATCCAGCACCTTCGCGCGACCGCGCTAACACTTGCCATCCTTTTCCTGCAGAGTCCAAGGGGACCACTGTCATTCCTGAGGCTCTCAGGACCGGGCAACATCCAATACCCAGAGCCAAACCCCTCAGCCGGGATACACTAAGCCGGCCAAAATGGGGAAGTTCCGCTTCCTAGTGGATACTCCGGCTGCGCTGGCTACGTTCAGGGAGGACTACGGCGTCCCGGCCGATGTCCACCTGCAGCTCGCAGAAGAGGAGACCACACCTTGGGGTAGGGAGGAGTGCCCCTTCACCGTGCTATCCATCGTTGAAGGGGGTCTTCGTTTCCCGCTCAACCCTCTTATAACCGAGTTCCTCCGCCGCACCGGGCTGGCACCCACACAGGTGTCCACCAACACTTACAGAATAATCAACGGTGTGCACGAATTGAACCAATGGCTAGGCACCAACTTAGGCCTAGCCGAGATATTGAGGCAATACACAATGGGCCACACCGGTGACGGCCTAGCTTACTACTTGAAAATAAGGCCGGGCAAGGAAAAAATCGTAACCGGCACCCCGGACAAAGATATGCACGACGATGATTTTTTCTGGGTGACCGGCAATTACGAAACAGCCGAGGTGCCGGGCTGGTTCATAAGCAAGGACTTCGGTTCTTCATGTAAGCCACTCAAACTTGCTCGGTGAACTTAATTCTTTAGTTTAACTAACCGGTTTCCCTGTTCCTTTTGCAGCTATCCAAGCCTTGCAAGCCAACTACCAATTCCCCAACGTCGAGGCAATTCGGGCCGTGCTTAGGTACCGTCACCGAGACTGCAACGAATTGCTCAGCTACACACCGACTTATAGATATTCTGCTCCGCGCCGGAGTAGAGTAACTGACTTCCTCAGAGCTCCTTCGCCACCTCCAGATCCAACCCTACCAGACGTCCCATTAATCCGGTTAACCGACGAGCAAGAAATGGCCAAAAGATCTCGGATCAAAAACCTCCTAACCGCGACCTCAGCCGAGATACCGAGCGTCACCACCCGCTCCCCGGCTGCCGGTCAATCGAGTGCAGCCGTGGTAGCCCTTGCTTCTCCAGTTCCAGCTGCCGGGCAATCTGCCAGAGAGGCGCGCCGGGCTGGAAAAAGACCAAGGGCAGATCCCTCCGCCGAGCTCGTCGCCGAGCTGACAACCGAACATCCAGCTGAAACTCCTGCTCCCGTGCCCGCTTGGCGTCCTCAGCTGAAGCACCGGGGACAGGACATCCCGGCGACTGCTTCGATCAAGGCTGACAAAGAACATTTGCTCGCCTTCGATCTCTCCAAAGCATTTCTCCTACCGGGCGACGTGGTAGGCAGTGACCACGTCCCTGACACCCGGCTGGTAAAATCTTCCGTGAAGTCCATGGCCAGGGTAAGTCGGCGTTCTTTTTAACATTTCACAAGTGTTTGCTCGGTCCTTCTTGCTCGGTTCCCTTTCTGATGTACTTCGCTTCTTTGTGCAGGCCATTCAGAAACAACATTTGGTCTTGGAGCGCATCCACCGGCTTAGGCAGAAAGCCAATGACACTGCCAGCCAGGTTGAAAGCCTTCAAGCCGAGCTCGGCCGGGCTAAAGCTTCTCTCGAGATGGCCAACCATGATAATAACAGGCTGCTCGGTCAACTGAATGCAGCCGAGAAAAAACAAAACGAGCTCCAGGCCGAGGTTGACACTTTGAAGAAGGCGAAGAGGAAGGCTTGCCGGGCTGCCAACAACGCCGGGTTCAACGAGGCCGAGCAGAACTACAAGAAGCAGGTCTTTGCAACACAAGACATCTACTTCAAGGCCGGTTGGAAGTCCGCCTGCGAACACCTCGGCCAAGGCTCCGACACCGACGTATTTGCCAACCCTCCCCCAGCTTCTCTACCGGTCTGTCTTGTGCCTTACGCAAATGACGTATTCAGCGCTCTGCAAGCGGAGGCCGAGGAGGGACTTGAAGATGGAGAGGACGACACAGATTCGGAGGCAGAGGAGGCCGAGGTGCCAGAGCAGCCCGGCAGTGTTGAGCCCGGTGCCCAAGAAGTCAGCCCTACCGTCAACCTTGATGCCGGCGAAGACGAGTTCGCCAATCTCTCCCCCCTAGTTTAGTGTTCTTTTTCCTTATTTATGTATTTTTGCTTCCAACTTTTTTTTTAATGTAACCGGGCTCTGTCCCCTCCGTTTGTAATGAATTTCTTATCAATGAAAAATTTGAATTTTTGCAAGTGTCTGCGCGGTTGTAATTAGTTCTGTCTTCAGCAAAACATCTCAGTATAACTCATCGAACCGGAATGCATAACACGGTCTAAGCACTTCAGCAGAACAAGACAACTTCATGAACCGAAGTAGCCACTTCGGCTGTAACTAAGTCGAACAAATCAACACTTCCAACCGGAGTACATCACCTCGGTTGGGAATCCAAAGTTGGACAAAACGCCAACTCTTCCAACCGGAATACACCATCTCGGTTGGGAATCCTAAGTTGGACAAAACACCAACTCTTCCAACCGGAATACACCATCTCGGTTGGGAATCCAAAGTTGGACAACACACCAACTCTTCCAACCGGAGTACACCATCTCGGTTGGGAGTCCTAAGTTGGACAAAACACCAACTCTTCCAACCGGAGCACACCATCTCGGTTGGGAATCCCAAGTTGGACAAAACACCAACTCTTCCAACCGGAACACACCATCTCGGTTGGGAATCCCAAGTTGGACAAAACACCAACTCTTCCAACCGGAGTACATCATTTCGGTCCGTAACATTAAAACAATAATTCAAGTGCTAAAGCAAAATGACTTCTATAATTTGACAAAAAGAATTACATTCTGCTTTGCAAGCCAAAAAATTGCTTTACAAATAGAGGAAAGTAAAAAGCTTAAAAATAATACAATTTCAAGTTGGCCGCATTCCATGGCCGGGGTATGGCTCTTCCCTCTAGATCTTCCAAGTGGTAAGCCCCCTTGCCAGCCAGACCAGTGATCTTATAGGGTCCTTTCCAATTTGCCCCTAGTTTGCCTTCTCCTGGCACCAGGGTGTTGCCCATAATCTTCCTCAAAACCCAATCCCCAACTTTGAATGGTCTGGGGTGCACTGTCTTGTTATACTTCTTGGAGAGCTCTTGTTGGTAGGCGGCCACATGGATGAGGGCTTTCTCCCGGCGCTCGTCCGCTAGGTCCAACTCCAAGGCAATAGCCTCGGCATTTAGCTCGGGCGCAAAACTCTCAGTTCTGAGGGTAGGCATTTCAACTTCCAAGGGTATGACCGCCTCCATGCCGTAAGCCAAAGCAAATGGAGTTTCCCCGGTCGAACGTCGCGGGGTTGTTCGGTATGCCCAAAGGACGCTAGGTAATTCCTCAGCCCACTTTCCCTTGGCCTTTTCCAGCCGTTTCTTCAACCCATCCAGTATAGTCTTGTTCGACGCTTCGGCTTGACCATTGGACTGCGGGTAGGCCGGGGTGGAGTTGTAGAATTCTATCTTCAGATCTTCACAAAATCCTCTGAATAGGCGACCGTCAAACTGGGTGCCGTTGTCAGAGATCAAAATCTTGGGGACACCAAACCGTGTGACAACGTTCTGCCAGACAAATCGCTTCACGTCTTTCTCTTTGATGGTTGCCAAGGGCTCAGCTTCAACCCACTTTGTGAAGTAATCAGTGGCCGCGATGAAGAATTTCCGGTTGCCCGGTGGCCGGCGAGTTCATCAGCCCGGCTGTTTTCTTCCCGGCCAATCCGTTGCACTCTGATTGCCTCAAACTGCTTGATATGGTCCCTGACCAGAGCTTGGTACTTCGCCATCCTATCGTCCTTCGCTTCATAAATCCCTGAAACTTGGTTAACCACAAGCTGGGAATCACTGTATACCAGGAGCTCGGCAGCCTTCATTTGAATCGCGCTCTTGAGCCCGGCGAGAAGCGCCTCGTACTCAGCCTCGTTGTTAGACGCCGGGAAGCCAAGTGTAATAGAATGCTCAATGGTTAGGCCGTCCGGGGATATAAGAACAATACCTAGGCCGGCACCATGGCGGTTGGACGCTCCATCAACAAAAAGCTTCCACATGTCCCCCACAAAAAGCTTCCAGCAGTCAGATGGGTCTTGAGAGTTGCGAAGGGCAATGGGATCACAACTGCTCGGCTGTGCGGTGTCAAGTTTGGTGTTGACCGGTTCAAATTCAGTGCCCCTAGGTGATTCGACACCGGACTCAGCAAGTTTGTCTGAAATACTCAAGTCCGTAGGCGAATCACCAGGTTGCGGTGTGAAGCCGGCCGCAAGTTTTGAGCTGCCTGGAACCATTCCTCCCCCCCTTGAGGATTCGGCACCGGACTCAGCAAGTTGGTTCAGAATGCCCAAGTCCGTAGGCGAATCATCAAGTTCTGAGCTGTGTGGAACCATTCCTTCCCCCCCTTGGTGATGCGGTACCGGACAAAGTGGATGGGTTGGTGATACACAACTCCGTCATCGCAGCACCGGGAGGTATTACCGTGCAAACTGAGGGAATTTCGATGGTGCGCGCTAACTCCGCGGCGCGACCTTCTGCAGCTGGTAGTTCCTCGGTTGGCATTGTGGGCGTCTCATCATCTGCCCCGGCAATGTCGACCGGGCATACCGGATGAGTGCCAGGTGAGAACTCGGCAACAAAATCGGCCAAGGTTTGGGCCTTGATTGCGGTGCGCGGCTGGAACTTCACATCGAACTGTCCCAACTCGACCGCCCATTTTAATATTCGGCTTGAAAAGTCTGCGCGCTCAAACAAGGCCTTGAGAGGGAACTCGGTCAGTACGACGATGGTATGGGCGTGAAAATAATGTGCCAGTTTCCTCGAAGCCATCATCAGTGCCAACGCAAGCTTTTCGAGCGGCAAGTACCTCGTCTCAACCGGCAGAAGGGTCTTACTTACGTAAAAAATTGGGAGGTGCTTAATTCCTTCAGCCTGGACTAACACCGCACTTACTGCGTGCTGGGAGACGGCAAGGTAAAGGTAGAGTTCCTCACCGGGCTCTGGTGTAACCAACAGCGGCGGAGAAGACAAATAATCTTTGAGCTCGGCCAAAGCTCGGTCACACTCGTCATCCCATGAGAACTTTGACTTCAATGCTTGAAAGAAAGGGCGGCAGCGATCTGATGACCGGCTTATAAATCGATTAAGCGCGGCGGCCATCCCGGCCAGATGCTGCACGTCCTTAGCCGAGCTGGGTTGTTTCAATTCTTGCACGGCTCTGATCTGAGTAGGGTCTGCTTCGATGCCTCGGTTCGTGACTAAGAATCGCAAAAATTTCCCGGATCCCACGCCAAAGGCACACTTCGATGCGTTCAAGCGCAGCTTGTGCTTCTTCAGAATGGCGAACATCTCGGCTAAGTCGGACAAATGGTGTGCCTCATGTCGGCTCTTTACCACCATATCATCGATGTAAGCCTCCATTGTCCGGCCGAGCAAAGGAGCGAACATTTTGGTCACCATCCTCTGAAAGGTTGCCCCGGCGTTTTTCAAACCAAAGGGCATAACTCGATAGCAGAAGAGTCCCCTTGGAGTCGTGAAAGAGGTGATCTCTTGGTCAGGCCCATGCATGGCAATCTGGTGATAGCCGCGGTACGCATCCAAGAAACTGAGCCGATTGTGTCCAGCCGTCAAATCCACTAGCTGGTCAATGCGCGGCAAAGGGAAGCTGTCTTTTGGACAAGCTCGGTTGACTGTCTTGTAGTCGACACAAACTCGCCACTTTCCATTTTTCTTGGGCACCACTACCGTGTTGGAAATCCACCGAGGGTAGTGCACTTCCTGTATTGCTCGTGCCTCAAGCAAGTTCTTTACCTCCTCTGCTACTACCTCGGCGTGATGCAACGCCGATCTCCTTGTTCGCTGGATGACTGGCTTTGCTCCAGGGAAGACATTGAGGTGATGGCAGATAAAGCTTGGGTCAAGACCAGGCATGTCATAGGGCGACCATGCAAAGACTTCGATGTTCGCCATTAAAAACTCAATCATCTCGGTTCTCTCCATGGCCGAGAGACTTGAACCGAGCAAAAAGAATCTGTCCGGCTGCTCGGCATCAATCCGCACCTCAACCAATTCTTCAACTGCCTTGTCTTCTGCTTTGGTGCCAACATCATCCAAGACACTCCGGTCCTCCGGTCCCTCGATCATTTGAACGAATCCTTTGGCAGCCCGGCTCCCGTTGACCGCCACGAAGCACTGCTTGGACATGACCTGATCACCCCAAATCTCCTCGATTGCCCCCATAGCCGAGGGGAATCTCATCACCTGGTGGTAGGTCGATGCTACGGCTTGCATGGCGTGAAGCCATCCTCTTCCAAGGATAAGGTTGTACGTTGAAGGCACTTGTAGCACCCAAAACTCCACTTGCTTGACCACGGATCCCGCTTTGACCGGCAGGATAATCTTTCCCAATGGCCACTCCGGCTGCGAGTTAAATCCAACCAGTGGCGAAGTGGCCGGAGCCAAGTCTGTCTCACGAAGTTTGAGCTGTTTGAACGCATCATAATACATGATCTCGACCGAGCTTCCCTGATCGATCAAGATCCGTCTAACATCAAATTCTTTGACGCGTAGTGTTACGACAAGAGCATCGTTGTGCGGCGTCTGGATACGCTCTAAATCCCTTGAGGTGAAACCGATCACGTCTTTCTCTTCTGTCTTCCCCCTTTTGATGGCAGGCTGTACTGACAAAACTTTCCTCATATGCTCGGCCTTCTTAATCATGCCCCGGAGTTCGCAAACACGCTCCGGTTCCACGATTCCGTGGATGACATTAATAACTCCCTGTGGTGGTGCATCTCGGTCGTCCTGTCCCCTGGGATCGACCGGAGCCTGATTCGGTTTCACTCCGCCATCAATGTAAAGGTCCAGATGCCCGGCCGCAACCAGTTCTTCCAAGTGTTGTCGCAGAGGCAAACAATCCTCAGTCCGGTGGCCCCTCTCCCGGTGAAACGTACAACGATACCGCGGATTGTAGCCCTTTTGTCCATCGCCCAACTTAGCAGGAAACCGAACATACTCCTCGTCTCGGATTTCACTAAGTATGCGATAGATTGGAATCTTGAAGACCGTGGTTATGCCAGTCCTTGCCTTCATTCTTCTGTTTGCGTCCTCGCCGTCATCTCGGGGGTAATCATCCCGGTCATTCCGACGTCCTCTACCCCGGTTTTTTCGATTTGAACCTCGGTCTGATTCCTCTGCTCGGTCATTTGAGCGGTTGGACTCTTGCCCAACTGCGTGCACCTTGCCTGCTGTCTTCTTGTCTGTCCCGACCGGAGTGGCCTTCACGGTGGAAGCCGACGCATCATCCTCTACTTGGATGTGCTCATTGATGCGCTGCATGAGCTGGCCCATGGAGGTCGGTTGGTGCATGGTAAGCGAGTCCCGCAGTCTATGTCCGATCGGGAGACCGCGCTTATATTGTGTGATAGCAAGGTTGACCGGGCAGTCTAAGATCTCGTTGAAGGTTTCCCAATACCTTGAATTGTACGCCTTCAGTGTGTCGCACGGTTCCATCTTGACACTTAGCAAGTGATCGACTTCCTTTGGTGTTTTTGTGTTAGTTTTGAAGCGCGTAACAAACGCCTCGGCCAACTGATGCCACCTTTGTATGCTCCCTTCTGGCAACCTCTCGAACCACTTTAGGCCCAGCTCGCCTAAACTTGACGGGAAGATTAGGCACATAAGTCCGTCATTGCGCCGATGTCCGGCCATAACCTGTCGGAAGTGGCTCACATGCATGTACGGATCGGTTTTTCCGTCGTAAAGTGTAAACTTAGGCTGGTGGAAGCCTGCCGGAAGCGGCGTTGTTTCTATTTCCAGGGAAAAAGGAGTGGCACTCAGCCTTGTCAAGTCTGTATCTTCGAATATTGGCATTGCTTGGCGGGGTGGAGGCATTCCGACCTCCTCGCTGCCGTGAACCCCGTAGGAGAGCCGCTGGAAAGCAGGTATTCTTTGAGCTTCGCGGCGGCGAGCCCGCTCCCTTAACACTGCCCGCAGGTCCTCTGACTGAGCAGAATAAGAATACCTCGACGTCGTCGCCGGACGTGAGGGTTTGTAGGTACTGTCTTGCGCGCTAGACTTTTCTGCATGCATGTCGGAATCACCAACCTGGTAACTCCTGGTAATGGAAATGGACTGAGTACGTCGCTGACTCTGATCGCCTGACCGGCGGGACGGGGTGCGCTCACTGTGGTCTCCCACTCCAGCTACACCTTTCCCTTTGACATGCCGCTTAAGATCCTCCATCTCCGCCGTCATTCGCCTGATGACAGCGTCTTGGTCCTTTAACTTGCTTTCCAGTCGCCTGGCGTGTGAGTCTCTCCGCCGGTGACTGTCTGGACTGCGTGAACGCCCATGACTCCTTCCGCGCTTATCCCGCGCGTCTCCTGACTGCCCTCCAGTGGGCGTCCCCAAGTCAGCCATTGGACGGACGGCAGGAGGTCCCTCTCTCCTTCGGGTATACTCCGGGGTGGCTCCGTCGATGGCGGACAACGGGAACTCGTCGTTGTTCGCCATGGACGGCGATCAGATGAACCTGGAAGACAAGGTTTTGTCTGTCAAGTTCCCACAGACGGCGCCAATTGTACGGGGGGCAAATATTTCGGCGTGCCCGTATTCCTTTCCTCCAAGTTCCGTCGATGTCCGATCACCTGCGAGCCAATAGGGGTGAGCTACCCGGCGGTGTGTGGCCGGAAAAACCCTCCGACGGTCAAGTTAGCACACACCTTAGAGGGAATAGAGAGAAGGGAGAGTGTTTTAGTGTAAGAAATTCCTTACAGAGTGTTCGTCTGTTGCGTATGGGGGACGCAGACATGTTTATATACCTTCTGAGCCCCATATCCACTCCCTGTCATCTCCTGACACGTGGCTCTGCTATCCCATCTGTCAGCATAAACCATGCCATTCATCACCTGCTCTCAACTGCCTGTCAGCACAGCCGGAGCTCGGCAGCCGAGCTGCCCTACCTCGGTCGTACCATGCTTCATACCTTAAGCGCCTAACCGGATAAAGAAATGAAGGACCGGGCTAGGCGGCATCTCGGCAAAGCCTAGCCCGGGCTCCTCCTTGGGTCGGCCTTCTCGCCGGTCAATCAACTACCTCGGCTGACCGCGCCTTTCTGAGCGCCAGTCTCTCGGTCTGTCTAGTTTCGACCATCCTCGGACCGAGCATCCTGGTCTGACCGGTCACTTCCTGGCCGAGCAGCTTCTGCACGGTCCGGGGCAGCACACACTCAGTCCAAACTCTGCCCGGCCCAAGTTCTGGTAGCCCATCTCCGGGTGAACAGTCGATCATCTCGGCCCAAATATCTGCTGGGCCCTCAACTTGCTCGGTCTATACCTCGGCCCAACACCGGATCATAAATCACCCTCTCAGTTGCCATCAATTCCAATAACCAAAATTGGATGTTTCATTAATGTCTATTTTTCCTTTGGTATGGCATTCCATTTATATGAGCTAACTGTAGCTTCTGTGTCTATGAGAACACTGAGGCTATAGGGTTTATAACCTGCTAAATTAAATGTTCCCAGTACATATGTATATCTTCTTTTTCCCTGGCTAGGAGAAAAAATAATGTCATCATTTTTTGTTTGAAAATGATACATATATGCAGACTTAATATGTTCAAGTTTCCTTATTCCTGGAAAAATAGGAATCTGAACATTGTTTGAAGTAATAGATTCTTGATTAGAATTATTACTTGATTCTCCCATGCTTAACTTTGAAAATGATTTGTTAGAAAAATCTTTTTCAAATACAGAAGTTGATCTTTTAATTTTTGGAACTGTATTTTCAATATATAAATTTTTTCCTGATGCCTGCATTTGTAATTGTGCAGGTTTTTTTGTTTTAGAAGATTCTCCTTGTCCCACTAGGTCTTGGATTAACCATTGTCGAGAGGGACTTCTAAATCGCTCCAATTCATTAGACGATGTTATATTACCGTGTCAAATGGTCTTGGTTCAAAGATCTCAACTATTTTATTATCGTTTGATCTTGTTTTTGTTTCAGGAAATTTGGTTAATTTGTTAATTGTTTTCCAACAAATAGCCAAATCATGAGAATTTGATTTCATTCCTAATCCTTGTGTTTTAATTCTTATTCTGACTGTATCTTCAAGATTAGGATCATTTATGAAAATAAAAAAATTTGGTCGAACATTAAACCAAACTACTCCATTAGCCAAATTAGACTGAATTCCTCCAATGATTGCTTTCCTTGGGTCGGAAAATCTTTTGTAAAAAATTACTGCCAAAATAGGAGTATCTATCCCTTGGCGAAATAAGGCTGTTATGGTTAATTGAAAGACCCTAATGTTATCATTAGAGTAAGATCGATGATCTATACTAGACAAGATATAGATGAATTTGATATTCAACTCCAGGAACTTTTAGACAAAAAGTTAATTGAAGAAACTAAAAGCCCTCACTCTAGTCCAGCTTTTATGGTAAGAAACCATGCTGAAATTAAAAGAGGGAAAGCCCGAATGGTAGTCAACTATAAACGGCTAAATGAAAATTTAGAATTTGATGGATATTTTATTCCACGAAAAGATGTTTTGATTAACTTAACCAAAGGATAAAAAATCTTTAGCAAATTTGATTGTAAAAGTGGATTTTGGCAAATTCAATTGACTGAAGAGTCAAAAAAATTGACAGCCTTCAGTACACATTACCACTGGAATGTTATGCCCTGTGGATTAAATATTGCACCACAGGTATTTCAACGGTGGATGGATACAATTTTTAAAGACCTTAAAGATTGTTGTGTAGTTTATATTGATGATATACTTATCTTCTCTAAAACCAAGGAGGAGCATAAGAAACATTTAAAATTACTTTGTGAAAAATTCTAAAAATATGGAATTATTTTGTCTCCAAAAAAGATTAAATTAGAAAAAGAATCAATTGAATTTTTGGGAATAATTTTAGACCAGAAAGGTTTAAAATTACAAGAACATATTTTGTCCAAAGTACGAGATTTTCCTGATACTCTTGAAAATATAACACAATTACCGAGTTTATTAGGCATTTTAAATTATGGACGAAATTTTATCAAAAATCTTTCAAAAATAGAAATTCCTTGGTTAACCAAATTAAGGAAAAATGTTATTTTTGAATGACAACAGAAGATGTTGCTTTAATTAAACAAATTAAAGAAAATGTTAAAACTTTACCGGATGTTTATCTTCCTAAAACAGGTGATAAATTAATTTTAGAAATAGACGCCTCAGAAGCATGCTGGGGATGTGTTCTTAAAGCTATACCCAGTAATTTATGGCATGATAAAGAGATACCTTTATCAGAAAATGGGATTAGACCAAGAAAAAATTCAATACCCATAAAATTAAAAAAAGAAGAATTAATTTGCGGATATAATTCTAGAACATTTAAACCAAATAAACAGAAATATATTATTTTTGAAAAAGAATTACTTGAAATAAAATCGGCAATAAAGAGTTTTCATATTTATTTAGCTCCAGAAAATTTTATTGTACGCACTGATAATAAGACAGTAAGAGATTTCTTCATCAATAAAAAACCTATTGAACAAGGTAGAAGATTAGCCTGGTATAATAAAATTTCTGAATATACTTTTGAAGTAGAACATCTTAAAGGTACTAACAATTTTCATGCAGATTTTCTTAGCAGAAATTGTTTCAGAAAATTAAATTGCTAAACAAGTAAATTTAATTTTTGCAGAAAACCTCTAGACCAAGAGGAAACAATGGATAAGGGTAAACAACCCGCTCAAGGAGATTGGGTGACAATTGCTAAAAAAGCAATCCCCAGAGAAGAAAAAGTTTATCTTGTATTTGCACGTAGACAACCTGGAATTTAAACAGACTGGAACAAAGCCAATCTGCAAGTTTGTGGATATTCAGGAGCGAGCTATAAAGCATATGATAGCATGACCAAAGCTAAAAAAGCTTTTTACAGTGCACCCGCTATGCCAATTTATCGAAAGAATTTTTGTCAAATAAGAACTAACCCTGTTCCAGCTAATATTCAGACATCTAGACCAGATGAATCTGAAATAAAAGATTTTTTCAACCCTAGTATATCCAGAGAAATTTATACGGAACTCAATGGAGTTTGGAAAACTTACATTGTAGACAACAAAGTGAAATTTCGAAAACACATGGGAGTTCTGGCAAACAAATTAGCTGAGCAAACAGCTAAATTAAAAGATTTGCAAAATCTTTGTTTCAATATTCTTAAACAAATGAATTGGAATGAAGATTTTAATTTTGAAAAAATAAACAATTTTCTTCAGCTATCAGACCTCATATCAGATGAGTTTTCTGATCCAGTTTTTGAACAAATAAAAAGAATTTGTCTTTTTGAAAAAGCAAGAACTTTGCTTCCAAAAGAAATTTTTATGTTAATTAAAAATCGAGTTGAAGATCATCATGATAAGATTAGACAAATCTTAGAACGATCTTATAATAAATTAAATTTGAAAGATGGAATTCCCAAAATAACCATCATGGCAAACCATGACATGTGGTTTTTTGAGGATATAGATTGGGGAATAACTAATCAAGTTATTTTCCAAATTTTAGATCCAATCTAATGGATAGATTATCCAATGATCATCAAAGCAATGCTCTCATGGATAGTAAAAGGCTTTCGATGGAACAAATATTTTACTTTCGGGATCTCCAGCACTGTTGGTTGGCGAGAACGAGAACATTTTTTCCAACCATACCAAATTTAGTATTTTAAAGAAACTGAAGATTTTGAATTTGAAGATGACCATTTAGATGAAGATCACCGGAGAGAGCGATTGGAAAATATCCAAAAACTTTATTTGACAGAATATTGGATAGACAGTCTAATATCTGTTTCACAAGCAGCGTCCAACATCCATGACTCAGCAAAATTGCCATTCATGGTTGCAGATGGTAGAATATTATTTGTAACTCATTTTCCCATAACATATCAAAGGTCTCCTACATAAATTAATGAGGCTCTTGACATGTTAATAAATCTCAAAAAGAGAAATAATTTAGATCTTCCGTTGGAACTAGCTATAACCGCGGATGATGTAGAATATTTCCGGAATGAGCAATACAGCCAAGATCCGGATTCTCCTCCATCAGAGACTGATGAAGAATATCACAATCTCATTAACAGAATGGAAGCATAGTGGACCCCACTATTAAATGCAGTTGTCTCCTGATCGACTCCAACCTTATCTAGGACACATGGAGCAACCTGCATCATTCGGCAGAAAGTGATCTGCAAAATCTTTTCAGCCGACGCTACACGACAAACCGCTCAGCCAAAGCTTATCTATAACAGTCTATCTTCATGGTGGAAAGGAACTTTTTACTATTTTTATTATAGAATTACGTTGGAGTTATGAAATTATGAAAAGAAGCTTTTTACTATTTTTATTATGAAATTATGGTGGAGTTATGGAATTATTATTATTATTATTATTTGTAGTTTAAGGTTACAAATCGATTATTTAGTTTTGAACTAGGAGAAGAAGAGAATTGAACACCATTAACAGTAAAACATAATCAACCTATTACAGTCATGCTTGGCACGTGGAGACGTTTGTGTGCTCCAGAACCAAATTGAACAAAAAAGACAACAGATAAAACTACAATTAAAATAAGCTGTTAACTACAGTTTTACTTGTATATTCAATAGCAAATATCAACTAACAATCAGTACACGTAAGTACCTAAATTTGTTTGACAGGTATTACCACCGTTAACAATCAACATTATAACATAACAGGAGATGAAATTCACTAGTGGGCAATCTAAAAGACGACAACTCAGATCAAAGACTAATGCCATAATATATATATATATATATTTGATAAGTAAAATGTCATATCAGAAATGTAAGCCACCAATCAAATCATTTGGTCATAGAATATTACCCCAACAAAAAAATCATTTGGTGGACATGTATACAAGTCAGATGGATAAGTAATCAGTTCTATATATATATATATATATATTTTTTTTTTATAGTTAAATCTATTGAAACAAAAACAAAAACCATAGATGTTGGGGCTAACACATCAAGCTATCCTTGAGACCACAACAAAATTCTGATTTCACAAATCGCCCAACAAAACACAAAGTGCAGACTAATTTTATTCATATATTAGATCTAATCAATGGCTTCCAGCTGGTCTTCAACCTCCTGCCTCAAAGCTGTGAGTTTCTGCTGGATCAAAGCAACCCGGTTCTCAATTTCCCGTCCCCCAGTTTTCTTTTCATAACTGTCTACCACTGTCGAGTGTTTTGACATTAGCTTCTCCTGCAGTTCTCTCTCCTTGACAACCAGCTCCTCCACCTATATGAACAGCCAACAAGCTTTCAACAGCACTTATGCCAACGAAAAATAGAAGGAATGATGTGCATAATAAATAATCTATGCATGAAGTACAAATTTTGGGTTCCAGATAAATAAAAATAAAACAAGCATGTGGCAAACAATAGGGTTTTTCTAGCTATCTTCGTGTATTATCATGTTATCTGTTACCTCAAGCAAAAACAGTTCCTTACCAAAACAAGAAAAGCCCTGGTCAACTCACTTGAGGCATACAGTCAACTCAATTTCATTTATTAAACCTCATCACATAGTGGACTTTATTTTTTTTTTAAAATAGTGGAGAGTATCAAATAGGTAGCACCCAAACCTTCGGCAATATCTGAGCAGCCTGCGGAGAGGAATGCAAGAAAGCAACCAAGGGCTTCAATTCTTTGGAAAGCTCTTTCAATGAACTGTCAGCTGCTTTCCGAGTTGCTTTACAAGCTTGCACATCCCCTGTTCTGGAGAGATCACGTAACGATGCTTCTAGCCTATCATGGATTGTCAAACACCGATTGATGATGTTTTGAACCTGCTGAATAGCTGTTTGAACCTGAAAAGGACAGCTAAGTATATAATATTATAGACTAATTAATACAGTTAGAATGAGCAACATCAAATCCTCACTACCTCATCCCACTGCAGTTTTGCCAAGTAAGAAGCAGAAGACTTCGAGATTGTTAAGTCCGCATGCATATATACAATGCAGGCAACAAACAGGAAGAAAAATCCAGAAATCAACATCAATGGCTCCCTCAGCAATGAAAGGTTGTTGAACTTGTAATAGACCTGGAAAAAAAAACCAAAAAATAATAAACCAAAAAAATTGCCACTGAGCAAAATATGTAATTCGATGTCACTAGCAGAACAAGGTAAGAGAAACAATTAACTGAAAATTATCATTCTATTCAAGGAACATTTATCAACATTAAGGTACACCGAAACTTAAGGCAGTATTTACTTATCTCAAGGAACATACATAGCAATTGAGGTGCCTAAATGGAGGGAACAACCCTGGAGGGTGAAAACTATTTGGTAACTGTTTGCACCCATTTTTGTAAACTTCCTATTGACAAGGGGATTAATTGAGTGATGACATGTGGCAATGGAGTCAGAGTAAAAGTGTTCCATTGATCAGAGGGACAGGTGGCATGAAGAAGGTGATTGTGTGCATGAAGTGGTAGAAGTAACCCTGAAGCAGTTACCAACCAGTTTGTGGCTTAGTGGGCTGGTTTGTAGGAGATGATGCTTGCAACTGGGGGCTTATACTCTGTCGATGTGGTGCTCAGAGTGATGAGGCTTAGCTTTCGTGACCATAACTTAGTAGTTGGTAAGAAAATCTCTTTGGTGAGATTTTGAGTATCACCTAAACTATTAAAATTGTTGAAATTATTTTAATAGTTATATTATTATGCTATTAATTCCATCATTTCCTCTTAATTGTCATGATTATTAATCTAATTATTTTCTCTTAAAAAAAATGATAGGTTAATTATGTTTTCTTACTGTGTCGCAAAACTCATGGCATATATTTTGAGTTGTTTTGGCAACATAGTTTTTAGCCACTTTTTTTGGTTAGTAGCAAAAGTCAAAAGTTGGCTTTTTTGTCTTTTTTTTCATTTGGGAAGTTGGTTTTTAGCCAACGGTGAAATTACAATTTTACCCCTCATGGGTCAAAATGTGTTACATAAGTAAAGTTGTAAATATTTTAAATAAATAGGAGTAGTTTGGTCATTTTATTATGATTTGACATCATAAACAAACATTAATAAAAAAATTCAAAAGTTACTTTTTACCAACTTCCCAAATCATTTGTCTAAAAAAGCCAAAAGCTTGGTTAAAAGCCAAAAAGTCACTTTTTACCATCTTCCCAAAACAACCCTTTGTTGCCCTGGCGTTTTATGTCAGATTTTGACGAGGAAGAAATGGAAGCTGAAATTGGTGCTATTGCTAATATAGAATCTTGACTAACTTGAAGTAAAGATTTTAGCAAAATAAAATTTCACTATCTTATGTATTAGGATGTTATGATGTTATTTAATGTTGTATGTGGACTTTCATTTTTTTTTTAATTTCGTGTTGTTAAACTTTTGACTGTGTGAGAAAATTAAATTTTCCCTTTAAGATGTCAAAATTTTAATTTAATAAGTTATTATGTTATTTAAATTCTTGATGTTCCAAAAATTTTGGGTGTCACAATTTGGAATCAGAACTTAGGTTCGAACCTTTGGGCCATGGGTAGTAATTAAATTTTTTTACAAAAACCTTATGTTGCCTTGTAATTTTCTATGACATAACTAAGTCAAAACTTTTTTAATTGTAGGACACTAGGATCGTTGGATGTTAACTCTCACGAGGAAGATTTGGTGGGAAATTATGAAATAGAGTCTGACCTAAGTGAAGAAGTGGAGTCAACAATAGAAGACTATGAGCTTGAGTCTGAGTTTGAGTCTGAATTCGAAGAAATTGCACCTATGTATGACCCAATGGAGGTGATTGTGATTGAGTTTGACACCGAGGAGGAATCCGTAGAGGGTAATATTGACGAAAGTACTGGAGATATAGGGGTTGCATTTGAAAATTGGAATGTTCAAAATGGGTTGTAAATTGGCTCATTTGTGTATATTAGGATTTTTACCTTAGGAAGCTGTGCTTGGAAGTCCGAAAGTTGAGTAGGTGCTTACATCGGACCTGTCTAGATTTTAAGGCAAGAAAATCCCTAGTTGTATTAGTTAGGCCGTTTCCCGAATGGCTTTACTGATAGAATGGGCAACCTTTTTGATATTTGGAGTTTTCAGTATGTCATGCCTAACCCAAATCGAATTGTGAAGACAGATGGATCGGTGGAATTCAAATATTAGAGAATTTATCGAGAGGAACCGATATAGCTATTGGGACATTTTGTGCATGAAACTGTTGTT
This sequence comes from Camellia sinensis, assembly GCF_055761805.1. Classification (NCBI taxonomy): domain Eukaryota; kingdom Viridiplantae; phylum Streptophyta; class Magnoliopsida; order Ericales; family Theaceae; genus Camellia; species Camellia sinensis. The sequence continues at coordinate 224,050,361 of NC_138963.1, read as the reverse complement.
TTTGTGAGGGTGCTATAGCGATTCATGGGGCTTTTCCAAGCCACATGGGAGAAGAAAATCCTTGTGACGAGGGACTATCCATGGCTGTTTGATTAGAGGTCTTAGAGGAGTTACAAACTAGGCTAACTAATTGTTTTATAAGCTTACAGTGTAAAAATTGCTTTAAAGTTGTTGGTGTAGGTAACTCTAATATCATTTGTATTAACCTTGATTAGTAGAGACTATCATTTGTCTTATATTAAGCCCGTAGTATTTTATTTTTTTTATTTGTATTTTGCTGTTCTATAACTTGTCCCATCTAATGAATGAAGTTTCCTTTTATGAAATCTTTAATTACTGTCTTTGCATATAAATATATATATATAGTAATTGTGATGATAATAAATTAATAAATACATAAGTCACGAATTACCAACAATTCGATCATGCAAAATGACTGGACGAACAAGAAATAATAACAGTAATGGTGATGGAGTGTCTAATGGCGATGTCACTCCGATTATACGCACAATTGCCGACAGGGTAGGCAATATAACACCGTGAAATCACGATCACAACAAATCTAAAATGATAGCAAAGTTCGAAAAATTACATCTTCACAAATTCCTTGATGGATCTAACCCCTGCGAAGCTAAAGCTTGGTTAAGACAAATTAAGAAATTACTAGACACTTTTGACATCTGAAATGAACAAGATAGGGTGACCATAGCGGTGTTTCAAATGGAAGTGGAAGCAGATCATTGGTAGGAAATGATTAGAAGTACCCAACAAGTAGAGACATTGACTTGGAGGCAATTTGAAGACCTGTTTATGGAAAAATATTTTCCCAACTCACTAAGACAAGAAATGGTTCAAGAGTTCCTCCAACTGAAACAAGGAAAAATGTCAGTTACTCAATATGCAAACCATTTTGAGGCTCTCTCATGGTATGCTTCAGCAAAAGTAACAAATGAAGAGGATAAGATTAGACGATTCAAATCGAATTTGGACACAGATATTAGAGAAAGATTGATTGCAGTACAACTCTTAGTTGCAGGAATCGCGCAACTAGGTGGCGATTCTCACTGAGAATCGCGATTCCGCGATTCCTAGTAAGAAACGTGTAAGAATCGCGTTTCAATGGAGAGAGAAACGCGATTCAATGCAAGATGGGATCGTAAAGGGAAGAGAGACAGACAAACAGAAACCCTAACCTTCGATGTCGACATGAGAGGAGAAAGGGCTTCGATCATCTTCGTCACTCTCGCGATCGTCTTCGTCACTCTCTCGATTGTCTTCGTCTTCGTCACTTTCTTTGTTCTTCTCTCTCTCTCTCTTCGTCTCTGCTTCTGCTTTTCATCTCTGTCGTTGTTCTCTTCACACACTCTCTTCGTCTCTAGATAGATCATATATAATATATAATATATATAATTTATCATATAATATTTATATATATAATAAATATAATTTATCATATATTATATATGTAATAAAAAAATATTTAATTATTATTCTTAAAATATCATATATAATAATTTTTATAAATTATTATTTCTTAACTTTTTAACATATAATAAATAAAATAAATTATCCAATTATTTAAAAGAAATCTAATTAAACCATATATAATAAAAAAAATTATAAAATAAAATATCTAATTTTTCTTTTTATTTATTTTAACATAATTTATTATTCCTTATTTATTATAATTTTTTATTTATAATATATATCAATTAAAAATAAAAAAATAAATTAACAATAATACATTATTTAAAAAATATAATAAATAAATAAAATAATTAATGTATATTAAAATAAAAATATTTATAAAAAAACTTCTAATGTGCATTAAAATATATATATATATATATATAGCTTCCCGAGACGCTCCCAACCTAAGAAGTTTCTATTGTTAAAATAAAAATTAATTATCGGATTTGTTAAAAAAATTTAAAATAAAAAATCTAATTTTTATTATAAAAAATCTAATTTTTATTCTTTATTTATTTTAACATAATTTATTATTCATTATTTATTATAATAAATAAAATATAATTAATAAAAATAATATATAAGCGCTCCTAATTTACGACTCCTCTAAGTAGCCACGTTCCCCCACTCCCGCTCCCGCTCCTGCCCCCGCTTCGTGCAACTAAGGTACAACTTTCCACCTATGATCAAATGGTGGATCGAGCTTTAATTGTGGAACGTGAATTAGCAAATTCCGAACGCATTCAAAATCAACAATCAGGGAACAATAACCAATCACGAAGAGTAGGTCCAGTTCGAAACACCAAAAACCATCCTGCACCAACACCTTATGTCGAAGGTTGCAATAGCAAGAAAGGTAGAATCGAGGAAACCAACAAGGAGGACACTCTATAAATGAGTGGAAAGGAAAGTGTTTCAGATGTAAACAGGGGCATCGTCAAAGTGAGTGTCCTCAAGGTGGGGAATATTTTATGGATCAACAAGTGGCACAACAATACAACAAATGCCAGTCAGGACAAGGTTCTAAACACACTCAAACCAACAAGGGGCAGCCACAAGCCTCTAGGAATGCGGACAAGCCAAGAACACAACAACAAGGAGATGGAGATGGAAAGAAACTAGGAGGGACTAACCAATAAGCAATAGGAAGAATGTACGCTCTTCAAGAAGAAGAAGAAGATGTTGGTAACCCATCAGTAATTCAAAGTATGTTAATTCTCATGAATTCTTGGGTTAAAGTATTGTTGGACTCTGGAGCATCGCATTCTTTTATATCCACTGCATGTATATCAAGTCCGGGTTTGGAGCCCAAAACGTAGCTATGAATGTTGCTTCACCCTTTGGTGGTTAATCCCGAGTAAATCTGGTATGTAAATCTTGTGAACTAAAAATCTCCAGCTCATATTTGATCTGTGATCTAAGGGTTATGAAAATGTCTAATTTTGACGTCATTCTAAGAATGGATTGGTTATCAGTCCATCGAGCTATTATCAACTATTACCAAAAAACAGTGACAACATCCTCCCTGAATGGCATGAAAATTCAATTTAAAGGAGATAGACAAGATTCTTCAACTCCAACATGTCGCAAATCGTGGTGGCATTATCACCTAACTAGATGGTTGGCAAGCTTAATTTCAATAGACGAAAATCGAAAGGATCCAGGATTACCCCATGTAGTGTGCGAGTACACTGACGTTTTCACTAACGAATTACCAGGACTACCCGAAAACGGGACATAGATTTTACGATCGAGCTCTAACCTGGGACTTCACCAATTTCTATGGCACCGCATCGTATGGCGCCAGTTGAACTTCGGGAACTGAAGGAGCAATTGCAAGAATTGTTAGATAAAAAGTTCCATCAACCAAGTACATCCCCATGGGGAGCGCTAGCATTATTCGCAAAGAAGAAGAATGGAACCTTGAGGTTATGCATTGATTACCGACAACTAAATTGAGTCACTTTTAAAAATCGATATCCATTACCAAGAATTGATGACTTGTTCGATCAATTAAGCGGTTCAAAATGTTTTTCCAAAATTGACCTTAGGTCTGGATATCACAAACTTCGTGTCAAGGAAGAAGATATACCAAAGACTGCATTTCGAACCCGTTATGGCCACTATGAGTTTGTGGTAATGCCATTTGGTTTGAAAATGTTTTTCCAAAATTGACCTTAGGTCTGGATATCACAAACTTCGTGTCAAGGAAAAAGATATACCAAAGACTGCATTTCGAACCTGTTATGGCCACTATGAGTTTGTGGTAATGCCATTTGGTTTGAAAAATGCGCTGAGAGTATTCATGAGTTTAATGCACAAAATTTTTACACCTTATTTGGACCAATTTGTGGTAGTATTCATTAACGATATTTTGATTTACTCACGATCGGAGGAAGATCACAAGCAGCATTTGACAGCCACCTTGCAAATTCTAAAGGAAAACCAATTGTATGCTAAAGCTAGCAAATGTGAATTTTGGTTGAAGGAAGTAAAATTCTTAAGTCATGTTGTATCTACATCAAGAATATCAGTGGATCTTGCTAAAGTAGAAGCAGTAATAGAATGGAAACAACCTAAGAATACATTTAAGGTTCGTAGTTTCTTGGGATTAGCAGGTTATTATAGGAGATTTATTCAAGATTTCTCCAAATTAGCCAAGCCGATGACACGCCTAACACAAAAAAAAAGGGTAAAGTTTTGTATGGAACGAGACTTGTGAGCAATCGTTTCAAGAACTCAAGAAGAGACTAACAAGCGTTCCTATACTAATCATACCCGAACATGACATCGGGTACACAGTTTATTGTGATGCTTCTAAAGAAGGGTTAGGTAGTGTGTTAATGCAAAACGGGAAGATAGTAGCTTATGGGTCAAGACAATTGAAGAACCATGAGAAAAATTATCCTATCCACGATCTAGAATTGGCGACTGTGGTCTATGCACTTAAAACTTGGTGACATTAACATTATGGCAAAAAGTTCGAGATATTTACTGACCACAAAAGCTTGAAATACTTGTTTACACAGAGATTTGAACATAAGACAGAGACGCTGGATGGAGTATCCTGAAGATTATTAATTCATTTTGTCTTATCATCCCCGAAAGGCTAATGTTGTAGCAGATGCACCAAGTCAAAAGACAAGAGAGATCGTAGCCAACATATCAATTAAAGAATCGGAAATGGTAAGTATCGTGAATGAGTTTAGATTACAACCAGAGACTCAAAACGAAAAGGTTAGATTGTTTACGATAGTTACAACACCTCAACTTCTTACCAAAGTGCTGGAAGCTCAAAGATTTGATCAAGAGACCGACTTCATTAAGGCACGATTAGTGTCGGGAGAGTCTTCACCGGATTGGACGCTTTACCAAGATGGTAGTTTAAGATATTTAGGTAGAATTTTTGTGCCAAATATTGAAAAATTGAGAGTAGTACTTAAAGAATTTCACCATTCAGTTTTTGCGGTTCATCCAGGAGGAAACAAGATGTACCAGGATCTCAAGCGATAGTATTGGTGGAGTGGAATGAAGGACGTTGCTCAATTCGTATCTACATGCTTAACGTGCCAACAAGTGAAGGCAGAACATCAAAAACCGACAGGGAAACTCCAACCTTTACCAATACCTGAATGGAAATGGGAACACATAACAATGGATTTTGTAACGGGAACCCGTTCGCCACAAGGCCACAATGCCATTTGAGTTGTGGTTGATCGGTCAACTAAGACAGCACATTTCCTACCAATAGGACCAGTAGACGCACTCGAATCATTAAGTCAATTATTTATTCGAGGAATCATTAGGTTGCACGGAATACTAGTATCAATAGTGTTAGATTGTGATCCTTGTTTTATGTCACAATTTTGGCAAAGTCTATAAAAAGCTATGGATATAGAGTTGTGTTTTAGTACAGCTTTTCACCCTCAAACTGATAGTCAATCAGAAAGAACAATTCAAACTTTAGAAGACATGTATCAAGCTTGTGTGATAAATTTCAAGGATAGTTGGGAGAGACACTTACCACTAGTCGAATTCTCCTACAATAACAGTTTTCAAACAAGTATTGGTATAGCACCATATGAGGCTCTGTGCGGATGCCTCGTTGATCACCAATATGTTGGACAAAAGTCGGAAAAGCACCTCTTTTAGGGCCAGAGTTAGTTTAAGAAACTACCGAGAATGTGAAATTAATTTGACAAACACTTGAAACCGCTCAGAGTAGGTAGAAAAGTTATACAGATCAAAGGAGAAGACCTTTAGCATTTCAAATTGGAGATCATGTGTTTCTAAAAATACAACTTCGTCAAGGAGTCGTTCGTTTCGGAAAGAAGGAAAGTTGTCACCTCGCTTCATTGAGCCTTCTGAAATTTTGGACAAGGTAGGAGAGGTGGCGTATCATTTGGCTCTACCACCTCAACTGGCTGGGGTACATAAAATTTTCCACATCTCTATGTTGCGGAAATACGAGCCGGACCCTTCTCACATCAACTGGGAGGAAATTAATCTTGATGAAAATGTGACATTTGAAGAAAAACTTGTCAAAATTTTAGAACAACACGAGAAGAAATTGCAAGGTAAAACTATACCATTGGTTCAAGTTCTCCGGAGACATCGTGAGATGGAGTCGTCAACGTGGGAACAAAAAGATATGATACGTGCCAATTACCCTCAACTTTTCAAATCTAAAGGTACGAATTAATTTCGAAGACGAAATTTTTTTTGAGGGGGTAGATTGTGAGAACTCTCATTTAATTATTCTTAGAAGAAAATAAATAAGTAAATGAATAAATAAATAAATTAATTAATTTTATCCAAATTCTGTCTAATATATATATATATATATATATTAGTGTATAAGTTAGGGGTTGTTTGGGATGATCTAAATAAGTGCACTTTTTGACTTTTTATGAAATATGAGTTGGGTTTGGGTTAGGTTTGAAGTGATGTGTTAGAGAGGTGATGTGACTTAAATAAGATGATGTAACTTAAATAGGATAGTGACTTTTTGTTTTTTTCAAGACATGCCAAACTTGGCCTTAGTTCAAAATTAATCCATAACCAAAAAACAAAAAAAAAAAAAACATTGTTAATAAAAAAAAATAATAATAATAATTTTGTGAGTATTCAATATTTATAATTTATTTTAATAATCCTTACTAAATATCTTAGCTAAAAACCTCAGTTAATTAATTTTTAAAAACCCACACAAATACAAAAAAAAAAAAAAATCAATCAGATTTTCGGTGGTAGTGTTGGGTGACATTTGTATACATGCATATTATTGTAAGATATAGGCCCTCATTACATCTCTTGGATTTAGAAAATTCGATTTAACGCAACAGAATGATTAGGGGAGAGAGAGAGAGCCTCACGTGAGGAGTCCATTTATATGCATACATACAGTTTACATTTCCTCCTCAAATTGATCGGAAAGAATTCTATGAGCAAGTTAAGATAAATAGGAAGAAGAAGAGTAGAAGATTAAGGAAGATATAATTTTTCCTACCATTTCATCAACCCATTTCAATCCTATTACTAAGTAAGAAAACCCTCTCAACTCTCTCATTCTTTTTAATTGTTAAAATTTTAGAATTTGTGTTCATAACAAAAATTTAGATAAAATCTTGTTTATAGTCATATGTAAATTTGTGATTTGTATAAGTATTTGAAAGTTAGTTTTATTAGTAGCCTTAAAATGATGATATAATTGTGGAATTTGAGTTGCATGTGTAGTTTGTACCAATAAAGAGATGATTGAATATTATATTTAGTTTGATTATATAACTCTTAAATCTGCCAGAAGGTTGTACGAATTTTTAGACAATTTTATACTCAACATTTTGAGATAATTTCTTCTATAAAGTTGTTAAGAATAATGTCTAGTTTATCCAGGAATTTTTGTAACAATTATTTGGATTTTGTACAAATTTATACAAAATTTTAACTAAATCTGGAACTATAGACAGATTTTACTCTATGTTTGAAAAATCATTAAAAATCCTATATTAAACCAAATCTGGTAATTTCTAAATAAAAAATGAAATTTGAGAAGTCTAATTCATAATAAATTTTTAGATTATGGAATTGATTTATAAATTTAAATATGGAATTTATTTAAGAAATTGTGATAAATCTGTATCATAAAATTTCTTGGAATTTCACAAAATTATTTATAATTTATTTTTGGGAAATGCTTTCTGAAAAATGACCATAACATGTTTATTGAATATTCTATAGATTCTCACAAATTTTATAATTGTATAAATAATTTATTTATAATTTTAATTACAAAAGGTATATTCTAAAAATTTCTAGGCAGATTGAGAGGAGCCAAAATTATTTCTTCACTTATTTATTTGGACTAAAATTATATTGTGATGGTCTAATTAATTAAATCTTGTAAATTAGTAGTCCATGCATGTGTGATTATGGTTCACTTTTAAATATATAAAACTATCATTTCATACTATGGTTTAATTTAATTGTTTATTTTAATTTTGTACATTGATTAATTATTGTATGACATGTGTAATATTTTATGTTGGGAATTTTAATGAAATAGTATAACACTTACGGTGATTAAAAAAATTGTAATTATTGAAAACTAACTAAAATGATTAACGGCATATACAAAATTAATAATTAAGGATTAATACTGATAGTTCAGGATGAGCCCTGATTTTTGATAATTTTTACATAATTGTATCGCGAAACCCTAAGATGGCAAGGGACTTATTTGAACCCTTATCGGTATTCAACTTTGAAGGATGGATGTGCGAGTGGCACGCAGGGAGGTTACATACTCCTGGAAGACCATTCCTTTAGGGTAGACCACGGATGTCACGGCTTGGGTATATAACTCTGGGTGTGGGCATCCTTAGTAATTCTTGAATATTTGACTAGGGGGCTTTCAAATTAACCATGGCCATAGCTTAGTGGTTGGCAATAAAATCTCACAATCTCTTTGGTGAGATTTTGAGTGTCACCTAAACTATTAAAATTGTTGAAATATTTTAATTATTGTTATATTATTATGCTATTAACTCCGCCATTCCTCTTAATTGTCATGATTATTAATCTAATTATTTTCTTTTTAAAAAAATGGTAGGTTAGTTATGTTTTCTTAAATTAATTCCATACTTAAATTCTAAATCAATTCCATAGTCTAAAATTTTATTATGAAACTAGACTTCTCAAATTTCATTTTTTATTTAGAAATTACCAAATTTGGTTTAATATAGGATTTTTAATGATTTTTCAAACATACAGCAAAATCTGTCCATAGTTCCAGATTTAGTTAAAATTTTGTACAAATTCGTACAAAACCCAAATAATTGTTACAAAAAATCCTGGATGAACTAAACATTATTCTCAACAACTTTGTAGAAGAAATCATCTCAAAATTTTGAGTATAAAATTGTCTAAAAATTCGTACAACCTTCTGGCAGATTTAAGAGTTATATAATCAAAACCATATAAAATCTTCAATCATCTCTCTAATGGCACAAACTACACATGCAAGTCAAATTTCACAATTATATCATGATTTTAAGGCTACTTAAACTAACTTTCAAATATTTAATATACAAATCACAAATTTACATGACTATAAACAAGATTTTATTTAAATTTTTGCTATGAACACAAATTCTAAAATTTTAACAATTAAAAAGAATGAGAAAATTGAGAAGGGTTTCTTAGTAATAAGATTGAAATGAGTTGATGAAATGGCAGGAAAAATCTTCCTTAATCTTCTACTCTTCTTTTTCTCCCTATTTATCTTAACTTGCTCATAGAATTCCCTCCAATCAGTTTGAGGAGGAAATGTAAACTGTATGTATTGCATATATACATGGACTCCTCACCTGAGACTCTCTCTCTTCTAATCATTTTGTTGAGTCAAATCGAATTTTCTAAATCCAAGAGATGTAATGAGGGCCTATATCCTACAATAACATGCATGTATACAAATGTCACCCAACACTGTCACCGAAAATCTGATTGATTTTTTTTTTTTTTTTTTTGTATTTGTGTGGGTTTCTTAAATTAACTAAGGTTTTCAACTAAGGTATTTAGTAAGTATAATTATTATGTTGAATCCTCATTAAACTAAATTATAAACAATAAATATTGAATACCCACAAAAAAAAAAAAATTTCTTAATAATATATATATATTTTTTGTTATGGATTAATTTAGAACTAACTTATACACTAATATATATATTAGATAAACTCTGGATAAAATTAATTAATTTATTTATTCATTCATTTATTTATTTACTTATTTATTTTCTTCTAAGAATAATTAAATGTGGGTCCTCACAAAGAGTGCATGAGGTATTCCAAACCCCAAATGTTAAAATTCAAGGAAACTAGCCTAGGCGCCAACCTGGGTCAAATGTTTTTTCAAACCCACTATATGGCCAAAAAGAGGTAGAAAACATAAATTTGTTTTAACACAGAATTTAATGGTTATCCTAATATGAGGCCAAGAACTAATGTGGTTTTTTAAAATTATAATCAAGGGTTTGAAAATGTTAGGTATGAAGAAGTTCCTAATGTGGGTTATGGAAATCAAGAAATCAATAATTTTGGGAATACGGGTGCATATCCTGAAGTGCATAGGCCTGACATGTACCATGAACCATTTGGTAATGGCCCAAGGTCAAGAGGTCCAGCACCCCCTTTACATGTTGACAAGCAAGAGCCTTTTGGACATGGATATGGGGGTCAAAATGTTTTCAATCATGGCCCTTTTGAACATAACTACGGGTATAAGGGGCATGATTTTTTGCCAAACATGGCTAACAGTGGCAAGCCATTAATGACTAAAAAAGAAAAACAGCCCCTTTTGACAAAAAATGATGAAAATCTATCACAAAATGATGGGGAAGATTTACTTCGGGGGGGGGGGGATGATTTTAAGCCAAACATGGCTAAAAATCATGAACAACCCACATTTGTTGAATTTGAAATTTTTGACATGGTTAATTTTGTCAAAAGTTTTGATTTTCTAAAACTATTTGATGTTATGGTTTCTGTTACCCAACAAACACCATGGGTTTGTGGTTCACATCAAAAATTGATTTTAATAAATTGGTTAACAAAAATAATATCTTATTCTTGTAAGTTTGATGGAATAAAAAATGACCATATAAAATAACCCAGGCCAACCAATAATGGCTAATGACTAATTATTTATACTTTGCATGAAGGCCAATTTAATGGCCAGTTGTTTAATGTCTACGCATCAACAGAAAACTAACTGATTATGCAAAATCGACAAAAGTAAGGGCAAAAAAAAATTTTGCCGACTAGTTTGTTGGAAGAGCCACTGCCAATATTGATTGAAGTGAAAGTATGGCAGTGATACCTTAAACAAGGAACCTTCGAATAATGACGACCACGTTGAACTCCACAAAAAATGTTAGTATCTTTTGGTTTCAAAATTTTTGCTAAATGTCATGAGTGTGGGCATACACCTTGTTTTAGTAAGTACGAGTGATTCCATTCTTAAAGAGTTGGGGGTATTGTTTGCACCATAAATTTAGTCTCATTGATTGTGGCCTGTCAGTTATGGCCAAAATAGTCTATGAATTTTAGTAAATATGAATTGTTCCAAGTTTTGCCTTTTATATCATTTAAGGCAAAATTCACTTTTACCTTAAATGAGGGGGGCATTGTTCGCACCCATTTTCGTAAAATTCCTATCAATAGGTGGATTAATTGAGTGATGACACATGGCAATGGAGTCAGAGTGAAAGTCTTCCATTGATCGGAGGGACAGGTGGCATGAAGAAGGTGATCGTGTGCATGAAGTGGTAGAAGTAACCATGGATCAGTTACCAACCAGTTTGTGGCTTAGTGGGCTGGTTTGTAGGAGATGATGCTTGCAACTGGGGGCTTATTCTTTATCGATGTGGTGCTCAAAGTGATGAGGGGCATGTGGCAGCATGGAGGAGAGTTGGTTCGACAGGAAGAGTTGAAGGTTTGGTAATGTTTGAAGGCTTGGAAGTGAGGAGATAGTTACAGTAGTAGCAGTTAAGAAGTTGCAAGTTTGAAAGAGTCATATGATCATGGGCCAAAGAAAGAGAAAGAAGATATAAAAGCAAAGAATTTGCAGAGAGAGGATCAACAACAACACAAGCAACTTAGTTTTAGACTTAGCATAATCTAGGAATAACTTTCTTAGTTTAGAAGTAGTTTCTTCTATAATTCGGATCAATGTAAACTTTTGTGAACTTTAGTAATTTCATCTTGGAATTACTTTTGTTTACTTTGTTTGCTTTGTAACTGTTACCATCAGTTGATCCAAAGAAGTCCTCATCCTTTTGAGGCATTCAAACCAGTACCACAATTGCTTGAGTGTCCCTGTTTAATTGTCTAGTTTAAGATTATTGCTTGGTTGCTGTCGATCTAGCCCCAGCATAATTTTTACTACTAGTAACGCATCAAATGTGAACTAAGTAATGTTCAACTCCTGAGAGTACGCACCCTCTTTTTAAATGATCACTAAATCAGTGCACACTTGTCACCTGCTTCAGAATAAAATGAAGAACTAAGGCAAAAATCTATGAGAACTGCTGTTTTCTTTTTCCTGATAAGTATGAAAACTGCCACTTCTGATATGATTGATCATTTTTTGGAACTGCTAAACAAAAATACAGTTTCTGGCAATTAATATTTATCATAGTAAGAATATACTAAGTTCTTTTCCAAGAAAAACATGTGTTTATGTTCAAAGAAGAATTAACTTGCCAAAGGCTGCTTCTTTCAAACATAGATTTTTAAACATCCAGGGGTCAAAAAGGTTGTAGTGTTTTGACATCCAGCATTCTAACTAGTGTTGGGTAACAATGGAGGAAATTTAAAGTTGGGTTAATTACAAAGGGAAAGTTGGTGGACCATGGGTTGAATGTTATAGCATGGCTGTGAACTCTTGGCAAGATCCTGCAAGGTTTAACTCTTAGAGGACTTTCAGAAAGCTGATGCAGAAAAATAGGTGGCCCATAAATAATTCAATTGATACAACCAAACTAGAAGGCATGGACAGAGAATCTCCAGAAAATAACTGTTCATGCAACTTGGAAAATTTTCTGCTACTACCAGTCTCTTTTCTTCTTTTAACCATTATGTTATTTGCTTGTATTGTAAAGCATTCATTGGATGTTAAAATTTTGTCAGCAATAATTGCTTTTTATTTTTCCCTTCAAAAAAGTGGTTGGACTCTTATGATGTGTTTATCCCATATTCTAGAATGTCGGGGAAATGATCCTATTAAGGGTTGGCAAAGCATATGAGAAGTGTTAGCCAAGCACTGGAATTATGAAATTGTTTCTAAATTATGGACACAGACTAAAAACGGGACGCATGTCTAGGTGTGTCCAAGAAGTATTAGTGTCAAACATGTCTAACGTGGACCAGCTCCTCTATAGCAAGTGTCCACGTAACTTAGATGCCAACTGCATCTCTCTATCTCATCCAAATTCCCTATTTGTATGAAATTTTCCAGTTTGTAAAAGGATGAGGATTTAATGTATGATAGCTACGGCTGATGGGAACATGTATACATATACACACTTAGCATAAGTATGTTGGACTCTCAAACCTTAATTATCCTGTATGCTAGCCATTTGAACATTTTATAGGAGTCAAAGCAATACCTGAAAATGCTGATTATGCTCCTGCACAACATTCATCTTCTCTAGCACAACCACTGGTCTACCAACCATATCCAAGTGGGAAAATTTTGTCTGCATCAAACCAGAAGCAACATAAATAGAAGAGAACATTTAGGGGAAAGTGGGAAAATTTTGTCTGCATCAATACCTCGTGCCACTGTTTCACAGGAAATGGGACAGAAACTAAAATATCCCTTGATCCCTCGGGCAAAACAACCTTCAAGCAAAAAATACCACGTCAACACTATGGATACATAACTTTCAACAAAATCCACTCTGCAGTTCATACTTGTAAGGCTTCAATGGTACGTCAATACAATCACAAAACTCATCATACAGCAGCTCAAGAGTGTAACCAGTAGTGATGAAATTTAACAAATGTATTAGGATAGAGATACAGTATACCTATAGTCGTTCCTAAAATCAATAAATTAGGATAGATAGTTATTCAAACAAGATATAGCTTTAAAGTGTGCGGTTCAAATTCAATTCAACTTTTGCAACAAAAGAACACCAAAAGAAAAGGGGAAAAAAAAAACTGAAACCAGTATTCATTTTATTGCAATTGTCATTGAGCTCTCAGGCTGGCCCAAACATATCAAAAGAAATGGGTAAAACGAATTAATTATTTAATGTGTGTGTGTGAGCTTCAATAAGGCTAGACCAAGCTTGAGATGAGTGGGCGACCTTTAGCATAAGCACTAGCTGAATGCAACACAAACCCATCCCAGCTTGCAGCCCAATTTTGAAGAAGGTTTCCAGATTATAGTAGCACAAACAAATTATCATTGATTCTCATGCCTGAAGAAAGGGCCATCTTAGCAAGGAAAGTATTATGCAGTTCTCAAATTTTTGTTGCTTAGTAGGAAGAAAAAAACACAAAAATGTTCTCCAATATAGAGCTAGCTTGCTTTGTTTTTACATATTGGGAGGTCACTTCCCAAAATAAACAAAAAGAAGAAAAGAGAAAAGTAATAAGATCAGTTCAATTAAATAAAATGCAGACATTGCAACAATGAAATTACAATCCTTCAAAAACTATGTGTGACAGTCTATACATAGAACTACTTCCAGGGTATCCCTGATGCAACTCCTAGAATAATTTTTGAAGTTTTGACCTAATTTCATACTGTTGAGGAGGGGATTCAGATATATATTACAGAATATCAAAAAAATGTTACCTTCAGAATGAGATTGTCAATGACCAAATCATTAATTGGACAACCAAAAGAGAAATTCAGAAAACGTTTCCCTTCTGTCTGAAACAAAAAGTCTTTAAGTGGCAGGCCATACCCAATGGTAAAAGAAGTTTTCCAACCACCAAAAATTGGATATCTGGGTTCAATTTCTAGTTGTGTCTGCAATTAAAGAGAAAACTTGAGTAAAACATCAGAAACAAAAACGAAGACTTCTTTCTCTGCATAAATCAAAATTTCTCACCTTTTTTGAATCAACCCATAAATGAGATGTTGAAATATTTCCAATTTCATCCCTGTAGTAAACGGAGTGAGCTCTTGGTGGCAATTTGGCAACAAGATGCCTAAATGCTGACGCACCTCTTACATGAGGCCTGGCCTGATAGTCCAGCCTGCAGTATTCAAACAGTATAGCAGAATAAAATCCCCTAATCACAGACACCACCAAAATTATAGACAAATGAAGAAAACATGTGAATACCTGGAAAATTCCCCCATGCTTTGGGCACCTCCATGGATAAGGTTGTAATGTTCAGTCACCTGTACATTACCCCAGTGCGAAATCTCTATCTCTCGCACCAACTCTTGAGCAACAGCAAAGGGCTGATTGTTTTCAAAGTGAACTATTATAGATGAGTATGAGAAAGGTGGTCGGCTCTCATATGGGCCATATTTAATCTCCGAACCAGAAACCACAGTGTTCTCTATTTTTGTATAGGATTCGAGTTTTGGATCAGAGGGCAATTTTACACTAAGTGATTGGACCTTGACCGCATAAGGAGAAAGATAGTATGCACTATCCTGGAACACAACAAACTGATTTTCAGCTTGAGAAATTTTCTCAGGAAATGGTCTCAGTGCATGGGTGAAAACAGCCAGAACATCTAAAGTCAATCTCTCCCCTTTACCCAGCCCCTTGGGTAGAGATACAGAATACCATATCAGGCCTGGGGGCATCTCCTTAGGATGGGCAACTTCAATAGGGAGACTGGCAGCAGAACTTTTTGCTTTTCCTTTTCCTTCATTAATTGTTGCTGCCAAATATGCCAAGTTCTTTGCCTGGTGTTCAGGGAAGGGCAACAAAACTTCTGACACTGGATCGGTTCCCAAATTTTCAACCTATATAGAAAGAATCATGAATAATGCCAACAAATTAGTTCACAAATAGTGGTTTCAAAATTCAAAAACAGAATTGACTTCTTAAAAATGAAGATTCATAACTAAAAGGGAAAAAAAAAAATGTGATGTCAAGAACCTATATAATGGAGCCAAAGAAAAAAGGAGGGATCCTACCTTTAATGTAGACGTGATACGTACAATTTGCGATGTCAAATCAACCTGCAACAAAAGGATCAGAGGTAGAGGTAGGTTGAAACTCAGATCAAAAAAACATGCAGTGAGAATTGAACTTTGTTCAACAGCTTGTCAGGTCACAGCTAGGAATGTCTATTGTGACATCTCTTGAGCTCCAATTTTGGCATAACAAAAAGATAACACCAGGTAAAAAGTTTTAAGATAATGACATTTTGGAAATGCGAGGGTATAAAAAAGTACGCAAGTAACCAAAATCCAATAAAGATGTCTTTTAATTCAATCCTTCTCTATCAGTCGCCAAAGGATCCAAGTTGAACAAACCCGAACCCTCTATCAGAAAAATAGATCCCATTAATTCAGCATAGGTGGTTCTCAGTGAACCAACACAAATAAAGTGCTTAAGAATTCAATGAAGAATTAAACTATTAAAGACAAAAATTAATTCTGTTAAAATATTTTGCATTAAGATGAGAAAGAGACTATTTATTTCAGCTAAAAAACAGGTGCTATACAAACTAACAATTCTTACAAACTTTTCTTACTTACTGATGCAATACCTATCATATCATCCTGTTTCAGTTTCCAAAGTTTCATTAAAGCATGACACATCAGTTAAGAGCGTAAGTTTGCAAGATTTGTTTGTTTGCATAGAAATTTCCTTATAGGGGCCAAGAGAGGCCATGTTTCTCCTTCGAAGCACATCCATGAAAACTAGCAAGCATTCAAATATTATTCTTCAATTCAACCACATTATCCCAATTAATGTGAGAGCACGTATTGGTGTACCAAACTGCATTCATTACGAATAACCCAAATAAGTGATCGTAGATCAAGTATTTAAAAAGTATTATCACACAAACACAGCCCAAACAAAGACAGATGAACAAGTACAACCATAAACCCTGACGATTAGCTCCAAATTCTTGCAAAGAAAGTGAACATATTGAGTTCGATCTTCATTCTAGGGCAATAAAACAAAACTAAATTGAACCGAATCGAACATGAAAAAACTAAAAGAGGATGGATTTGAAAGAAATGAAACCAAATCGAGTGGTTTTTTATTTTTATTTTTTTATTACAAACAATATAATATGATCTATGAGAGAACTAAAGAAGGAAACATACCCGTCGATCAACCTTGGACAGGACTAGATCGGATAGACAAGGTGCAGACAGTAGAGCTATTGATAAGATGAACAGATCGAAACGAATCCCCATCTCTTCTCTCCCTCTCGGCTCTGGGGTTTGAGTCGGGGAGACTTCAGAAATAATGTGGCAATAAAATGGGTAAATTACACTCATCTTCCCTAATTTTTTTTATAATTATAGATACACCTATTATATTTCTTAAATTATACTTCATGCCGCGTTTTTCCTTCTTTTTCTTCAACTATTATCTTCTATAAACATTATAGCATCTTTTTTTAGTTGTAGCTTATAAGTTGTGTAATTTTTAGATTTATTTTTATTTTTAATAAAAGAAATTTCAACTTTGAGTCAAAATATGTTAAGTCATCTTTGTCCATCCTAAAAACTAGAAGAATAGAAATTTTTTGAAAAAATATTAGAAAAGACCCCCCCCCCCCCCAAAAAAAAAATAAATAAATAAATAAATAAAAGACTTTCTGATAAAATTTTAGTTATTTTCATTTTTAGTAACCTGTTTTTTGCAAAATATTTTTAAAAAAAATTATGGTCATCTAGTAAAGGCCAAAAAAATAGGCTTTCTCATAAAATTGCACTCCCAATTCTTTTTTGTCTCTCCCACATTTTTTTTTTTTTTTTTTTGGTGGGCAAGTATTTTACATTCATGGTGAAATTTTTTAAGATTAATTTGCTGTTTGTTATTTTGTACAAAAGAATTTTGTGTAATTCACTAATTCATGGGATGGAGGGAGCTTGAACTTTTGTATTTAAAAATAAAACAAAAATTCATAAGGGAAGGGGGGCTTCAACAACTTGTTTCACTCAGACGAGAATTTCAGTTTTAGGCTTAGGGATAAAACAAAGTAGGGGTCTGAGACCTTATTATTTGTCCAAAACCAAATGTCACAAGTAGCTGCTATGAAAATAACCACCAGGGATTAGAAAGATTTGCATCAATCCTGTCAGACCAAGCCTCCATCTTCACAAGGCTTGGCCAACCCTTTTTTTCGCTAACAATGCAATCCCGAATAGCCTGGAGAGTGCTTCCAATGTGATGCTCACATAGCAGCTAACTATCATCAGGGGAGAGATGCCTTGGAGGGCCTTGGCCTTATTGGGGAGAAGACGATGTTTTCTGATAAACGTTTGTAGAGTCATTCCAACAATTCAAACATCAGAAATAAAACGCTATACTGGAAGAAAGTCATAGAATCTGTGAATCTGCAAGAAATGCTAGGATTTACCGCAAGGTTTATGAATTGAGGAGAGCAATCATCTGAGGTTCTAAAATAAACCACCTTTGATACATGAAAAGCTCTGGCAAATTCAGTTCAAAACTGGTACACTAGATTTGCCTCTATAACAGACTAGGAGGAGTTACATAAAACAGATGCAAGAACAAAAATGTTAATACTTGACAAATTGGGCCCTCAACGAAACTGTGCTTCTCCATGCAAAGGAGGACTCCGCAAATATTTTGTACGACAAGTAGAAGAATAAGATATTTGCTTTCACATAGATAGACCTCTAATAACCCACAAACCAGCTACTTGCCTTCTGGTGACATTACTTGCAAAAGCTCCAGATTCAGTTCAAATGTAGCCCCTGGCTGCAGAATGAACATCAAAATGATTTCAGTAAGCACTTCATTGTTGTTGTTTTTATCAATTTAAATAAATCCATCTGTTATATAACATGATTCATGAGTACTGAGTTCATGGTCCAGGAGAATGCATTGCAAGTATTGATTGAGATTCATCATGCATAGAACACATTGAAAGTTTGAACATGAGACAAAAAAATGTGATACCCACGGTAAAAATTAAAGTAATTAAAAGAAGCCATTGCACGCAATTGATAATATAGGATCAATGTTAATGTTTTAACAATTTAAATTTTCACTCTCATTAGTGACTTGTTTTATAATTTGTTAATCCCTTCACCTTTATATACTGTAAAGTCAAAAGTTAACAAATGAACAAAAATAATTGGTGTTTAAATTCAAAATAACACAATGATCACTGTTGTTAAGGGTTTACCGGAATTTCATTCATTCCCCTCTGGCCATACCCAGCCTCGGGAGGAACTATCACAATCCTCTGCAAGAAAGAATAAGACGAAGGCTGAGAGTGTCAGTGATGAGAGAAAAGAATATGCAAGAATGTAGTTCTGGGGTAGAATAGGGACAGTAAAGGGAATATAATCACCTTTCCCCCAACTTTCATCCCTTCAGTTACCAAATACATAGCAGCTGGGGGTTTTGGTGAAGCCTGTGCAGAGAACAAACCGTTTGGGTTGTCAACAAATTCACGTTTCCGTTCTTTTCCTGCGGGTGCTCCTACCTTGAACTCATAAGGCTACTTAAAGAGTACAAATAAACATGAGTCAATAATTTATTCATTCATGTCAGAAGTCGAGGTGCACCATGGGGAGAAGATTTCATTATTTGACTATATTTTAAAAATTGTAAAAAAAAATGATTGAAATGAGCTTGTGACATGGTTGTGGTATCGAACAAATTAATGATAAAAAGCTTTGCTAATGTCATATTTTCAACCATGTTTGTACCCAATATGTCAAGCATCAAATATGTTTGAAATTCTTTGTCACTAAATGTACATTATTTCAAGCATTGATCTGACTTCCTTGAAGAGCAACAACAAAGACAGCTGAACTAATCGAAGGCATCAAAACAGAGCTACCATCTTGGTTTAAACCTCATATTAACAGACCAAGCAAAAGAAGTAAAAACCTGTGCAATGCTGCGATTTCCAGCTAAGAGTTTAGATTCTCGACTAGACACTACTGTAACACCCCGATAAAGACAGTCGAAATGCACCTGTAGAGAAGCCGGAGAAAGGGTAAGCTGAAATCCGTAGGACCAGTACATGAGAACTAGTGGTCATCAACTTCCATTACAAACAGACCTGAACTGTCGATCCCTTTTGAGCTGCAGGACCCTTTCCTTCAACAACATCATAGTATTTCAGCCCATCAGCTGCTTCAAAAAGCAACCAATTAATGAAGGAAAATGAAAATTATCTATTTAACCACATCAACTACTTTCTAAAATGGCCATTAAATTTTAGTTACAACTTGTATAGTACTTAGTGATCATTCTGATATGTTTTTCAACATACTTCTGCTAGTATTTGTTAATTTCAGGTTAACAATATAGATTTATATATGTGTGTACCTTCTTAACATTTTGTTTTTGCAATGTCAGTGTAAAAGTGATTGCTATATGATCTATTTGCCCCAAATTTTGAAGAAGCTAGAAAGAACTATCCTGGACGTTGATAGAGAACTCAATTTTGAATTGATGTACGTTTCAACTTCAGTTGATTGCAAACTGGCCACAGAATAATGGAAATTTCATATGTTTTTGGAAAAGTAATTTTCAGTGTGATATTAATGTGGAAGTGTAGAGTATGTATTCAAATAACAAAAGAACCTTAACAAGAACCTGTGTTGAACATCAGGAGCAAAGAAAATGACAATAAATCTATGGAATATCGAAGAGGAAAATAAAAACAAATCCAAAAACATTACACCAGTAATGGGATTGTTAGTAGTTCGATCCAGGCCCCGGTTGGAACCAGCTTTTTCCTAGCAAAAGGGGGGGGAACCAAAATGGTAATCACAAAAGCACAATTATAGAATTTCAATCCATCAAAAGCCATAGCAAGTCATGACATTATGTGAATGAATTATCCAATAACTCATTGTTTCCCAAATCACAACACAAATTCTTCCGCAGAAACACATGGGTTTCAATTTCATTGCAAATTCACAAACAAGGAATTCCAAGAAATCAAAGAAATCCAAGAGGTACAGCTGCGAGAACACGAACACAACAACAGGGCAGAGAGAGGACTAACAAAGAGAAAGTAAAAGAAAAGAGAAGTGGAGAGGAAAGACTCACGAGTGGTGAGGTAGTCTTCCAGAGGGATGATCTTCTTGTTGCGCCTCTCTCTGGCCGGTGCAGGTTGGGGCAGCGAAATGAGTCCTCCTCCTCCTCCCAAAGACAGTGCGGAGATTAGAATTGCAGACCTTCTCGAAATGGGTATCATCGGAACAACAACAGTCTGTTTTGTTTGGTCCATGGACATGGTGATTTGTTTGGAACCGTGTACAGGATTCTTAACCGTCCATCTCCCCAAGGTCTGCACCGAAGCCATGGCCGTTGTCACACAAACACCCTCTCCTCAATAGATTGATTATACAAAAGAAACCCAGCATATCCTCCACCGTGGCACACTACTATTGGTGCGACTTTTCTTTTTTTTAATAATTTTACACAAAAAAAAAAAAATTGACATAAAATTTCGGGTACAACAATGCTAGGTGGTTACAAATTTTGTGGCTTAAATAGCCTGAAATTGTCAAAACGACGTCGTTTTGGGTGTAAAACGACACAAAATGACGTCGTTTTGGCAGTTTCGGCCCATTTGAGCCACAGAATTTGTGGCCCTCAAACATTTTTCTTTTGGGTAAAAGTCATAATAATTAGACTTAGGCCTCTTTTTGTCATAACCTAAAAAAATTAAAAAGTCAAAAAGTCACTATCTTATTTAAGTCACATCACCTTTTTATCACATCACTTCAAACTCAATCCATACCCAATCCATATTTTATAAAAAGTCAAAAAGTACACTTATTTAAATCATCTCAAACTACACCTTAATTTCCTTCAAATTCTATTGAAAATAAGTCATAATAAAACCGTTGTTAAAAATAATTTTTTGTGATTATTTTTTGTATATATCGATAAAAATTGACAGTTAATGACTTTTTTTTGTCAGAGTTTTTATAAATTGTTGCTAATCAATAATTTTTTCTGTGTTAAATTTTTTAAACTATCGCTAAAAGTTGAAAATTAGTTTTTTTTTTAAACGATTTTTTTAAAACTATCGCTAAAATTTATAATTAGTGACATGTTTTGTAGCAAAAATTTTAAATTATCACTGAAAATTAACAATTAGGCCCCGTTTGGGGACTTACTTTTTTAGTCAATTAGCCAAAAAGTTACTAAATTAGCCAAAAAGTCAACAACTCGTACTAAAAATTCAAAGATTCTCTTTTTTCTCTACTTTTTGCATATCTTTTCGTAATTAGCCAAAAAGTCATCCCAAACATACAAGTTTTTTTTACCTACCTTTTTAGCCAAACCAAACCAAACCAAACGAAGCCTTAAGTCCCATCAAATGGGGTCGGCTACATGAATCCTACTTCTCCACGCGGCCCTATCAAAAGCCATTTCATTAGTCAAATTAAGTAGATTCATATCTCTATTTATAACGCTAGTTAACGTTAATCTAGGCCTACCCCGTCCCCTAACACTTCCATCTACCGTTACAGCATCGCATCTCTTCACTACTGCCTCTGTTGGTCTCCGTTGAATATGACCAAACCATCTCAAACGATTCTCTCTCAACTTATCTTCTATCGGTGCTACTCCTACCCATTCCCGAATACACTCATTCCTAATCCTGTCCTGTCTAGTCTTACCACACATCCACCTTAGCATCCTCATCTCAGCCACACTCATCTTATCTACATGTTGTTTCTTAGTTGCCCAACACTCCGTCCCATACAACATAGCTGGTCTAATAGCCGTTCTATAAAACTTACCTTTTAGTTTAGTGGGTATTCGTTTATCGCACAATACCCCAGACGCACTTCTCCACTTACACCATCCCGCCTTAATCCTATGGGCCACATCTGCATCAATCTCTCCCGCTGTTGTGATAATCGACCCTAAATAACGAAAATGTTCACTCTTAGGCAGTTCTTGGTTCTCTTCTCCTCTGTTTTCATTGTTACTGTTACTAAATTTACACTCCATGTACTCTGTTTTAGTTCTGCTTATCCGAAATCCTTTAGATTCAAGAGCTTTTCTCCAGATCTCCAACTTTGTGTTAACTCCTTCTCTAGTCTCATCCACTAACACAATATCGTCTGCAAAAAGCATACACCATGGCACGTCATCCTGAATATTTATCGTCAACTCGTCCATAACTAAAGCAAAAAGATAAGGACTTAAGGTAGATCCTTGGTGTAACCCTACAGTGATAGGAAATTCATTCGTTTCTCCAGCTGGCGATCTAATAGTGGTCACCACCCCTTCATACATGTCCCTAATCACGTCAATGTAGCCTTTGGTCACCCCTTTCTTCTCTAACGCCCACCATATTATATCTCGGGGCACTCTGTCATATGCTTTCTCAAGGTCGATAAACACCATATGAATGTCTCTTTTCTTTTCTTTATACTTTTCTATTACTCTCCTCAAAAGATAGATCGCTTCCATTGTTGACCTACCAGGCATAAACCCAAATTGATTCTCTGACACCTCTGTTATGTCTCGCAATCGACGTTCTATCACCCTCTCCCACACTTTCATTATATGACACATTAGCTTGATTCCTCTATAGTTGTTACAATTCTGGACATCACCTTTATTCTTATAGATTGGCACTAAAATACTCTTCCTCCACTCATCTGGCATGTTCCTAGTCAACAAAATTTTGCTAAACAACCTAGTCAACCAAGCAACTCCCTTTTTACCCAAACACTTCCATGCTTCAATAGGGATATCATCAGGTCCTAAAGCCTTATTTGATTTCATCTTCTTAAGTGCAATCTCCGCTTCAAAATTCCTAATCCTGCGATAGAACCTATAGTCTTGGTTTATCGTATTACTGATTATTTCTTCCCCTATTGTCGTACTTCCATGTTCCTCATTTAACAGTTTCTCAAAATAATTCTTCCATCTTTCCTTAATCTCATCGTCCTTCACCAATACCTTAGAATCCTCACTCTTGATGCACTTTACTTGATTAAAATCTCTTGTTTTCCTCTCCCGTATCTTAGCAAGTTTGTATACCCTCTTCTCTCCCTCCTTACTATCTAGTCTAGTGTATAGGTCATCATAAACTTTCAACTTAATCTCTCTCACTACTTTCTTGACCTCCTTATTAGCCAATCTATAGCTCTTAAGGTTTTCCTCAGTTCTATCCTTCTGCCACTTTTTAAAGCACTCTTTTTTTTGCCTTAACTACCGCTTGGACCTCTTCCCTCCACCACCAAGTTTCCCTAGAGCTGGGTCCCGTTCCTTTCGACTCTCCAAGCACTTCCCTTGAGATTCTCCTCATACAATTGGCCATCGAATTCCACATAGTGTTAGCATCACCTTCTAAGTCCCAAGTACCTTCCTTATCCATTCGATTCTTAAATATTTCTAGTTTATCCCCTTTTAAGTCCCACCATCTCATCCTACGACGCCCACCATCCTTCCTAGCTTGGTATTGCCCTCTAAAACATAAATCTAGTATCAAAATCCTATGTTGAGAGACCAGACTCTCTCCAGGAATCACCTTACAATCATTGCATTTTAGGCAGTCTACTTTTCTCACTAAGAAATAATCTATTTGGCTCTTAACTAATCCACTCTTAAAGGTTATCAAATGCTCCTCCCTCTTCTTATACATAGTATTGGCCACCACCAAGTCAGAAGCCAACGCAAAATCTAAGATTCTCTCTCCAGCCTCATTTTTGTCACCAAAACCGTATCCACCATGCACCATTTCATAACCTACTTTATCTATGCCCACATGGCCATTAAAATCTCCACCTATAACCAGGTTCTCTCCTACGGGTATCTCCTGTAAGATCTCATCCATTTGCTCCAAAAAATCCCTCTTAGTCTGATCATCTAACCCTACTTGAGGGGCGTAAGCGCTAATAATGTTCACTATATTCCCTCCAATAACTAATTTAACTAGCATAATCCTATCTCCTTTCCTAATGACCGCCACCACACTTTCCACAAGACCCTTGGCAATTATGATTCCTACCCCATTCCTGCGTCTATCCTTACCACTATAATAAAGTTTAAAACCAGTATCCTCTATTTCCCTAGCTTTCTCTCCCGTCCACTTAGTTTCTTGTATGCAAGCTATACTAACTCTCCTCCTAATCATAACATCTACCAATTCCATCGTCCTACCAGTTAAGGTTCCTATGTTCCAAGTGGCTATCCTAAACCTATAGTCTTGGACTAGCTTCTTTACCCGCGCTCGTCCAGAAAAACGCGGAAACCTTTGCCCATTTTTCACCGCACCCAGGCGTCGATGCGGCGCCCCTTGCTCACTTTTCGAAACACCCGGAGGCAGGCGCAACGCGTCACTTGAGGGGAACGACCTAGCATTTAAACGATTCAAAGTAGGATTCATTTTCATAAGGGATCCGAGCGGCTTTTTTACGTGTTGGCTGTCGGCTACCTAACACACAACCCTCCTCCTTAACCCGGGCTTGGGACCGGCGGAGTTGTTAACAACCCCGGCGGAGTTTACCTACCTTTTTAGCCAAATATCCAAAAAATTACTAAATTAGCCTGTTCCCAAACGAGGCCTTAGTAATATTTTTTTAATAATATTTAATGAAAAATGACATTAATTCTCACAAAGGACTATTAAATAATAAACCTAAATCTCCTAAAAATTTTACAAAATTATGTAATAGGTTTGATTTTGTCAGTTTAAAAAAAAAACTTGTTAAAGTGATTTATATTTTGAAAAATGTAATTGTCACATCATTTCATTAACATTATTAATTTTATCTTTCATTTATATGATATGCAATGTCATTATAAAAATCAGTTCCAATTGGTAACTTGAAAATAATAAGGCTCAAATGATCCGAGTTCAAAACGACATCGTTTTGGATTTTTTTTTTTCTTTTTCTTTCTTGAAGAAGAAGAAGGTAAAGAAGAAGAAGAGACAAGAAAGAGAGAAGAGAGAGTTGGGGAACAGAGTGAGAGAGAGATACACATCATCATCAACAACAACATCTTCATCAACATCATCATCATCAACAACTTTTTTTATTTTTTATTTTTTTCCTTCATATTCAGATCCAGATCTTAAAAAAAAAAAAAAATAGAGTCTGAAAGAGGCGATCAGCGGTACCTACTGGCGCTGCCACCGATAGAGAAAGAGAGACGCTGCCATCACCGTCGATCTTCCTTCTCTTCCTCCTCCGCCATCACCGCCATCACCGTCTTCTTCTCTTCCTCCTCGTTCTCTCCATCTTTTTTCCTTCTTCTCTTCCTCCTCTTCTCCTTCTTCTCTCTCGTCTCTTGTCTCTTTTCTCTTCCTCTTCTCTTCTCTCTCTCTCTCTCTCCTCTTCTCTTCCCTCTATCTGTATTCAAAAGAAAGAAAAAGAAAAAAAAAAGAGAAAAAAGAATACCCAAAACGTTCGAGCCACTTTCGGGCCAACTTTTTTGAGCTATGAAGTGTTATTGTATAAAAATTGTATACTGTAGTGTTTGATTTTTTTGATATTCAAGTAGCATAGTTTACTAGAGGCGATTCATTTTATATGAAATTTTGATATACAAACAATTGTTATTCAGTAAAATAAAAGAAAATGTGCTTAAGAAATTAGTAGCTAGGATGGGTACAAGATATTTTTGTACATTTCAATTTGTATATTGAAGATTTGAGAAACCAGTTAGTAGCTAGGATGTTGAATGACATGGGTACAAGTTGTTCTTGAAGTGAGATTTACAAATATAACTAAACCCCCAAGGAAATGTACAATGTAAAACAATAACCAATTTGTTTCCTAATTGTTGCGCTAATCTACAATTCCAATCAGTATACAAGCAATAACAATAAGCTTGTTTTCCATGACTTCAACATCATTCACATTTTCCACCACCACCTTCATCGCCACAATCATGGGCCCGTTAGCAAGTCACGGGGGATGGATTTACCACACAAGAATGTCCATGCGGGCAACTATGCTGGCGGCAGTTTGTTTAGGGGAGGGTTCCATGTCCGAGTTTGGGGGAATTCTGAGGTGAGTCACTGGGGCTCCCACCTAATGTCCGAGTAGCAGCAGCCTCTGTTTTCCCGTCATTCTTTTTCTTCAAAGCATTCTTATGCCAGTTCTTCAGAGCCTTGGAAGTTTGATCATCAAATATGGACCTCTTCATAGTTGATCCCATCTGGAAATTCCCAACAGAAATATGATGAGCCTTGTGTCATTTGAAGTCAACATGAACTATATATCAGGAAAAGAAAATTGTTATATGTAGCTTGTTTTCGGGCTTCTCTGAAATTTGTGTTTTATGTATTGTAATTAGCAGAGTTTTAAAAGGCTTTCCTGAGACTCGCCTTGATGCTCGCCTCGCCTCGAGACTAAGGTAAAACGCATCAAGGCTTTGATTCTTAGGCATTACTCCCCAAAGGATTGCGCATCACAGTTTGAGACATGTGCCTTAAGTGCGCTTTGTACGCTTTTTGCGCATAAGCATGTGAGGAGTACGCACATGCAGAGGTTGCCTTGGGCTTTTGTTAAACTTAGTCTATTAGATTGTTTGAACATAATAAAAAGAAACCTTTTTTGCAACTATATTCTACAGGGAAAATTAAGTAAATGATCAATCCAAAAAAAAAAAAAGCACAGTTAATGGTCAAGTGAGAAGCTCAATCACTAAAGTCAAGAAAATCAATCACTTTTAGTGAAGGAAAGCTTCTTTTTATGTAGTAGAATGTTCAAAAACTTAGGGGGAAAAGTATTTACACCTTTATAATTAATTGTTTTTATTTTTTTTACTATTTTAAAATATTTAATTTATTCACTAAATATTAAAATTTGAAATTTGAAATGCTTACGCCTCAACGCCTTGAGGCTTACGCCTCGCCTCATGAAGGGTAAAATGCCTCGAGGTACGCATTCGCCTTTAAACACTTTGGTAATTAGATCTAATATGGTGTATAGCGATGTTGCTAGAGTTGGTCATGTAGTAATGGTTGACAGGTTTATGAGGCAGTTTGGCCATTTTGATGGCAAAATGGTAGTTTAAAATCTGTGAATCCAAAGAAAGGTAGGAAATTTAAAATCTTATTTAATATATCCTGCTTTCTCGCATATTAAAATTTTGCTCCCAAAAGAATAAACAGCAAACAAAAATGATTTCAGTGAAGCAATTAGTTTGTACCTGAGTGACGAGGGCATATAACGGAAGTGTAATATAGCTGCACACAATTTGAACTCCTATCCTGCAGAATCAAATATATATGCCCTTTATTAAATAAGAATATCATATTGATAATATGAACTAATCTATGACTATCTAAATTACTAGAGTCATGAATCTGAGTTCTGCAACTTTACTTCCAACCAAGATCAAAACACCTCCTCGGCAGAATGACTTCTGATGACAATGAAACGTTCTTGTAAAAATATTTTAGCAACTTTGACTAAACTGATTATTACACACTTACCCAAGACCAACTCTGAGTATTATAAGTGTGAAATTCTGATGAAAGCAAGATTTCAACCCGAACTCATACTGCACATAATAAAACATTAATTCACCAAACCGATTATAGTATAGAAATAATGAAGAAGAAGAAAGAGGAGCAATTCATTACCCATATCCAAAAAAAATATGTTATCTCGAATGCATTCTGCAGACACAAAAAAAGATAACGAGATTGTTAGAAAAATTTGGAAACAACAGATACTGGTCCTCATAAGTAATTTGTATCTGCTTTTTAAAGAAGAAGAAGAAGAAGAAAAATAAGAACCATTTTCTCCACTCAATGCATGCCACCCCTTTAAGAAGAGGAAATTGAATACCTGAAAGAGAGTGATATGGATGAGATGGAGAATTAACTGAGGCCAGCCAAACCAAAAATGTCTGTCGGAGACTTGCACGAGAGGTATGCCTTGGACTACGGCGTGTCTTTCTTGGATTTCGACAGCCATCTGAGTTATAATTGCTTGTAGCTTTGTTCCAACTGATAGGACAACCTTTAACGAATTCAATGGTTAATCCTTTTATTTCTTGAACTAAAAACAACATAATGAGATATTAGAACAAAAGTTTCTTACAATTAGAGGCATAATGGACAGCCAAAACATAGCCTGCCATCCTGCAAGAAATGACACAAATTAAATGGTGACGTCCCATTTCAAAACTTAAATGCTAACTATGTATGGTACAATCTTTGCACACAAAAAAAAAAAAAAAAAGAAAAAGGAAAAGGAAAAAAAGGAAGGTTAATCACCAAAATGAAAAGAAAGAAGAAGAAGAAGAAGAAGAAGAAGAGACCAACTCACCGGCAACATTGAGAAGCAGAAAGATGACTGCAGAAGCCCATAATACTGGGCTGAGGACATCATGAATGTAAGATAGCACATTAGGACATTGTTCCAAGCCGAAAATAATTTCTGAAGGAATCCGCAAATAACCAGACATACAAACAACAATACCTGATTCCCACAACTACCTTGAAATCGTCTTCTAGTGACCTTTTGATATATTTTTGAAAGTCAAAGTTACTTCCAGGTGCTAAATGAACCTAAAGAAATAACATAATAAATCCACCAACTATAAAGAATACAAACACAATTTTGAAGTTGCCACATTAAATTCTTATCCCAATAAAAGAAGTATTCTTGCACTGAAGAAAACTCACAGAGACGAATCCATGGCGCATGGTCAAGTAGTCAGCTTTACGAACAGACCTGATGAATTGCCGAAAGAAGGATGCCTGAAATGGTTGAATTAATTCAATTCATTTTAAGAAACAACTCCTCAACAAGAAGAGTTGCTATATTTTAGAAAGAAAACTTGTGTCAACAATTTTATTGAACTTAATATTTTTCACTACATGAGTTGAGTCTAAAGTAATTGGGTGTATGACTAACTAGTTGCAAGGCTTCTTTAAGTTGAAGCTGAAAAGTTGCTACTGTATTAAACGTCACTAATTAATACTTAACACTCTAGTGTGCGATCAGTTTTACTATGCCAAATTCATTATGCTAAAAAAATTAAATGAAACAACACGATCTAGCATCTTTCTTACCAAATAAAAGAGGACTGGCGTTTTGGTCCAGAATCTCATGTGATCTTTCACAAAAGATGTCTCGTGGGTTAGCCTGAATCTTGTAGGATCTGCACGATAGGCGTTGTTTATCAACGAACATGGTAGGAGAAAAAGCAATAATATGACAAGGGGATTCTTAGAAGTGAGAGCAAAAATTTTAATGGGAAGATAAGATAAACTTATTTTGTTATCAAACGTTTTACCATTGTATTCAGAGTCATTAACCATTTCATGCTCCCATTCCTTCCACCCACGTATCTGCATGTAAGAAACCTTAAATCAACAATAAAGTGCAGATCACACCATCTATAAATTGAATATCAGGATAGAAGGCTGTGAAATTTGGTAAGGCCTCTAGGAAGGCAATCGTGATAGTTTCAGCATGTAGTTTTCCAAGGATAGTATAAGGCAATCCAAGGTAATTTTGAAGTCTGAACCCCTCATGTCACTTTTATTCTGCTATTCCATATAAATAACAAAACATGAAGTATTAGAACAGAGACACTCAAAGCAATTATCTGAAACTCACCTTCAATCTCCCAAGCATCATTGTTATTGCGCTGTATATAACATGAAAGACTGCCAAAAAGAATATGAAGATGTGTAACTGATGTAATCCGTGGACAGATATAAGTGGCACGTACCCCTATTGATAAGAAGTGCATTAGTCATGACATGGGAAGAAGAGACCTTCATGCAATCAACACAAAAACAATACTATTATAGTTGTTAACCTTGACAACATAAAAGTTGGAACAATCTGCATAAGAGTTCATTGTTTTGTTTCCGAAAACACGAAAAACAAAAATGACAAATGAAGAACACAAAAACACAACTAAATAGGCCCTAATGGCCCAAGGCATATCAATGTATCAGACAGACATCAAACAAAAATCATTTTCTGGATTTCAAAGGTACTGCCCCACAAACAGTATCAATGAAACTACATGTGGTCAACAATGAAAAACCTACATGTAACATGACTTATTTTGTAGAAAGTTAAGCACTTGTTTAACACTTGAGAATTAAATCTTTCCCAATAAATATATATGCCCTCATTGGCTATCTTCTTCAGTTTTCTTCCTTCCATAACCTCCAACTTGCATCATTTTCACCCATTCCTAATAACTTATTGGTTTTCTACTGACCCACATAATCATGCTCTTAAATCCAATATCTAATCATCCCTAATGTTGATAAAAAAACAGAACCAAAACAATTAGTCCACCCATTTTTGGTTCTTTGCACAACATCCACCTGAATCGCTCTCCATTATGTAGAATACATTCTGACCATCCTTTTCACAATCCCATCCCCTCAGTAAACCAGTATGTGGAGTAGTTCAAAGGCCAACTCACATAGCACGGCCTCTGCAAACAAGCTATAATAATAAGATGAAAGGTACACTAAATTGCAGGAGGAAGGTGTAAGAAATAATGTATAGAGAAAGAGAGAGAATAAATTGTATGTATTATTATTGATTGATATATTGATATCTATTACAATGATTCATGATTCCTATATATAGAAGAGGGTGAGTGTGTAGTAGGTAAGGAGTAGGTGAAGTGGAGGTGGTAGTGGTGTAGTGGGTTAGGTTTAGTGGAGTAGGTGAGGTGGTAGTGGTGTAGTGGGTTAGGTTTAGTGGAGTAGGTGAGGTGGTAGTGGTGTAGTGGGTTAGATTTAGTGGAGTAGGTTTAAGTGGGTGAAGTAGGTGGAGAGTAGGTGGATTTTAACAGCCCCCCGCAAACTCAAGGGGGATAGGAACTAACCAACTTGAGTTTGGAGAGAGTAACAAAACAAGAAAATACATAAAAATAAAAGAGGATAAGAGACACTGTATGGTCGTGTCAGACCATTGGTGAAGACACTGGATGGTGGTGTCATAACGTTGTAGAGGACACTGTATGGGGGTGTCATAACGTTGTAGAGGACACTGTATGGGGGTGTCATAACGGTGTAGAGGACACTGGATGGCGGTGTCAGACCGATGTAGAAGACAGTTTATGGGGTCATGTCGGACCGTTGTAGAAGACAGTTTATGGGGTCATGTCGGACCGTTGTAGAAGACAGTTTATGGAGTCTTGCTGGACCCTTGTAGAAACTAACCGGAATCAATGTCGGGACAGTTTATAGAGTCTTGTCGGACCCATAAAGGAGCTAACCGGAACCAATGTCGGGACAGTTTACAGAGTCTTGTCGGACCCATAAAGGAGCTAACCGGAATCAATGTCGGGACAGTTTACAGAGTCTTGTCGGACCCTTGGAAAAGCTAACCGGAATCAAATGTCGGGACAGTTTACAGAGTCTTGTCGGACCCATGTAGAAATTAACCGGAAACAATGTCGGGACAGTTTACAGAGTCTTGTCGGACCCTTGTAGAAACTAACCGGAATCTATGTCGGGACAGTTTACAGAGTCTTGTCGGACCCTTGTAGAAACTAACCGGAATCTATGTCGGGACAGTTTACAGAGTCTTGTCGGACCCTTAAAAAGTCGCACCCTCAAAAGGTGTGCCCAATCTGTCAAAAGGCGTGCCATCAAAAAGCGTGCCCAATCCATAAAAAGGCGTGCCATCAAAAGTTGCGCCCTCAAAAGGCGCGCCCACTTCATCAAAAGTCGTGCCCGACAGAAAGCGTCGAGCCATCAAAAGGTGAGCCGGAGACGCGGCGAGGCACGTGAGCGACAGAGCGGCGTGTCGGCCGCGTCGTCAGTGTCAATATAAACCAATGCGGAGGCGGAGGAAACCAAACCAGACTGAAACCTCTGAACTTGTCATTCTGAAACAATCTGTAAATACTCTGTATCCAACCCTTCTCGGAAACACTCAGCAACCCAAAAAACATGGCCTCTTCTTCCCGTTCAGCTACCCAGAACATGGCCTCATCTTCCCGTGGTCTGCTCACTCTCTTTCCCGACCTCAACGAGTCAACAGGAGAGATAACAGGTGCGGTGGCCCGTGAACCTCAACCAAACACCTCTGGTTTTGCTCCGTTGAACTTTCCGATGCGGTCGGTAGAGCAAAAAATGGCGGTGCAGTCGGATGTGGAGGCCAATCAGTATACCTTGAAGTCATGTGTGGAAACCATGACTGCGGTTACAAATTTGTCGAACCGGCTGCAGAGTAGGACAAATGAGGTGCAGCAGTTAAACGCCCAACTGGCTCTGCTCCAACGCATGTATAAGGATGCGCGAGCAGAGATAAGTGTGCTAAAGGCGGAAAACAAGGAGCTGAAGCGGAAGGCCAGTTTTATGTTCCGATTTGGAGGGCCGCCATATGCTGCAGTGGAGGAGCAGGGAGTAGTGATCATGCCCAGTGGAGTGGGAAACACGGAGGCAACACCGGCAAGGGCCGCCCAAGACGGTGGCAAGAAGAAAAGACCGGCGGAATAGGCGAGAAGAAAAATCCCACTGTTCCGATTTGTGTTGGTTGTGTTTTGTTTTGTTTTGTGTTTTTTTTTTTTTATTTTTTTTTTTATTTTTTTTTTTTTATGGTGTAAAATGCTGATCGGGGTTGATCCCCGGCATGAAGAAATGACAAGTTTGTAAAATGTTGTTTTTTTTTTTTTTTTTTTTTTTTGTTTTTTTTTTTTTTTGGGAGTGTTTTGTTGAAAAAATAAAAATAAAATGAAAGAAAACAAGGGAGAAAGAAAATAGATAAAAAATATTTATAGATGGATTATATGAAAAACATCAGTGCGATTGTTTCAAAATAAAGTGGGGTATTTAAAAAAGAGGAAAAGTGACTTGGAAAAAATAAATAAAAATAAGTGATTTTTGAAATCAAATGGAGGAGAGAGAGGGACAAACCCATGTGATAAAGTGGAGAGAGAGTCGGTGAGTGGGGTGCAAAAGGTGAAGGAGAAATGATGGATTGAAAATGGTTTGGGTCAAAAGTGGACACTGTTAGTGGGGAACATGAGTGCATTGATTATTTGATATAATAATAATAATAATAAAAATAAAAAGTTAGAACAGTTGGAGAGAATGAGTGGAGTATGGTAAGGGTTTCATCCAAAGCCAAAAATCCTGCAGCGAATCACTTCGCAAATCCTAGCATGAGCTTTTTCTCTTTCCAGGCTTATTCATGAATTTCCTGGTGATTTCAAGAGCCTCTGGTGGCATTGTGGCAGAGAACACCCCAACCTGGATTTTGGGTGGCAGCAACTGAGAACACCCCAACCTGGATTTTGGGTGGCAGCAACTGGAAAATATCACAGATCTGATTTTTAAAAACCTCGTGACAGCATTTCATCAGCTTCATCCAAGACAAACATTTTGATGTAAACAGGGCGAAGTGATTGTCTCCGCAACATGTCAAACACACGACCAGGAGTACCAACAACAACATGAACCCCACTGGAGAGAATGCGCTGATCTTCGCGCACACTAGTCCCTCCAACACAAGCATGAACCTTCACACTTTGCTGGGCAAGTTCAAGAGTGGGTGGAAGAACCAAAGCTTGGCACTCAACCAAGCTATAATCTAGCTGCTGCAGAATTCCAGAGCAGAATGTTACAGTGTTTCCAGTTCCAGACTGTCTCGTCATATGAGGTGAAGAATTCTTCTCCATCAGCCTCACACATGACTACAGTTGCACAAATCTTTGTTGATTTTATCAGCGGAATAGGTTGAGATCCGGCGGGCGGCTAAGGTGAGGTTGCCGCCCGCCGGGGAAGCGAAAATACTAGGTTTTAAACCAGCTCTGATACCATGTAAGAAATAATGTATAGAGAAAGAGAGAGAATAAATTGTATGTATTATTATTGATTGATATATTGATATCTATTACAATGATTCATGATTCCTATATATAGAAGAGGGTGAGTGTGTAGTAGGTAAGGAGTAGGTGAAGTGGAGGTGGTAGTGGTGTAGTGGGTTAGGTTTAGTGGAGTAGGTGAGGTGGTAGTGGTGTAGTGGGTTAGGTTTAGTGGAGTAGGTGAGGTGGTAGTGGTGTAGTGGGTTAGATTTAGTGGAGTAGGTTTAAGTGGGTGAAGTAGGTGGAGAGTAGGTGGATTTTAACAGAAGGATATTTAGATGGACAATTGAGGTTCAAAACTTCGAACCAGGAAATCTGTGATTTCATACAACATTGGCATTCACTGAATCAAACTTCAATCTAATGGTTTCAAGCTCTCATCTGAACTAGCCCTAGTGTGTGAATGGGGCTTTTAAACCATTTGCCTACAGGAAATGGTAATGTTGAGACATGGTCAAAATGGAGCAAATTTGGCTGGGGATGTGTGGGTGATGAAAGAAAGAGAACATATAATGTAGTTCTTCTATTAGTCTTTTATATACATATCTATATCAACGTCAAGTTATCCACAAATTGAATAAACAAAGAAGTTTCATCTTGAAATTTGTTCAGTACTTGAACCTTTGAATTCCCCTTTTTCTATAAATTTAGTGCATATGCATAAGATATGCTTGAAGATACAATCTTTTTGTTGCAACAAACCAAAAAGATCAAAATCGAGATTTAAAAATCACCTACTGAACAAGACACTAACCTTCTTGCACCCTGAAGCTGGACTATCACCTGCTAAAAATCTATGCTCATACCATAGAAGCCTCCTATGGTGTTCGGCCACATGTTCAGGCTCATGTTTAGGCTCAAGAGGCAAATTATGTTCATCAGGCACATGTTTAGGCTCATGAGGCGCATTAAGCTCATCAGGCTCATGAGGCAAATTAAGCTCTGGTCCATGGTGCTGGGGAGGATGTTTCATGGGGCATGGCAACATTGTGTCTGCGAGCTTTATGGGAATACAGATGTTGGCAATGTAGTGTTGGCCAAATGTCAAGAGTAGGGAAATAAATCCAAGAACCATAAGCTCTGCAAAAATTAATCAAGAAGAAGATAGCTTACTAAGAACAAGAGAAACACATGAAAAAAATCAATTGCAAAAACCAACAACCCATATAACTTCATAACTATTTTAAAAGTATTATATCTTAGGATCCAGTGCTCATGTAGTTACCGGCTTTAATTTTCTCGAGCGCTTCCAGCATAGGTTTCTTGCGTCTTTGCCTAAACCACTGAAAAGAAACATTGTTTCTTATAGGAGAGAAACCAATGAAGAAACTAAAAATAGATGTGAAACATAAAAATTCCAAGCAGTAGAGATTTGATTTTTTTATTCTTTCATTGTTCAGTCCAGCATTGAGAAAAGCTTTCTGTGTGAATTGAGTTTCGAACCCAAAATTCATCATATGGAAAAGAAGAACAACTCTTCAATCTGATCGTTTTCCTTAGCAATCCACCAACTTATGGATGCCATTTTCCAAAACAGAAACAAAACAGTTCTAGAGAAACAATGTGTTACCTTGAGTCTTAGGTGAATAATCTATTGAATAAATAATTTAAATAAACCCAAAATAAAAAATAAGGGTATTCTCAAGAAACCTCTTCTGATAATTTCTTTCTGCTCTTTTTTTTTTTTTTTTTTTTTTTTTCCCTTTTCTTTTTGTTTGAATTCAATTTCAACAGCCCCAAAAGAGAAGAAAACCAGAACTTCACGCCACCAAGAATTACAAATTTACAATCTATCCAACATGCAGATTTTATATATATATATATATATATCAACAAATTTCAAACACTGAAAAAAATGAAGATTACCTAACCTCCGAAAATTGAAAGGAGAAAAAAAGAAGGAAAAAAAAAAAAATGGGCATCTCTTGAATTGTTTAAAAGAAAATTGTTGATAAAATAAAACAGCATTGTTGACAGAAGAAGAATAATATTATAGAGAATTACCTCACCAACGTGGTGTAGAAGTTTCTCCAACAAAATAGAGATTAGAATGATGACCGCACAAACCAATGCTACTGCCCATGTCGGTGTCTGATCGAGCTCCCTTCCATTAGCATCTCCTCCTCCCGCCATTTTCTATACCTCAATTCAACACCTTCACACATACAAACACGTACACACACACACACACACACACACACACACACAGAATCTATATCCTAGAAATCTTTGAAAAAAAATATAAAAAAAACTAATGTATGACAATGTGTGGGTATGGTGGCTCCTGATGAGCAAAGGACCTTTGTGCTGGGTTTTGACTTGATGATGTTGAGAACGGTTCGATTTTTTCTTTTTCTTTTTTTCCCCCCTTCTCCTTCTTCTTCTTCTTCTTCTCTGTTGACGGAACTGAAACTGGCTTGTACGGACAGATTTTGAAGAATCTACACATCCTATATGTGAGAGAGGCTGTCTAGTTTTTGGTGGTCTATGCGTATTTGTAGGAGCTTTGTTTTGGTAGTTCCCATGGCTTATCTTCTGACTTGTCATCTTTTTTTTCCTTTTCCTTTTCTTTTTCTTTTTTATTTTTTTATTTACATTTTATTGTAAGGCATATTTTATGAAACAGGAGTACAAACCCAGCCTAATATTGCAACACATATACTAAAGGATTATAACTACTAAGTTTCCAAATTTTCTTTAATTAATTTTTAATTTCAATTACATATCTATTTATTTTCTTATAACCGGAAACTATATCATAATTAAGATTTTTTGAGCCCCATCCTAGGACATAAACCTAAGATGAGAGGGATTGACAAAAGTCTCGAATCTGAATTTGATATCCAATGTGATCTTTACAACCCATGCAATGGAAGCATAATCCCATGCTGTTTTCTTTCTCCTTCTTCGGATAGAATTTCAACCCAACTAGAACTCTTCGGATATTAAATCAACATCAAATTTTAACTAAAAATTAACTCTTTGGTTTTTCAGGACAGACATAGACATTGGTGCCAATCTGAAGCGAAGAAATACACATGATGGCAGTCATGAGTCAAGAGCATCTCCTTGCAAGCCTGTGCTTGCGTCCGTCCTTGCAGGCCTTCGGGTCTACTTTTAGGCCCAATTTTGATAATCCGAACCGTTTATATTTTATGATTTATTAAGTATATTATACCTGTAAAAAATCAAGTTGATCGGATATCAGAAAGTATGTGTTTGAAAAATTGAACTAAACATTATTTTTTAAAGAATTTAATAAACAGTTTTCCGAACACATGCTTTCTGATGTCCGATCAACTTGATTTTTTACAGGTATGATATACTGAATAAATCATAAAATATGAACGGTTCGGATTATCAAAATTGGGCCTAAAAGTAGACCCGAAGGCTTGCAAGGACGGGCGCAAGGACGGAAGCTGCAAGGAGAGGATCCTCACTCGGCAGTCATTGTTGACGATCTTGTTCTTGAGATCATATCATACTTGCCTCTGAAATTTGCAGTTCAATGCAAGGTTTTAAACAAGAATTTCAATGCTCTCATCTCCGATCATCACTTTGCTGCGAAACACACAATCCAATCACCTTCTCGAAACTTCACTACTCTCTTTCATTGCTCTTATATATATCCTAAAATCTTCTATAACATCCTTCTCAACCCCCCTCCTCATCATGCTGTGAATCTTCCAGGGCGTTCTGTAACCTTACCTCTCATAGTCCCAATCTTGGCTTCATCCAATGGCCTCCTTCTTCTCCAGTTTTCCAATGCCGATGTTTACTGCGTCTGCAATCCAATTACAATGGCGTACCAATTGATATCGTACCCATCAGATTCATCTTTTGGCGGACATGTTGGATTGGCAGTTGAACCAAACACATTCATCTTGCCTCAATACAAGTTGGTTGCCGTTGCGAGCCGCCAAGCATTGTTTGAGCAACTGATTCAATATGAATTTCACATATTCGCATCAGATGCAAGTTCATGGAGAAAATCCAAAACGATTGCATATGAAGACAGTGAGTTTAAGAGTTGGCAAGCTTCGATTTCATATGAAGATAGTGAGTTTATGAGTTGTCAAGCTATTTACTTAAATCAGTGTTTGCACTGGCTTAGAGAATGTGGCGACATTGTTGCATTCCACACAGAGAAGGAACTGTGTCACATCATTAAGAAGCCTCCACAGTTTGAACTTGGAGAGATTGTATGGTTTGGAGTCGCTGAATGTATGATTACTATAGTCTCTTCTTTAAAGGAAGAAATAGTAATTCGCAATTACAAAAATAAGAGTTGGATGATCAGAGCCAGAATCACTAACATAGCTAGCCCAGAGGATGATTACAGGAATGGGGTTCCAATCCTATTCAATGGTGATCGGCTTCTTTTGCAACTACGAGCCAGGGGGATTGATGGGGAGATTCATATGTATGATCTCAATACCAGCTTGTGGAGGAAGATTGGAATGGTGCCGGGTCTTATGGATTCAGTTCAAGTTTTTGTCCATTTTGTTCCTACTTTAGCAAAGGTCTCAACTATCAACCATGTTCCCTGCAAAGAAAGGACAATGTCAAGTTCACTGCATGAAATTGCACAAAGCATCTGCATGTTGAGCAAGCTTCTCACTTAATTTCGAAAAATTCTAAGTGGACAGGTCACAGAATCGGATACAAACCATGCCACAGGCAATTATGAGTTGGCTTCAAGACAATTAGGATAGAAGTAAAATTGATTTTAGGACATAGGCTGACAAAGGTTTTGTTTGGTTGTTTATATAAGCTTTATTTACTACTAGATTATAATTTTACTCAAAGCAACAAATTAACTTTCTTTTCACAATGCCATTGATTATTGAATTTTTGACTGTGAGCTATGAGAATGTCCTGAGTTGAGATTTTATTTTATTATTATTTTGTAACACTAGCATAATTTCTCTTATATTCTTTGCCTATTTCTTATTTTTCTTGCCATGAAATATTGCTAATTAATTGAAATATTGCTATATATTGGTAGTATCATTTTTTCAACAAGCATGGATTTTTCAATGATAGGAAAAGTATTATCTTTTATGACAAAATGAAAGGAGGAAATAAAGTTATTGAGAAGGCTAAATTCATGCAATACATTTTATCAATACTGAATTGAATGGTAAAGATACAGTTGGATAATATTGACAATCTAATCTTTAGGAAAAAAGAGATTCTAAATTCAGACACCAAAAACATTCCCATATAAACAGATGAACAACACTATATGATATTCGATGTTACATTTCATGGATTCCAAAGTTTATAAAAATGACTTACTCCCAACACTTGAAAAAGTAGGAGGATGAAAAAAAAAAAATTGAAAAAGGCAACAAACAGACTATTAACATTAAGTGAAAAATCACCACTGAAGCCGATTGTACTGGATAGTTGACATAAACAACATATTAGGCAAACATGCATACAGAAAAATGTTTGAACATATAGATATATTATAGAGCAGAGGGGAGCAAATTTGAAAGTAGTTAGAAATCGACACAAACAGAATTCTGAATCCAGATGGGAAAGGTCAAGTTTAAAATTTTACCTAGTCTGAGGGTTTCTTTAGTTGGTTGGTTGCATCATCAGCCACATGTGGCTTATATACATATATATATATTTTTAAATTTTAATAGGCTTGATAACCAACAATATATTATTGGCTAAAGATTTGAACTAAAAATCTTCAAGACTTCCTAGGCAGAGGGGTAAAGAATTTAAATCTAAATCCCAAAGCCCTCATTCCATTTTGTGTTTTTGGTGAACAATCAGGTTGTACCCACAGATAAATAAACTTATTTTAAAAACACCACAAATTCAATGTTTGTCATGTGTAATTGGCTCATCAGTAAATGTAGATTATTAGTGAAACTATTCATGGTAAATGACAAATCTATCTAGCCCGATGTGGCGCAAACATTGCTGCAATTTTTGTGGGTTTTCACAGTTTCTAGCAAGTTAGCAACCTAACAACAAAGTCTGACTTCCAAAACATGAAAAATCACAATCATTTGCAATATCATAAAGGAACACAGAATTTATGAAAGGGATCTGAGTTATGTTACCATCTATGTAGCATAGTCTGGTCGATGATCCAATCACAAGACTCTTAGTTGTTGGGGATTCAGGACTCTGTCTAGGTGAAGCAACTACAACTGCAAAAGAGCTATCAATAAGAAAATAGAACCACTTCAGTGGGATTGAGATAGAATAAAACAAAAGCATCAAGGTTTAAAAGAGAACATTGAACATCAAATTCTGAAGTGTCGATAAGCATTTTGCTTATGGTCAAGAATAATGAAAACATGATTGAACATACAAAGAAGAATTCAATTGTCAACTTTTTCCTTAATGAGAATTTGAAACCTATTTCATGTAATCAATTGGAGCACAAATAGCATAAAAATAAAAATTATTTCAAACATTAAGACCAATCCGAACATGAAAAAGGAATAATTAACAGGCCTAAGTTGGTTTTTTTTTTTCTTGGGGGGGGTAAGTAAGGATCAATCAAAGTTGCTAGAAATAATTTATATAATTGGTGCATCTTTTTAGAAGTTTATTAACTGAGTGTTGTTAGTTTGCAATGATTCAGTCATTTCATCATAAACTTGGCTGCCAAAAGCAGAGATAGAGAGGTCCATATGCTTAAAAAAAAGTTGCTTAAAAAGAATGACAGTAGTGTTAAAAATGTTCCTCCAGCGAGTCTATGCAATAAAGGACTTGATTTGAGAATAAATTTTGCAAGCACAGATGCAGCAAAAAAAAATTTGCCCAACAGTTATTAGACAGTTCTAGTTAAATAACAAAAAAACACATAACGCCGTTGCCGGGGATCGAACCCGGGTCACCCGCGTGACAGGCGGGAATACTCACCACTATACTACAACGACTTCATTGTTCAAAGCATTTCATTTTTAAAATTATAATTTTATCTTGGAATCCATCCACTTCAACATGTCAACCCGCACGAGTGGCAAAAAAAAAAAAAACAATTGAGTCTACAATCTTAAGAGAGAACAACACACTTTATGAATAGAATATCCATCATTTTGAACAAATCAAAAATTATGTTATGTATTTCATTATACTGTGTTTGGTTAAGAGATTTGAAGAGAGATTTAGAAAGAGAAATGAAAAAGAAAACAAAATCATAGGAATAACTCAACAGGTTTATGCAAAGTAAGGTCAACTCACCAGGGATGGTTGCAATTCGAAAATTTCCTTATTATATAGTAGTATTAGTCAAAAATATTTTAAAATTATATAAATTTTTTTATATAAATATATGCCTTAGTGCACAATTTTTTAGGTGTACACAGTCGGAGATTTCAGGTCCTCTTGCGGCAATTTAATGTATCAATCCATTTCTTTTTGTTCAACAAGACCACAACAAATCTTTGAGCTCCTATTAAAATATAAAGTTGATAGACCATTTTTTTTTTTGGATAAATAATAGACCAATTGAATAACAGCAATTTGTTATGCGATCGCCTGCTATTATCAATAGCTGATCCTCTGCAAACAATGATTAATGCAGGCTAATTCAGTCATAGGGTTTACTGCAACTATCCATCCCGAGTTCTCTGATAGTGTGTTTGGTTGGAGGATTTGGGGAGGGATTTGGAAAGGGAAAGGGAAAAGGTGTATGAAACTATGTGAAATATAAGCACGATTTATTCACATTTCACCTACCTTTTCCATTTCCCTTTCCAAATCCCTCTCCAAATCCCCCAACCAAACACAGCATGAGGAAAAAAGAAAAAAGAAAATCTACATCAACAATGGATGCTGAGGTTAATTAGCATACCTAAGATCCCAAGTAATTACAACAGTAACAACTTTAAACTCTTGAAAAAGAGGATGGTTGCTGCATCAATGCTTGGGCGCACAGATATCTAATATCCGTACAAGATTAGATCAGTAAAATAAAACAGAATCTTCAAAACTGAAAATTGTGGATCTAACTCTATATATACAAATCTGCGAAAACAAATCAGTGTCTCATTTGAAGTCTCGGGCAAATCTAGAAGAAAATTGATTTTGCTGGGAATCACTTGGAACAAACACAGGAAGCTGTCCACCCCTCTGTGATCGGCCCTGCTGGAAATAACTTGACGTGGGACCGACACCTCTCTCTGGAGCAGCAGCAGGCAGGGAGCTTCCACTTATTGGCTCTCTGTTCGATTGTTCATTCACAACAGGACCACCAAAGAATATAGATTGACCCGTGTACATAAGCTCTGTTCTTGAAACTTGAGAAGAACCAGCACTTCTGGTAGCTGCAGAGACGAACCTCCCAGCTTCCTGATCCCAAAAAACAGAAGACCTTGAGTTTTCTGCAGCTCCCAAGTTGTTTTTCCTTGTGGGTATCCGTGATAAATGATCACTGACAGCAGTTTCATTCCTGTCACCTGCTTTTGCTGACCATTGAGATTGATCCGCTGATGACTGATACATTTGGTTGAACTGATCTCTGTTTGAAGTCCGCTGCTCCAAGGGAGAATGGGTGAGGTTGTTGGTGGGATGTGGACTACTTAGATTGCTAAGGCTGTGATCACAAGTTTCAAGATCTTCCCGGCTAGCATGACTAGGAGGATATGACCTCTTGGAAGATGTCCCAGCTCTAGCATTTCTGTCTTGAAATCCTTGATTGGTACTGACCGGACTGCTTCTGCCACTCACATTGCTACTTGATAAGCGATCACCATCATAAGGATGATGCCGAGAACTTACTGGGCGTAGCACAGATGATGAAGCCCGGGCCTTAGCACCTGCTTTGATTGCTTCATTAGAATCCAACTTCGCAAGCTTCCATGCACTGATTCGGACTGGACGCTGGGGTATTTTCCCCTTGTCTGGTTGTATTGCATCTGGATCCACTGTAGATGGTAGACGTCCTGGCTGCAGATGTGGGATAATTTCATCCTGCTCATGAGATACCAAAAACAAATGAACATTAAGCACAAACTTTTGGAGAGGTATTAACAACATATTTTCATATATGAATAGGTAGATGTGTTTATGCAAATGTATATGATTGTGATGATTCCTCCTCTAACCTGTTCTTCAAGATAAACCTCAAGTGTCTTACATCTATTTTTCAAATATTGTTAAACTTGTCGATAAGTTCTGTAAACCTGTTTCTTCCACACTGAAAGAAACCCGTACCCCGACATCCAAAGTCAGTCTTGACATGTTGGAGAGTTGAGAAGAAACGTCAATCAAGCATCCAAAATTAAATTATGAGTTCTATATTTACGTAATAGACGTCTCCAAATTACATGTGCAGCACATGCAATGCTCTCTCTTGAAATGTTGGTGTTTTTTAGAAAGCATATAAGAGTTCAGAATTGGAATCAGTACCTGGTGGTCCATAAAGATTCTTGGAGGGGTACACCAAGCACCTTTATATGGCAGGCCAATCCCAACAGAGCTTCTTCCACTAATTGCAGTCACAGCAGAACTCGTTGGTGAAGAAGGCAAACTAAGCTGCTGATCTCCACCATCTACAGAGGGTCCAGGAGGTTCACTCTGTACCCTCAGGGCAACAACATATTCATATGTTGTGATGCCCTGCAGCAAAAGAATAAAACTCAGCTTCCACACACCAGAGAGAGAGAGAGAGAGAGAGAGAGGAGGCTAAGAGACAAACCTTTCTAATCAGAATCATATGGAAAAAGAACAGTTCTCCCAGAGGTAGAATAGCGAGTAAAGAAACAGCCGTACATAGGGCCTGAAACAAAGGAACCACACAAGAATAAAGTTGATTTCAAGTGAAATCCCTGTGGCACCAAATGTAGCCACAATTAATATGATCTTTCACTCAAAATTTTGATGAGAAGAGAAATACGAGGCAAATAAATTCCCAAGATCTTAAAGTGACACACATTTACAGTACATTTGCAACCAAAACATAATGAAAAATCTATTACTTACGAAATTACATACAGCTAAAAAATCATTCTCTCATTATTGTTACAGCAGGTACATAAAACACCTCATTTATATGTTTTTAAAGTTAAATTTGCAAGGATATTGCAACAACCATCAGTTTTCACAACCTTTTCTTCAAGATTTTTTGGCAACTCTTCATAAGAATCGACGAATGCAAAATGTGCAATTTTATTTGTTAGCAACAATAGAATTATTGACAGATGGTTGCATATGATCAAGCATTCTATTAGATGATTGATGAAACCAACCCTGGAATTTCCAGATCAGGGTGCTTTTGCACATCAATTGCAACACTACTGGTCAATCATTAAAACAAATTTACTAACCCAGTAGGAAGACCGACTCTCCTAATAACAGATAAAAATAATTTCTGAACATACAGAGATGTAACCAGAGAGTGAAAGAGAGAGAGAGAGAGAGAGAGAGAGCTGCCCGCAAAGATGGAAGTATATATACCACAACAGTAGCAAAGGGGGCCCGGGAGAATCCATCTCCAAGCCTTCCAGTTATCTGATTTTCAGTGGCCTTTCGATCAACAAAGCA
This sequence comes from Camellia sinensis, assembly GCF_055761805.1. Classification (NCBI taxonomy): domain Eukaryota; kingdom Viridiplantae; phylum Streptophyta; class Magnoliopsida; order Ericales; family Theaceae; genus Camellia; species Camellia sinensis. The sequence goes on along the minus strand of NC_138963.1, from coordinate 224,005,363 downwards.
TCGGACAAGAACAGCAATGCCAACCCCAGATTCAACAAGAAGCTGATGCACATATGTACCCACAGACACATCCACAAAAAGAAAAAAGTTTAGTTGTGATTAAAAGGAAAGAAGTACTAAAAACAAAGCCTAAAAAAAGAAATGAAAAGAATAATCCCAATAAGCATCTCAAACTTACCCAGACAATGCTCACTCCCATAAGGCAAACAAATGTGATATAATTTTTCCTCCCCACACAATTATTTAACCACTGCACCACAAATTACCATTACCAAACATATATCATGACTTCGCCCCAAAATAGGAAAACAATGAACTGATAAGAAAAGCGAATTATCAGTTCACGAGGGAGATTCCCATCATAGATGTCAACTACAGTCACATAACAGCCATCATCAGATCTACATATTCCTTCAAGGACCAAACACAATATCTCCCTAAGCATATTGATCATATGATCATAAATGTTTACTCAAAGGTCTTTACCTGACAAAGTTTACAATAATTAGAATATTATACTTACCCGGCAATGATGATCAAATCCATCCACACATTTGTCGCAGCTTCTGCAATGTTTGCTGAATTTGTGTACCTACAGAAGAACAAAAACCACATTGGAATGAGTGTTCTCATCTTTCTTGTTCCAGTAACTGAATTGATATCAGATCCAACAATTTGAGTTTCTAGTGGAGATCATATGAGGTATGGCGTAGACAAACTCTCAAGTTTGATTAGCATATCTACTCTCTCTATTTATTTATTTTTTTCTTTCTCCCCTTTGTTCTTTCCTTTGATGCCCAAAGGCAAGAATTTGACTATATAATTAATTGGAAACAACACAAATAAGTGGTAAAATTGTTTTGAAATAGGTTTAGTGTTCTGTTTTTCTTTTTTCCTTTTTGGTGGGGTGGGGGAAATCAAATGGTAAATCAGAAAGAAATGTCGACAAGGCAAAACTCAAACCTAAACTATAATGCTTAGGCATGAAAATAGGCTTTCCTCCATCCTAAATTGGGAGGCACAAAGTGGAGAGAGAGAATAATTTGGAACCCCCAAATGGAGAGAGAGACAGAGAGAGAGAGAGAGAGAGTGAATTATTTTAGGATGACCTCTACATGTGAGAGTCTATAAGGCTATAATAATAAACTAACACCAAATCACTTCAAGAGGCTCAAAGCCTATGCCAGCAATTGAAGCAGTGTCAACAGTGTTGCCATCTCAAAAACTTGAGCTGAATAAGCTCATTTTCTTTTCTTTTTTCCTTCCCATTTTTCTTCTTCTTTTTTTTATCTTTTTCTTTTTTCATTTTTTTTTTGGGGGAGAGGAAGGGGAGGGTTGTTATTGTGATTCCCAATTGAATTCCTAAAAACTCTAATAGAACAACCCTTGTCTCTACTTATTTCTTTGTCAAGAGAATGAATTTGTCACTTAATAAGATCAAAACCCAACAAATTGTACGATATAGAAACCCAATGAACTTCATGAATCAAAATTGTTTACCTCAGCATGACACAGTGTACAAAACAAACCATCTTCTTCTCCAGATATTTGCTGCAGAAGATCTTCATCTTTTCGGCAATCTTCATGAGCAAGACAACCACAAAAGAATCCTCCAACTTTTGAACAACAGCTTGAACCATGGCTATAAGTTTTTCTTCCATTCTTAAATCCTACACTACTAGGTTCCTCAACAGAAGATGCATTCCCTGATCACAAACCATATATTTTAATAAAAATGAGGAGAACAGAGCAACAAAGTGATTTTAACTCCTCATCTTAAATTACCCTTCTACCCCCTATAAAAGACAAAATCCAGAGAGCCAGGACTTGTGAGAAATCCAGGAAAAAAATAATTGGTGATTGTAACCCTTATTTACAAACAACTTCTGAGGAGTGAGGAGCATTGATCACTTTCCTTTTCAGATGGTCCAAAAGGGACATGGGCAGGTGTTATAATCATCCTTGGAGGATCCATCACATGGTGAACTTACACCCCTCTGACTATGCATATCTCTAATAATAGAATTATATTAACAGAAAAAGCACTAACCGGGTAAATCTGTGTCATTTTGCGATCTATAAGCTGATGTCTTGTCAGCTTCAATCAGAATTCCAGGATCAGCAGGATCAATAGCTGTGCATCTAACATAGAGTGTAAATACACTGATTGCCTGAAGATAGAAATGCAAACAATAAGATATAATGAATAAAATGAGCAAGGGATACCACTGGAATTATAACAAAAGTAACCAAATGGTAGGCCCCATAGCATGCTTACCAAGGTCGAATAGACACCAATGGCCACGTATTCATAGATGTTCTTTCCAAGAAAGGGAGCAAAAAATGCATAAAATGCAACAGATAACAAGAAAAATACTGTTATGGCCACAACCTGTGCATCAAGGAAAGTGAGAATGAGCAAAAAGGATTCAAATAAAAAAGAAGATATGAAATCATCACAGGATCAAGAACATGATCTCAAAAGTTCATAAAATATATGTCAGGCCTTGATAAAAATCTGCTTTCAACCAACCCCGCCCCCCAAAAAAAAAAAAAATTAATAATAATAATAATAAAATCCATATGCGCACCAAAAAATGGTGATGGTTCGTGGATACCTAAAAGAATATGCATAGGAATATGATGCTAAAGTTTTTCCTTTCATACTGATCTTACTGATACTTGAATAAACCAATCAAGATCACTAAACTGGCGTGGATGAAACTTGCAATAAACAAAAGTTATGACAGACTGGGAAAATCAAACAATATATGTTAAAGATTTTACACTAATTGACAACACTAGTAAGAAGGAGTGTTATTCATTCAGATCAAGTGAGTTGACTAGTAATTTAAGGTCGCCCTAGTGAAAATTTATGTAGCAGGTAAAATAATGGTTACCTATGATCTTCTTCCCAATCAATAATTTATGCAATTTTCACAAACACACACAATGTACACCAACAGGGAACATGAAGCATTTCAGAAGCAAGCATGTTCTTTCTATGATAACGCTTTCTCGATGGGATTTTACAGTCTCACCAATTCTCCATGATTTTTATCACAAAATAAAATATATGCATATACATTTAAATGCCTCCCACAACATATAATTCCTGCAAGACTCACACATTGTTGATTTGAGGAATCAAAAGCAAAAAAACAAAATTGGCCCAACAAAGAAAAATTGGTCAAAAACTTGATGATTTGTAAACTAGATGAGAAATAATGGAAACCCATGAATCAAAAACTCCACAGATAAGACTCAACTTACACAGCATATATAAGAGAAACCCAAAAATAATTCAAAACAAGAAACATTTATAAATCAAACAGCAGTGTTTTGAAATGTTACAAAAGATAAACGAACTAAAGGTAAACCCGCATACATAAGAGCCAAAAAAACCAGGAAAAAAAATCCACATTTTGAATTCCCAAGAAACCAAAGGATGAAGGAGGGGCCAAGAACAACGAACCTGAAACGTGTGAGCAGGGAGTTCCCAACCATGACGCCTAGCCATGGTCAAAAATCGAGTCCAAACTTGTCAATCAACAGTATCTAAACTCAAAGAACTTATATTAACTAAAACAAGAAGACAAATCTGAAACGAAAGCTCAGTCTACTGGTTCAGAACTGGTCGAAGTCTTGCTTTCTCTCTCTTCCTTCTTGACAGGTTTCGATCTCGACCCAGATGTTCAAAACAAAGTTGAAGACGAACCATTTAAGTGCATTTGAGTTTCTAGGGTTTGAGCAGTTCGATTCATCGATGAATGAGCCATGGAAGTTGAAGAAAAAAGGCTTGTGAGACCAGTTCTCTTCTCTAACAATAAGGTTTTTTTTTATCTGACATTTCTGCAATTTTCGGTTATAAAGGCAGAACAAGACACTCCCAAAAATACTAGTGGATTATGACACTGCTTGAGCCGGCTGTGTTGATTTATCTATCATTTGTGGGTTTTTGAAAGTGAAAAAAAAAAAAAAAAAAAAAAAAAAAATTAAAGAGTATAAGATATTTTTTTTATAAGGAATTTTTTGATATTTTTTAAATAAGTGTATTTTTTTTTTAATTTTTTTTTTTGTATTTTTCATAATCCCTAAATTTAATAAAATCTTATTGAAATAAAGATACTATTCAATATTTTCACATATTTTCAAATTTTTTTTTTATACATTTCTTACTTTAGGAAACACAATTATTATTTATTAGGATAAATTATTGTGTACCCCTCATTTGTGCCTTATTTATAATTTACACCCCTAGATGGTGGTTATTGGGTGCTCTTAAAATACAATACAGTTGCATGGTGCTCCAAAGTGTTATGATTGGTAGAGAAGATAAGACTTATGAATTTGTGTCGGGTATGAAAGGGCATGTTGTATGATAATTAGTGTTGAATCATGAATGTGTGGCGTTCCAAAGTATTGAATAATTTTTTCTAAATATGATGTTAACCAATTTTTATTTTGGTAAATGACCAAAGTAACATCTAGTTTGACGAGGAAAATAATAGAAAATGAATCTACTAATAAAAGTTACAGATTCGGTTAGAAGAGAGAATCTTATAATATCGTAATTATTTATGATTATCTTGATCGATTGATCTTTTTATAAATTAGATTATTTTGTATCAATCTTTTAATATTAGTTTTAATGAAATTTTATTAGGAATGTAAAATTGTAAATAAAAAATTCTTATAATCTTTAAGTACATTTTAAAGCACTGAATTTTATTTATTTATTTGTTAGATAAAGAAAGATACAAGGTACAATTAGTGCATGGCAAAAGAGAACATGAGGGCATACCTAATCCAAAGAAGAAATACATACAGATGAGGAGGTTTTTGATAATTATACCAAGCTAGATAATAAATTGCAGTTTGACTGGTAGTAGTAGGGATGCCTTTAGCTTAGCTGTCCCTACCATTACCATTAGATTATTTAACTATAAACTGCTTCCTGTTTTGTTCAGCAGGGACCTAGATGCGTGTCCAAAAGGTTTTGTCGTTTTATTGCAAATGCTTTCATGATATTTGCTTTTTTTTACATAAAAACTTTTTTTAGATCTAGAGGAAACCTAGACCCTTCATTTATTAAAACAGTAATGGTGGTGATGCATTGTCTCACGCTGCAACTGTTAGAATAGTACAGGGAGAGAATAAAATATATTATATTAAATAAATTGTCTTATATAATAGAATGTATATATATATAAATTGAGAAAAAATATCTTATTAGATATCTAAATATGAAAAAGAATATTTTATAAGAGACTTAATTATGGTAATACTTACCATATATACATTAACATCCTCTCAAACTCAAGATCAAACTCAAGTAGGATAAACATCTTGAGTTTGGAGAGATAAACTAAAATATGAAATAAAAAGCAAATAGATTGCAAAATTTGAACCGGAGTGCAAAGGCGCTTGAAATAGATCAGAGACCGGAACTAATGCCGAGAGACAGTTTATGGTAGTGCGGACCATGTAGAAACTGGCTGAAACTAATGTCAGAACAATTTAAGGTCGTGCCAAACCGATATAGAAACTAGCTAAAACTAATGCCGAGATCAGAGGCCGGAGCTAATGTCAAGGGACAGTTTATAGTCATGCCAAACCGTTGTAGGAGATAACCGGAAGCAATGTCAGAACAATTTTCAGGGTCATGCCAGACCGTTGTAGAGATTGGCTAATCGGAATCAATGTCGAGACAGTTTAAATAAGCCATGCCAGACCGATGTAGAGAACGAAGGTTAAACTAGCAAGCGTGGCACATGCATAACTTATGACGTGATGCTGAACAATGATAACAACAGACGACTGAGTGCACCAAGAGGCAACTTATGAGAGAGTGCGCCAAGGAGCAGCTTAAATGATGCGCCAATAAGGCGGCTTAGAGAGTGCGAAATAGAAGACGACTTTATAAGGAGTGCACCAAAAATATGGCTTAGAGAATGTGCCAACGGAGACGGCTTAGGGAGTCTGCATGGTGTATAACTATGCTCCCCATGATATATGTATAATAACCCCCCTCAAACTCAAATAGGTTTGAAGGTAGAAACCTATTTGAGGTTGAAGCAGAAGGAAAGACAGAGTGAACTAGAAGTAAAAAAAAAAAAAAATAGATTACGAGTAAGAAAACAAAAAAAAATAAAAATAAAAATATGATAAAGATATTTGGGGTAGAACTAAACCAGCAGACAAAGGAAAAGATCACCATGAAGCGATACTAATAGGAAAACATGACAGCGGAATAGGTTGAGGTCCGACAGGAGGCCAAGGCAAGGTTGCCGCTCGCCGATAAGGTGAAGAACACCAAGAGCTTAACCTAAAACTCTGATACCATGTTAGAATAGTAGAGAGAGAAAGAGAGAAAATAATATGTATTGTATTGAATGAATTGTATTAAATGAATTGTCTTATGCAATAGAAGGCCTGTATATATAGGCTGAGAATGAATATCCTACTAGAAATCTAACTATGAGAAAGAGTATTCTATAAGAGACCTAACTATGGCAATACCTAATATATCAAGGAAATCAATACCTAATATATATATATATATATAAATATATACCATATATACATTAACCGCAACTATGGTTAGAATCTTGTGTGAGTAATTTTCTTACCACACTGCCCGCCTAGTAATCAGCTGGAGAACACCGGCAGAATAGATGGCTCCAGTAACCTGTAACAGAAAGAAAGGGCTCCGGCGGTGGCTCCTCCACCCGGGGGTACTCCGACGATCAAGTCAGTATATCTCTCAAAGATAATCAAGTGCTAAACTCACAAGCTTGAGTATAAAACTACGTACCTTAGACCCATGGGGGTGCCTCTCTTTTATAGTTAACTCAATCCAAGTCCTACTAGAAACATGACTTCTATAGACTTTAATTTAGTGATTACTTAGGATTTCTCAAGAGATAAAGATAAACTCCCTAAGAGCTTTATCCTTATCTTGGCTAAGTCCCCTCTTTGTCCTAGGACTCTTGTCCCTTATCCGCTTATCTCGGATTCCGATATCTTCGGAGACAACCTCGGCAACTCCGAGATCACCTCGGCGTAATTTCCATGACACGTGGTACCTCGGCCAAACACGTCGGCGTCGTCATGCTACATGTTGGTACCCAAGAAATATATCCCTACAACTGCCCCCTAGGTTCTATTACCTCGGCATCCTGAGGTGATGGAACCTACATCGATATTTCTTTCTGCATAGTGGCTCAAAAACTGTTTGGCCGAAATAATTTATTTTTAAGCCGATGTGTTCTCTTCGGAGAATAAGAATTCAAATGTACTCTATCACGCGCATGAGCTGTCATGCACATCTAACCGTTCCTTTCACGTGCTTTGTCTTTATTAGCCCGTGTCTGTGACGCGCCTACAAGCTGTCTTTTATTTGTCTGCGCCGTCTGACGTATCCGGTGCTCCAGGCGCAATAAATGCCCTGTTTTGCCGCCGTTTTAAGTTTTTTACAAACCTTTTCTTTCCCTTTTCTTTTCTTCATTTTTTGCATTATGATTTCTTGTTTTCTCTCTCTCTAAAAGCTCTAGCATTCTTCGAATCCGCCATTGTTCTAAGTTCCAAATTCTGTGATCATCCTTACTCTTCCATTTCCGTGAAGCTTTCGCTCCTGTTACAACTGTCGTCTGGTCTCGGCGAATATTGCTTCGGCTTCAGTTTATCCGGTAAGCAACTGGCCCCCTTACCCTCTTTTTCTAATTCTTGATTGTTTCTGAAGTTTCTTGCTATTACTGTTCTGTTTAAGTGTTATTCGTGAATCATTCACCTAAATGCGTCTTATTTCATGATTTTATGAACACTTGCACTGTTTCACTACTGTTCTTGGCCCTTAACCCTTTGTATTCTTCGTATTCTTGATAACCCATCCCTGTTCTTGTCTTTGAAACTTTCGCTTTTGTTCTCTGTTTTTTGTTTTTTTACCAGATCTGTGCCCCCGATCTTCATCTTTATAATTTTAGGTTTGGGATTTGTCTGTAGAACCTTCAATCTTTAGGAAAAACTGAAACAAACTTTACCAGCCCTTTCCCAGGTTTTGAAACCGAGGTTCTAGCAACCCTCTTGAAACACCTATTTTCTGAAACACAGCTTTCTGAACTTAGGCCGACGTTATGGGTATGTGGAGACATCAAGTAAATTCCCCAACAAAACTTGAATACTTTAGGCAGGAGTTCTCCATCCCAGCCGATGTTCACCTTAGGCTTGCTGGGGACGGCGATTCCATCATGCCCACAGATCATACAATGCCTTTTCCTATTGTAGCCTTTACTGAATGTGGACTCCGGCTTCCACTCAATCCCCTCTTTCGCGAGGTTCTCCACTTCTATAGGTTGAACCCTATGCAACTTACCATCAACTCTTATCGAGTGATTAATGGTATCATAGCCCTGGCTAGGCAAGAGAACGTTAGGATCACCCTTGCCGATATCCAATTTTGTTATACCATGTGCCCCCTTAACCTGAAGGAAAGAGGTTATGTCTACTACCTCAAGCCGAGGTCTACCGAGTTCAAAATTGTAGCCGACCTCTCGGATTCCAATAAGGGAGCCGGGGATGACTTTGTCATTGCTTCGGGAAATTGGGAATTTGGCCCAGACGAAGATGTTTACCTCTACCCTCTTCCTCGAACAGTTAAAGAGGTCAAGGGTAAGAGCCCAGTGCCAATACTTAGTTATTCTTTTTCCAAGTCTTCAAAACTTTGTCTGTTTCTAATGACTGTTTGCTTGTCCTGCAGATCTTCATCAACCACCAAAAAACTTTCGCCAATCGTTCTTCCCAGGAAAAGATTTAAAGAAGCTCCTTGACCTTCCAATCCACAAGCGCAAGGCTCCTCTGCTACTAAATTTTATCCCGACATACAAATCCACACTGCCCGACGTCCCAAAAAGTAAGAAAAAGAGTCTTTCTCTACCTTCTGCCACAACTCCTTCCATTGCTTCCATACCACGAGCAGACGAAGGATCCACTTCTGACCCAGTCGATCTGCCATCTTCTTCAGCCCCATACTTGATCCCAATACCAGAAAGAAAACGTCGGCGCCGTCTTGTCAAAACTGCCGAAATGGGTCGCGCAAAGCCAATTGCTCAAAATCTCTTAGCCGACCTTCCGACTGATGCTGATGTTGTACCGACCCAACCAATGCCCCACTGAAGCCGAAAAGAATCAAGAAGGCCCAGCCTAAGGCCAAGGCTGTTGAGGCTGAAGATAGTTTGCCTATCTCAAAACTGGCTGAGAGTAAGAAGACTTCTTCTGCTCCTGCGAAAAGGTCTGCCGAGACCCAGCCCTCCGAGTCTACCCAATCAAAGAAGCCGAGGTCCTCCTCTGCAACGACTTCAAAATCCAAGGTGCCAAACGTCCCTTGGACGCCCGAGATTACCCTGGAGGACAAGCCGGTCATGGTTACTGACAGTGCCGACGACATTAATGTCGGCGTTGCCCTTAGTACAGCTCTTCTTCTCCCAGGTGATCTGGAAAAGAATGCTGGAATGAGTGAGTATGAAAATTATGCTTTCATGCTTCAACACTGTGTTCAAGTAAGTGTCTTCACTTGGTGACCTGTCTTGTCCTTATTTGTTTATAAAACTTCTGTAATAACTTCTTGCTTTTGTGTTCTTTCAGGCTGTTCAGCATGCCCACTCCTTCTCCATGCAATCTTTTGAGAACAGGGAGAAGTTAACTGACTTGCAGAAGGAGTGTTCTGCACTCCAGAAAATCAACAAGGGTCTTCAAGCAAAAATGAAGAAATTGGAAGACCAGGCCGAGGCTGCCACTAAAGCCCAAACTTTGGCCGAAGAAAAGGCCGAGGCTGCTGAAACTATAAAGAAAGTTGCGAAAGCGCAGAAAAATGAAGCCGAGGACAAGGCCACCCAAGCCGAGAAAGAGCTTCAGGAGGCCTTGGCCACGAAAAAGGCTGAAATCAAAGAAGCTGATGAAAAGGCTTATGCGCAGGGCATGGCCGACGTCGCTGAGGAGTACAAGCTTCAAGTCAGGGAAGCATGCAACAGGAGATTTTCCCTTGGTTGGATGTCTCTGCCAAAAAGACTTGACCTCCTTGCTGACTCGCCTTTCCGTAATGTCGACGTTATTCCTCTTCCATTTCCACCAAGCCAAGCCGAAGAAGAATCTGGGTCGGAGCCTGAGGATGTAGATGATCAAGATGCTGAGACCTTGATGAAGAAACCCAAGGGTAATGCTGGGGTCAAGTCTCCTTCTCAAATTGAGCCCATCCTGGACTTAACTTTGGATGAAGAGGGTGATGAGGTCGGGGAGGCGCCTAGGGAAGCTGTTACAGGGGTATTATCGTCCGACCTCCTATTAGCTGAAAGAAGTCTTAACAAAACGCTTGCAGAGATTGATGCCGAGCTGGCAGCAGAGAAGGCCGCTGAAGTAGTTCCACAGGAATCTGCCGAGGTTCAGACCCAAATTGCTTCTGAAGCAAAAGAATCATAACTTCCATGTTTTTTGTACTTTTTTGTTTGTTTGGCAATATAGGTTTCTTTGTATGGCCGATGTGCCTTTTTCTGAACAATTTTTCTTATGGATGCCTCAATCTTTTTAATGTCTTTTTGATTTGCTTCTGCATTTTGCTACATTTGTGCAATCTCCTCGGGGGTACATACCTCGGGTATAATAACATCAAACTTTATTTTGGCAAGATTCAGTCCTGAAAAACTTTTGAAAAAATTCCAACAAGTGTTTAACATATACAATTCAATGTTTACTGTAAGTTTCTTCTTAAGTTTCAACAAGTACGTAAACAGTAATTTCGGTTTAACCTACTTGTAAATTGCTGCAAATTTCAACAAGTGTTAATATATACTGAATGTTTTCTTCAAGTTATAACAATGATCTACTTGTAAATTGCTGCAAATTTCAACAAGTGTTTAAACAATATACTAAGCTTTTACCTCAACTTGTAAATTGCTGCAAATTTCAACAGATGATCACATGTCGGCTTAACATTATCTTGTAAATTGCTATAAATTTCAACAAGTGTTAAGCATCTTCTTTGGTTGGATCATCCTGTAGATTGCTATAAGTGTGCAAACTATAACCTCGTCTTTACTTCGTCTTATAAATTGCTACAAATTCCAACAAGTGAAGAGAAATAGTAATCTCGGCTTAACTTCGACTTGTAAATTGCTACAAATTTCAACAAGTGAAGATAAGAAATCAGCTTGACTCCAACTTGTAAATTGCTACAAATTTTAACAAGTGAAGACAAGGAATCAGCTTAATTCCAACTTGTAAATTGCTACAAATTTCAACAAGTGAATTAAGGAATCAGCCTGACTTCAACTTGTAAATTGCTACAAATTTCAACAAGTGAAGGCAAGGAATCAGCTTGACTCCAACTTGTAAATTGCTAGAAATTTCAACAAGTGAAGACAAGGAATCAGCTTGACTCTAACTTGTAAATTGCTACAAATTTCAACAAGTGAAAACAAGGAATCAGCTTAATTCCAACTTGTAAATTGCTACAAATTTCAACAAGTGAATTAAGGAATTATCTCGGCTTAACTTCGGTTAAGCATCATCTCGGTCTAATTTCAGTTTTAAACATTATCTTGGTTTAACCAACTTGTAAATTGCTACAAATTTCAACAAGTGGTAAACGCATTCTTCTTCTTTCTGCCCCCAATGTGAACCTGAGTTCTACTTGGGTTCTCATTATTCATGTCTCCAGAAAACATCAGTTTGTAATTTTATCAGTCATATGTGTTTGAAAGAATTTTTGAAAAGACTTTATTGATAATATCGGCCAAAAAACGATGCACATCTAATGATAAAAAAATTTCAAATTACAAGTATTCCAAGGTCTGGGCAATGCTTTGCCCTCATTGTCCTCAAGCCGATAAGCTCCATTGCCGAATACTGAAGTAATTCTGTAGGGTCCTTCCCAGTTTGGGCCAAGCTTGCCCTCTCTGGGATCTTTTTTGTTGCCGACGACTTTTCTCAAGATTAGGTCGCCGACTTGAAAATCTCTTGGATTGACCTTTTTGTTGTAAGTTCTAGCAAGCTGCTGGTGGTATATTGCTAGCTGAATTGCAGCCTTTTCTCTTCGTTCTTCCAAGAGGTCCAGATCTTGGGCTAAGACTATGTCGTTAGTGCCATTCTCTACTCCCTGGGTTCTGATCCCTGGGATGCCGATCTCCAATGGGATGACAGCTTCTGTGCCATAAGCCATGGCAAAGGGGGATTCCCCTGTTGATCTTCTGGGCGTAGTTCGATATGCCCAAAGCACGTTGGGCAACTCGTCTACCCACTTTCCTTTTGCTGCCTGCAGCCTTTTCTTTATTCCATCTAAAATTACTTTGTTGGATGCTTCTGCTTGACCATTACTTTGGGGAAAGCTTGGTGTTGAAAAGTAGTTCTTGATCTTGAATTTGGCACAAAAGTTCTTGATGAGTTTGCTGTCAAACTGTGTTCCGTTGTCGGCAACGATTGCTCTTGGAATGCCAAATATGGTGATGATGTTTCTCCATATAAAGTTCTTGACGTCCACATCTCGGATTTTGGCAAGAGGTTCTGCCTCTATCCACTTTGTAAAGTAGTTTGTTGCTACCAGCAAGTATTTTCTTTGCCCAGTTGCCTGGGGAAGTTGTCCAACCAGATCCATGCCCCATTGGGCGAACGGCCAAGGGCTGGATACTGGGTTCAAGTCAGCAGCTGGCTGATGTATCAAAGGTGCAAACCTTTGGCAGTGTTCACACTTCTTCACGTAGGCTTCAGCATCCTTTTGCATGTAGGGCCACCAATACCCCTGGGTAATGGCCCTGTGGGCTAATGATCTGCCCCCAGCGTGGCTTCCACAAATTCCTTCATGGATTTCATAGAGGAAATCTTCAACCTGCAAAGGGTGTACGCACCTTAAAAGGGGTCCAGTGAAGGATCTTCTGTAAAGATGTTCATCTTCTGTCAGACAGAATCTTGCAGATTTCAATCTGATTTTGTGTGCTTCCTTACGATCTTCTGGCAATTTTCCTTCTTTCAGGAATGCGATAATTGCATCCATCCAGCTTGGCCCCATGTCCACACACATTGCTTGCTGCTTTGTGCTCTCTGGTCCTATGCTCGGGCCCGACATGTAGTCGATCATAATTGTTCTTGTTTTTCCAGTCTAAATTGAACTTGCCAGGTAAGCCAACGCGTCGGCGTGGGTGTTGTCATCTCGGCTAACCTGGAGTAGTTGGCAGTTCTAAAATAGAGTTGCTAATCTAATGACCTCTTTTGCATATGCCGACATCCTTTCGTCCCTGGCTGCGAATTCACCTGTTGACTGGTTAACAATAAGTTGTGAATCACAAAAAACTATTACCTCATCTGCTTCTGCTGCTGCTGCCAATTTTAGCCCTGCAATTAATGCTTCGTACTCCGCTTCATTGTTTGAGGCCTTGAACCCCAAACGGATGGACTGTTCTATTATTTCTCCATCAAGAGATATCAGCAGTACTCCTGCCCCTGCTCCTTGACGGTTTGAACTTCCATCGACGAAAAGTCTGAATGAATCGCCGATGTAGATGCTGCAGGGTCTGAGTTTTTCCTTCCTTTGTTCTTTTGCCTTTGGCTGGGTTTCTCCTTGCTTGCTGGGATGCTGCTCATCTCGGCTCAACGGAGCTCGATGTTCCATGGTTTCTAGGGTGAATTCTGCCACGAAGTCGGCCAAAACTTGGCCCTTTATTGCTGTTCTCGGCCTGAACTCCAGGTCATATTAGCCCAGGGCCACCGCCCATCTTGCTATCCTTCCTGTTAAGTCTCCTTGTTGTAACAAGGACTTCAGTGGGTGCTCTGTTAGGACCACAATCTTGTGTGCCTGAAAATAATGGTTCAACTTCTTTGAAGCCATTACAAAGGCCAGCATTAATTTTTCTAGCGGCAGATACCTTGTTTCTGCACTGGCCAAGGTTTTACTTACATAATAAACCGCTTTTTGCTCCCCTTTGTCTTCTCGGATGAGTACTGCACTTACTGCGTGTTCTAAAACTGCCAAGTACAAAAACAGTTCTTCCCTTGGTTCTGGATTGGAAAGAACCAGAGTTGTGGTCAAGTACTTCTTTAGGTCGGCTAGAGCGGTTTCGCATTCTTCTGTCCACAGAAAGTCTGTGGCTTTTTTCACAAAGTTGAAGAAAGGTCTGCATTTATCTGAGCTTCTGCTGATGAATCTGTTTAGGGCTGCGGCCCTTCCAGTAAGCATCTGAACCTGTTTCGCCGACGTTGGGCTCTGCAGCTCTAGGATGGCCTTGATTTGGTCTGGGCTGGCCTCTATGCCCTTTCTCGTTACCAGATATCCTAGAAACTTACCTGATCCAACTCCAAACACACACTTTGATGCGTTGAGTTGGAGCCGGTATGTTTTGAGTATATCAAAAATCTCTTTTAGGTCGGCAAGATGTCCCTTAGATTCTTTGGTCTTCACGACCATGTCATCGATGTAGACTTCTACCGTTTTACCAATTAGGTGCTTGAACATTTTTGTTACTAACCTTTGGTAAGTTGCTCCTGCGTTTTTCAGCCCAAAAGGCATTACCTTGTAACAGTACAAGCCTTTAGGGGTGATGAACGCAGTCTTCTCCTCGTCTGGAGGGTACATGGCAATTTGGTGGTATCCCCTGTATGCATCCAAAAAACTCATCCTTTCGTGCCCTGAAGTAACATCTACTAACTGGTCAATCTTGGGCAGAGGAAAGCTGTCTTTGGGACAGGCTTTGTTGAGGCTGGTAAAGTCTACACAGACTCTCCATTTACCGTTCTTCTTTTTCACTACTACTGTGTTGGACAACCATGTCGGATAGTGAACTTCGCGGATGGCCCTGGCCTCCAGAAGTTTGTCTACTTCTTCTTCTACTGCTTCGACGTGCGTCAACGTCGGTCTTCTGGCTCGTTGAATCACAGGTTTGGCCGACCTATCGACATTCAGTCTGTGGCAAGTGACCTCGGGGTCAATGCCAGGCATTTCATAAGGTGTCCAGGCGAACACTTCAATGTTGGCTCTCAAAAAATCTTCCAGTTCTTTTTCTTCTTCTTCGGCTAAACCTGAACCGAGAAGAAAGAAACGTTCTTCGTTGCCCTCCTGGACTAGGATTTTCTTTAGTGTCTCTTCACTCTTTTCAGTTGGCTCCTTGCCGACATCATCTAGGACCTCTATGTCCTTGTCGTCAATCTCTGCCTCTTTTGGCTCTCGAATGTTGCAAGTGGACTTTGTTGCTGCCATGGACCAACTTTTTGCTTGCAGTTGATCTCCTCTGATTTCTTCAATTCCATGCTCTGTGGGGAACCGTAGTAGTTGATGTAATGTTGAGGGAACTGCCCCCATTGCATACAACCATGGTCTTCCCAAGATGATGTCATATGGTGAGGGTGTGTCAATTACCATAAATTCTGTTTTGATCTTCTTAGTACCGGCTTGTACTTCCATGCTTGCTGCGCCCAGTGGCCATGTCGGCGTTCCATTGAAGGCGACCATGGGGTTGTTAGATTCTTCCAGGTCGTCAGGATGAAGGCCTAGCTCCTTATAACATCTGATATACATTATGTCACAAGAGCTGCCTTGATCTATTAGGATGCGTTTTACTTGGCATTCCCCAACCTGGAGGGATATTACCAAGGCATCATTATGCGGATGCTGGACCATCTCTAGGTCGGCTTAGTGAAGGTTATCATTGGTCCTTGGCTTTCTTCAGGTCGAAGTCTTTTTTCCCTGATTTGGTAGACATGCTGTAAATGCCTTACCCTCTGGGTTTCTTCTCTGACTTCGTTCTCGTTGACCCTTGAGTGGATCACATTAACCACCCTTGGTCCTCCTGCCTGTGGTTGCTGTGCTGGAGATGGTGGAGCTGCTGGTGCTTGAGGCAATCTTTCCTATTCTTCTCTGGTCCTGGCCTCATCAACAAGGTCCCTCAGATGACCTTGCCTTACCAAGTCTTCTAAGTGTGCTTTTAGGGCCCTGCAACCCTGGGTTGGGTGCCCTTCTTCATTGTGGTAAGCACAACGCCTACCCATGTTTCTTCCCATGAATTCCCCTGATGCTCTTGCTGGAGGTCTGAAATAGGGTTGGTTTCGTATTTGATCCAGGACTTTATGGATGGGGATTCGGAACACCGTTGTCACTACCTGTTTGCCCTTCAATTCCGTTTCTTGTTTGGGTGGTCCGTTGTTACCTCGGCTTCGCTTCGGCGAGCCGTTTGCTTTCTCCTGCTTTATCTCTTTTGTTTCCCAATGTGTCTTCCTCGGCTCTGGCATATTTCTCAATTCTTGCCATGAGCTCTTCCATGCTTTTTGGCAGTGTTTTTGCCAAAGACTTCCGTAGTGGGCAGTCATCTTTCAGGTTGTTCTTGAAAGATACGACCGCCACTTCTTGGTTGCATTCGGGTATTCGATTGAACACCTCATTGTATCTCTTCGCGTAGGCCCTAAGGCCTTCTTCCTTGGTGATTCTTAAAGCCATCAGGGCATCGACCCTTAAGGGCTGTAGTTTGTTCGTCACAAACCTGGCTACAAACATCTCGGCCAGGCCTTCCCATGTCTTTACGCTTCCCTTTGGCAGCTTATGGAACCAATCGGATGCAATTTCCCCAAAGGATGAGGGAAATACTTTGCAGAGCAATGGCTCATTCCCACTGTATAATGCCATTGAATTCAGGTATAGTCCAACATGAAAGTTGGGGTCTGACTTACCATCATAAATTTAGAACCTCGGCATGCTAAATCTTTTTGGTGCTTCAAATTTATCCAGTTCCACCGAGAATGGCGTTCTCGGCTTAACTTTAGAAGTCACCTCGGTTTCAACATTCTACTGCCTCTTTTTGAAGTAGTCTCTCAAGTCTTCTTTACTCCTACCTAGAGCTCGGCTATCTCTGGACTTCAATCTTTTCGGCACACTACTTTCAGCCTCGTAGTGGGCCCGTTTTGATCTTTCTCTATGGGTTGTGTCAAAGCAGAGCGCTTGCCCTGGAGCATGCCGATGTTCTTTGGGCCCTGGATCCTTCATGCGATGTGCCCTTCGGGACTCTTCTTGCCTTGGTTCCTCTCGTCTGACTTCCCTGGAACGTCGGTGAGAGTGGCTTGCACTCCTGGTGTGCTGAGGGGCTTCGGGGATTGCTTTTTTCCCTCCCCTCTGGGTATTAATTGCTGGCATCGGTGTATCTTGCAGCGGGTACGGTGGCTGCATAACATTGTTTTGCATCATGAAGTTGACCACTGACTGTAGGTCTGCCAGCTTGTTCGCCAAGTCTTTTACTTCCTCATCCCTTCGTAAGCACCTATCCCTCCAGACCTGAAGGTCATCTTCGTTGTAGTACTTGCTTTGGTTTGTCCTTTTTGTAGCGTCGCCCTCCTGGCCGACGTCTTTTTCTCCGTGGCCCTGGTCATGATTCTCTGTACTGTGATTGTCTCCTTCAACGTCAAGGTCGATTGGTCTACCACTCCCAGCAGGAGTTTCGCCCCCAATGTTTTCCCCTTGTCCGTCACTGGCCATCTATTCTTCTAAGATTCCCACAGACGGCGCCAAATTGTGTGAGTAATTTTCTTACCACACTGCCCGCCTAGTAATCAGCTGGAGAACACCGGCAGAATAGATGGCTCCAGTAACCTGTAACAGAAAGAAAGGGCTCCGGCGGTGACTCCTCTACCCGGGGGTACTCCGACGATCAAGTCAGTATATCTCTCAAAGATAATCAAGTGCTAAACTCACAAGCTTGAGTATAAAACTACGTACCTTAGACCCATGAGGGTGCCTCTCTTTTATAGTTAACTCAATCCAAGTCCTACTAGAAGCATGACTTCTATAGACTTTAATTTAGTGATTACTTAGGATTTCTCAAGAGATAAAGATAAACTCCCTAAGAGCTTTATCCTTATCTTGGCTAAGTCCCCTCTTTGTCCTAGGACTCTTGTCCCTTATCCGCTTATCTCGGATTCCGATATCTTCGGAGACAACCTCGGCAACTCCGATATCTTTATTGTTTATTTTCTTCATAAACTCTCTTTTGGAGAGCATGTGATCACCAACATCCTTTAACATCTAAAGTAATCATGGTATTTTAGCTATGAAGCACGGGTACTCTAAAAATAGTGTCGTATAAGTACCGGGTACTTACCGGGTGTGGGTACTCGTACCGGCACAGCTGCACACGTACCGGGTATGACAAAAAAGGGGTTTGATATGTTTGGTTTAATCGGGGTATGACATGGGTACGTCGTTGGTACGTTTCAAGTACGTCGAGGCAAAAAAAACAAATTTATAAGAGAATTAGGGGTACCGGAGCAATTTATTTATGTTCTTTATTAAAAAAAACAAAAAACACAGTGTCATATTGTAATATTAAAAATATATATACACTTAGGTTTTGTTTTGTCCCTTCTTCTATCTCTTCACTTCAGCAACAGCAAAGAGACGAAGCCCTAGCGTAATCGTCTCCGTCTTCTTCTTCAGCAACAGTAGCATCTCTTCACTTCGAAGCCCTCTAGCGACGGCGACGCAACGGGACGAAGCCCTCCGATGAGTGTTCTTCATCTTCTTCTTCTTCTTCGTCTCTTCGTTTTTTCTGTAGATCAGCAACTGGTGAGTGTTTTTCATCATCTTCGTTTCTTTGTCTTCCCTCCGACGAGTGCTCTTCATCTCTCTCTTTCTTTTCTTTTTTTGGTGCCCCTGTAGATCAGCAATTTTGATGGACGAGATTATTGATCTGTGTAAATGTAGTAGATTATTGATATGTGTAATGTTAATTGTTGCTGTTGTTCTTCATCTGATCTGTGTAATGTTAATTTAGTGTTTTTCATCTCTCTCCTTTTTTTGTGCTCCTATTCTTTATCTGCTGTTGTTCTTCATCTGTTGTAATGTCAATTGCTACTGCTGTTAAAAATAAATTATGATCACAGTGCATAACATCTCAAAATGAGAGATTTCACAAATATTATTTTAGTTTTTATATTTAATTTTAATTTGTAGATTGGATCCTTTAACCATAATTATAATATAAAAAAGAAAAAGAAAAAATATTAGCATACTGCAACCGTACCCGTATCATATTTTTTCTGAGTTTTGCCGTATCGGCATACCCGTAGCCATACTCGCACTGTACTTGTACCTGCACCCGTGCTTCATAGTGTTTTAGCAAAGTTTCACCATATAATAATTAAAAAGTTTAGAAGATAAATTAATTACAAAATCGGATACAATTCTCTTATACAAAATGAGCCTTAACTTTTTCTAAGCTCCACTTGTGTTCCAATATATAATTTTCAAAAATATAAATATGAAATTTATTATTAAAAAAAAAAGAGTAAAGTAGGTAATTCACTCATGAGAATGAATGCAGCGTTTGTAAATAAGAAATATTTTGTATGCTTTTTTGTGATCCTTTTTTTAATATTAGTAACATTACTGTAATACTGTATCGGTCTTTGCTTTTTGAGGCCATATCTATCTTTATTTGCCTTGGTTTTAAAATTAGACTAAAGTCATATCCATTAATTAGTGTATTAATTAGTATATAAATTAATAATGTGATATAATTTAAGATGTCATAATAAGTGGAGTCAATAATAATATCATAACTAGTATTGGCAGTGACGGAGTCAAGAAATTAAATAAAGGGGGTAGTTATTAATTATGACATTGAAAATTTTTACAAAAATATTTTACATAATTTTTTACGATTAACTTCAAGAAAGATAAAATAAATATATATATTATTTGCAACTAGTATATTATGGACAATATAAAAAAAAATCATGGATATAAGTTTTAAAATAAATTATATAATGATAAAATAATTTTTTATGCAAAATTTTAGTAAAAATTCAATATAATAGTAATATCACATTATCATTGATATATGATATCATCAACCAATAGTAAAAAAACACATAGAGGATGAACCTCACATGTCAAATGTAGCTAATAATTCAATCAATTCCATATCTTCATTGAGATTAATTATAATTGTCTGTCAATAATGATAGATATCACCATTGTATTGAACTTTTTATAGATAATAATATGACTTATCGTAATATCTTTATTTTCAATAAAAAAATAACCATTATTATTCTCACAATTTTAAAAATGTCATTGATATTTCACTCTAAATAATATTTTATAAATTTTTTTATTTAAAATATTTTCATTATGTTTGTAAAAAAAAAAAAAATCAAAAACCCAGAGGAGGGCACGTGACCCCCCTAGACCCTCTGTGGCTCCGCCACTAAGTGTTTATATACTAGTTAATACAATAATTAATACATGTAGTACCACTCTTAAAATTATTCATCTGAAAAAAGTTTGGTGCCAATTTTTGCAGTCAATGGAAGAGATATTGGAGAGAAAAAGTTGTATTAATATATATGATTCACTTATTGGTGCAGCCAAAAAAAAAAAAAAAACAAAAGAAAAATTAAATAGTTATTTACCGAATTGAAATTGTAATTTAGAGGAACTCTTCTGATCAGTTGGAACAAGATCAACAATCCTTGAAAAGTTTCATCCGTGTCAAATTCATGTATTACTTAATAAATAGATGAACAAGTAAATTTGTGTTAATATTTAGCACCTACTTTTGTTTGTTAGGTTTAGCAATTTATTAGTATTTGGCATTAATAGTCAACCAATACCACCTCATTATTGAGTCATGAGTTTGACTCCACTAAAGGCTAATGACGCATATGTATTATTAAACCTTTTTACATGATTAAATGTTTAATTTTTATAAATTATCTCTAATCTATTAACAAAATTAAAAAAAAAAATGTAATTTAAAAAAAAAAAGAAAAAAAAAAAAGCAATGTTGGAAGTGGTTGGCCTGCCAAGGTATATAATGCATTGGCAATGAAGAGACAACTACTCATATCACACAAGGTGGATTGTTTTGTCTGTAATATTTGTTTGAATTCCAAAGACAATAATCAATTAGTTTTTCTTAATTGCTTGATTGTTACTTTATTTATAGTTACAACAAATGCATGTGACAATAGATTTTTGTTATCGCTCAATTCAACCTTAAACACCTCTTTTACGTAAGTTTCACAATATATGAGAGGGTTGTATTAAATTTTGTAATATATTCACACTAATTATCATGTCTAAAAAGATTGTGTCCAATTCTGTAATATATTCAAGTTTCGTTTGGCATTAGTTAATATCGCCAACTTTTTTATATTCGGACTTTTTTAGTCTTGTTTGGTTTGAATTTTTTGATTTTTTTTTTTTACTTTTGTGAGAAAAAAAATATAATGATTATGAATTGGATGTGATATTTTGTCTTATTAATTTATTTAACCTATTTTAGCATTTTGATAAATTTAATCCAGGGCTCAATACACTTAAATTTTTTTGTAAAGCCTTCTTTGGTATTACAAAGATGAAACTAATCAAAGGGCCTAATGTTCTTTTCTTTTAGGCGCAAAAAAAGCCCTATTTCAAAACATGGGAATAGATCCTTGTTACTTTCTTTATATTTACAACAAATGTATGTGGGAATAGATCTATCAATCATAGATTGTTATTATCAACTAAACTCAACAAACTTCAGACACTAAAACCATCTCCAATGTTGTATCAAATTGAGCATCAGATTTGAATTTGATGAAAAAAGTCACTTTTTTCCTCTCCAATGGTTTCGCCAAACTGATATAAAACTGAAAATGAAGCAAAAGTTTCATCAAACTAAGGATCCGTGTGAGATTTCACCATTTCACTGTGCACTAACGTTGGAGATGGGGGCCCACCGGTCAACCAGTCGGATGTCAGGCCGGTTGACCAACCGGTCGACCAGCGCATGCATACTTGCTTCAATCTGCTTCAATTTTTGGTTGGCCTGCGAACTGGTTCAAATAGGTAGGTTACTTTTGTGGTACTACGAATAAATTGAAGATTGATATCAATTTAAATTTCCATCAAAATGCAACATGAAAAATTATATCGTATATACATATAAATTTTGAGTTAAGAAGTAGTCGTTCTGCACTAGCAATTCCAATAACTTACTGTTGGTGTGACAGAGTATTTTGAAAACTTATCGTTGTTGTTGTGCTCTATAAAATACACCAATATTTTAATTTCATTATATCATTACAATTTTTATTTTCTTTGTGAGCTTTAATTTGATAATGTCATTACAATTTCTATTTTGTTTGTGAGCTTCAGTGTGTATTCTGTGTTTGTCAGGTTCAATTTCTTTGTGAGCTGCAGTTTGATAATAGCATTACAATTTGTTGAAGTTCTAGGCATGATTTGAATTTTTATAGTTCTATGTCATTACAATTTTTCTTTGTAAGCTTCAGTTTATATTATATCATTACAATATATTTCACTGTATGAGTTAGATATTGTATCCTACTGAATTTGCTTCAAACTATGGAAGATTTTGAAATGTTTGAGGAATCACAAACTTCATAGCACAACACTGATATTAATTTTATTTCGGAAACTTCATGAGAGCACAACACTGATATTCATTTTATTTCGGAAACTTCTCGTGTTTCTCATGGTAAGGCGTTCATAATTATAGAAAATGAAACTTTATGTAGATCTTGGTTGGCAGTCTCTCAAGATCCCATTACTGGTAATAATCAGACCATGGTTATATTTTGGGAACGAATACTTGTTTATTTTAATTCACAATTGAGTGGTGAATCAAATTGAAACCGTATTTCTTTGTCTCACCGTTGGTCTGTCATGCAAAAGGCAATTAATAAATTATGTGATTTTCTTGAGCAAATTCAATTGAGGCAACAAAGTGGAACAACTGAGGCAGACATGGTAAAGTTTCTTTCTGTTATTAAATATCAATTTTCTTTTGTAATGTATACTTGTTATTGAAATTTTTGTAATTTTTTTTTTGTAGGTCGTTGAAACAATGCGAATGTATCATGCAATATAGAAAAAACACTTCACATTTGATACATGTTGGGATATTTTGCACCCAAAAAAACCACACAACATGCTTATCAATGTTCGAATCCACCAACTGAAGATGAGGCTTTTCAACCTAACCAAAATATTGTGGTGCACCAACAACTGACTAATATATCAACACAACCAATTGGTACTAAGGCAGCGAAAGACAAATTAAAGAATCAAACAACTCACGATGGTAGATTTGATGAAATGGCTGTCAACCAATCCAAAATTGTTGAAGTATTATCAACTATCTCCGCTAGAATTGTTGAGCGAGATGAACAAAAGGCGATAGACCGTGAACAGAAGGCTGCAGAGCGTCGAAGAAGGGCCGATGATAGAGAGAAACAACTGAAACTCCTATCTATGATGAATGAAAGAGAACAACGAAATGAAGATCATAAAATAATGTCAATGGACATGACAAATTTAAATCATATGCAAAGGGCGTACTACGAAGAGCGTCAACGACAAATCTTGTTTTGAACAACTAATAGATTGCCTTGACTATTTCTGTATTGTTGGGTAATATTGGTTTTATTATTTAAAAACATTAATAGTGGGTTGTATTGGTTGTATTAGAATTAATTGTATTCATTTTTTTTATAACATATATTTGTATTGATTTGATTTTAACATGCTCATAAACATGTGGTTGGTAAAACATTTCAGTTCACACATTTATTTGCCAATTGTCTTGTGTTTAGTAAAAAATTCTATACATTACTAATGTTCAAATTACCACCAGCAAATAAAGGAAGCTACTATATTATAAAAGACAGAACCACTACATTTATAAAAGAAATTGACCCAACAAAATAACAAAAAGTTGTTAACAAAAAACAAAATAACGAAAATACATAATGTAAAAGTACATTCTAAAAACAAACAAAATTTACATAATTTGTTCTTATCATCCAAGCTGTCATCGAAACACATCAACAGTCATTGTTCAGTAGTGGTGGAGGGAAGTAGTGATGACAGATGTCATTTACGCAATGCTCAATCCTATCCATGCGATTGCTTGCCACTTCATTAAGTCTTTCAATGTCCAAACGGAACTCACCAAATTGTTGAATTAATGAGTTCTGCGTAGTGAGAAATGCATCGAACTGAGTACCGAATGAACTGACCTGATTAGCCATTTATTGTTCCCATTGAACGCGTTGATTATGTCATTCTTCTTGCTTGGCCAAAAACTCAGTCCAATATTGAGGTTGTTTAGTTGATGGCATCGCATTGGCATGAGGATCTTCTGGAATATCATTTGGTGGGACATGTGCATTAAGACTTCCCATTAAATCGTCAGCTCCACCAGCACAGGTCAGTGTATACTCCGAAATGACTGAAGAGATTGTGGTCTCTGTTTCAACTACAAGGCGAACGCTAAAATGTTTGAAAATTTTAGTCAGAAGTGCCGCAAAAAGTAATGACCGCCCCATGAATTGACCAAGATTTGCATACATCATTTCTTTCATTATTATGTAGCACAAATCTATTTTATGGCTAATTTCAAAACAATATAACAAATAAGCATTAAAATATGGGACAACATCAAAATGTCCTATTTTCAGAGTGACATTTTCTACAATCCACCAGTGGAGAATCTGAAGATAAGGTTTCAAATGTTTTGCTTGTAGATTAGTAACGCTAAATCTGTTTTCACAAATAGTAGTATATACGTCACTGACATTACCAACAATATTAACTAGGCCAGCCTCACTCTGAAAATGGATATGCATATCCCCTTCGTCAACTCTAATAATTCCTGCTAAAGTAAGGATATCAAACTGAATACCCTTTCCTTTCACATAAGGCAGAAGAGTAAAATTTACATCTTCTTCATTAGTACCTCTTAGGTGAACATAAAATAAAGACACCAGCCATGGATATACTTTTTGCAGTAAATTAATTAAATTTACCCACCTCATTGCCTCAAGTTTGCTAACTAAAAGTGGATCATATTGAGATGGCAGATTAACCCTCCTCCATGTTACAATAGGTCGCCTAGAGAAGCTTTCAAAGGCTTGTTCATGACTTTCACTAAGAAAATCAGAAGTAGGATAAGCCTCATTTTCAGGCTGCTATTGTTGGCGTCGTGGAGGGTTGGAGCTTTCACCATGTTCTAGTCTAGCTCTTTTAATTCTAGGCATGATGTGAATATTTGTTCAATTTTAATAGAAATGTGTTAAATATCAAAGGTGAATTAGAGCTGGCATTCAATGTAAAGAGCTTAAATGGTGTGAAGTGTGGTGTGCAGAAGTGCAATAGATAAGGAGTGCACACTGGGGGGGGGGGAAAAATTAACAGAGTCGGTTGAGCAGCCGGTCAACCCACCGGTTGACCAACCGGTTGACCGGTGTTGAAGACTCATGAAATTTAGTTTCTGCTGCTGTTCGGCATGTTCTTTCTGCTACTATTCGGCTTATTGCTTTAATTGCTTTGGCTTGCTGATTCTATCGATTAACACTTCCAATATAGAGTTTGTATAGAGTAAATATGTAGTGGAGCAGATTTTGTATAGCATTTCTGTCCAATGTTGAGCTGATATAGAAGGTCAATAAATGAGGTAGGTGGTGGAAGGAATTAATGTGGTTGGTAAATTGGTTTAATGAATTAGTTGGATGGTGGTGTGTGTCATGAGGCATTGACTCATCAAATGAGGCTCTTATGCCACATTTGAAAACAAATTGAGTTCTTAAATTTGTATTGTATAGCCTCATTGATTTGTCAAATTAATGAGGTGTTGAATATTCATGATGTACTAAATAAATGAATTTCCAAATTCATGAATGAATTTTTAAATATAAGACTTCCAACATCAGTAAGCCTTTGGTAATTATTTTGTAACTGATTAAGACATGGTTATTAAAAACTGTAATTCTTTGGTAATTTAATATATGTGGATATATATAAGAAAACAACATCAATAAATTATGAATTGGATAATCTTGGATAATCAGCAGAGAACATTTATCAATTGTCAAATTTATAGATTGAATTATCAAAACAGAACATGCCAAGTATTTAGATAATATTGACAAAATTATGAAGAGTACTAACAACAAACAGTAGCTGACAACCTCCTATTCAAAAAAATAAGCAAAATTACAGCAAAATTACATGTTCATGTCAACGTGGTGAATTTAGTTTTTACCGTGAAAATGCCACATATGTTCTATTAAATCATTACAGAAGGCATGATATGCATCTTTATCTCTAATACCTAAATGACGAGACATAAATGATTGGAAGTCATTGTTAGGAGTACAGGAAAATTGTACTGATACGTCGATTGATGAAAGTTCATAATCGAAATCAAGGTGCTCCTCTCTCTCATCTTCGACAATCATATTATGTAACTCTTCATTATGTTACCAACTCTTCATTATGTTACCAAGCATTTTCGGATCCCAAAAACGTACAACACACCTATAATTGCAAACCGAGATTAAAGCACTCAGAATGCACGCTCTGCATCCTTCCTTGCTGACTCTTGCATCATTGCAAAATGTTGCTTCTTTGCTCCTAGGGAAGAAGAGATTGTTTGAACCAGTGTTGCCCATTGAGGGTATATACCATCAGCAAGGTAATAACCCATATTATAACTGTGTCCATTAATAGTGTAATGGACAGGGGGAGCTTTATTTTGAGCAAGATTAGAAAATAAGGGCGATCGATCCAACACATTCAAGTCATTGTGTGATCTAGACATTCCAAAAAATGCATGCCAAATTTACAAGTTATAAGAAGCTACTGCTTCAAGGATGATGGTTGGCTTTTTTTGATGGCCTATGTATTGACCTTGCCATGCCTTTGGACAATTTTTCCACTCCCAATGCATGCAATCTAAACTTCTCAATATATCCGGAAACCACCAAACCTCCCCAATAACAAGTAATTTAACAATATCAGTTGGTGTTGGAGATTTCAAATATTATGGTCTGAAAATTTCAATTACTGAATTACAAAAATGTTGCAAACTTTGAATTGCAGTGTTTTCCCATCAACTGCATCTGTTGTCACTCCATATAGCAATATTCTCATAGCTGAAGTCATCTTTTATAGGGGAGACAATCCAAGAATATGAGCTGCACCTTGTTTTTGAACAAAATATGGATTGTATGCTTCGATGGCATTCAAAATTCGCAGATACAAAGGACGACGCATTCGAAAATGTCTCCGAAATGCTGTAAGTGAATAAACTAGATTTGTCGCAAAATAATTCGCAAACAATCACTCATGACCCTTCCTTCTATCACGATGTATGTACTTATGGCCTACAACAGAACCATCTTTTTTCTTTGATCTATCAGTTGATCACAACATCTGAATCATGCTAACATTATTCATCTCATAAGCCCCCAAAAGTGTGACCATATATTCATCATTAGACTCATCATCAGAGGATAAGGAAGAAGAAGAGGATGAAAATGAAGTGAACATCATGGAATTTAAGATACTCATTATGCTCTGCTTTCTTTCAGTTATGTGCCTTTCAGATATAACGTATCACTTGTCTGGTATATGGTACATGGACAATGTGTTTATATCAGGTTTTGGAAGGCTTTGGAAGGAAATCATTATTGGGGGCAACCAAAAATGGAAAATATGTAATGGAGGGAAAAAGAAATAATAAACGAATTGGGAACAGAAAGGGAGGGGGAAAAAAAATTGAGTTGCCTACCTGGTCGACCGGCCGGTCAACCCATCGGACATCCCCTTTGCTTTGATGCACGCTACAGTGGCACGGTTGGAGCTGCTCGTACCAGATTGAGAAAATTACTTTTTTTTTACTCAGAGTTGGTGAAATTTTACTGAACCGTTGGAGATGCTCTAAGAGTATCCGCATCAAACTAGCTAAAGTCATTTTTTAGCTAGTTTGTTGATACTGTTCATAAAAAACGAGCCTCCATCAATCTCGCTACAGTAGGTCGCTAATTTACGAGCGCTACAGTAACTTATTACAATAAGCGAGGCAATGTTCATCGTTATAACACAGAGATTAATGTTACTGGATGTTCGGCCACACGTCCAGCCGGTCAATCGGTCAACGACCTTTTTTTTTCTTTTTTCTTTTTTGCATTTTTTAAGAATTGTTTGGCTGGTAACTCATCAATTTAATTAAAATAATAATAATAATAACAAACACAATAAAAAAATAATATTTTAATAAGATTAAATTAGAATAGAGAGTTTGATGCAGTAGGTACTAAAGATGTGACTAGTTAAAATAGTAAAATAGTTTTTTTAGCTATAATTTGACTAAAAATTTAAAGAGTTTGATGCGGATGCTCTAAAACCATTTCCTGGTTAGTATTACAAAGAAGAAACAAATCAAAAAGAACCAATAACCACTTTAACAAGCGTTCCCCAAGAGACATTTCATATATACTTTGTCTAAGGCTGAACAAATGAAAAATCAATACTATGAGATTCTTCATTTTTGTGGGGGTGATGGTGATGAAGTTGTTGTGTTGGATCTTGGGCACCACCACTATGGCTAGAGATTTCAGTTTCAGAGAGCTCAGGATCAGATTGGTAAGACCTTGGAGAATTGGGAACGCTTTCGCGTTCGGCTCCAGCACTAGACCTGTACTTGTGGTTGTGGAGCAAATGTAAGGGTGATGAAGCATGGCTTGGTGTATTCTCTCCAGAAATGAACCCCGATGAATTATTAGAAACATCTGCTCCTCTTCCTCCTGCTTTTCTTTGTTTCTTTCTCTCCTTGGCTGCCTTTTGCCATTTCTTCAGAGCCTTTGCAGTCTGCTCCTCAAATATTGCTTGCTTCATGTGAGATCCCATCTACATATTCACAACCATGTATGGATCAGAGTTAGGAGAACTGTTTCTGAAAACAACCCATTTTTTTAGAAAACACCAAAAACTCCAACAAGACCTCTCCAATTGAAAGTCCAACTAGAGACAATCCATTTCTTTTGCAATAACTGTGTTTCGCACAAAAAATGAAAATAATATGTTAACATGAGTTTTAAAAAAAATTCTAAATTTGCAGAGGTGATGAAATAAGAAGCTACTTACTTGAGTGACTAAGGCATAAAGAGGAAAGGTGATATAGCTGCACACGAACTGAAGGGCTAACCCAAGTAGAACTCTTCCCAAAATTGCAAATAAGTTTTCATGGAAGCATGAATTTATCCCAAACTCGTACTGCATTTATTTATTTTTTTGAATGTACAAACAGTTAAAAACAATAAATTGTTACAGTTCAATTCGTCTCTCTCTCACACACTAATCAAAAGAAAAAAAAAGTGATAAATCTGATGAAAATATGATACTAGCCAGTAAATTGATTTGGAATAAATTACCCATGTCCATAAGAATAACGCCATCTGGAATGCATTCTGTGCAAAAAGAAAGATCAAGTGTGAGATTAGAAATGCCTCAACAAGCTACACGAAAAAAAAATATTATATGTCCAAATACGTAAATCCCATTGTATAGATAACCTGGAACAAGGTAAAATGAATCAAGATGAGGATCCACTGGGGTCTATTAAACCAGAAAAACCTGTTGCTTGGTTCCACAACCGGGGCTCCTCTAACTACAGTTGCTCGATCTTCAATTTGTTGAGCCAACTCCATTATAACTAGTTCTAGTTTTGTGCCCACTAACAGAAGTATCTGAACATTACACAAACACACAAATATAATTATAGAATTAGCAGAAAACATGTGTTTTGTGAGGATCGATGCAATAGAAAAAGCCCAAGTGCATTGAGAAATTTAACAGGATGAAACATAGATAACTTATGTGAACATGTCTTACTTACAATGAGTGGCACTAATGAGATCCAGGCAAGCGTGTACCAGCCTACACAAGTTTTAGAAGATAAAAATTATGATTTTATATAATCATGAAAGACTAAAAGTGAATTTAGTCTGATATCATCAAACAGAAACAGAGATGTTTGGTTACTGTAAACATTCAGCAGCAGTAAGATGACAGCAAAAACCCACAGTGGGAAACTGCAAAATCAACCCAAATTTAAAAAAAAAAAAAAAATCATTAGCATATAAGTGTCTTGGTAGATTCATTAAATGATATTCCCAAAGCCAGTGAGGAATATAGTTGACAATATTGAAAGAAGAAATGATGAAGTTACCTTATTCCCACCACCACCTTGAAGTCATCTTCCATGGATCTCTTAATATATTTGTGGAAATTAAATTTGGTATTTGGTGCAAAATGTGCCTACATACATATATTTATCAGACTTAATCTGTTGGGACATACCAGAATTGATCATGCAAATAATTAACATTTTAAAAAGGACTTTAGGCCCTGTTTGGAGTTGCTTCTAGGGGTGTTCATGTTAAGTATCAAATGATTGATGTGTTGTACTTGAATTTGATAGTGGATTTATTATATTGTTCAATTTAAATCGAACATGTCAATCGTTTGAGATTCAACTTGAAAATCCTGGGGAAATGAAGAAGCCCACTTACGTTGATAAACCCATTGCGCATAGTTATATAATCCACCTTTGACACCGAACCAAAGAATTGCCTGAAGAATGCAACCTGGAATAAAAAATTATAATCCCATATCATGCTTTGAAATTAGACAATGTGCTATGATATTTTGAACAATTCATAATTACTCTGAGTTATAATCTTACAATCCATCTGATCCCGGGAGTTCTGGAAAATCTAGTATGACGTCTCACAAATGAAGTCTGATGACTAAACCTAAATCTTGCTGGATCTGTTTAAGAAAAAAAAAAAACTCATCAATAATATTACAAAATCCGAAAAAATTACTAAAAAATAAAAGGAAAATGTTTGGGACCCCTTTTGGAGATGACGCCCACATCCCCAAAGTGATCACAGCCCTCCATGTATGTGTGAGGTTCATTCATGTATGTGTGAGGTCCACATTATGAGTAGTTCAGATTTATGGAGGTCTTGTGGGAGTGGGAATCTTAATGATTGCTCAAAATAAGATATGTGAATTACATTTGTTCTAAGGTGTAGCACAACAAATTACACACTTCATTTTCAGGCAATTTTTCAAAATATTTTTTGGGAGCCCAACAAATAACATTAATCAGCCCTTGGAGATTCCGGTCCATAATGTTGCCATTAGATGGGCCGTTAAGTTGGCCCTATTTGAAATTTACGAAGGCCCAAACTTAGGCCCAATCTTCATATATAAAAAATAATTAAATGAGAACTGAGAACAGGAAGGAATTAAATTACCATTGGTGAATTGATATTCCAAAGACGACGTATCTGATTCCCAACTCTTCCATTTCTTCATCTGGTGAATATATAATAAATAATAAATAATGTAAATAAACTTGATAAACATGATATCTTATTAATCTAAAGTATTTTAAAATAGCATTATATCTTTATATGACTTGGGTGACATATATATGTAATATAATAATTGAACTTGTGGTAATGAAAGAGAAGGAAAAAATACTTACTTTGGCCTGAGCAAGAATCACGATGATGACACTATACAGGACATGAAAGACGGCCAGGACGAATATAAATATATGCAACTGGTGCACTCCTGAGTTTGAAACTAGTGATATTTTTCCCTAAAACATTCCACATAACAACCACCTTGAATTAAGACCAATAATTTTTTTTTTCAATTGTATATGCAATTTAAATAAACACATAAAGCCCAATTTGACTTGTTTGGACTCGGAAATTTTTTTATTTTTTGTGTGATCAATTTCTACTTTTGTAGATGTATTTCAACACGAATACACACAATACTTACATCCATGTATATAGATCAAATAATGTAGAGGTGATCAAAAATTCATATATTGCGGTTTTAGATTAAATTTCGGCAAAATATATTCATAACATTTTTCTACAAGCATAAAAAGTGAAATATGAGATGAAAAACAAATATATACATATATTGTATTTACCTTAAGGTATAAAAAATAGAACTGTGAAACAATCTACCCATTAAAATGGAATGGTGGCTATTTAAATTTTTTAAAAATCTAGAGACGAAATAACAGTTTTTTTTTTTTTTTTTCCCTCCTGAAATCCTAAAGGAGTATTGGGCTTACTTTTCCAGCACAATAATCCGTTTTTTCATCAGCTGCTGCCAAAACTCGGTGCCACATGAAATCTTGATCATCATATGTAGAAAGTAATTTTCTCTTCTCATAGAACTTCTTCGAACATGGAAGCATTGTGTGTCCCAGTTTCGCAGGAATGCATATCTTCGATATGTAAGTCGTGCTCACTGTAAGCAGCAGCGATATAAAACCTAACAGCATCAACTCTACATATATACCCAAAAAAACTAATCAAAACAAAATAATTATAACTTCCTTTAATTTTCTTCAACAATACTAGCTAGTTACCCGCTTTAATTTTCTCCAATGCTTCACTCATGGCTTTCTTATGGCGTTTCTCGAACCACTGCCATTACAGAAAAGAAAGGGATCACGAAATGAGGGGGGGGGGGGGGGGGGAAACTTCAAAAAATTAATCGAGTTTTAATAGGTTTGTAACAAATGTAATACACTACCTTTTCGAGAGATTCAATCCCATGTTCGATTAGGATAGAGATAATCACAAACACGGCACACACAACAGCAACAGCCCACGTTGGAGTTTGCTCAAGTGACCTTTGTCCTCCATAACTAGACATGACTCTCTGAAAGTAATGCAACTTCTAGTAGAAAAAAAAAAAAACCAGCTCCAATACAAGCTTGTTCTACTGTACTATCTGTTTTCCTAGCTAGCCAGAGCAAATGGGAGTGAATAGAATTAAGACAAGGTCCTGAAATTTAAGTAGTTAGAGAAAACTATATACGGAAAGCGCGTTTTAGGACTGATGACTCATTCCATAATCTCAATTATCATATGTTCTTTGTTTGTACTTTGGGAATGGATATTAACTAAAAAGTTTGTTCATCCACACAAAATTTGGAAAAATATATGTATATATATATAATTAAATTTAGCCGGCTATTGGCGCCAAAAACAGTGACTAGGATCAACCAATGATGTTGGAAATACGTCCCTGATGATAAAAATAATGATAATAATGATAACAATGCTGTAAAGAATTGGTCATATTTTACTAGGTTTACTACTGATATGAGTGATGCTATTAATCATTTTTATGTTATCAGGTGTTAAAAGTTCATACTAGTAAGAACATGAGCAACACAGACCTTTAGGTGCCAAGCTCTTCAACCTTAGTTGGGTTTTTAGGTGGTTTTTGGTTGAGTTCTCACAATTTTTTTTTTAAGTTTTAGAACTTGGTTTGGCAACTTGGTTTGGCAAAAAAAAAATGAAAAACACTTATTGTTTTCGTATAAATTTCTTTTTTTTTCTTTTTTTTTAAAAGAAATAAATTGTAAATTTTCAAATTCTTTGGGTCATTATTGTTCCTTTGTGAGGGTAGGTGGCCTAAAAGACATCGGAGCAATATATAAATTAGTGCTATATACCCGTTTTGTTTTTTTCTATCTTAACCTATTCCTATTGGTTCTAGTCTCTGGATGAATTTATGGCTGGTTCACTCATCCTTGACTAGGTCTTTAATTCCTTTATGTATGTACCCTAGTCCAAAACTATTTCCCTAGTGTGAGTTTAATTAATTAAAAACTTAATTTGATCAACTATTAGTGTGTGGGTGATTTTCCGACCACACTGCCCGCTTAGTAACCAGCTGGAGAGCACTGGCAGAATAGATGGCACCTGACTGACCTGTAACAGAAATATAAGAATCCCGCGGTGGTTTCGACCACCCGGGGGCACTCCGACGATCAAGTCAGTATATCTCTCAAAGATAAATCAAGTACTAAACTCACAAGCTTGAGTATCAAAAGCATACCTTAGACCCATGGGGGTGCCTCTCTTTTATAGCCAATACAATCCTAGTCCCAAAAGGAGCCTGGCCCTAATGGACTTAGGATTACTGCTAATCTGGGACTCCCAGTGGGATTAGGATAAACTCTCTAAGAGTCTTATCTTTACCCAAACTGAAGTCTTCTTCCAATCTAGGACTCTTGTCCATATCCAAGTTGAGTTCCCTCTTTATTTTAGGACTCTTGTCCCTTATCCGCTTATCTCGGATTCCGATATCTTCGGAGGCAACCTCGGCCTAGCCGAGATCACCTCGGCGTCACGACCAGGACACGTGGCACCTCGGCTGACACATCGGCGTCACCTTGCCACGTGTTGGTACTCAGAAAATATATCCCCACAACTGCCCCCTAGGTTCTATTACCTCGGCATTCTGAGGTGATGGAACCTACACTGTTCGTTCATCTGTGCCCCTCTATCTGAGATCAAACTTGCCGACCTCAAAGTTTCCTGGACTTCGCTGTCCACTGGTGTCAAGTATCAAGTTTCATGCATTCCAAGTTGCTCGAGATCATACCTCCTAGCCGAGATTCTTGTTCCATTAATTCGTAAACTCCAAGAGCTTTGCAACTGCTCCACTCACACTCTCTGGTGAGTTCCCGATTTCCAGTAATCTATTTGACTCCGGCGATTTTCATATCGGCGTTCGTTTCTCTTGGTAGGTTCATAAACTCTTTTTTTTTTTTTTTTTTTTTTTTTTTTTTTTTTTATTAAGCTCAATCTTTTATAACTCTTCTGATTTACTTTGAATCTGTTTATTTGCCCTCTGTTGTCTTCTATTTTTGTCTGTTTTCAAGTTTTGAATTGTTTGAATTCCTGGCACTTTTCTTGTCATATCCACTTTCTGTTGCTAGCATTGTGTCTGGGTCATTACTTTCTTATTCTTCACATACTTACTTAGTGCCTGTATACTTGGCTTTATTCTTTGAGCTTTGTCGTCTTCTTGACTATTTTTCTCTTTTCTCATTTAATCCTCTGGCTTATTCTCTTTCTAGCTCTTTTGCTTAAATCCGTCATTTGTTCCAAGCTTTCAAGCTTCTTCAACTGTCTTCGTTTCTCTCCTCCGGTGAAGCTTTACGTCATTCTGTCATTTTCGCATCCGTCGTCAGACTTCGGCAATTCTCATTCCGGCTTCCCTCTTTCTAGTAAGCCACTTTTCCTCCTGATTTTATTTCTTGTTGCTTTCCAAGAAGCTCTGCTTCATTGTTAATCACCATTGCTGTTTTACCCGTTGTTTCCATATCATCTTCTTGAATATACATTGTTCACACATCTGTTGATTTCTGCCATTGTTCTTCCCTTGACATACTTGTGCAATCTTTTTGCCTTGATTTCTTGATAGCTTCATCATCATTCTTGATTACGAATTACATTCATGTTTCTGTTTTTTGTGTCTTTTTCCAGATTCTTGCTTTCAATCTTTGCCTTCAAATTCCGAGGTGCTAATCGCCAAGAAGAGCTTTGATCAAACTCTTCAGGAGGTCAATACTAAGCTCGTGGCTGAGAAGGCTGCTGAGAAGTTCTTTCCAACTGTCTTCTGGGGGTGAGACATAACCTACCGCTGATGCCGAGTAGTTTGCTTCCTTCTTAAAATTGATGCCGAGGTAGCAGTAGATAAGCTCCTCCAACTGACTGCCGAGGCTGAACCATTGTCGTCCGTCGAAGTAGATTAGTCCGACGTTCTTGCTTTCAGTCCCTAGTTTTTTAAGGTCTTCATTTTTGTACTTGCCAACTTTCTCAGCTCTTAACAAGCTAGTTGGTCATCTCGGTTGATCATATCTCAGAAACGTCTTTCAGTGTTTATCTCGGCTATACCAACTTGTAAATTGCTAGACTTCATGATCTTCGGTTAACTCATCTTGTAATTTGCTCAAAAATTTCAACAAGTGTTAACATTCCTTGCTCCTTAATTATCATTCATTCCCCATGTACCTTCTCCCTGCCCCCTAATGTGAACATAAGTTGCACTTAGGATCACTTTAGGGAAGTTGGCTTCGTACCGTGGTCACAGACCTGATGTGTTCTTCTTTTGCCGATGTATTAAACTTCTGGTATTTTAATTCACCCCCTTTAGACCCTCTTTCTCTTGGCATTTGCAAACTATTGTTTCTTGAAGCATTTATTCCTTTCACAATTCTGGTCACCACTTATGGCGTGTACTTAGTGGTTCTAATCAAAACGACGTTTGACTCTGGCGAATCTTTTGCCGACATTTAACTTTGTGCACTCTTGTCCCTTAAACATCATTTCGGTTTAACTTCGGTTAAGTATCATCTCAATTTAACTTCAGTTAAACATCACCTCAGTTTAACTTCGGTTAAACATCATCTCGGCTTAACTTCGGTTAAGCATCATCTCAGTTTTTGAAGTTTTTCCTTCTTTTTGTCGCTTGTACTCTTGTACATTTTTGTTCTTTAGATAATGTAAGCTCTGCATATGGCCGATGTGCCTCCTTGTTCTTGAAATTCAATTTTCCTTCTCTGAATGGAGCGCTCTTCGTCGCCCTCCTGGACGAGGATTTTCTTCAGTGTCTCTTCACTTTTTTTGGCTGGCTCCTTGCCGACATCATCTAGGACCTCCATGTCCTCGTCTTCAATCTCTGCCTTCCCTGGTTCCTGAATGTTTGCAGGTAGTTTTCATTGCTGCCATGGAGCAATTCTTCGCCTGCAGTTGATCCCCTCTGACTCTTTCAATCCCATGTTCTGTGGAGAACCGCAATAGTTGATGCAACGTTGAGGGAACTGCCCCCATTGCATGCAACCATGGCCTTCCCAAGATGATGTTGTAAGGTGAAGGCGTGTCAATCACCATGAATTCTATCTTGATCTTCTTCTAACTGCTCTTGCATGATTCTATACTTAGAATATTTTGCATGTCTTTCATACTTTGCCTCATTTGTGCGATCTTCTCGGGGTTACATACCTCGGGTATAATAGCTACAAAACTTTTATTTCGGCAAGATACTGACCTGCAAACTTTTCATAAATTCTAACAAGTGTGAAACATATACTACTCAATGTTAACTTTGCAAACTTTTTCTCAAGTTTCAACAAATGTTTAAACAGTGATCTCGGTCTAGCCTACTTGTAAATTGCTACAAATTTCAACACGGATTAACATATACTGTAACAGGGATCAACAAGGATTAACATAACAAGTGTTAAACAATAATCTATTTGTAAATTGCTACGAATTTCAACAAGTGTTTAAACAACATACTTAGCTTTTACCTCAACCTGTAAATTGCTGCAAATTTCAACAGATGATCACATGTCGGCTTAACATTATCTTGTAAATTGCTACAAATTTCAACAAGTGTTAAGCATCTTCTCTGGTTTAACCAACCTGTAGATTGCTACAAGTGTGCATACTATAACCTCGGCTTCACTTCGACTTGTAAATTGCTACAAATTTCAACAAGTGAAGAGAAACAGTAATCTCGGCTTAACTCCAACTTGTAAATTGCTACAAATTTCAACAAGTGAAGATAAGGAATCAGCTTAACTCCAACTTGTAAATTGCTACAAATTTCAACAAGTGAAGATAAGGAATCAGCTTAATTCCAACTTGTAAATTGCTACAAATTTCAACAAGTGAATTAAGGAATCAGCTTGACTCCAACTTGTAAATTGCTACAAATTTCAACAAGTGAAGACAAGGAATCAGCTTGACTCCAACTTGTAAATTGCTACAAATTTCAACAAGTGGAGACAAGGAATCATCTCGGCTTAATTTCAATTAAGCATCATCTCGGCTTAACTTCGGTTAAGCATCGTCTCGGCTTAACTTCGGTTAAGCATTATCTCGGTTTAACTTCGGTTAAACATCATCTTCGGCTTAACTTCGGTTAAGCATTATCTCGGCTTAACTTCGGTTAAACATCATCTTCGGCTTAACTTCGGTTAAGCATTATCTCGGCTTAACTTCGGTTAAGCATCGTCTCGGTTTAACTTCGGTTAAACATCATCTGGGCTTAACTTCGGCTAAGCATCATATTGGTTTAACCAACTTGTAAATTGCTACAAATTTCAACAAGTGGTAACCGCATTCTTCTTCTCTTTGCCCCCAATGTGAACTTAAAATCCACTTGGGTTCTCATCATGTAGCTTCGACCTTGTCGCCGAGGTTGAATTCAATCCGAGGTTGTCGGCCTTGGTTTCTCTATTGATCTTACTTGGCTCCAACCTGAGTTTGATTTTCGGCCTCGCATCGGCGAGCCGTTTCTCTTTTCTTGTTCCGATGCCTTTGTTCCTGGCATGTCTTCCTCGGCCCTAGCATATTTCTCAATTCTGGCCAACTTTAGTCTGATCTTGTGTGTTTCCTTTTTATCTTCTGGGATTTGAGATCTGCTTATTGTGCTATTCTCTTCTCGGACTCAGGTCCTGAGATCTTATCTTCTGGAATCTTGGATCTACTCGCTCAGGTTGAGCTCTTCTTTTCTCGGACCTACTCATCTAGGCTGAGATCATGTCTTCTGGGATCTGGGATCCGGGATTTGCTCACTCAGGTTGAGCTCTTCTATACTTGAATGTTATCTTCTTGGGAGCGCTCATGCCCCTTGTCTTTGCATCCCTTCTAGAAGGGTCTTCGTTCCTCCGCAGGTATCTATCCTTTCATACTTGGAGGTCGTCTTCGTTGCTTCGATCTGTTGTCTTTGGTGCGTCACCTTCCTGGCCGGCTTCTTTCACTCCGTGACTCTGGTCACGAGTGTCTGTGTTACTATTGTCCCCTTCAACGTCGAGATCAATAGGTCTTCCACTCCCAGCAGGAGCGTAGTCTCTAATCTAGTCATTCTGTTCGTCATTGGCCATCTATTCTTCTTTCTTTCCCACAGACGGCGCCAAATTGTGTGGGTGATTTTCCGACCACACTGCCCGCTTAGTAACCAGCTGGAGAGCACTGGCAGAATAGATGGCACCTGACTGACCTGTAACAGAAATATAAGAATCCCGCGGTGGTTTCGACCACCCGGGGGCACTCCGACGATCAAGTCAGTATATCTCTCAAAGATAAATCAAGTACTAAACTCACAAGCTTGAGTATCAAAAGCATACCTTAGACCCATGGGGGTGCCTCTCTTTTATAGCCAATACAATCCTAGTCCCAAAAGGAGCCTGGCCCTAATGGACTTAGGATTACTGCTAATCTGGGACTCCCAGTGGGATTAGGATAAACTCTCTAAGAGTCTTATCTTTACCCAAACTGAAGTCTTCTTCCAATCTAGGACTCTTGTCCATATCCAAGTTGAGTTCCCTCTTTATTTTAGGACTCTTGTCCCTTATCCGCTTATCTCGGATTCCGATATCTTCGGAGGCAACCTCGGCCTAGCCGAGATCACCTCGGCGTCACGACCAGGACACGTGGCACCTCGGCTGACACATCGGCGTCACCTTGCCACGTGTTGGTACTCAGAAAATATATCCCCACAATTAGTCAACATGTTGAAGACTAATTCCTAAACATTTGAAAAAGTTAATTTTCAAAATATTCTGTTTGGATTTACTAACTATTTAGTAGTAATGCTTTGAGCATTGTTGCCAGTAAGGATCTTGCTGTATTTTTTGGATAAAAAAATGTTTGGGAATATTAATTTGGCACTTTCAATCCATCTCTAATGATATGAAATGGACCATCTGAAGTGGTGGATTCGTACTCTTTTCTCTATTCACTACAACATATAAGAGTTTTAGAAATTAAATTTTTTAGTCTCTAAAAGTGAAAATTTTGTTGTAAAAGACACTTAGGAACCAATTTCTATCGTCATGAAGACAGTCGCTAAAAAGTTATACCGAAATGTAAAAAATAAGACTTTTAGCGACAAAATTTAAAAAATATCACTAATAAATACACTTTTAGAAACAAAATAATTTGGTCTCAAAATGATTTGTTTTTTTAGATAAAAAATTTAGTCCCAAGAAGATAATAATTCATTGTTAATGTCTAATTTTCGTTCCTAAAAATAATAACACTGTGGGAGCCTATTTTAATCAATGGAATTAAAGCCCAAAAGGAAGCCCATTAGGAAATAGGGCCGTATACAAGTTGGCCATATCCAGAAGCCCACGGTCAATGGGAACAATTCGGCCTTCCACGTAGCTGATAGGAACAAGGTTGTATATAAGTCGACCTTGTTCAAGAGCCTAGTGAATAGGCTATAGCTAAATAAGAGTTGAATTGGATCAAGCTTAAGAGTTGACTTAGTCAAATATCCCACGGGTCATATGGGGGCCCAACTACGAAGCCAGAATGTCTGAAAGGGAGAAATTGGCCCGCGGGGCCTAAGAGAACAATATAAAAGAAGGAGTCTCTATCAAGGAAAGGTATGTGTGAAAAAGAGCAGATAACTTGTAAGTAAAGTAAAGTTTAAAAGAATATTGACTTGTTTGTCGGAGTATTAATTCCGACACCACCGACTAGAGCGTTTGTTTCCCTTTCAGGTATTCACTCAAGGCTTAAGAAGGTCTGTCTGGATCAAAGAGTATTCCTGAACCCTTTCACCAAAACAAAACTTTCAGCAATTGTGGGGATATATTTTCTGAGTACCAACACGTGGCAAGGTGACGCCGACGTGTTAGCCGAGGTGCCACGTGTCCTGGTCGTAACGCCGAGGTGATCTCGACAAGGACGAGGTTATCTCCGAAGATATCGGAATCCGAGATAAAGCAAATAAAGGACAAGAGTCCTAAGACGAAGAGGGAACTTAACCAAGATAAGGATAAAGCTCTTAGGGAGTTTATCTTTATCTCTTAAAGAGTAAAAAGTAAGCACTAAATTGGAGTTCATAGAAGTCATACTTCTAGTAGGACTTGGATTGAGTATATTATAAAAGAGAGGCACCCCCGTGGGTCTAAGGTATGCAATTTATGTTTTGAGTATTAAGTTTTGCACTTGATTATCTTTGAGAGATATACTGACTTGATCGTCGGAGTGCCCCCGGGTGGAAGAACCACCGCCAGAGCCTTTTCTTTCTGTTTCAGGTTGCTAAATCCATCTATTCTGCCTGTGCTCTCCAGTTGATCACTAAGCAGGCAGTGTGGTTAGATTTTCATCCACACAATTTGGCGCCGTCTGTGGGAACGAAGGAAGAATAGATGGCCAGTAACGGACAGCAGGAAAATATTGGGGATGACGCTCCCGCTGGGAGTGGCAGACCAATTGACCTTGACATTGAAGGAGACAACCACAATACAGAAGCCCGTGACCAGGGTCACAGAGAGAAAGACATCATCCAGGAAGGCGACACGTCAAAAAGGACAGACCAAGGAAAGTACTACAATGAAGATAACCTCCAGGTATGGAGGGACAGATGCCTACGGAGGGATGAGGAAGTAAAAGAATTGGCGAACAAGTTGGCAGACCTTCAGTCAGTCGTCAACTTCATGATGCAGAATAATGTTATGCAGCCACCATACCCGCTGCAAGATACGCCGATGCCAGCAACCAACGCCCAGAATGGCGGAAGAAAAACAATCCCCGACGTCCCTCAGCATACCAGGAGCGGAAGGCATTCTCACCGGCCTTCCAGGGAAGTCGGACGAGAAGAGCCGAGGCAAGAGGAGTCCCGAAGGACGCACCACATAAAGAATCCAGAGCCCAAAGAACATCGACATGTTCAAAGGCAAGCATTCTGCTTTGACACAACCCATGGAGAAAGATCCAAACGGGCCCACCATGAGGCCGAAAGCAGCGTACTAAAAAGACTAAAATCCATAGACAGCCGAGCTCCAGGGAGGAGTAAAGAAGACCTGAGGGACTACCTAAAAAGGAGGCAGCAGAATGTTAAAGCCGAGGTAAACTCCCCAATAAAACCGAAGACAGCCTTCTCGGTGGAACTGGACAAATTCGAACCACCAAAGAGATTCAGTATGCCGAGGTTTCAAATTTATGATGGTAAGTCAGACCCAAACTTTCATGTTGGACTATACCTGAATTCAATGGCGTTATATAGCGGGAACGAGCCGTTGCTCTACAAAGTATTCCCCTCATCCTTTGGGGAAATTGCATCTGATTGGTTCCACAAATTACCAAAGGGAAGCATAAAGACATGGGAAGGCCTGGCCGAGATGTTTGTGGCCAGGTTCGTGACCAACAAGCTGCAACCCCTGAGGGTTGATGCTTTGATGGCTCTAAGAATCACCAAGGAAGAAGGCCTTAGGGCCTATGCGAAGAGGTACTACGAGGTGTTCAACCGAATACCCGAATGCAACCAAGAGGTAGCGGTCGTGTCTTTCAAGAACGGCCTGAAAGATGACTGCCCGCTACGGAAGTCTTTGGCAAAAACATTACCAAAAAGCATGGAAGAACTCATGGCAAGAATTGAGAAGTATGCCAGAGCCGAAGAAGATACATCGGGAAACAAAGAGATAAAGCAAGAAAAGGGAAACGACTCGCCGAAGCGAAACCGAGGCAACAATGGGCCGACCAAACAAGAAACAGAGTTGAGAAATAAACAGGCGGTAACGACAGTATTCCGGATCCCAATCCATAAAGTCTTAGATCAGATTCGAAATCAACCTTATTTCAGGCCTCCGGCAAGAGCACCAGGGGAATTCATGGGAAGGAACGTTGGTAGACGTTGTGCCTACCACAATGAAGAAGGGCACCCAACTCAAGGTTGCAGAGCCTTGAAAGCACACTTGGAGGACCTGGTAAGACAAGGCCTTCTGAGGGACCTGGTCGATGAGGCCAGGACAAGGGAAGAACAGGCAAGGTTGCCTCAAGCACCAGCAGCACCGCCTCCCCCAGCACAACTACCACAAGCAGGAGGACCGAGGGTAGTTAATGTGATCCACTCAAGGGTCAACGAAAACGAAGTCAGAGGAGAGACCCAGAGGGTAAGACATTTACAGCATATCTACCAAGTCGGGGAGAAGAGACATCGGCCAGAAGAATGCCAAGGGCCGATGATAGCCTTTACTGATGCCGACCTGGAATTGGTCCAACATCCGCATAATGATGCCTTGGTAGTATCCCTCCAGGTTGGGGAGTGCCAAGTGAAACGCACCCTAATAGATCAAGGCAGCTCCTGTGACATCATGTATGTTAGATGTTACAAGGAGCTGGGCCTTCACCCTGATGACTTAGAACAATCCAGCGGCCCGATGGTCGGCTTTAATGGAGCGCCGACATGGCCACTGGGCGCAACAAGCTTGGAGGTACAAGCCGGCACTAAGAAGATCCAGACGAAATTTCTGGTAATTGACACGCCCTCACCATACAACATCATCTTGGGAAGGCCGTGGTTGCATGCAATGGGGGCAGTTCCCTCAACGTTGCATCAACTACTGCGGTTCCCAACAGAGCATGGGATTGAAGAAATCAGAGGAGATCAACTGCAAGCAAAAAATTGCTCCATGACAGCAATGAAATCCACCTGTAGTATACGGGAGCCAAGGAAAGCAGAAGTTGAAGATGAGGACATGGAGGTCCTAGAAGACGTCGGGAAGGAACCAGCCGAAAAGAGCGAAGAGGCGCTAAAAAAAAATTTCGTCCAAGAGGACGACGAAGAGCGTTTCTTTCTTCTCGGCTCAGGCTTAGCTAGAGAAGAAGAGAAAGAACTGGAAGATTTTTTAAGGGCAAACATAGAGGTGTTCGCCTGGACACCTTATGAAATGCCAGGCATTGACCCCGAGGTCACTTGCCACAAACTGAATGTCGACAGATCGGCAAAACCTGTGATTCAACGAGCCAGAAGACCGACGTTGATGCACGTCGAAGCAGTAGAAGAAAAGGTAGACAGACTCTTGGAGGCCAGGGCCATCCGAGAAGTTCAGTACCTAACATGGCTGTCCAACACAGTAGTAGTAAAAAAGAAGAATGGCAAATGGAGGGTTTGTGTAGACTTTACTAGCCTCAACAAAGCTTGCCCCAAAGACAGCTTTCCTCTGCCCAAAATCGACCAACTGGTAGACGCCACTTCAGGACATGAAAGGATGAGTTTTTTGGATGCATACAGAGGGTACCACCAGATTGCCATG
The DNA here is from genome assembly GCF_055761805.1 of Camellia sinensis. Taxonomy (NCBI): domain Eukaryota; kingdom Viridiplantae; phylum Streptophyta; class Magnoliopsida; order Ericales; family Theaceae; genus Camellia; species Camellia sinensis. The sequence goes on along the minus strand of NC_138963.1, from coordinate 223,961,588 downwards.
TACCCTCCAGACGAGGAGAAGACCGCGTTCATCACCCCTAAAGGCCTGTACTGTTACAAGGTAATGCCTTTTGGGTTGAAAAACGCAGGAGCAACCTATCAGAGGTTAGTAACAAAGATGTTTAAGCACCTGATTAGCAAAACAGTAGAAGTCTACATCGACGACATGGTCGTGAAGACCAAGGAATCAAAGGGTCATCTTGCCGACCTAAAAGAGGTCTTTGACATACTCAAAAGATATCAGCTCCGACTCAACGCCTCAAAGTGCGCCTTTGGAGTTGGATCAAGTAAATTTTTAGGATATCTGGTAACAAGAAAGGGCATTGAGGCCAGCCCAGACCAAATCAAGGCCATCCTAGACTTACAGAGCCCGACATCGGCAAAGCAAGTTCAAGTGCTTACTGGAAGGGCCGCAGCCCTAAACAGATTCATCAGCAGAAGCTCAGATAAGTGCAGACCCTTCTTCAACCTGGTGAAAAAAGCCACGGACTTCCTATGGACAGAAGAATGTGAAGTCGCCTTAACCGACCTAAAAAAGTACTTGACCACAATTCCGGTTCTTTCCAACCCAGTACCAGGGGAGGAACTGTTTTTGTACTTAGCAGTCTCAGAACATGCAGTCAGTGCAGTGCTAATCCGAGAGGAAAAAGGAGAACAAAAGGCTGTTTATTATGTAAGTAAAACTTTGGCCGACGCAGAAACAAGATACCTACCACTGGAAAAATTAATGCTGGCCTTAGTAATGGCTTCAAAGAAATTGAGCCATTACTTTCAGGCACACAAGATTGTGGTCCTAACAGAGCACCCACTGAAGTCCATGTTGCAACAAGGAGACTTAACAGGAAGGATAGCAAAATGGGCAGTAACCCTAGGCCAGTTTGACCTGGAGTTTAGGCTGAGAACAGCAATAAAGGGCCAAGTTTTGGCCGATTTCGTCGCAGAACTCACACCTGAAGCCATCGCACATCAAGCTCCGTCGAGCCAAGATGAGCATTGTCCCAACAAGCAAAAAGAATCCCAGCCAAAGACAAAAAAGCAAGAGAAAGAGAAGCTCAGACCTTGCAGCATCTACATCGGCGATTCATTCAGACTATTCGTCGATGGAAGTTCAAACCGCCAGGGAGCAGGGGCAGGAGTACTGCTGATATCTCCAGATGGAGAAATAGTAGAACAGTCCATCCGTTTGGGGTTCAAAGCCTCCAACAATGAAGCAGAATACGAAGCATTAATTGCAGGGCTAAAACTGGCAGCAGCAGCAGAGGCAGACGAGGTAATTGTTTTTTGTGATTCACAACTCATTGTTAACCAGTCAACAGGAGAATTTGCAGCCAGAGACGAAAGAATGTCGGCATATGCAAAGGAAGTCATCAGACTGGCAGCCCTATTTCAGAACTGCAGATTACTCCAAGTTAGCCGAGATGACAACACCCACGCCGACGCTTTGGCTAACCTGGCCAGTTCAATTCAAACTGGAAGAACAAGGACAATTATGATCGACTACATGTCGGCCCCGAGCATAGATAAACAGAGCACCGAACAAGAAGCAATGTGCGTAGACTTGGGACCAAGCTGGATGGATGCAATCATTGCATTCCTAAAAGAGGGGAAGCTGCCAGAAAACCATAAGGAAGCACATAAAATCAGACTGAAGTCGGCCAGATTCAGTCTAACAGCAGAAGGCCATCTCTACAGAAGGTCCTTCACTGGGCCGCTTTTAAGGTGCGTACACCCTTTGCAGGTTGAAGATTTTCTTTACGAAATTCATGAAGGAATTTGTGGAAGCCATGCTGGGGGCAGATCATTAGCCCACAGGGCCATTACCCAGGGGTATTGGTGGCCCTACATGCAAAAGGATGCCGAAGCCTATGTGAAGAAGTGTGAACAATGCCAAAGGTTTGCACCTTTGATACATCAGCCAGCTGCTGACCTGAACCCAGTATCCAGCCCTTGGCCGTTTGCCCAATGGGGCATGGATCTGGTTGGACAACTTCCTCAGGCAACTGGACAGAGAAAATACTTGCTAGTAGCAACAGACTACTTTACAAAATGGATAGAGGCAGAACCTCTTGCCAAAATCCGAGATGTGGATGTCAAGAATTTTATATGGAGAAACATTATCACCAGATTTGGGATTCCAAGAGCAATAATTGCTGACAACGGAACACAGTTTGACAGCAAACTCATCAAGAACTTTTGTGCAAAATTCAAAATCAAAAATTATTTCTCAACACCAAGTTTTCCTCAAAGCAATGGACAAACAGAGGCATCCAACAAAGTAATACTGGATGGAATAAAGAAGAGGCTGCAGGCAGCAAAAGGAAAGTGGGTAGACGAGTTGCCCAACGTACTTTGGGCATATCGGACTACGCCGAGAAGATCAACAGGAGAATCCCCCTTTGCCATGGCTTATGGCACAGAAGCAGTCATCCCATTGGAGATCGGCATCCCAGGGATCAGAACCCAGGGAGTAAAGAATGGCACCAATGACGTACTCTTAGCCCGAGATCTAGATTTGTTGGAAGAACGAAGAGAGAAAGCTGCAATTCAGCTTGCAGTATACCAGCAACAGCTTGCCAGAGCTTACAACAAGAAGGTCGATCCAAGAGATTTTCAAGTCGGCGACCTAGTCCTAAGAAAAGTCGTCGGGAACAAGAAGGATCCCAGGGAAGGCAAGCTTGGCCCAAACTGGGAAGGACCTTACAGAATTACTTCAGTATTAGGCAATGGAGCTTATCGGCTTGAGGACAATGAGGGCAAAGCATTGCCCAGACCTTGGAATACTTGTAATTTGAAATTTTTCTATCATTAGATGTACATCGTATTTTGGCCGATATCATCAATAAAGTCTTTTCAGAATTCTTTCAACACATATGATTGAGAAAGTTATGCATTGATGTTTATTGAAGACATAATTAATGTGAACCCAAGTCAAACTCAGGTTCACATTGGGGACAAAGAAAAGCCACAGATTATTCCTTAATTCACTTGTTGAAATTTGTAGCAATTTACAAGTTGGAATTAAGCTGATTCCTTATCTTCACTTGTTGAAATTTGTAGCAATTTACAAGTTGAAGTTAAGCCGAGATTATTCCTTAATTCACTTGTTGAAATTTGTAGCAATTTACAAGTTGAAGTCAAGCCGAGATTATTCCTTAATTCACTTGTTGAAATTTGTAGCAATTTACAAGTTAGAATTAAGCTGATTCCTTATCTTCACTTGTTGAAATTTGTAGCAATTTACAAAATTGAAGTTAAGCCGAGATTATTCCTTAATTCACTTGTTGAAATTTGTAGCAATTTACAAGTTGAAATTAAGCTGATTCATTATCTTCACTTGTTGAAATTTGTAGCAAATTACAAGTTGAAGTTAAGCCGAGATTATTCCTTAATTCACTTGTTGAAATTTGTAGCAATTTACAAGTTGAAATTAAGTTGATTCCTTATCTTCACTTGTTGAAATTTGTAGCAATTTACAAGTTAAAGTTAAGCCGAGGTCATTGCTTAAGTTCTCATAGCAATATGTGGGTTGTTTAAACCCTAAGAAAGATGCTTAACACTTGTTGAAATTTGTAGCAATTTACAAGTTTATGTTATGCCGACATATGGTCACCAACCGAGGTATACATAAACTTACAAGTTGAAGTAAAGGCTAAGTATATTGTTTAAACACTTATTGAAATTTGCAGCAATTTACAAGCAGATTTTTATTTAACACTTAGAAAAGTTTACAGTATATGTTAACACTTGTTGAAATTTGTAGCAATTTACAAGTTTGCAGGTCAGTATCTTGCCGAAGTAAAAGTTTTGCAGTTATACCCGAGGTATGTAACCCTGAGAAGATTGCACAAAGGAAAATTTCTAAGTATAGAACCATGACAGAAGCAATCAACAGAACATCACAAGATTAAAAACATCTGTAAAAAGAACAGTTGCAGTTACATATTGAAAAGGCTACGTCAGCCATAAGAAGGAGTTTTACATTGTCCAGAAATTAAAAGAAAGTACAAAGTACAAAGTGCAGAAAAAGAAGAAAAAAAGTACAAAAGACGTTATCAAGACTCTTCAGTATTAGCAGCTGCAGGGATTGGGACCTCGGACGATTATGGAAGAACCTCCTCGGCCATTTTTTCCGCTTGTATCTCGGCATCAATCTCTGCTAATGTTTTCTCAACACTTCTTTCTACCAAGAGAAGATCGGACGATAGCTGCTCAACAACAATTTCCTTGGCTGCCTCCTCAACCTCATCACCCTCCTCATCCAAGGTTAAGTCCGTAACTTGCTCAGGTGGAGGAAGGGACTTGGCTTCAACGGCATCCTTGGGTTTTCTCACCAAGGCTTCTTCATTGATCTCCTTATCTTCATCCTCGGCATCAGCCTCAGACTTTGATTCGCCTTCAGGTGGAGGTGGAGGAAATGGTAAAGGAATAGCGTCGGCCTGGCGCAATGGCGAGTCAGCAGGAAGATCAAGCTTCTTCATCAGGGACATCCAACCAAGAGAAAATCCCCTGTTGCATGCCTGCCTGACTTGAAGTTTATAATCCTCTGCGACGTCGGCCATACCCTGGGCATAGGCCTTTTCGTCGGCCTCTTTGACTTCGGCCTCTTTGGTGGCCAGAGCTTGCTGAAGTTCTTTCTCCGCTTGGGCCTTCTTAGCCTCAGCCTCTCTTTTCTCTGCCGCAACAACCTTTTTGACGGCCTCAGCGGATTCGGCCTTCTCAAAAGCTAAAGTTTGGGCTTTAGTTGCAGCCTCGGCCTGATCCTCCAGTTTTTTCATTTTTAATTCAAGAGACTTTATCTCCTTCTTCAGAGAGGACGCCTCCCTCTTCATATCAACCAATCTTTGACGATTTTCAAAAGATTGCATTGAAAATGAATGGGCGTGTTGAATGGCCTGAAGAAAAAACAAAAGTATTAGAAAATATTCTCAGTAAGAAACAAGAAGGAAGAATCACGAGTGCAAACAGGAACACTTACCTGAACGGAGTGTTGGAGCATGAGAGCGTAATTCTCATACTCACTGAGCTTAGCATTTCGCTCCAAATCATTCGGAAGAAGAAGAGCAGTGCTGAGGGCGACACCAACGTTAATATCGTCGGCACTTTCACTAGCCATAATAGGCCTATCCTCTAGGGTTAGATCAGGGGCCCATGGAACGTCGGGCTTCTTGGACGCCGAGGTCGCCGCAGACGATGACCTTGGCCTCTTTGATTGTGTGGACCTCAAGGGTTGGGTTCCAGCAGACCTCTTAGTGGAAGCAGAGGTTGATTTTTTGCTTTCTGCCAGCTGGGAGATAGGCAAAGCATCCTCAACCTCGGCGTCAGTAGCCTTGGGCTTGGGCTGAGCCTTTTTTACTCTCTTTGGCTTTGGTGGGAGCATCGCATGCGATGGTTCAGCATCAGCGCCGGTTGGAAGGTCGGCAAGAAGATCTTGAACGACAGGCCTTGGACGAACCATCTCGGCAGTCTTTACAAGTCTTCGTCGACGTTTACGTTCTGGAATAGGTATTAAGTAGGGGGCCGAAGTGGATGGAAGATCGGCTGGGTCAGAAGTGGATCCTTGATCTGTTGGGGATGAAGACGCAGTTACAGTTGTGGCAGTAGGAGGGGAAAGACTCTTTTTCTTCCTTTTCGGGACGTCGGGTAAAGTGGATTTATATGTTGGAATGAAGTTCAGCAACAGGGGAGCCTTGCGCTTATGGATTGGAAGACCAAGAAGCTTCTTTAAATCTGGACCAGGGAAGAAGGATTGACGGAAGTTCTTTGGTGGTTGATGAAGATCTGCAGGACAAGCAAACAGACATTAGAAACAGACAAATTTTAAAGACTTAAATAAAAACAACTAAGCGTTGGCACTGGGCTCTTACCCTTGCCCTCTGTAATTGTTCGAGGAAGAGTGTAGAGGTGGACATCTTCATCTGGGCCAAATTCCCAATTTCCCGAAGCAATAAGAAAGTCATCCCCAGCCCCCTTGTTGGAGTCTGGGAGGTCGGCTACAATTTTGAACTCAGTAGACCTCGGCTTAAGGTAATAAACAAAGCCCCTATCTTTCAGGTTAAGGGGGCACATTGTATAACAGTACTGAAGGTCGGCCAGGGTGATCCTAAGATTCTCCTGCCTAGCTAAAGTTATAATACCGTTAATCACCCTGTAGGAGTTGATAGTAAGTTGCATGGGGTTCAGCCTGTAGAAATGAAGAACTTCGCGAAACAAGGGGTCAAGTGGAAGCCGAAGTCCACATTCGGTGAAAGCTACTATAGGAAAGGGCATCGTATGGTCTGTGGGCATAATGGTATCATTATCCCCAGCTAGCTTAAGATGAACATCGGCTGGGATAGAGAATTCCTGCCTAAAGTATTCGAGTTTTGTTGGGGTATTTACCCTATGCCTCCACATACCCATTACGTCGGTCTAAACAAAAAGGAGTGTGTTTCAGAAGATGGGCGTTTTAGAAGGATTGCAAAAACCTCGCCAAAGGCCTAGAAAAGGACTGATAAGGCTTGTTTCGGTTTTTCCTAAAATTTGAAGGTTCTACGCACAAATCCCAAGCCTAAGAACTATAAAGATCAAGATCGAAGGCACAGATCTGGGACAGATACAAAAAAGAGAAAACAAAGACGAAGTTTCAGATTCAAGAACAAAGATGGACTATCAGAAACACGAAGAATACAAAGGGATAAAGGTCAAAAATTATGGCAAGAAAAATGTTGAAACAGTGCAAATGTTCAAAACATGGGAGAAATCGAGCAACAAAGCAGTAATGGTAAAAGCACATAAAGAGAATTAAGAATGAAAGGAAAGAATCTTACCAGAACAAATGAAGCCGGGGCAATAGTCGCCGAGCTCAGAAATCGGTTGTGACGGCAGAGAAAGCTTCGCAAACAAAGAAGATTAAAGACAGTTGCAGAAGAGAGATTGAAGCAATGGCAGATTCGAAGAAAAAAGGGCTTTCGGAGAGAGAATGAGCAAAAAATCAGAATGAAAAAGTGAAGAAAGAAATGGGCAAAGAAAAGTTTTTTGTCAAAAACTTAAAACGGCGGCAAAACAGGGCATTTATTGCGCCTGGAGCACCGGATACGTCAGACGGTGTAGACGGATGAAAAGACAGCCTTAAGGCGTGTCGCAGGAACGGGCCAATAAAAACAAAACACGTGAAAGGAACGGTTAGATATGCATGACTGTAACAACCCTCATACTGTTTACTGATTAATGACTGAATGATTACCGTTAATCATAGACTACTGCGAAATGGAACTGATAATGACTGATAATTGAACTGATTAAAAGTACTGAACTGACTGACTGAAACTGGAAACCGAATTGATTGAGTATATGTTAGTTAAATTGCATTCTATCTGTTTGATTGTATGATTATATGTTTATACTTATATGTTTAAACTGCTAATTGAAGGCCTTATCGGCGGCCGAATTAGAAACTGATTGATGTTTAATGATCATCATAATTTATGTGATTTTGTGGTGTATTTACCTGAAAACTGATTAGGTATGATTAAATTAGATTAAAATATGCTAATTAAAGAGTTGGACTTAATTACCGTTTTGCCCTTGAGTGGGCCACTACCTCTACACTTTGAGCTCATTATACTTGAGCTAAACACATTTGCTCAGCCATTTCTTCTTGTTCTAGCCGAATTTAGAGAGAGAGGAAGTGAGAGTCTTGAGTTCATTTCAATATTGCTTAGAATTTGAAGAGAATTGAAGGTTGATTGTTGCTTTGTGGTCCTACACTTGGAATTGAGGCTCTAGGTAAGGGAACTCAACCTTTATTGATGTGTTTGAGCTAGTTCTTGCATGAGTCATGCTTCATTGTAGAACTAAGTCATATTTTGGTTCATTGTTGTTGATTTGAAGCTCATTTCATGCATGCATGTTTGTATTGTAGATGTTTGAGTTGTTTTCATGGCAAAGGGTTACATGCATGTTCATAATCATGTTTAAGTCCATGATTTCACCATGTTTTGAAAAGAATTGGCTCCTGAGAGCATCAAATTAAAGCTTCAAAATGGTTTGAATTCATGCATGTTTGCATGTTCATCTTGTGCTTGAAAAATGGTTTAAATTGGGTTTGAATTAAACACCCTTGGGCTTTGATTTCTTAAAATTGAGCTTTGAAACATGATATCCTATGTGTTTATAAATGTTTTCCAGAAAATGGGCCCAAGAGGATTGGTTTTGATGCTTTTGAGCTTGGTTTTGGACCTGGAGCTCGAATCTGGGATTTCCAGATTTCCGTCGTCCGCTCGAGCGGGAAAATCGAGCTTCCAGCATCTTGCATTGTTTTACAGTCTGCTCGAGCGGAGGATTGGGCGCTCGAGCAGAGTCATGTCTCAAGCTCGAGCGGGCGTCGAGCGGGGATTTCACCCATCCAGTACCTTTACAGTACGCTCGAGCGGGAAAGTTTGCGCTCGAGCGAGTACCTTTGTTTGCCTCTACGCTCGAGCGGGTAAACCTGAGCTCGAGCGGGACTCTGTTTTTCTGAAAATCCTGAAAATGCTTTTAAATGTGCATTTTTGCATCCTCATCCCATCCTAGGTATTCTTAGGCCTAGTTTAAGGCATTTAGATGAGGATATCGTTGTAGAACACACCAAGGCAAATTAGGGATTAAGTTATGATATTTCCCAACTGTGTAGCTTAGTGTGTGTTCAACCTGTGAACTGTGTAGGGTTGGCAACTGGGGAGACACGCTCTAGCATACTGTAGCCCAGAACTCTGTGAGTAACAATTGTGTAAAGATATGTTCAACTGATATCTTTTGAATACTGAACTGAACTGTTTACTGAACTGGTATTATTTACTGAATGAATGTATGTCCTTTATTTCTGAACTGTACTGTGGCATCCTTAGTACTTACTGTTTACTGTTACTGTTACTGCGACAGAATTCTCTGTCGGTTCCCTCGTGGAACCACTACTGTTTACTGACTGATGGCCATCATTACTGTTCGGTCTTTTAAGACCTACTGTTACTGTTATGCTAATGGATGTACCACATATGACTGTTTACTGTACTGAACAACTGAAATACTGATTGAATTGAACTGTTTTCATCACTGTAAGGACATTCATTCTAAACCCCTTTACGCATTATGTTATTCACTGGGCTTTAGCTCACTGCTTATATATATATGTAGGTGTATAGGCACCAGATCGGAGCTAGGAGCGTCAGGGTAACTCCAGTTTTGTCAAGCCAGCCTATGTGCCTCACTGCGAGGTTCCGAGTTGCCATGCTATGGCTTGGGGGTGTTTTGTTTGTTTTCCCCCGTCTGTTTCCATACTGTTTGGACTACTGTACTGTTATAAAGGGATTAGGTCCCTGTACTGAGTGACTGTAAATTTTGTATAGACCGTACTGTTTTGTATAGACTGACTGTCCACTGTACCGCTATCTAGGGTAGAGTCCCTAGTTTGAATGAATGTAAATATTGTGCATACTGTTCTGCACTGTCTATGTATAAATGCATGAAAAATCTTTTTGGCATACAGACTGTCACAGCTCATTGGACATTGTTTAATTACTGTATTGGCTTCCGCCAGGCCCTGTACTCTGTTTTACTGCATTACTGTTAAGCAGGCCTTCGGTAATCTCGGATTACTGGCCGGTTACGGTGCTAAACCCATAGGGCCGGGTTTGGGTCGTGACAGAGTGGTATCAGAGCGATACTTACCACGAGTTATACCGCACACACGTGTCCAAATGAGCTATAGGGTGTCCTAGAAAAGTGATTAGGGCATTTCATGAACTTGATAAGTGTGTGGTTATGTTATGACTGAATACATGCTAATGTGGTAAACTGTTAAACAAATGACTGCTTATGTTTAAAACTGTTATAACTGCTTATAGTGAAATGGATAATGCAAATGAACCTGAATCCTCGTCTACCGAGGCAAGGATGGAAAGAATGGAAAGAATGATAGAACTGATAACTGCTAGACTTGAACAACAACAGAACCAACCGCCCCCACCTCCTCCTCCTCCGGTTCAGCCGGAACCTAATGTGAATGTGAATGATGGGGATATTATTGCTCTTACCCAGAAGTTCAGCAAAATGAAACCGCCATCCTTTCAGGGAGGCCTTGAACCGTTAAAAGCTGAAGCTTGGGTTCTGGAAACAGAGAAATTATTTGAAGTGTTTCCGTGCTCGGAAGCGAACAAGGTATTGTTAGCTACCTTCACCCTACAAGAAGAGGCTAGAAGGTGGTGGATGTTGATCCGCGACACAAATACTGTTATGACTTGGGCTCAGTTCAAGGAGTCCTTCTTTGAAAAGTATTTCCCTCAGTGTGTCAGGGATAGAAAAGTGACTGAATTTGAACAGTTGAAGCAGGGCACAATGTCCGTTGCCGAATATGAAACGAAATTTACTGAACTTGCCCGTTATGCACCGCATATGGTGGATACTGAGTATAAGAAGGCCAGAAAATTTGAAGGTGGCCTTAATGTTGCAATTCTGGATCGCATAAATGTTTTGAAACTACCGACTTTTGTGGGTGTTCTCGACCGGGCATTGATGGCCGAGTCGAACATTGCAGCAGTGAAACAATCTGAAACGCCAACAACTGAATGGCATGGTAAAAGGCAGGGTTTCAAATTCAAGAAAGGCAAGCACAACCCAGCCAACAAGAAACAGAATACGGGGTCGACAACTAGCCCCAGCCAAGGAAGTGGGTTCATACCACCCTGTTCTGAGTGTGGCAAGAAGCACAAAGGGGTCTGCTACAAAATATCTGGAGCCTGCTACAGGTGTGGCAAAGTGGGCCACATGGTTAAAGACTGTCCTTCTGCTCCACAAACTGGTAGTAAAGCTGCACCAAGCGTGGCGGCATCAACTGTAGCACCGAAGCCTAACCCCAGAGCTACCGGGAAGGAACCCGTGAGGCAGGGCCGAGTGTTCGCCCTAGTACCGGGAGACGTGCAGAATACTGAGACCGTTGTGTCAGGTATCCTCTCTATCTGTACGCAAAATGCATATGTATTGATTGATTCGGGGTCTACACATTCTTATGTATCGCATGCTTTCTCACGAAAATTGAATAGACCCTTAGAACCTATGAACTATCTGTTAGCCGTATCGTCACCCGTAGGGGGATCCATGACATGTGCTTATATGTACCCCGCATGTGAAATTATTGTTGGGGATATGCATCTGTTTATTGATTTACTGCCATTGAACATTGATCATTTTGATGTCATATTGGGAATGGACTGGTTAACAAAATATCATGCCACTATTGACTGTGTGACCAAGCAAGTTGTTTTCCGTCCACCTCGTCTGCCTGAATTTGTGTTTAATGGGAGTGGAGTAGTACCTCCTCCGTATTTGATTTCGTCAGTGAAGGCTGTTAAATTAATTAGAAAGGGGTGTAAGGGATATCTATGCTCTGTATTGACTGTATCTACTGATGATAATGCTAACGTGAACTGTATTCCTATAGTCAGAGAATTTCCAGATGTTTTTCCAGATGATCTTCCAGGGGATTTGACTGATAGGGAGATTGAATTTACTGTTGATGTGATACCCGGAACACAGCCAGTTTCTAAAGCTCCTTACAGAATGGCCCCAACTGAACTGAAAGAATTGAAAGTGCAACTGCAGGAACTGCTGGATAAGAAGTTTATCAGGCCTAGTACTTCACCCTGGGGTGCACCGGTTTTGTTTGTAAAGAAGAAAGATGGCTCACTGAGACTGTGCATTGACTACCGTGAACTGAATAAGGTAACTGTAAAGAATAAATACCCATTACCGCGTATCGATGACCTGTTTGATCAATTACAGGGTGCGCAAGTGTTTTCCAAGATTGATCTTAGATCGGGATATCATCAACTGAAGGTTAAACCGGAAGACATTGATAAAACTGCTTTTAGAACGAGGTATGGACATTATGAATTTTTAGTTATGCCATTCGGAGTCACGAATGCACCAGCTGCATTTATGGACCTCATGAACAGAATCTTTAAACCATACCTTGACAATTTTATTGTTGTATTTGTTGATGACATATTGATTTACTCCAAGAGTATAGAAGAACATGAACATCATCTGAGACTTGCCCTACAAACCTTAAGAGAACAGAAACTATATGCTAAACTGTCTAAATGTGAATTTTGGCTTGACCATGTTGTGTTTTTGGGGCATGTTGTTAGCAAAAATGGAATTTCTGTTGATCCGCAGAAAATTGAAGCTGTAGTGAACTGGCCTAGACCAACAAATGTGACTGAAGTCCGAAGCTTTTTGGGATTGGCTGGATATTACAGAAGATTTATCAAAGATTTCTCCAAAATTGCTTTACCATTGACTCAGTTAACTCAGAAGGGGACATCATTTGACTGGACTGACCAAAGGGAATCAACATTCCAAGAGTTGAAAACTCGACTTGTGACTGCACCGGTTTTGACCTTACCTTCAGGTACGGATGGTTATACTGTCTTTAGTGATGCTTCTCATAAGGGTTTGGGATGTGTTTTAATGCAGAGTGGGAGAGTAATTGCCTATGCTTCCCGTCAACTGAGACCGCATGAAAAGAACTACCCGACCCATGATCTGGAACTTGCTGCAGTAGTATTTGCACTGAAAATCTGGCGTCACTATCTATACGGGGTGACATGTGAAGTATACACCGACCACAAGAGTTTGAAATATTTCTTCACACAGAAAGAACTGAACATGAGACAGCGGAGATGGCTAGAACTGATCAAAGATTATGACCTACAAATTTTGTACCATCCGGGAGAAGCCAATACCGTTGCCGATGCATTGAGCCGGAAATTGATTGGAAACTTAGCATGTTTGCTCACAGGACAGAAAGAGTTGCTTTGTGACCTTGAAAAATCTGAAATTGAAATTGTTTTGAGAGAACAAGGTGGAACCTTGGCTGCTATTTCTGCCCAACCAGCACTGATTGAAGAGATTAAAGAGAAACAGCAACTAGATGACTTCTTGAAGAAGATCATCGAAGAAAGAGAATCTAAACCGAGACCGGGATTCAAATTTGAGAATAATGTGCTGAAATTTCAAGAAAGACTGTGCGTACCAAATGATACTGAACTGAAAAGAAGAGTTCTGCAAGAGGGCCACAACTCAAAACTGTCTATCCATCCAGGGAACACGAAAATGTACCAAGATCTGAAACAGAGTTTCTGGTGGCCAGGAATGAAGAAAGAAATTGCCAACTTTGTATCCAAATGTCTTCATTGCCAACAGGTCAAAGCTGAACATCAACGACCTGCCGGGCTATTGCAACCCCTACCCATACCAGAGTGGAAATGGGAGCATATCACGATGGATTTTATCGTTGGATTGCCTCGCTCCAGAAAAGGTATGGATTCAATTTGGGTTATTGTTGATAGACTAACCAAATCTGCTCACTTCTTACCTGTCAAGACAATCTATAATGCGGATAAATTGGCTGTTATCTATATTGATGAAATTGTGAGACTACACGGAGTGCCCGTGTCTATTGTTTCTGACAGGGATTCGAAGTTTACATCGAGGTTTTGGCAAAGTCTACAGACTGCATTGGGTACTGAATTGAGGCTGAGTAGTGCCTATCATCCTCAGACAGATGGCCAGTCAGAAAGGACCATCCAAACTCTGGAGGATTTACTGAGAATGTGTGTCCTTGATTTTCAGGGAAACTGGGAAAGTCACTTGCCCTTAGCTGAATTCGCCTACAACAACAGCTACCATTCGAGTATTGGTATGGCGCCTTTTGAGGCATTGTATGGCAGAAAATGTAGATCTCCAATTTGCTGGGCAGAAGTTGGAGATGGGCCTTTGCTTGGGCCCGAGATTGTGTATGAAACAACTGAGAAAGTGAAACTGATACAGCAAAGACTGAAAACTGCACAGAGTAGACAGAAAAGTTATGCAGATGTCAGAAGACGGGACAGAGAGTATGAAGTGGGTGATCACGTTTTTGTGAAAGTGACACCAATGAAAGGCCAGACTCGTTTTGGAGTCAAAGGAAAGTTAGCGCCGAGATTTGTCGGACCGTATGAGATTATTGAGAAAATTAATCCGGTGGCGTATCAAGTCGCGCTCCCTCCTGAAATGGAGCATATGCATAACGTCTTCCACATCTCTATGTTGAGAGACTACCTTCGGGATCCCTTCCATGTAATAGAGCCTACCCACGTAGTGTTGAGTGATGACTACACTTACGAGGAACGGCCTATACAGATTGTAAACAGACGAATCAAGAAACTAAGGAACAAAGAGATCCCGTTAGTGAAAGTTGACTGGCAAAACCACGGTGGCGTGTATGCCACTTGGGAAAGGGAAGATGACATGGCCAAAAGATATCCTGAACTGTTTCCACTGAATCCTGTTTTCTTCCAGAATGAAGGTAACTCGAGTTTAGAGGACTAAACTCTTTATAAGGAGGGGAGACTGTAACAACCCTCATACTGTTTACTGATTAATGACTGAATAATTACCGTTAATCATAGACTACTGCGAAATGGAACTGATAATGACTGATAATTGAACTGATTAAAAGTACTGAACTGACTGACTGAAACTGGAAACCGAATTGATTGAGTATATGTTAGTTAAATTGCATTCTATCTGTTTGATTGTATGATTATCTGTTCATACTTATATGTTTAAACTGCTAATTGAAGGCCTTATCGGCGGCCGAATTAGAAACTGATTGATGTTTAATGATCATCATAATTTATGTGATTTTGTGGTGTATTTACCTGAAAACTGATTAGGTATGATTAAATTAGATTAAAATATGCTAATTAAAGAGTTGGACTTAATTACCGTTTTACCCTTGAGTGGGCCACTACCTCTACACTTTGAGCTCATTATACTTGAGCCAAACACATTTGCTCAGCCATTTCTTCTTGTTCTAGCCGAATTTAGAGAGAGAGGAAGTGAGAGTCTTGAGTTCATTTCAATATTGCTTAGAATTTGAAGAGAATTGAAGGTTGATTGTTGCTTTGTGGTCCTACACTTGGAATTGAGGCTCTAGGTAAGGGAACTCAACCTTTATTGATGTGTTTGAGCTAGTTCTTGCATGAGTCATGCTTCATTGTAGAACTAAGTCATATTTTGGTTCATTGTTGTTGATTTGAAGCTCATTTCATGCATGCATGTTTGTATTGTAGATGTTTGAGTTGTTTTCATGGCAAAGGGTTACATGCATGTTCATAATCATGTTTAAGTCCATGATTTCACCATGTTTTGAAAAGAATTGGCTCCTGAAAGCATCAAATTGAAGCTTCAAAATGGTTTGAATTCATGCATGTTTGCATGTTCATCTTGTGCTTGAAAAATGGTTTAAATTGGGTTTGAATTAAACACCCTTGGGCTTTGATTTCTTAAAATTGAGCTTTGAAACATGATATCCTATGTGTTTATAAATGTTTTCCAGAAAATGGGCCCAAGAGGATTGGTTTTGATGCTTTTGAGCTTGGTTTTGGACCTGGAGCTCGAATCTGGGATTTCCAGATTTCCGTCGTCCGCTCGAGCAGGGGAAGTGCCGCTCGAGCGGGAAAATCGAGCTTCCAGCATCTTGCACTGTTTTACAGTCCGCTCGAGCGGAGGATTGGGCGCTCGAGCGGAGTCATGTCTCAAGCTCGAGCGGGCGTCGAGCGGGGATTTCACCCATCCAGTACCTTTACAGTACGCTCGAGCGGGAAAGTTTGCGCTCGAGCGAGTACCTTTGTTTGCCTGTACGCTCGAGCGGGTAAACCTGAGCTCGAGCGGGACTCTGTTTTTCTGAAAATCCTGAAAATGCTTTTAAATGTGCATTTTTGCATCCTCATCCCATCCTAGGTATTCTTAGGCCTAGTTTAAGGCATTTAGATGAGGATATCGTTGTAGAACACACCAAGGCAAATTAGGGATTAAGTTATGATATTTCCCAACTGTGTAGCTTAGTGTGTGTTCAACCTGTGAACTGTGTAGGGTTGGCAACTGGGGAGACACGCTCTAGCATACTGTAGCCCAGAACTCTGTGAGTAACAATTGTGTAAAGATATGTTCAACTGATATCTTTTGAATACTGAACTGAACTGTTTACTGAACTGGTATTATTTACTGAATGAATGTATGTCCTTTATTTCTGAACTGTACTGTGGCATCCTTAGTACTTACTGTTTACTGTTACTGTTACTGCGACAGAATTCTCTGTCGGTTCCCTCGTGGAACCACTACTGTTTACTGACTGATGGCCATCATTACTGTTCGGTCTTTTAAGACCTACTGTTACTGTTATGCTAATGGATGTACCACATATGACTGTTTACTGTACTGAACAACTGAAATACTGATTGAATTGAACTGTTTTCATCACTGTAAGGACATTCATTCTAAACCCCTTTACGCATTATGTTATTCACTGGGCTTTAGCTCACTGCTTATATATATATGTAGGTGTACAGGCACCAGATCGGAGCTAAGAGCGTCAGGGTAACTCCAGTTTTGTCAAGCCAGCCTATGTGCCTCACTGCGAGGTTCCGAGTTGCCATGCTATGGCTTGGGGGTGTTTTGTTTGTTTTCCCCCGTCTGTTTCCATACTGTTTGGACTACTGTACTGTTATAAAGGGATTAGGTCCCTGTACTGAGTGACTGTAAATTCTGTATAGACCGTACTGTTTTGTATAGACTGACTGTCCACTGTACCGCTATCTAGGGTAGAGTCCCTAGTTTGAATGAATGTAAATATTGTGCATACTGTTCTGCACTGTCTATGTATAAATGCATGAAAAATCTTTTTGGCATACAGACTGTCACAGCTCATTGGACATTGCTTAATTACTGTATTGGCTTCCGCCAGGCCCTGTACTCTGTTTTACTGCATTACTGTTAAGCAGGCCTTCGGTAATCTCGGATTACTGGCCGGTTACGGTGCTAAACCCATAGGGCCGGGTTTGGGTCGTGACAATGACAACTCATGCGCGTGGAAGAGTACGTTCGAAACCTTGTTTTCCGAAGAGAACATATCGGCTGGAAGCGGATTATCTCGGCTAAACAGTTTCTTGGCCACAATGCAGAAAGAAATATCAATATAGGTTCCATCATCTCAGAATGCCGAGGTAATAGAACCTAGGGGGCAGTTGTGGGGATATATTTTCTGAGTACCAACACGTGGCAAGGTGACGCCGACGTGTCAGCCGAGGTGCCACGTGTCCTGGTCGTAACGCCGAGGTGATCTCGACAAGGACGAGGTTATCTCCGAAGATATCGGAATCCGAGATAAAGCAAATAAAGGACAAGAGTCCTAAGACGAAGAGGGAACTTAACCAAGATAAGGATAAAGCTCTTAGGGAGTTTATCTTTATCTCTTAAAGAGTCCAAAGTAAGCACTAAATTGGAGTTCATAGAAGTCATACTTCTAGTAGGACTTGGATTGAGTATATTATAAAAGAGAGGCACCCCCGTGGGTCTAAGGTATGTAATTTATGTTTTGAGTATTAAGTTTTGTACTTGATTATCTTTGAGAGATATACTGACTTGATCGTCGGAGTGCCCCCGGGTGGAAGAACCACCGCCGGAGCCTTTTCTTTCTGTTTCAGGTTGCTAAAGCCATCTATTCTGCCTGTGCTCTCCAGTTGATCACTAAGCAGGCAGTGTGGTCAGATTTTCACCCACACAGCAACAAAAATATTTGATCCCTAAAAAATAATTTTGTCCCTAAATTTTAGACTCTAAAATCTTAATTTTTTGTAGTGATCTCTCTCTATTCTCTCTCTTTCATCTCATTAAGAGTAAATTAGGAATATTATATGAATAATGGTAGATATACTAATTAATGTACTAACTAGTATACTAACAGATAATGTTACATAATTTTAGAAGTTTTAAGTATTTATAATTTATACAATATGTGGGATGAATAATAATAATATAACACTGGTTGGAGAAATTTTAGCACCACTGATATTATATTAGTGAGATGTAACATGGTTATTCTTGGATATTAATGCTTATATATAGTTAGATCCGAACTTGTTTCATTTTGGGTCAAATCTGTTGGGCTTAGAAGCTGAGCCCACGTTGTGCCAGTACCAGATCATGAACTTTGTCACTTCATGGCCCGCGATTTCGTACGGGTTTATTTTATATTTATTTTGAATATTTTGTTTTTATTTTTTTTTATTTTTTTTGTTTTAAAAAATAAGTGTGAGAAGTTTAAAAATATTAATATGTTTATATGGTTTTAATTTTGTAGGAGAACATACAAATTTATATAATTCAGAAAATAACAGCAACAAAAAAATGATTCTTTTTTAAAAGAAAAAAATAGTCTTCAAAACAATTTATCTGTGTTTTCTTCTTTTCTGTTTGAGAAAAAAATTTATGGTTGCGTTTGGTGGAGTTTTATAATTATGATTTGAGAATAAAATTGTATTTTGAATTTGTGAGTTTTGAAATTATGATTTGAGTATGAAAAATTTGTTTAGTTATGAGTTTGAATTGAGTAATGTGACATATGATATTTGATTCAAAAAATTACAACTCAACCAAATACACACTCAAAATTCTATTCAAAATTCATAAAAAAAATTTAAAATTTTTCCAAAAAAGTGAGTGTAGAGGATGACCGAGTAGACGTATTTTGAAAAGTAAGTGTAGAATTAATTTTTAAAAATTGTAAACAAACAAAGCACTCAAATCATGTTGTGGAATCATGTTTGGAAAGCTCCACCAAACACAACCTATATTTTTCACTTTAACCTACCATCGATATCATTGAACTAACAATAAGTCAAATATGCCACCTGTGTGTTTTTTCTTAATATATCTCTCTCCGATTCAGTATTATATTATATAGGTCTTATTTGTCAACTATACATTTTAACAAAAAATCACTATAAGTTATCACATCACTTTCTTTATTTTTCTGCATATATTTTCATAAAAAAATTAAAAATTACTAAAATAAACTATTTGCAAACGAGACTATAATATATATTAAAACGATATGAGCCATTTATTATTAATAAAAAATAATTTAATAATCTTAATATCATGATTTTATCACATTTGAGTCCATTTTATATATAAGAAAAATGATCAAATCAAATAGTTATAATTATTTATTTTATTTTATTTATAAATAATTCAACAGTTACACCAAATAGATTAACATTTTTTGATTAAATTCATAATTTACAATATATTAAATTATAATTTATAATCTGTTTTAATAGTTACACCAAAACAGGACCAATAACTCGTATCAGCTTAACCGAATGAGGATCCTCTCCTTGCAGCTTCTGTGCTTGCGCCCGTCCTTGCAGGCCTTCGGGTCTACTTTTAGGCCCAATTTTGATAATTCGAACCGTTTATATTTTATGATTTATTCAGTATATCATACCTGTAAAAAATCAAGTTGATCGGATATCACAAAGTATATGTTCGGAAAACTGTTTATTAAATTCTTTAAAAAATAGTGTTTAGTTCAATTTTTCAAACACATACTTTCTGATATCCGATCAACTTGATTTTTTACAGGTATGATATACTGAATAAATCATAAAATATCAATGGTTCGAATTATCAAAATTGAGCCTAAAAGTAGACCCGAAGGTCTGCAAAGACGGACGCAAGCACAAGCTTGCAAGGAGAGGCTCTTGACTCAGCTTAACCCACCCTGGTGTGGGCCGAAAAAATTAGACTGGATGGGTCACAAGCCCAAATGCAGGTGCGATGACTTCTTTCTCTCTCTCTCTCTCTCTCTCTCCAACACGTACGTACGTACATACATACAATACAATACGATACGATACGATACGATACAACACACAATTGAGGCTGCTACTGATCTCTTGGGAAATCAAGTCCCTAAACGATGACTGCTCTATCGAATTCGTTGGTTTTGACAAACCCTTGTCGACTCCATTTATCATCTGGTAATTTTTTTCTCTGTAACAATGATCGATCCTTGTAATCATTTGTTGATCTCTCGTATTATTCATACTCATCCAACTTTGATCTTTAATTTCCAATCTGTTGCCTAATGCATCCAATGTTGAACTTTTAACACTCTTTAATTCCAAAGATTATTTTTTATTTTCATTCGTAAGATTAATTTGTATCATCGTTCCTTTCTTTCTCACGCCTTTTCTTTTTCTTTTTCTTTGCAAGAACCACTTTTCCAAGACTTGATTTTTTTTTTTCAAGAACCAGACAGACCGACTTTCACTTTTATAGATTGATGTATGTAATTTGCAAATGAGATGGGTGTGTGTGTGCTAGTTCTGTGATCAATTCAAACTGTTTGAAGAACAGATTATGAAGGCCGCCTCTATTCAGTGACAGTTAACCAATCTGTTCATGACCTTAATGTATCTTCTATCACTTATTGTTGTGATAGTGGGTATGTTGAGAATGACAAGTATCGGCTTTGTGTCCAGAAGAATGCTTGCCACATTTATGAAATGCCTTGTTTGTTTGATCACCATCCTGAGTTTTACTTTTCTATTTACTTTAATTATTATGGTGAAAATCTATTCTAGGCTTTCCTTTGAAGTCAGTGGACCTTTTTCTTGGAAGTTTGGGCCCCAACAACTCGTCCTTCAGACCCATTCAGATAGGGAAAACACAAATTTCCACCTGTAAAAGGACACTTACTGTTCAAGCAGGATACGGGTATAATTTATACATGATTATGTTTTGTAAGTTAAGTGCATCACATATGATTTCTGACCCTTTTTCTGGTTTTATTGAAGTGCGGAAAACTCTTATAATTCGGAATTCTAACTGACAGTCTCCTGCTTGCTGTGTAATTGTAGTAATGGAGGAAGGCCAGGAAATGCAAGTACCTTTGTTGGTGGCTTTGTTTTGGGAGGACTAGTTGTTGGCACTCTCGGTTGTGTATTTGCACCTCAGGTCCTACTTGTTTACTTATGTTCTTGTCATTTCAAATAGTCCAATTGAATTTTTATGTATTTGTTGTTCTGTTATGAAGATGATTATTGGTTCCAATCGGTGCTCTTTGTGGGCTTTGAATCTTTTAACGATTCTTTTTGATAGCCACAGTTAATATGAACTCTTATGAATTTCTTCATTGGGCTGACAATATTTGTTGTTCTTCAGATCAGTAAGGCACTGGCTGGAGCTGATAAAAATGACTTAATGAAGAAATTGCCTAAATTTATATTTGATGAAGAAAAAGCTTTGGAGGTGAGCTTCTTTTCCATCTTAATATCTTGTAAATACTAAAATTGGATTGTTATCACTAGGATCCATTCTGACACAAATAAACATGGCCATGTTGCTGAAATATGTATCATATGGAATTTAATAGGCCTTGCAGTCATTGGTTAGAATCAAACCTCGTGTTGTAGTTTGGTCAAGTAAAACCATGCTTTCCAGCCACTGAATGGTCCTGTTAATGTATGTTTCTGAGTTCCTTCTTTTACAACATGCTTATCTGTTAGCTCATTCGCAGAAAACACGCAAGGTACTGGAAGAGAAGATAGCACAGCTGAGCACTACTATAGATAATGTTTCTGCTTCGCTCCGATCAGAAGATGCCCCAAATGGAGCGGCTGTGGATGCTGATGAACTAGAAGCGGCCATATAAGAATGCTCATGTTTACTTTTTTGGTATCACTAGCTTCCACCTCTATTAATTGTCAGATTAAGAAATAGTACTTTAATTTGTTGTGTTTTTTCCTTCCTTCTTGACAGTTAATGTAGTGGTTTCTTTTTATGTGGCGGTTCTGTGCACGACTAAACAAAACATTGCTCAACATCTGGGCTGATTTATGTATTAGCTGATATTCCATCTTGGTGTTTGAGATTTGTTTCTCCTGGCCAAGTATTTGCAGCTGAAAGAGACATTGAACATTATTATTGTCAATTGGTCCATACATTTTCCAGCTTTGTACTCCAAGTTCTGTTGCTAGAAGAGCTATTCTTCTAAATCACACCTTTGCAGTTGCAGGAAGCTTCATGATCACTCATATCCATTGTTGATTATTGGAAATTTAAGTTGGTAGATTGGTGGTCCGTTGCAATATGTTCGGTTGATTTATGGTTGTTGACCTCCCACAGTGCGAACTATTGTTAAGCGGTTTCAATGAGTAGCAAGCTTACCTTTCTTTATCTATTTTCAATTTAAATCAAAATAAAATCAATGTAAGATTTTCGATTTTTGAGATTGAATCTTTCATTCTGCATTTCATTGCAGCCGGTTCATGTACAACCTTAATTATTGGAGCCTTTAGTTGAGGAAGATGTTTTTTAGTTGGATTATGTGCAACGAGTTTATTTATTTATTTATTTATTTATTTGTGGATATTTGAACAAGAAATAATTTTTTAAACCATACTGTGTTGGAGCTTTTTAAACAAGAGTTATTTATTTATTTATTTTTTTATTTTAACAATAATTTTTTTTCTGGACTTCTAAATGAAGATATTTTTTAGATATTGAACAATAAGAATTGAAGTCAGGCCATTTAAAATAGGGGCCTGAAAGTGAGCTTAGCGGCCCGTATATTATTCGAATCTTGACATTGTATATATATATTACGTACAATCGTTACGAAGGAAATGGGGAAAGGAAGATTGCATCGCGTAATGGTAAGATTTGAAATTGAAAATAACAGGAATGAAAAAGGGGAAGAAAAAGTTGCATCGCTTGGCTGTAAGATTCAGACACAGATATCACATTCTAGCCCGACATTATTTGAGTGAGCATGACTGACAGGGCTTTGTAAGTTTGTATCCTTGACCTTAGTTGCTGCCTGGACAGATACATGCAGAATATGATTTTCCAATCACGGTCTTCCCCATAATTTCCTCTTAAGGTGAAAAGACAGATATTCTTCTCAGGAATGTTCTCCACCATCCAACAGCTTTTGCTTATGAGCTACCTCTATATATCCAAAACAATTGTGGTAATTAAGCAAGTCTATCATTTTAAAGAAGATGGAAGGGCATACAAGGAACAAGGGGACGAGTGAACTATATGCATCTGTGTTTGAGATTTTGAAAATGAAGCCAAAACATGATCTTATCCCATAATCTCTCTTGTACCATTCTCACCCACACATTCCTTTTACTTCTTCTTTATTCAGAATTTTTGATGACCCAACATGCATGAGATATAACTGAAAAGAAAAAAATATGGAGTCCAAACTGTGTATCTGTAGTGAGGAAGTTATCCTCACAGTTTTAGTTGCAGCAGCCATGGCCACCCATGCAGCTCTGGCTTCTTCAAGAATCCCAGCTAACACTGGACTACTTCCCTCTAAGACCTCTCACTCCTTCCCTGCTCAATGCCTTTCTAAGGTCTCTCTCTCTCTCTCTCTCTCTCTCTCTCTCAAACAGTTTTTGTTGCTTTCCACTTTCTTATTTCTTTTTTGGGCGAACAGAGACTAGAAGTAGCAGAGTTCTCTGGGCTTCGATCTGGTGGATGTGTGACTTACGCCAAGAATGCTAGGGAGGCCTCATTCTTTGATGTGGTGGCTTCACAAGTTACCACCAAGGTAATCTTCTAATCCTTCTTTAATAATTTGTTCCACCTGAATTGGTTTTCTTGGCTAATCTATTGTAGTTCTGATGTTTTGTCACATACTTTTCTCACAACATTTTCAATATTCAACTAGCAAGGAAGTTGTCGGATCCATATCTTTACTTTACTACACTTTTTCTTGGAACAACTTTCTCATACAAAATTCCTGGTAATTGAACAGAGCATTGATTGGAAAATAAGTAGAAACTAATTTGGGTAGATTGATCTTTCCAATGTTCAGAAATTAAATTTGGCAAATTGTCATGGAGTACGAGGAAATCCAACGAATGTGAGGGAATTCAGATGAATCTAACAACAAAAGGAAAGTACCATATGTCAAGATTAGACACATGAATACCTTATTCAGACTTAATTGAACAAGGGACTATGATGCTATGAGTTTTGTGGACCTTACATGCTTATAAAGTGAGTAAAGAACACAAGAGGTTGGTTAGATATTCCTTGCTCTAATTTAGCAGTGAGAGGTTGATTTTGTAATTTTCATATTAGACTGCAGGATCAGCCCCTGTTAAGGGAGAAGCAGTGGCCAAATTGAAGGTGGCGATTAACGGTTTTGGACGCATTGGCAGGAACTTCCTCAGGTGCTGGCATGGCCGCAAGAACTCGCCAATCGATGTTGTTGTGGTTAACGATAGCGGCGGTGTGAAGAACGTGAGTGGCTTCATGATATTTTGGAACATTAAGTCAGTAGTTGAAGTTATTATTATTTTTTATTTTTTTTTACTAACTAATTTACATTGCAAATATAGGCATCTCACTTGCTGAAATACGATTCGATGCTTGGCATTTTCAAGGCAGAAGTGAAAACAGTAGACAATGAGACCATCAGTGTCAATGGTAAGCCCATCAAAGTTGTCTCTAACAGGGACCCTCTGAAGCTCCCTTGGGCTGAGCGAGGCATTGACATTGTGATTGAGGTATATAACACCTAATTATCAATTCTCAGGTTCCAAAACAGTCCTTTAAAGCTAATTAAATCATGCGAAGCGAACTACAGGGAACTGGTGTGTTTGTGGATGGTCCCGGGGCTGGGAAGCACATCCAAGCTGGTGCCAAGAAAGTTATTATCACTGCTCCAGCAAAAGGTGCCGACATTCCCACCTATGTTGTTGGAGTAAATGAAGGAGACTACGACCATGACGTTGCTAACATTGTAAGGTTAGTAATTTGCTAAATTCTAAACAAGAAAAAACTATTCATTGAAGTTAGTGGCATTACTTCTGTATATGCTTTGGTTTTAAAACAAACTTGATTGGAAATTTGATAATTGCAGCAATGCGTCTTGCACGACAAACTGCTTGGCTCCTTTTGCAAAAGTCATGGATGAAGAACTTGGTAAGCATCCATTTTGTTCACAGTTTCAATAATCGGTTTTAGATTTTGTGCCTCAATTGTGATTAATATTGTTGCCCAAAGTGACATCTTCCTGGTTCGATTTGCAGGTATTGTCAAGGGAACCATGACCACCACTCATTCCTATACGGGTGATCAGGTAATCACGCTTACATGTAAAAAGGGTAAAATTTTAAAAATTCACTATGTTAATAGTAATTATGTTATTGATTGTATTGTGTAGAGACTCTTAGATGCCTCACACCGGGACTTGAGGAGAGCCAGAGCTGCAGCACTTAACATAGTCCCAACGAGCACAGGTGCAGCCAAGGCAGTGTCTCTGGTGCTACCACAGCTCAAGGGCAAGCTCAATGGTATCGCTCTGCGTGTGCCCACACCTAATGTATCTGTTGTTGACTTAGTTGTGAATGTCGAGAAAAAGGGAATTTCTGCTGAAGATGTCAATGCAGCCTTTAGAAAGGCAGCAGACAGGCCCTTGAAAGGTATATTCGCAGTGTTTGATGCCCCTCTTGTGTCGGTGGACTTCAGGTGCAGTGATGTTTCGACCACCATTGATTCGTCCTTGACAATGGTCATGGGAGATGACATGGTCAAGGTGGTGGCCTGGTATGACAATGAATGGGGATACAGGTCTGGATTATATAAACACTGGACTTGCTAGCTACTTGTTCAAAATATTCATTGGCTTGAAATTGCAGGAATTGAAAATTCTATTAAGCTGTGTTTGGATTATGAATTTGGAGAAGGATTTTTGCAATCTTATCATTACCACCCACCTCCACCATCGCACCGCCACCGCCACCCTACCACTGCTCCCATCACCATCACCACCACCTCCATGTCCTCCACCACCACCACCGTGCCACCTCCACCTCCACCTCCACCTCCATCACATCACACTAATAATACAACCGCTAGCACATTAGTTTCAAGATAGCAACCAAACATACAAAAATGTTTTTTGTGGAACAACATTTCTGAAAAATTTCTCCATAGAAAATGTTTTCATTGGAAAATGTTTTATGCCGAATCAAAACAGAGTAATTTCTGTTGAGTTTAGAATGTAATTGTATTGTAATGGCTGTGTTTTGTGTCTTTTGTAGCCAACGGGTTGTAGATTTGGCACATCTGGTAGCAAGCAAGTGGCCAGGCATGCCTGTACAAGGAAGTGGAGACCCATTGGAGGATTTTTGCAAAACCAACCCTGCTGATGAGGAGTGCAAGGTGTACGAAGCTTAAACTGTTTGCATTTTTCTTTTTTGTTCAAGGCTTGCGAAAAGTAATTTCGTTAGGAGCCAAGAATTTTCTTGCATCACTTTCACTAAATGCTTGTTTTGTGATCATGAACAATAATTTTAATTAACGGAGTGCCTTGTAGTTTTGAATACCATTGGAATCTTTTATTTATTTATTTTTGTGTACGCGAAAACCATGAATGCTAAGGCCTCGTTTGGGAACAGGCTAATTTAGTAACTTTTTGGCTATTTGGCTAAAAAGGTAGTTAAAAAAAACTTGTATGTTTGGGATGACTTTTTGGCTAATTACGAAAAGATGTGCAAAAAGTAGAGAGAAAAGAGAATCTTTGACTTTTTGGTATGAGTTATTGGCTTTTTGACTAATTTAGTAACTTTTTGGCTTTTTGGCTAAAAAGGTAAGTTCCCAAATGGGGCCTAAGTCCTTGCCCCCATTCTTGGCGTAATTTCATTTCACTGATTTTGACTTGAACCCAGATAATAGATAATTATGTTCTCAACTTGGCAACATGGCTCTCTATGTCTTGACAAAGGAAACAAATCTCTCAATCCATATTTGAATTCCTAATGAACTGGTTTTAGTTCAGCAGATTAAACCACAAGCTAATATGATGGGATGTAAGAAAAATCAAAAAAACTAATCAAACCAGTTGAATCAAGCCAAACTAGCTATTTGATCGGCTTTTTAATATTAATCGGTCTGTGCAACTTTTAAAATTAATATTTTTTGATTTTTAATTCGGTACCGGTTTAGGCATTTTGTGCAATAAATTAAACTGAAATTGACTGAAAGTTTTTCATATTAAACATAATATATATTAAAGCCTCGTTTGAGAATAGACTATTTTAGTAATGTTTTAATTTTTTACGAAAAAATATGCAAAAAAGTATAGAGAATAATGTGACAATTTATAGTGATTTTTTTACTGTTTGGCTAAAATGTATGGTTGACAAATGAAGCCTTAGTATATAATGAAATTAGTTGAGTACAAAGTTCAATTAATTCACTTAACTGTTTATTTTTTCTTAAATATTCTAAGTTTGACAATAGATATTGACAATGTGATAAGTTATTAGTTTGCCATTCATATGTGCTTCAGCCAAGTTTTGCTACTACTATCTTTATATAGTTATAGCATATGTTTATGTCGTTAACAATTTTTTTGTTTAAACTCTACTTGACAGACTTGTGATTTAGTCTTATGGAATGATGATTTTAAACTTTGGTTTTGCTTTGGTGTCATGTTTGGTTTGCTTTTGAGAAACAAGTTTTGAAGAAATTTTTTCAAAATTTTGTTTGGTTTAATGATTTTGGAAAAACAATTTCAAAATTATTTTCTCTTTCTTACACATCAATCAATCATTTCTTATCTCTCTTCTCTCATTCTCAATCATTTTTTCTCTCACAAATATCTACTCAATTACAACAAAATAACAAATCATTCCAAACTCACATACTCCAAAACTATTTCTAAAATATACAACCAAACAAATTAAAAAAATTTCTAAACATTCTCCCCAAAATCTGTTTAAAAATTTATCTCCCAAAACCAAACCAAACACAAACACATTTGATTTTCAGATTATATATATATTTTTTTAATTCTATTTCAATTTTTTATATTAATTATTTACTATACTACAAATTTAAGAAGTAACTTAAATTTGAAACGCCCTAAACCAATTAAACTGTACCGAACCGAATTGTTTGAATTAGTGTGGTTTGATGTGCTTAATGAAAAATTCAATTTAAATATAACAGAACCGACATTATCAATTTGATATAAAATTTCATCTAAATATTGAACATCTCAAACCGATTACATCCCAGAGTGTTGATGCCTTAATGATACAGGAAGCTTCTAGCTGAGAACATTACCAAAAATTGATTATTTTTCTAATCTACAAAATATTCAATAATATATACTATCTTCAATATTTCACACATGGCCATATTGAGCCAATATCATTTAGCAGTTTCTCAGTACAATAATGCCAGCTCATTTCCAAATTCTGGTACTTTTGTTTTAGCCCTTTGAGTTCATTCAGGCTCTGGCACCAAAAATTATTGTCAGGTAAATAGATCCTGAATATAAAATTGTGTAGGTGTTTGTAGTTCATTTCAAGAAGAAAAAAACAAAAAATAAAAATGTTAGAGATCTCAAAAATTTTATTAAAATTTTTATCAAATGTTTCATATGAGTATGAGATCCACATAAAACCTACATTGTGTGAATCTCACACTCATGTGAGACATTTGATAAAAACTTTAATAAAATTTTTAAGATCTCTAACGTTACTCAAGCGGGAAAATTACCATGTAGTCCTATGTAGGGAATCTATTTCCCTTCTAATCCCAATTTATTTTTAATAGATCAATAGGTCCACAATTTTTTAAGTTTTATACCCAGAGGTCCCGTTTTTTATTTTCGTATTTTTAAATGACTGTATTACCCTTTGTTTTGAGATCTATATATACGTGAAAAATCAAATTTTTGCTCCATTTAAAAAAAGGAAATCAAATCTTCGTCTCCGCGATCTCGATTTCTCTTCGTTGTGGCGATCTCATTGTGCTGTGTGGTCGATCTCATTGTGCTGTGAGATAGATCTGGTTGTGCGATTTGAATCTCTGTGTACAGGCGATATCTGCGTACGTTGTCTCTCTCTCTCTCTCTCTCTCTGGTGATAGATATATGTATGTGTATGTATGTATCTGTCGATACATAGATATACATATATATGTCTGTGTGTGTATGTGGTTTGTATTTGTCAATATATATGTATGTATATATAGATAAGCAAATTTGCGTGATATGTGGTTTGTGTTTGGCGAATTTTGTTTGTTTGATTTTGATTTTGTTGATTTTGTTTGTCGTATAGTGTAATGTGTTTTGAAGTTATATTTTGGAATTGTGAATTCTGGTGTTTTGATACTGATATGTTGTAAGTGTATAATTTTGCAATTTGGAATTGTAAATTGTGCACTGTTGGTATTGATATGTTGTAACTGTATAATTTTGCAGTTTGGGATCTGTGAACAATTGTTTGTTGGTTTGTGATTTTGTGGTATGGAGCGGTGTTTCATGTTAATGTGCAAATACAGTAATTGTTGTGCTGCTATTAAGATTAGTGAGGGATGTAGTTATGATGAAGTTGTTGAGAAAATATGTGCGAAGTTCAAGGAGTTGAGTGTTGGTAACTTTTGTTTGTTTTTCTCTGTTCCTGGATATTCTAATTGTATTGTTGAATGTGATGATGATTTGGGGAATATGCTGTCAATGGTAGGTAGTAGTGGTTGTCATATTGTTGATGTTATTGTGGGGGATAAAAGAGTTGTGGAGGTTGATGATGGTTATTCTTGTAGGATTGATTCTGTAACTTGTGAGAGTTCTTTTGTGAATGATTGCGATGATGTTGGTGGTTTGTTGCGTAGTTTTTATCCAGAACCAGAGAGAGTTTTGTTGTTTGCTAGTTGGAAGGGGATTATACATAGTGTTGGTCAAGAATTTGAAGGTGGAGTGTCGGGGTTCCGCATTGCATTGGCTAAGTATGCAGTTGAGTGTGGTTTTGCAGTGAATTATTTGAAGAACGATGCAACAAGAGTAACCGCTGAATGTATGATGAAGTCGTCTACGGGTTGTAAATGGTTTGTGCATGGAAGGGTGTTGATGGATTCTGGTGTTTTTTTTATAATGAAGTTAGATAATGTGCATACTTGTGGGGTTGTTGCTCGTAGATCTTGTAGCAAAATGGTTGGTTCTAGACTTGTGCCTGATATTGTGCAAAATGATATTAGTGATAATCCGTTGACTCGTCCTATTGAAGTTAAAAAAAAGTTGAAGAAGCAATATGGTATAGATGTTTCTTATCGGGTTGCATGGTTAGGAGTTGATAAGGCAAGAGGTGGGTTGTTTGGTGATTTTGCAACTTCTTTTGACCAGCTTCGATGGTACCTTGAGACGGCTATGAGAACGAATCCGGGAAGTGTGTTTGAATTAAATGTGGATGAAAGTAGTGGGTGTTTTCGGAGGTTGTTTGTGGCATTTCATGGATGTTTGTATGGCTTTCAATTTTGTCGTCCGTTGTTGTTTGTTGATGGTACATTTTTGAAGGGGCATTATAAGGGGCATTTGCTTGCAGCAACATCAAAGAATGGTAATCAAGGTATGTATTTATTTGCAGTTAGTATTGGTTTAATTTGTCAGTGTGTTATTGTATTGTGGGTCTGCTAATTTTTGCAGTTTCATGTGGTTTTGTTTGCAGGTTTGTTTCTTTTGGCTTTTGCGATTGTTGACGCTGAAAATCAAGATAATTGGATGTGGTTCTTAAGTCAGTTGTTGAAGGCTGTTGGTTCAGGCCGGAGATTGACTTTTGTGTCGGACCGTCAACATGGATTGCTAGATGCTCTTTCAGTGGTTTTCTCCAATGCACATCATGCTTATTGCTTGAATCATTTGAAGAGAAATTTGATTGACAAATTGGTGGGACTTCGTACTAACTATAAGCTGTGTTTGATGAAAATATTAGTTAAATGTGCTTATGCACCAACGGTTGCTTCTTTCCAACATTATATGGAGAAATTGAGGCGTATTGCTGGGAATGGTAGAGTTGATAGTATGTTGGATGGTTTGCAAAATGATAAGTGGGCCAATGCATTTTTTAGAGGGAAACGATATGGTGAGATGTCATCTAATGCTGCCGAGTCTTACAATAATTGGATTGGTGGGGCCCGTGAGTTGCCTATTACTTGTATGGTTGATATGATTAGGGTTCAAATCATGACTCAATTGTCGGATAGAAGAGCTGAATCTAGAAGATGGACTACGAAATTGTGTCCAGTTATGGAAAAGAAGTTGGTGGATTCTTTGGAGCTAGCTAAGTCTTGGGATGTGATTGTTGCTAGTGATATTGTGCTTGAGGTTCATTCTTCTATTTCTTTTTATGTTGATATTGGTAGACAGGCTTGTTCTTGCCATGAATGACAATTGAATGGTTTTCCTTGTTGTCATGCTGTGCATGCTTTGCGTAGTAGTGGTAGAGATGTGTATGGTTTCATTGATCCTTTTTTTCATGTAGATTGTTTTAGAGAGTCATACAAGGAATCTGTTTATCCAGTGCCTTCAAGTGAGAGATTTGATTTTGATGGTGCTAGTAGTTCGGTTATCAAACCTCCTATAACGAAGAAGCAGCCCGGGCGGAACAAGAAGAAGAGGATACCTTCTAGGGGTGAGAATGTGAAGCAAATCAAGTGTGGGAGGTGCTTGAAATATGGGAATCACAATAAGAAGACGTGCAAGGCTGCTATTTGAGGCCACAATCTATTCTTTTGGATTTGTATTTGAATTTGAGGAATTATGATAATAAAAAATGTGATACTTGGTATTATGGAAGTAATGAATAAAGTTGGTTGGATTGTTTTTTGTTTGTTGATGTGTTCTTTACTTATTGAAGTTGTTTTGTAACAGTCTGGTTTTGTTTTTTATTTTTATGGAATGCAGAGAAGGTTGTTGAAAATTTCTTATTGAAACAGTATAATATGGAAATGCAGTTCATATTTCATAGCGAGAAAACTGTATAATTTTGCAGTTTTAAGAATTATTAGAAATAACCAGATGAAACCGCATAATTTTGCAGTTTTAAAGATTATTAGAAACAAGCTGATGAAACTGCAAAATTTTGCAGTTTGAAGAATTATTAGAAACAACCTTTACTGTATGAAAATATATGCAACCACAAACAAGTAGACAAACAATCAGAAGAAGAACCACAATAATAATAACAAGAAGAAGAGCAACAACAACATCAATCATTTTCACCATAACCATAATAACCAGAAAAAGATCATTGCCAAAAGTATATAAAGTACTTGTCACATGTTAAAAAGAAAAATAAAAAAAAATAAAAAAAGGTACAAAGATATGTTCCCTTGAATATTTGTATTGTCAAGAAGTTTGTTCATTGTTTCTATGGTTTGGTATGTTTTGTCAACATTTGGTAGTGCTCGAGTTTCCAGGATCGGTTCTCATCATTGAGGAATTGATTGATGATTTGTGCTCGAAATTTGACCCACTCAGTTGGATGAAGTTTTTTCTGCACAGGTTGCCAGTTGAGATATTGGTTGATAACATTGCAGACGGCGATTGCACAATCATTCCTGCAGTGTTTGAGATGAAGTTAATTAGTTAGGTGAAACTGCAAAATTTAGCATATTGGAAGATTAGTTTATGGATTTTGTATCTTACGAGTGTGGGGTTTGTTGTGGGCATTCCTCAATTGATGTAATTTCTGTCTCGCACTCTTGAGATGATAACATGTTTCCCTGTTTGCTGAGTAATGCTTTATTCCATCTCAGTTGATGTTGTTGCTACAAAATAGTTAGTGGGTGTTTTTGTTAGTTATAGTGATGAGTTGAGATGTTTGTAAAGGAATGGAACTAAGTATGAAATTTTATTTTAACTTACAATTTGCTTTGCAATTTCAAAGTGCTTGTTGTGGCAATCTTTTGCTGGTCTCAAAGAGTCATAGTGTCTCCATATTCCATCAGCATTGTCAATGACCACAATTGTCCAATGGTTGTCGTGGTTGATTGGGAAATGGATAAATCTGTTTTTCATTACTTCTGGAAAATGGTTGTCCATCAGTTTTTCTCTCAGTGCTTGATCTTGGTTTTGTAGTGGAGTCTGTAAGTTATATATATGTTTGAAATATGTTATAAAACTATGTAGTAATACATGTTGAGAAAGTAGAAAATTTTGCAGTTGTAAGGTATGTTAAGTTTTGCTTACATTGATGAGTGTTGAGAAAACGTAAGATCTTCCTGCATATGGATTGCTTGCAAAGACTAGATCGTTTTTCTCAAATTCTTCAATGGTTGGTTGGAGTGCCAATTGCTTTTCTGAGAAAGCATCAATGACCTGAAACATGTTATATATGAGAATGTGTTAGGTTTGTGGAATAGGTTATTGAATATGTACAGAAACTGTAAAATTGTGCAGTTGGAGACCTACATTCCCATATAAGGGTTCCTTGTTGGTCAATCTGCATATATCTGAAAAGTATACGCAGTTTTCATCTTCGCTGCCAGACCAGACACAAGCACTTGATTGTGTGTTGTTGATGAGTTGAATTTGGTCTTGGGCTTTTTTGGATAGGCTATGCCAAACCTTGTTTGTTTTGCGGCATGAAATGGCGAGTGGCTTGTTTGGGATTGATTCTTCCTGGAAATCATCATCACTTTCCAATACTTGAAGTTTTGTCTTCTTTTGATTGGCATGCTCTTTTGGGTTTGTTTCAGCAGCAACTGCTTTCTCTTGGCCAATATGTTCTTGCATCTTTTCTTTCTGTTGTTGTTTTGCTTCATGAGCACCCTCTTTTTTGTTGTCATTCTTCTTCTCTTTTTCTTCATCGGTACCCTGTGTTGGTTTGGGTACATCAGCAGCAGTTTGTGTCTTGTTTCTTGCATCTTCTTTGGGTTTGGTCATTGGTTGGTATTCAAAATCTGGGTCATGTGCTTGTTTTCTTGATTTTTGTTTGATTCTCTTGACCATGGATCTTTGTTGGGGACTGCCAGTTTTTTTGGTGGACATTTCCTTCAATTGATTTTCTTTTTTACGCAATTCAGCCATGAATTTTTGTTCCATTTCTTGCATTTGTGCTCTCGTGGCTGATATGAGCTTGTTCTTGTCGTCCTCTTTGGTTGGTGTTTGTGGTTGGTCATGACCTATAAAAATGTTGGATTGTGTTTTGGTTAGTTTAATGAAATTTTGCAGTATGCTTTAGTATTAGACAATAGTTTACCTTGTGCATGAAATATGTCAGATTTCTCTTGCAGTTCTTCTTGTTGGTCTGTCAGTTCTTGTTCATTGACTTCTTCTTGTTGGTTTGTTTGTTGTTCTTCTTGTTCTTGTTGTTGGTCTTCTTCTTCATCAAGGTCTTCTTGTTGATCACCTTTTGTTTGTTGTCTTTCTTCTGCTTTGTCATTGTCTTGTTGTTCATCAGGTTCTTCTTCTTTTTTTTCCTCTTCTTGTTGTTGTTGTTACTCTTCTTCTTCTTCTTCTTTAGTTTCTTCTTCAGTTTCAGTTTCTTCTTCTTCTTCAGTTTCTTCTTCATCAATTTTTTCTTCATCAGTCATTTGATTTTTTTCATCATTACTCTTTTCTTCTTGTTCATCACTTTCTGGTTCTTCTTGTGGTTTTTGTTTTTTGTTTTTTTTTTTTTTTTGTTCTTCTTGTTCTGATTGTGATTGTGATTCTGAATGATGTTCTTCTTCGAGAAAGTCATTCTCATCACTGTCTAGAAGTCTTTTTTTTTTTGTTGCTTTTGTTTTCTTTTTTTGCTTATTGTCCTTTTTGTGGTCTTGTTTCTTTGCTGAAGAATCTGTTGATGTGCTTTGATTGATATGCAATAACTGTATTTCTTGTTCAGTTGGGGTTAAAGCACTTTGGTTAACCTGCATTGGAACAATGTGGCATATATCAATAATACTGTAAATTTGGTCAGTTTCATAAGATGAGTTGTACTGTGAGTAATGTGGGTTAAGTGTCGAAATATGTTTTTTGAAACTGAAAAATATTACAGTTTCATAACATGAGTGATGTTAAAGAAGTGTGTGCTTTGAAACTGAAATTTTTCACAGTTTCATAATATGATTTGTACTACAATGAATATGAAAGGAGTGTTGAATAGATTTGTGCTATGATATTATAGAAGAGTTTGAATACCTTTTCAAAGTGAGCAAGGCTGATGTGTTTCCACTTGGAGTACATTTTGCCAAGGTTCCATTTCATAAACCTGGGGAAGCCTTCTTTGTTGGATGGTCAGAGGAGTTTACTGTGCTCACAGTACCAGTACTGTAAAAAAAAAAAAAAGTTGAAATATGTTAGATAGTTAGAAATAGGTGGATGTCTGATATTTTTGTGGGAAATAGCTGAGTAATGTGTTTACCAAGAGTAACATGACGCATCCAGTGGCATGCCTTGGGTTGTTGTTTGCATTTGCCATTGAATTCATCAGTGTGTCTTTTATTGCCTCAACCCAATTGTACTTCTTGATATTGTTGAGATTGTCAACATAGTTGAGGAAACTCCAACTGAGTGTATGGCCTGTTGTGGGCATGAGAAGTTTCAAGCACAAGTAAAGGGTGATTACCCTTGCAAGATCTTGACGATCATTGGTTGATTTTCCTTTTTTTGTTTGTTGAAACATTTTGGTCAAAGATTTGCCATCCAATCTCTTGACTGATTTGCATCTTCATTTGTAAAATGGAAGCTCAAAATCCTTTGGTCTTGCATAGGATTTGGTGGTGATGCTGTCTTCTCCACAGTCGATACCAAAAATGAGCTTGACATCACTACTTCTGAGTTTCATTTCCTTTTTGCCAAGTACAAATGATCTTTTTCTTTTGTTGTAGAGTGTTGTCATTTCTGTTACAATGGAATTGTAGCATCTGCACCAAGAGGCCTTCAGTTGTGTTGAGGAGAGAGCATTTATAAGGGGCCAAAAAGGGATTTTTTACAGCTCTGTCTGTTGGGCTTTTGTGAATTTGATCCCCTTCAACAGTTTGATTACCGTTCCGATGTTGGAACGATAATTAAATTGTTGGACTCTCTTTGCAGGGACTGTTGTTTTTTTTTCTTTTGATGCCTTGGTTTTTGTTTTGGGAGTTGATTGGCTTTCTTGGAGCTTTCTTTTTTTGGTTGGAGGAGCTTCTTGGTTTTTTGTTGGCTTTCTTTTGTTTGTTTTTGTTGTGGTTGGAGGTGTGGTTGGTGTTTGTTGGGTGGGTGAGGTCTGTGGTGTAGTTCTTGGGCTTTTTCTTGTAGGTGGTGTGGTTGTTTTGTGGGTTTTTTAGTGGGGTCTGTTGGGTTTGGTTATTTTTGGGTGTGATGGTTTGGTTTTTTGTGGATGGGGAGATGGTGGTGGCATTTTAGTGGATACAGGAGATGGACTTTCAAAAGGGGAGATGGTTAAGTCCCTGATTGGATTTGTGGGCATATGGGTTTGTTTCTTCCAATATCTTCCAACAGCTATTTCTGAAAAAATGAAAGTGACAGCAGGGTATGAGTAATATAGTGACAAAACTGTATAATTTTGAAGTTTTATATGCAGTTTAATATGAAGTTATATGTATTTTGTTGGTAACAGTTATGAAACTGTATAATTTGACAGTTTGATTTGCACTTTATAATAAGTTAGCTATTTGTTTTGAGTAGTGGTTAAACTGTGTAATTTTGCAGTTTCATTTGCAGTTTGAATAAATTTAGATATGTTACTTGTATAGTGATGAAATGAAACACTATGATGTTGCAGTTTTTATAAGGAAACAGTATGAACAATAGGAACAGCCCATTGTATTTTGTAAAAAGCAACAATAACAACAAGAAGATTAAAAATTCAAAAATAAGAATAAGAGAAGCCAATATTGAACAACAAGAATAAGAATAAGGTGTTGAATGTGTAAAAACAGGGATTTATGTGTAAAAACAGTGTTTAGAATGTTGAAAAACAGGGGACTATATATAAAAGAGGGTTTATACATTTGGAAGTATGTAAAATGTGTATATACGAAATATGAAAGAATGATGTACAAATGTGAATGAAAAATAATGAATAGGTGAAAAGAGATTACTTTTTTTCCCCATTTTTGTGAATCGGAAGTCAGGAACTATGAAATCTCTTCAGAGTGGTGATGGTTCTTCGTGTTGTTGAGAGTCGCTGATTGGAGAATATGAACGGCTTGGTGTTGTGTTGAAGATGAACGGTTTGGTTTTGTGGTTAGGGTAGGGTTTCAGAGGGAATGGAGTCGAACGGAGGAGAGATGGAGGATTGAGAATGCGATTTCGAGCGGCGGAGATGTAACAGTGTACTGATCAGACTGAGATGATTGTGGGTGATGAAGATGAATGGTTACGTTTTCTGGTTAGGGTTAGGGTTTCAGAGGGGATGGAGTTGAACGAAAGAGAGATGGAGGACTGAGGAGTCGATTTCGAGCGGCGGAGACGTGACAGTGTACTGATCGGACTGAGATGATGGGGACGTGGGAGATGGTTGCACGCGTGTAAATTGGATGATATATTGTGTGTATTTTCGTCTTATTGTTAATTTGAGGACTTAATGGAGAATTAAATTTGTTTTGGGTCTAAATGGGGTATGATATGTTGGACTTGGACCTTTGGGTCAGACGCCCAAAAAAAAAAATATTACCACAATGGCCCATAATCTAAAAAGAGGACTTTACCATGGCCCATAATCTAAAAAAGAGGAGTTTTTGTTTGCCTCCAGACTCGAGTATTAGATGATGTTGTGATATTAGTACATTTTATAAATTAAATGTAGAGATTTAATGGGTTCGGCCTTGGGTTCCCAGTCAAAAAAAAATAAAAAAAAAATAAAAATAATGTATAGATTTTTACACCCACTTACAAAATCTATTGATCCATTCAATATTGGGTTGGACTTTGTAGTAACAAAACAAATTTGGATTTGTGTGTGGTTTTTGATATTTTAAAAATACTGAGGTGTCACATTTGCTGTTTAGACTGATTTAAGCTAAAGAGAAGTCAATCCTTAACAATAATTGCTAACAAGTTGCAACTTCAACTTTGCAATTGATTGAGGAAAAATTTACTGTGTTTGATTTTAATTTTTTAAAAATTAAGTTTTTTATTTTTTATATTTTTAGTTAATATTTTTAAAATTTTAAGTTTTTTTTTTTTTTTAGATATACCTTACTTAGATGTATTTAAAAAGTAAAATATTTATAAAAAATCAATAAATACATAAGAATACAAAAAAATATATGGCGAATTACACTAGCAGTCCCTATAATTTGGGACTCATGTCACTTTGATCCTTAATTTTTTAATTGTGACACATTTGACTCTGAATTTTGAATCTTGTTCAAAATAAGGACAATTGAAGACACTATTGCTCAATTTCAAGGGTAAATTTGTCAATTTGATAAAATATAAACTAATTTGACAAAAATAAATATCAAAATTTTTTTTTTGAATTGTTAAAAATAATTTCTACCCACCAAAGATAAAATTATGTAAAATTAATAAAATCTTTTACACATTTATTTATTTATTTTACCAAATTAATTTTTATTATATGTATCGATGATGATCATGTAAGTTAGGCTTTTAATGTGTAATCAATATATTTTAGTATATGAAATGTTTTTAATTTTGGATTTTTTGATTTAATAGATTGGTTTAATAATGATATCAAAATTGTCGCTATATTTGAGTTTTGAAAAAATAGAAACTAATTTTAAAAAAAACAAAAACAACCATCCATTACATGATCATCATTCAAACACATAATAAAACTTAATTTGGTAAAAAAATAAATAAATGTGTAAAATATTTATGAATTTTACATAATTTTATTTTTGGTAGGTAGAAATAATTTTTAAAAATTCAAGAATATTTTTTTTGACATATATTTTTGACAAATTAGTTTATGAAAAATGCTCCGTAGCTCAACTTCTTCCGGCTTGAGTGGCTCGAAACTTTCTCTCTTCTCTTTATCTGGTTCCTCTCCTCTCGTCTTTATCTCTATTCTTCGAAACAAAAAAAAAAAGCATTCAAATACTCTCATTCAAACACTCTCATTCAACAAATTTGGGATTGATTTTGTTTGATTCTGTTTGATTTGGGTTTCGATTTTGATTTGTGGCTGTGACTATGGGTTTGGTTTTGATTCTGAGTTTGAGGTGGAAGACAACTGTGATAACCGGGTACGTTATTTATCTCGTTCCTCTTTGTTTAACCTTGGGTTTGCTTTTGTTAAAGTGTCGGGTTTAGTCGGGAGTCTTGGCTGGAGAACAGAGCTGCACGTGCGGAAAACAATGTGTCACGACCCAAACCCGCCCCTAAGGGTTTAGCATCGTAACCGGCCAATAATCCTTGGATTACCGAAAGCCTCTGAACAGAATAATATATATAACGGGGCTGCAGAAGCAAATATACAAAGTTACATAGTCCATAGAGTTGTGCAGACATATATGGAATAGAATATTTGAAACTTTTCATATACATGTTTGCATACATACATATGAGGCATTTAAACACAATAGTCTTACATCATCCAAGCCACATGTACAAGATTACTACATGTTCAGGCCAGACATAAACATTTCAGAAATACAAAAGTCCCATAGACAATGAACTCGGGTAGGTCTCAAAATGGAACCTCCGCGGGAGGCGTGATAGCTGGCTGACACCAAAACTCACCAGGCGGCACCTTAGGCTTGGTTACGTGCTTGCTCACCTACATAAATATAAATAATACAGTAAGCTAGAGCCCGGTGAATAATAACTAGGTAAAGGATTAAATGAATGATGTCCATCACAGATTCAGAAATCAGAGTTAATATCAGAAACAGATTCATATACATATTCAGATTTGTAAATAGTTATATGTGGTACACCCATTAACAGACATATCAACTTGGTCCTAAGACCCACATGCATAGTTGGTACCGACGACCATAAATCTGAATATGTATATGAATCTGTTTCTGACAAGCAGAGCAGATTAATCAAATGGTTCGAGGCACGCGACCTACACGAACCTACATACAAATTCACACTTGAATCACACGCTCAAATTATGCGTAACTTGCTTTATTTGTTATGGGTGTGTTTCTAGTCTTTAACCTCATTATAGTGTCTTAAATATGGCCTAGGAATGCCTAGGATGGAAAGAGGATACCACAATGCACTTGAAAATAGTTCTCAAATGTTGCTGAAAACAGGGTCCACGCTCGAGTGTACATGCAAGATGTGAAGGCTCGCTTGAGCGTGACTTTCCCCGCTCGAGCAGACTGTAAACTTTGAAAAAGTACTGGTTGCATGTTTTTCACGCTCGACGGACGCTCTATCCTCGCTCAAGCGTGAGACTCAGGTCTACACTCGATCGTGAATCCCTTCGCTCGAGCGGACTGCAAAACATATGAACTTCTGGGTATATGCATTTCACGCTCGAGCGTGACTTACGTCGCTCGAGCAGAAGCACGCGTACTCAGAGTGTCCGCTCGAGCGTGGATCAAATTTCTGGAATTTCAAGATTTGATCCACAAGTTCAAATTCAACCTCTAAGGTACCAAACTCAAATTTTCTAGGCCAAAACTTTGGAAAACTCATAGAGGCTCATAAAATAACATGTTTCAAGGATTAATTCGAGAAATCATGGCCTAAAGACTTGCCAATTGAACAAAATTCAACATGAAATTCAAGAATGTTTTATGAACATAACATGCATGAACTTTCTTGAAGCCCAACACTTCAAAACATGATCAAACTTGATGAATTGATGGAAAACATGGTAATTTCTCAAAATGTAGGTGAGATGAGCACATACATGATAGAAATCTTTGAAATCATGCTCAATTTATGGGAAAATGCACATGCATGCATGGTATGGCCTAATTCTTCTCAATTCTAATGCAATTCCTCCATGAATTCACTTAATTCATCAATAATCTTGTAGAATCCAACATAATGACTCAATGAAGAGTTCAATTTCTTACCTAAGGGCTTGAATTCCCAAGAGGTGAAGTTAAAACTCTTAAATCTTCTTCAAATGGCAACAATTTTAGCAATCCATTGATTTGAGCCCAAATTCCTCAAGTCTTGAACCAATTCTCCCCTCTCTCCCTCACTCTCACGTTTGTATCATCCAAGGAATGAATTGGGAGTGTTTTGGTGCTCAAAGAAGTCCACTAAGGCCTTAATTAGATTTGGACAAAAGTGTAATTAATTTAAGGCCAAATAAAATCTAATTTAATCGTTCCAAATCAATTTTTAATTAAACTAACCATATAATCCTATAAATCTTAATTAACATACAAATCAAGTTAATTTCTGAGTCAGATGCCGATAAAGCTTTCAATTCACAAACCGAAACCAAAACATGAGCAGATCTTCCTACGCAAAACAAATATAACCACAGATAATGCAACACACACATGCCAATTAATTCAGAATTCCTCTTCAATTAATGATTACGCATAATTAAGTATGGATTAACGTTAATCAGGGATCGGGGTTGTTACAGTCTTCTCCCCTTAAAAGAGTTTGGTCCTCCAAACTCGAATTACCTTCATTTCAGAGCAACATTGGGTCCAACGAAAACAAATCCGGATATCTCTTCATCATGTCTTCTTCCGTTTCCCAGGTTGCATAGGTTCCCCCATGATTCTGCCAATCTACCTTCACTAACAGGATTTCTTTGTTTCTTAGTCTTTTAATCCTGCGGTTCACAATTTGAATAGGCCTCTCCTCTTAAGTATAATCATCCTTTAGGAGTACATAGGTCGGCTCAATCACATGTAATGGATCCCTCAGATAATCCCGAAGCATAAAGACATGAAAGACATTATGCATACGCTCCATAACCGGTGGTAAGGCCACCCGATATGTTACTGGGTTGATTTTCTCTAGAACTTCATATGGCCTAACATATCTTGGCGCTAACTTACCCTTGACACCAAATCAAGTTTGCCCTTTCATTGGAGTTATTTTAATAAACACATGGTCCCCAACTTCGTATTCCTTAGCTCTTCTTCGAACATCAGCATAACTCTTTTGTTGGCTCTGTGCGGTTTTCAGTCTCTGCTAAATCAGCTTAACGTTTTCAACTCTTAGAAGGCAGACTCTCTCTGATCATTCCAATCAAATGAAACATTTTTCTGAGTTAACTGGGTCAATGGCATGGCGAGTTTTGAAAAGTCCTTCACAAATCATCTGTAGTAACCTGCAAGCCTCAGCAAACTTCTAACTTCTGATACATTGGTTGGTCTTGACCAGTTAACAATGGCTTCAATTTTCTGTGGGTCCACTGATATACTATCTCGATTGATTACATGGCCCAAAAAGGCTACACTATCCAGCCAGAACTCACACTTGGATAATTTTGCATATAATTTCCTTTCTCTCAGAATCTGTAAAGCAGTTCTCAGATGATTCTCATGTTCTTCCCTGTCTTTAGAATAAATCAAAATGTCATCAATGAACACAACGATAAATTCATCAAGGTATTGTTTGAAAACTCTATTCATTAGGTCCATAAAAGCTGCTGGTGCATTTGTTACCCCAAAAGGCATGACCAAGAATTCATAATGTCCATATCTAGTTCTGAATGCAGTTTTCTCCGCATCCTCAGCTTTTACTTTTAACTGGTGATACCCGAACCTAAGGTCAATCTTAGAAAACACTTGGGCTCCCTGAAGTTGATCGAACAAATCATCTATTCGGGACAAAGGGTATTTGTTCTTGATAGTTACCTTGTTCAATTTTCGATAGTCTATGTATAATCTCAAGGATCCATCTTTCTTTTTGACAAATAGGACTGGAGCACCCTAAGGTGGGGTACTCGGACGAATGAATTTCTTGTCTATGAGTTCCTGAAGTTAGATTTTCAATTCTTTCAATTCAGAAATTGACATCCTATATGGAGTCTTGGAGATGGATTGTGTTTCAGGTATTACATCAATGGTAAATTCAATTTCCCTATCAACTAGATCCCCAAGTAGATCATTGGGAAACACATCAGGAAAGTCACAAACCACTGGAATGGTTTCCACACCGGTGCTATCTAAAGATTCAGTTAGTGCGCAACACAAGTTGCCTCGGCAACCTTTCCTTAATAATTTCTTAGCTTTCATAAACGAAATCAAATATGGTAGAGGAACTAACCCATTCCCAGTAAAACTAAATTCAGGCATACCTGGTGGTCTAAACACAACCGATTTACTTGCACAATCAATAGTAGCACAGTATTTAGTCAACCAGTCCATACCTGTAGACGCGCCCGCGTGAGGCCCTCGTGCTACAGTTCGGACTCAATTTGTGTCACGGTTCTTAATCTGAACCAAAGAGTCCAAATCAGGCAAATCGTTTTGAGAAAACAGATTTTTGAAAGAAGTGCCAAACATGGACTACTTTGCCAGATACAGAGTCGCCACCTAAATATTTTATTTTGGGGGAATTTAGGAAACCCTGACTCGGTGCCAAAGGCCACGTGTCCGTCATCACCAAAGTTGCCTCGGCTCGGGAACTTGGGTACGATTAGGGAAGGTCAGCTATGAGCACCCCCTCTCGCCCGATCCGAAGATCGGCCTCTACTAACCATGATATCCGTTTTTGAAAACGTTATGTGTTCTTATTCCGGTTATTAGCCTAGAATTACTATGTTATGCGCACAGCACAAAAGTATAGACTAGATCGCCTAAATTGGAAATAAGCATTGCATATCCGTTTGTTTTGAAAAATGTTTTGGAATTTGTTACTCGCAAGTAGGCTAAAACATGGATTTCAATGAGCTATTCCAACTCAAGCAATCCAACCTTCATCCACAGGCATTCAAGCAATTTATAACACATAAGCATCTAGCCACATGGTAAGCATACTGTCATGTTAACATTCACACTCATGCGAGATGCTAAAGCATAAATACTTACATCGTATTCCGTGTCAAAACAAAGAACTCGTTAGCAATTAATGCATGATCCAAGTCCATGTTTAAATGCCTAATGCAACACATACGGAATGTCACTAGAGTAGGCTCGGCTAGTCTATGAATGACATGTGAAAATGCACCAACATCATGTATTCAAGTTAGATTTGAAATACTAATGCAGTTAGCATGATGCGCCGAGCCCGGTGCATGCAATACTGATGATGATGCACGCATGCATAGCATAAGGTATGCTAAATTAAACATGACCTATTACTAACCATCAAAGCAGGTAAGTAAAAGGGAGAAAGAAGTGGGGGTTGGAAGACATGCACACACTCACCCATACCTATTACAAATTCGCCCTCGCTTGGAGGGACCGAAAGAATAATACAAATTAACTAATCCGCAAGCTAATTAATTATTACAAATCACCTAATTAATTAACAAATTAACTAAACTAAGAAAAACAATAAAAGGGGGCCTCGGGAAGAGGGTCCAATGCACGCGTGCTCGGGTCTTGCTCGGAAGTCCACTGCCATGCACAAGCTGCCTCTGTTTTCCCTGCTCTGCTCCTCTGAAGGCTGCCAAAGTCTCAGGATGTGCTCACTATATGTTGGGGAATGCCACCGGCTGGAGGGAATCATCATCGGCTGTGATTTGGTGTCGATCGGCCAAAAATGAATCCATCGGCCACCGATG
Organism: Camellia sinensis; assembly: GCF_055761805.1. Lineage (NCBI taxonomy): Eukaryota > Viridiplantae > Streptophyta > Magnoliopsida > Ericales > Theaceae > Camellia > Camellia sinensis. The sequence goes on along the minus strand of NC_138963.1, from coordinate 223,917,304 downwards.
GATTGCCGGTCGGCACTCTGTGCAGTCGATCGGCAAAAAGTTCCTGCAGAATCTGTTTGACAGCAGTAAAGGACAGAGCTTTGCATGGCAATGCAATTCAAGCAATGTATGCACCAACCATATCCCTTATCATGTTTATGACTCAAAGGGACATGGTCCTTGGTTCTCGGACCATCAATCGCACATTTCAATGCATGATGGCCCAAGAGACCAAGTTATGCATGTTGATTTCAAATGCAATGCAAACCAACAAACAAAGGCCCAACTCCCATCACTAAATCAAGGAACAAGGCATGCATGCTAGATGGAGTGCAACTTAGGCATGTGAACTAGCATGCAACGTGGGCATACAATGCATTTATGCAAGTATGCAAGCAAACATGCAAGGTAAGCATGCAAACAAGCAAATGATGGACTTAAGCTCGTTTTGGGCAGCCCTTAAGGAAGCCCAAAACAGTGGCCATCAACCAAGGAATGAGGCCAAATGCACATGCAAGCATACATGACAACATGGACCAACACTTAAGCACATAAAGGCAACTTTTAAGCGCACTTTAAAAGAGGCATAGCATAGACAATTAACATGCAAATGAAGCTCTGAAAATCATGCTATGGGAGGTGCCAAACCAACTAAACAAAGCAAGTAAAACATGCCACAATGGCCCAAGTGCTTAAGACAAGCCAAGGAGGCTTAAACCAAGGTCAAGTCCACCAAACCTCACAAGGCTAAGGGGACTTAAAACAAGTCAAATGCAGACTTAAATAAAGCCAAGGGTGCACTTAAATAGCATCTAAGTGGTCTAAAAGTGCAAGCATACTCCGAGGCCTAAACAAGGGACATAAGGTAACAACCTTTAAACACATTGAAGGAGGATTAAATGCAAGCATATAAGCATGTCATAAGGACTGGGATAACATGTTAAGCGGTTCCAAACCATTGAAATGATACAAACAAGGCATGCTACACACTTATATACTTAAGGCCAACAAGCCCAAAATGCAAAAGGGGCATGCAATGCAAGCTATGGTCGACCAAAACAGCCAAGGACAGACCTTAAACATGGCAAAATAAACATGAAAGCTTCACAAAGCCAAGCCTAAAGCATGCTAGAACAATGGTTTACAACCTAAGGTATGTTAAGCCAACAAAATGGCATTACAAGGCATGTATGCTAAGCAAGCATGGTGTACCAAAACCAACATACAACAATGCTATATTATGACATAATAAACATAAAAAATAGCCATGGCATGGTCAACAAGAGCCTAAGCTAGGTGCTCCCTCAAGAGGCAAAAAGTGCCCTTTTCAAGGACAACAAGGAGAGGGGGTGGCCCTCTCCTTCTTGGGACCTCAAGGCACCATCCTCACCTCTAAAATCCCTCAAGATTTTAGTGGTGAGGAGGCCCAAACACCAAGGTCTCGGAGCTCACCCAAAATAGCACAAAACAAGGGCCAAACAAGGCTTAAGAGGGGTCAAACAACCCCAAAGCTTAAAACACTCTTAACAAACTATTTAGAGGCCTTAAAAATAGAACTTTTATGTATTATATGCAAAGGCAAAAAATAGTTGCAAGATAGGTAAAAGTAGTGTGCAAAAATGGGGGAATAAAAGGGAAAAATGATTACCCTTGTAGACCTTCTTCAACAATGGAGCTCCAGCAGCTTCTTGAGGTTGAAATCAACTTCAAAACTCTAAAAACAACCCTCAAGGGCCTCAGCTCCAAGGAAAGGTGTGGTAGTGTGTGTTTGTGTACAAAACTAAGGCTTAAACACACTCAATACAAGAGAATGAGAGATATAGATATAGGATAGATACAAAACCCTAAACCTAGAACCAGAGTTTCTCTAACAATGTTTTCTCTAACCCTAATGCCAAGAGAGGAGGCCTCTTCTTATAGGCAACTCCCTGTTGTAAGGCTTCCAAAACAAGCCATCCAAGAGGGAAATCCCTCCATACACGTGTATGGAGGGGAACAGAGTGGGTAGTAGATGAACAGTGATCGGCCATCCAAAATTGCCACTTTGACAAAATAAATGGCCGATCGGTAACAAAGAATGCCGACCGGCAATATATATTGCTGATGGCATAAAATCACTGGCCGGTGGCCTCGAGCCATGGCCAGTGATGTGTGGGGATCCCTCACAAGGCATTCCCTGCCCCTTCAAAGCAAAACACAAGTGTTTGGTACAAAACCAAATACAAAACAGTCGAGTCGAGAGGTCCTGAGGCAAGGCGCGTAGCTGAGACCTCCGGGAACTCAAGACGAACACGAACATAGATGATCACCGAGTGTTCGAGCGGTGACGTCCAAGTCTTGAGGACGGTCAAAAATGGGGTGTCTACAGTTGCCCCTCTTTGACAGAACTCGAAAGTCATAACAATGACGGGAGTGAATGTCAAAGCCTAGAGACGACCCATTTTTGACAAGGCCGAAGACTTAGACAAACATGCAAGACAAACAAGATATGCGCCCGAAGGCAAGGGCAAAATGCAAGACAATGCACAAAGCCGAACATAACTTATGATCATGCAAAGAAAGCTGTAACGAAGCACAACATGCGACAGTTTTAAGCTAGCATACACCAAACTACACTACAATCCAGAAAGGATGTAAGAGAATTATACGATTCTCGATATGTCTCACTCGGAGTATACCATACCTGTCCGGTTCGTCGGGTTGCACCAGCCTTAAATGAACCGTACATACAATATCGTGCCTGCAAAGAAAACAAACTTAACAGGTACAATGTGATTAACAACATGCATATTAATGTACTTGAAAATGTGTGACAACGCAAAGCAAGTGGGAAGCATAACAATGCTGTGAAGGCACAGACATGTAAGTGGAGCACGCGGTCTACGCAGGCAATGAAATTGATCATAAGCATGCGGTCTACGCAAGCAATGAAATTGGTTTCAAACGTACGGTCTACGCAAGTAGAACATGCGGTCTACGCAAGTAATGAATTTGAACAAGAAGAACATGCGGTCCACGCAAGCAGAACATGCGGTTTACGCAAGCAAAACATGCGGTCTACGCAAGTAATGAAATTGATTACAAACATGCAGTCTACGCAAGTAATGAAATTGATTACAAACATGCGGTCTACGCAAGCAAAACATGCGGTCTACGCAAGTAATGAAATTGATTACAAACATGCGGTCTACGCAAGTAAAACATGCGGTCTACGCAAGTAATGAAATTGATTACAAACATGCGGTCTACGCAAGTAGCGTAATTAATTATGAACATGCGGTCTACGCAAGCAAAACATGCAGTCTACGCAAGTAATGTAATTAATTATAAACATGCGGTCTACGCAAGCAAAACATGCGGACTACGCAAGTAATGAAATTGATTACAAACATGCGGTCTACGCAAGTAATGAAATTGATTACAAACATGCGGTCTACGCAAGCAAAACATGCGATCTACGCAAGTGAAACATGCGGTCTACGCAAGTAGCGTAATTAATTATAAACATGCGGTCTACGCAAGCAAAACATGCAGTCTATGCAAGTAATGAAATTGATTACAAACATGCGGTCTACGCAAGCAAAACATGCGGTCTACGCAAGTAATGAAATTGATTACAAACATGCGGTCTACGCAAGTAATGAAATTGATTACAAACATGCGGTCTACGCAAGCAAAACATGCGGTCTACGCAAGTAATGAAATTGATTACAAACATGCGGTCTACGCAAGTAGCGTAATTAATTACAAACAGCGGTCTACACAAGTAGTGTGTATGAGAAGAGTTGAATGTATACATGTAAGTAAAAACATGTTATTCACGATGCTGGAATGTAAAGTACTGTAACACAGCATAATTGAAGCGATTTGTGGAATCCACAAGACATGAAAAGGATACGGGAAGGGACGTTCTTCGTACATACCGAGCATCGCTAGTAGAAGTTGTGGCCTGAGGTCAACTCGAAGGTTCACGTTTCAAAAGTGTGCTTTCCCGCATTGTCTCGAGTGATGAAGGTTCCAAACCACACATATAACCCAAAAAAGGATGTAGGAGGCTCCAAAACCACTGTAAGAGACCACCGAATACCCACCGGCCATCAAAATGAATCACCGGCCGTCCATCGGCCATCACAAAATTCCATCGGCAAAAATATTTTGCCGACCGGCCAACAGTGTGGCTGACCGGCAAAATGTTCCTGTATCGGGGCAGTTCAGTCATTTGGCCACGGGTCTTTTAAAATAGGGCTTCTAGCCCTATTTTCTTCACTTCCTCTTGCTCGAAATTTCTCCCCCTCTCTCTTTAGATCATTTTCCTCCTTTGATTTCCTCGTTTTCTTGCGTTCTAGCCTCCATTCCGTCGTCCGATTCGCGAATACCTTTGCGTTTCGAACGTTTTGAACCGAACGAAACTTCGTTTCGGTGTCTCGTTTTTGACTTCCACCACTCGGGGCTTGTTTCCCTCAAGTTTTTCTCGATATCTGTGCCTTTTTCGCACTTCAGCTTTTCTGGCCTTTTCCAGCCCTCTCGGGGTTGACTTTTTGTTAACTCTTCACGTTCTCGCCCGGTTTTTCGTCTTCTGGCCATTTTCACATTCTCTTCGAGATGGCGGATGATCTTCCACAGGACGGGACCCCTCCAGAGCACGAGATGGATCCCGAGGCCGAGCCCTTGCCACTTCACATCCGGCCATTCGATCCGGAGACCTACAGACCAGTGGTTCATGTGATGCTCCCCGATGGACTGCGCCAGTTCAGGGGCTTTGAGAGGGACGTGGCACCCGAGCTATTACTACGTGAGCCTACCTCTCATCTGTCTTTCGGCGCTTCCGAGGTAACATTCTTTCCTCTGCTTTACTTTCCGCAATGTAGAATATAAAACTGCCGTAGCTGGTCATATTCTGTAACTGTTTAATTCTGATACACTGATGTACTGTACACTATAGTTGATCGCAAACAAACTTACAACTGGTATCTGTTTGAAACTTACACGTGCACACACACTGCACTGACCCTGAATCACCCAAACGCACGGCGCATACTGTATTTCACTGCATACACACTGGTACCCGGTATCTGCTTGAATCTGAAAACATGCACACATGTTGTATATCTGTATGCTTCTAAAAACTGCATTTTGAATATTGCCTCGCAATTGTTGTTTTTGATTACAGAGGGATTCCCATACCATCCGCGGGTATGGGAACGTCGTTGCTCGAGACTGGTACATAGAGCTGCCAGACGTGGTTTGCCATATCGTCGATGATGCCGGTTTCGGCATCTTCTGCAGGGGGCTCTCCCGACTTACGACCTGCAGGCCCTTGCTTGCTGCTCTAGTGGAGAGGTGGTGGGATACCACCAACTCCTTCCACTTCTCTGCTGCGGGGGACATGACGATGACTCCCTATGATTTCTCGATGCTCACCGGCATCAGGGTAGGGGGTGATCCGATCCCCTTCGATACCGATATGGATGAGTGGGACGCCGCCCAACTGTACCTGCTCGGCACTCAGCCACCCCTTGCCCGGGCAGGGTTTGTCAGGTACTCGTGGTTCGAGAGCCACTTCCGAATTCAGCCAGCCTTGGCGGAGGAGGCGCAGATGACCCCGGAGGAGGTGGATCAGTATGCACGGGGTTTCATCATGTTTCTGCTCGGGACGACCCTTTTCGCCGACCGGGCGAACACCGTGCCTCTATGTCTGTTGAGCGCACTGGTGGATGTCAGGCGGATCCGCCGTTATGACTCGGGTGGCGCAGGCTTGGCCACATTGTATGGTTACATCAGCTCTTCTTCCCGCCTCAGCGGACAGCTTCTTGGCGGCTACTGGCGAGCTTAGGAGGTACATCTTCTTCCCCTTTTATATTTCTGCTTCGCGTTTTCTATATTCTGTACACTGCACACACCACGGTCTGCCTCTCACTGACTATATACTGCACACGCGGCACACATATACTCTGCTTTACTTTGACTGTATATTGCACACACTGTATACTCTGTACAATACACTACACAACACACGGCTCTGCCATTTCTGCTTTATTCTGTATTTTGCTTTATCTGATAGTCATACTTATATCTGTTCTGCAGTTGTGGGTGTATGCCTACTTTCCCAGGCTTGCCCCAGTACCTGATGTGGAGACCCCACTCGGCGCCCCCTTTTGTCATCGCTTTGATGTGCGATGCGTGCGGAGACCAGGGGAGTCTTTCATTTTCTTCCGCCGCTACTTCGACACCATCACCGCCGCGGAGGTATGTTCAACTTTAGAATTTGCTTAGGCTTCGCTTAGCACTGTATGTTTGATAACAGATAGATAATAAACTGCATATTTACCAGCAGATCACCTGGCAGCCCTGGGCTCCGTTGCGGGCCGTGGTGAGGGATCACTACGAGGGCACAGAGGAGACTGCCCGTTATCGAATTCTGTTGGAGGGCCCGGTCTGTCGGGCTTGGTACCTGGGCGAGCGTTTCTTGCGTCAGACCCTAGGTTTACCGGAGCAGATAGTTCCGGGTCTGCCTCCTACACATATAAGGCATACAGAGGGATTCTCTTTTGAGCACATGAGGGACTACACCGTCGGTTGGGGTGCAAAGTGTCACAGAGGCGAGGGCGACTACGCAGAGTATGTTCGGACCTACATTATGCGACCCTTAAGTGGTGGTCGTCGGGCTGAGAGGGAGAGGCCAGCGGTGTCGGCAGTTGGAGCGGGAGCGGGGGCTGGAATAGGAGCATCAAGGAGAGCTCGAGTCCGCGGCAGGGGCGGAGTTCAGAGAGGGCGGGGGACCAGCTGGCTTGCCCTGCCCACTACATTGACATGCCGAGGGCAGGGTAGGGCGACGTACCAAATTCCCTTTGCTCCTCCTCCGGCTGACCATGAGTTGGTCGGGTTCTATGACTTACCTCCGGTATGTACTACTTCATCTTGCATCTTGCATTGTCATTTTATTTCAGTTTATTTTGATATTCCGCAGAATACTGATGCCTTTGATACTTTTGCAGGCGTCCTCCGAGTACACCCGACAGTCCCTGGAGTTGAATGCCTCCATGATGGGGATGCTACAGCGGACCTTCGACCTCCTGGCCCTTTATAGTATTCCGATATGTCCTTCTGATCACGGCCTCAAACCATACACATAAGCTGCTTCATATAATCTAGTGCACAACACAACACTTGATAAGCTGCTCACGTCATTCATACACTGTACTCATATACTGCATTCTACACTGATAAACTGCTCACAGTATTCACACTGTACTCATACACTGCATTCTATACTGATAAACTGCTCACAGTATTCACACACTGTACTCATACACTGCATTCTGGACTGATAAACTGCTCACAGTATGCACACACTGTACTCATACACTGCATTCTGGACTGATAAACTGCTCACAGTATTCACACTGTACTCATACACTGCATTCTGGACTGATAAACTGCTCACAGTATACTGATGCGTTTGTCGTTTGTGCTTTTCAGCCTCCCTTTCAGATCCCTACCGCAGGAGGTGCTCCAACGGGACCCTCTGTTCCTGCCGGAGGAGGTGGCAGAGTATATCCCCGCACCAGGGCGGGGCGCACTCACGTTGGGAGTAGCTCACCGGCACCCGTCCTTGATGATGATGATGAGGAGTCGGAGGCGGAGGTGGAGGCAGAGTCGTCGGAGGAGGAGACCGGAGACGGCTCGGACTCGGGCTCAGATGACAGTGCTGATGATGCTCCTGGACCTTCGTCCAGGAAGAGAACGAGGACGGACCCTTAGACCCACGGCCTTTTGTCATTGATCCAGACTTTTGCTGGTTTTTCTTTTTTTCCTTTTCTTTTGTACTTTTTTTGCTGGTAGTTAGAGCACCTCGTACTGCCGCACACAGATTTTTATTTCCAAAACTATGTACTTGAAAGAGATGATGAAATGAAACAAACCTTTCTTCTGAAAAAAGTGTTGTATTTGTACATTTTGTGTATTGCAACGCATTGCGTCATGTTGCACCTCAATGTAAATGAAATTGATCTGTTGTCTGAAAATTGAACACTTGCATTGTACTAATCAGATAACGAACCAGTCAACAGCAAAACAACCCATACCAACCACTGCACATTCTGAACATTCGGCTGATACTCTACTGGGGATTAATCTGCATACAACCCATAACACAGCGCTTGATTCATTTTGCACACAGCGGATCCTGAACAAACAGCCCAAATCTAACAAGACGGACCATGAAGGTTGAATCTGCTGAAGTTGAAGCACACTCAGATGCGATCTGGAACCCAGAAGCTTCAAAGAAACCCATGTTTTTTTTTCTGTTCACACTTATCGGGGGGTGGACCCTGCAGTTTGTATGAAAGAACCAAATCATGTTTTTGCGCAAATGTGGAGAATGACACGGCGTTCTGAGCACAAAATGATTAATTTAAAATTGAAAAAGGGTTCTCAACCGGGTATTGAGCCTACAACTGAACACAGCATACTATGACTCAACAAAAGGTACACGACCTAAACACATGGAGTAACACTCGAAAAAGACTCAAAACAAAAGTTGAGGTAGACAAAACAAAAGACATGATACACAGACGTGTTACAAAGACAAGAGACCTCAGATCTCGAGGAGCCAGTTCCTCCGGGTAGTGTTTCCCACCCTTTCTTATTTGTGATCCTCACATCCCTCTGGCACTCAAGCTCAGTTTTTTTTTTTTTTTTTCACAAAACCCCTTTGGCTCGCTTTTTCTCTCAACTTACACCTCTCTATTCTTTATTCTCTCATTTTTTATCCCTCCCCGGGGTGTTTAATGGGCGAATAGAAAGTTGTGGGTTCATGCCCAACGCCGTTAGCTCACAGCTATTTCTTCTGGCGGGTAGAGTGCCCTCCTGGCAAGTATGTTGACGACGGGGGAAAGACAGAACGCCTGACTCAACTGTGCCCCTAGTTCATCATTTTGACCATTTTTTGTTTTGGTTTTCTACTAAAACAATTTTGACCAAAATGAGAGTCGGATTAACACACTTGTTCGATTTTTGATTTGAAAACCATGCAAGTCAGACTATAAGCACTGAAAATTTTCCTTCTTGGGTCCAAGAAACTGGTCCAGTTTTGAAAAATGAAATAATTTTCGAGAAAATGGTCAACCTCAGTAAAAATTCTCAAAAACTATTTTTTTTGGGGGCCGCCGCCCAACGAGCGCGGAACTCATTCTCGAGATGCACAACCTCGGATCGGAGGTAATGAAAAATTGCCCCTTGTTTGAAGGACGCTGCACGGCAACGGAAAGTTGCCCCTGGTTTGAACGGCGACTCATGGCAACAGAAAGTTGCCCCTTGTCTGGATGATGCCGCAGCATATTGTAAACAGTCCTTACCAGTGATGATCACGACCGAACTTTCTCGGATACAGAGAAGACGAAGATGGTCAAAACCAATATATGGACACAGTCACTTTGAAGGTGTTGAGGGCTGGACTTCAGGACGAAGTTGCCTATGTATCTGGTTGTCACAACCGAACTATCGGATTCGGGGAGGGCAAGAATAATCAAAACCATTACATGGACTGAGGCCCTATGAAAGCGTTGAGGGCTGGACTTCAGGATGAAGTTTCCTACGTATCCCAAAGATGGGAATCAAGCCTTACGTAGTTCCGGTTAAGGTACACTCGGGTATTTTAACCTTCACTTTTTAGGCTCTAACTTTTGCCAAGGCGCCCGTTGCGGGTTTTCGACCTTGCGAGCTTTTTTGTATATATATATTTTTTTCTTCTTTTCTTTTCTTCTTTTCTTTTTTTTGTATTTTTCTTGTATATATATTTTTCTTTTTTTTGTATTTTTCTTTTTTTTTTTTTGTATTTTTCTCTTGCTCTAACTTTTGCCTACGTCGCCCTTCCGGGTTTTCGACCCAGCGAGCCTCTCAAAGGGTAAAAGTATAACAAGTCCATGCCAAATGGTTTTGAGATCCCGAAATCATCTGAATCCAGGAGAATGGTTGTTGCGTTGATTTGCAGAAGGATCCATCACGGTTGCTTCACACGCTTCTTCCGGTGAGATCTGATCTTCTTGATCTGATTTTGGTGCCTCTTGTTCGAGGGCTACTTCTAATCTGGCCACACAGACCTTACATGGCAGTTGACCGTTGAACGTTCTGAACGGGTTCAAGGTTTGAAAACGAACGGGTTGAATCTTGAGGCCGAGAGTGATCCTAGGCTGCACAATCTCAAGAGCGATTCCACACAGGTCTTCACAGAGCCGCGCAAAACATTTGTTTTTGAAAGTTTTTAAGAAAGCGACAAATCGCTCGCGCCGAAGATAGTGTGGAACCAATCTGGATCAAGCCAAGGTCCTTCTCAGTGCTCATGCTAACAAGCATGGTTTCATTCATTAAAGGCTTAGCATGCCTCTCCTTTTCTCAAATTGATCAAAGTTTTGCAAAACTTGAGGAATTCCTTCCTCTTTGTTTTCACCGCGGTGTTAAAGAGGTTTTGAAAAACATAGGTCAATGTAATGATTTTCGGGGCACAAGAGAACAGGTGGAATGCACGGCCGTTCGATTCAAATCCTTTGGCACAACTAGCTCAAAATTAGCAATAAGCACGGAAACATGATAGCCGCAGCTACTCCATTCAAATTCCCTGATTGTAACTGGCTCCACAACAGAGACAGACTTAAAACAAAAGGGTATTTACAAAACCAAAACGGTGTTCAAGGCAACAACCCTAGAATCACCTGACATCCTATACAACGGGACTAACTCGGTATCACAAGACAGACCCAAAAACAAAAAGACTGACTCAAAGCAAAGAGGCAGACTCAAAAAAAACAAAACCGAGAACTGACTCAAAACCCAAGCCAGAAGCTACAAAAATGCATTTACAAATGCTCAAAAAGTGAGTGCCAGACGCCACATCTTAAATACACCAAGCGCCGCCCGCAGGTGGTCCAACCCCTGATCACATACTCGCAGTATCCTCAAAGTCCAACAGCTCGGTGGTAACAGACTTCGCTAAGGTAGGTGGAAGAATGACCTCATTATCGATCAAATCCTGCACTTCATGGCGAAGGCGGAAACAGTTGTCGGTGGCGTGACCGGTCTGTTGATGGTACGGGCAGTACAAAGCAACATCATGTGTGAGAGGGAGATTCTTCGGGAGAGGCCGAGGTTCAAGGGGTTTGAGGTGCCCCCTTTCGGCAAGAATCTGAAGTGCCTTAGACAGAGGCATGTAGAGAGCATGAAAGATCCTGCGCCCTTGGGGCAGGTACTTTGAAGTCTGAGTATTCTTACTAGACGCACTAGCAAAAGGGTCGGCAGGCACTGCCTTGGTTTTCTGATCTTTCCCAGGTGCAGGGTCGGGAATAGGAGGAACTGTTCTGGCATGACGGGGCCAACCCCAATTCTCTGACTGACTTGAACTACCCTCAGGTGGAGTGGGGAAAACATCCTCCACAGTTTTTGCCACAACTGCGGATATCTGTTGCTTGTTCATCCCCCCGGCTTTCAAAGCCTCGACTGCCCGCAGTAGTTGTTCAATGGGATCGGCATCTGCCTTCATTTTGTTTTTGCCTCTGGCCTCGGCCTGATCGGGGGTTTGGGTTACTACATCAGAGCGAAACCCGGTTGTTGCTGACACGTCGTTGCTGTAGCTGGAGGCAACCTCTGGTTGGCTGAGCTCTATCACAATCCGCCCCAGTAGCGGGGGCTCCTGTGGTATGAAATTCCCGGCATACGGTGCCGCTGGCGGCGAAGCCGACATTCCGTAGGCGAGATCCGCCACAGACCTCTAGAGGTCACCAATCATTCCCATCAGCTCGAATGTAGTGGGCTCGCGAGCCTGATACAACTGGGGGGTCCAGACCGGGTGCGCGACAGGCGACCTAGGCGGATGCGATACATCAACATTGGTTTCATCCCGCAGGGTGATCCCTTGATCTAGGGTAGCTGTCATAACCACAATCTTATTGAATTCTGCGTCATCATAAGTCCTGCCTCAGCAAGGGGGAACACTAGCTATTCTGTATCAATTCTCTAGACACTCTGAACTAAAAGGAAAAACAAACAGCATTTCAGCCCAAACAGATCAAACACAGGTGTAGCCGAACAACTGCACTCTACTACTGATCACTGTTCCCCAGAATCACTGTTCTCAAAACTGAACTTGATACCCGCAGATAACTGATTTCTCAACAACACTGATACTGGTGGCCTCGGGCCTGATACTCAAACTTGCAAACTGATATGTACGTTCCTGTAGAGATGCACTCTAAAAGCACATAGCAAATAAAGAGAGCCAAAACACCCCTATAGAGGGGTAGGGTTTCCCTGTCCTATTTTGTCAGGAGCTAGGGTTTCACTATGCACGCAGCAGTTTTCAAACAACCTAACATCGGGTAAGCAACCTGTCTTAATTTGGAATGGTCACTATGGATTTCGATATGCACTAGGTCGAATGGTCGAAAAGAGTGCCCAGGTAAAACCAGGGTTTGTGTTCCCATACTGTCAGAGCCCACAACCGGTCAGCCTTATGGCATGCTTTGACAAAGTCAAGCCTCGGGCAAACCGTTCAGGAATGGCAGATGGCAAACACGGTGTCCTAGGCGCACCAATGCACATGCAATGCAAAGAGACACATAAATGAAATCAAAACATGATATCATGAGTTCGAGTCAAGCTCTCTAAACTCCCCAGCGGAGTCACCAAAAACTGTAGACGCGCCCGCGTAAGGCCCTTGTGCTACAGTTCGGACTCAATTTGTGTCACGGTTCTTAATCTGAACCAAAGAGTCCAAATCAGGCAAATCATTTTGAGAAAACAGATTTTTGAAAGAAGTGCCAAACATGGACTGCTTTGCCAGATACAGAGTCGCCACCTAAATATTTTATTTTGGGGGAATTTAGGAAACCCTGACTCGGTGCCAAAGGCCACGTGTCCGTCATCACCAAAGTTGTCTCGGCTCGGGAACTTGGGTACGATTGGGGAAGGTCAGCTATGAGCACCCCCTCTCGCCCTATCTGAAGATCGGCCTCTACTAACCATGATATCCGTTTTTGAAAACGTTATGTGTTCTTATTCCGGTTATTAGCCTAGAATTACTATGTTATGCGCACAGCACAAAAGTATAGACTAGATCGCCTAAATTGGAAATAAGCATTGCATATCCGTTTGTTTTGAAAAATGTTTTGGAATTTGCTACTCGCAAGTAGGCTAAAACATGGATTTCAATGAGCTATTCCAACTCAAACAATCCAACCTTCACCCACAGGCATTCAGGCAATTTATAACACATAAGCATCTAGCCACATGGTAAGCATACTGTCATGTTAACATTCACACTCATGCGAGATGCTAAAGCATAAATACTTACATCGTACTCCGGGCCAAAACAAAGAACTCGTTAGCAATTAATGCATGATCCAAGTCCATGTTTAAATGTCTAATGCAACGCATACGAAATGTCACTAGAGTAGGCTCGGCTAGTCTATGAATGACATGTGAAAATGCACCAACATCATGTATTCAAGTTAGATTTGAAATACTAATGCAGTTAGCATGATGCGCCGAGCCCGGTGCATGCAATACTGATGAATGATGCACGCATGCATAGCATAAGGTATGCTAAATTAAACATGACCTATTACTAACCATCAAAGCAGGTAAGTAAAAGGGAGAAAGAAGTGGGGGTTGGAAGACATGCACACACTCACCCACACCTATTACAAATCACCTAATTAATTAACAAATTAACTAAACTAAGAAAAGCAATAAAATGGGGCCTCGGGAAGAGGGTCCAATGCACGCGTGCTCGGGTCTTGCTCGGAAGTCCACTGCCATGCACAAGCTGCCTCTGTTTTCCCTGCTCTGCTCCTCTGAAGGCTGCCAAAGTCTCAGGATGTGCTCACTGGATGTTGGGGAATGCCACCGGCTGGAGGGAATCATCATCGGCTGTGATTTGGTGTCGATCAGCCAAAAATGAATCCATCGGCCACCGATGGATTGCCGGTCGGCACTCTGTGCAGTCGATCGGCAAAAAGTTCCTGCAGAATCTGTTTGACAGCAGTAGAGGACAGAGCTTTGCATGGCAATGCAATTCAAGCAATGTATGCACCAACCATATCCCTTATCATGTTTATGACTCAAAGGGACATGGTCCTTGGTTCTCGGACCATCAATCGCACATTTCAATGCATGATGGCCCAAGAGACCAAGTTATGCATATTGATTTCAAATGCAATGCAAACCAACAAACAAAGGCCCAACTCCCATCACTAAATCAAGGAACAAGGCATGCATGCTAGATGGAGTGCAACTTAGGCATGTGAACTAGCATGCAACGTGGGCATACAATGCATTTATGCAAGTATGCAAGCAAACATGCAAGGTAAGCATGCAAACAAGCAAATGATGGACTTAAGCTCGTTTTGGGCAGCCCTTAAGGAAGCCCAAAACAGTGGCCATCAACCAAGGAATGAGGCCAAATGCACATGCAAGCATACATGACAACATGGACCAACACTTAAGCACATAAAGGCAACTTTTAAGCGCACTTTAAAAGAGGCATAGCATAGACAATTAACATGCAAATGAAGCTCTGAAAATCATGCTATGGGAGGTGCCAAACCAACTAAACAAAGCAAGCAAAACATGCCACAATGGCCCAAGTGCTGAAGACAAGCCAAGGAGGCTTAAACCAAGCTCAAGTCCACCAAACCTCACAAGGCTAAGGGGACTTAAAACAAGTCAAATGCAGACTTAAACAAAGCCAAGGGTGCACTTAAATAGCATCTAAGTGGTCTAAAAGTGCAAGCATACTCCGAGGCCTAAACAAGGGACATAAGGTAACAACCTTTAAACACATTGAAGGAGGATTAAATGCAAGCATATAAGCATGTCATAAGGACTGAGATAACATGTTAAGCGGTTCCAAACCATTGAAATGATACAAACAAGGCATGCTACACACTTATATACTTAAGGCCAACAAGCCCAAAATGCAAAGGGGGCATGCAATGCAAGCTATGGTCGACCAAAACAGCCAAGGACAGACCTTAAACATGGCAAAATAAACATGAAAGCTTCACAAAGCCAAGCCTAAAGCATGCTAGAACAATGGTTTACAACCTAAGGCATGTTAAGGCAACAAAATGGCATTACAAGGCATGTATGCTAAGCAAGCATGGCATACCAAAACCAACATACAACAATGCTATCTTATGACATAATAAGCATAAAAAACAGCCAAGGCATGGTCAACAAGAGCCTAAGCTAGGTGCTCCCTCAAGAGGCAAAAAGTGCCCTTTTCAAGGACAACAAGGAGAGGGGGTGGCCCTCTCCTTCTTGGGACCTCAAGGCACCATCCTTACCTCTGAAATCCCTCAAGATTTCAGTGGTGAGGAGGCCCAAACACCAAGGTCTCGGAGCTCACCCAAAATAGCACAAAACAAGGGCCAAACAAGGCTTAAGAGGGGTCAAACAATCCCAAAGCTTAAAACACTCTTAACAAACTATTTAGAGGCCTTAAAAAAAGAACTTTTACGTATTATATGCAAAGGAAAAAAATAGTTGCAAGATATGTAAAAGTAGTGTGCAAAAATGGGGGGATAAAAGGGAAAAGTGATTACCCTTGTAGACCTTCTTCAACAATGGAGCTCCAGCAGTTTCTTGAGGTTGAAATCAACTTCAAAACTCTAAAAACAACCCTCAAGGGCCTCAGCTCCAAGGAAAGGTGTGGTAGTGTGTGTTTGTGTACAAAACTAAGGCTTAAACGCACTCAATACAAGAGAAGGAGAGATACAGATATAGGATAGATACAAAACCCTAAACCTAGAACCAGAGCTTCTCTAACAATGTTTTCTCTAACCCTAATGCCAAGAGAGGAGGCCTCTTCTTATAGGCAACTCCCTCTTGTAAGGCTTCCAAAACAAGCCATCCAAGAGGGAAATCCCTCCATACACATGTATGGAGGGGAACAGAGTGGGTGCTAACTATCACAGCTGGCACAAAATATCTACTAAAAGTAGATGAACAGTGATTGGCCATCCAAAATTGCCACTTTGACAAAATAAATGGCCGATCGGCAACAAAGAATGCCGACCGGCAATATATATTGCCGATGGCATAAAATCACTGGCCGGTGGTCTCGAGCCATGGCCGGTGATGTGTGGGGATGCCTCACAAGGCATTCCCTGCCCCTTCAAGGCAAAACACAAGTGTTTGGTGCAAAACCAGACACAAAACAGTCGAGTCGAGAGGTCCTGAGGCAAGGCGCGTAGCCGAGACCTCCGGGAACTCAAGACGAACACGAACATGGATGATCACCGAGTGTTCGAGCGGTGACGTCCAAGTCTTAAGGACAGTCAAAAATGGGGCGTCTACAATACCCAAGATGCAATCAAAATGGTCGATATTCAAAGGCAACAAATCTACGTATAGAGTCATTCCACCAATCAAAACATCACATGCCGGATACACATATGCACATACCATAGAACCCCCAGATGGCGTAGATACAGACAATAAATAATTCATGGATTCTAAGGGTCTAGTTAGTTTCTGAGAAAATGCATGCGATACAAATGAATGTGTGGAGCCAGAATCAATCAGCACATAGGCATTCTAAGCACAAATAGAAATTATACCTGACAACACAGATTCGGTGTTCTGTACATCACCGGGCACAAGTGCGAACACCCTCCCTTGCCTCAACATTTCATTGTTAGTGTCACCTCTAGCATTGGTCCTTGCATTTGATCTTGCTGTAGAAACAGACCCGGCTAAACTTGTCATAGGACGGCTAACCTCATCGGGTCTCATCGGGCAATCCCTAACCATGTGGCCAATCTTGTCACATCGAAAACACGTGCCTGATGTTCGATAACAAGCACCTTTGTGTTTCCTTCCACAATCGGGGCAGCTTGGAGTAGATCCGCTACTTTGACTAGAGCTGCTGGAAAACCCTGTATTTCGTTTCTTCGAAAATGACCGGCCCTTCTTAAAATCAAACCCGGTCCTCTTTCTTTTCCATTCGGTCGTCGGAGTTGTAGTCTACTTCTTAGTTGCTATTATGGCTTCGGCCATCAGTGCCCTGTCGAGCACCTCTACATAAGTAGGCAATTTATGGACACCCATTCGGTCAAATACTTCCAGGTCTAGTCCTCCCTCAAACTTCCGCACTTTCTTGTAGTCAGTGTCTACCATGTGGGAGCAAAACGAGCTAGTTCAGTAAACTTAGCTTCATATTCAGCCACAAACATTCTGCCTTGTTTGAGTTCTTGGAATTCAGAAACTTTTTGGTCCCTGAAGCATTGGGAAAAGTACTTGTTGTAGAATATCTCGTTGAATTGTGCCCATGTCATGTCCCTATCGTTATTTCGAACCAACAGCCACTATCTCTGGGCTTCATTTTTTAAGGTATAAGTAGCCAAAAGGACTTTCTGAGTTGCAGAGCATGGAAACACTTCAAATAGCTTTTCCATTTTCAATAACCAGGTTTCTGCCTTCAATGGCTCAATACCACCCAAGAAGGTCGGCGGCTTCATTTTCATAAATTTCTGAGTCAAATTGATGATGTCATTATTGTCCGGTTCAGCTAGTACTGGTGGAGGTGGAGGAGGTAAAGGTTGTTGTCTTTGTTGTTGTGTCATAGCTTCAGTCAATGCCGCAAGCATTTGTTTCATTCGGCTCATGTGAGCCTCTGAAGATTCACTCACATCATTTCCCCTCGCATTCTCCATGTTGCTATAGAGACACCAAATGATAATAAACATAGGAATAATCTCATTCATTTCTTTCAATTCATTTACTCAGATTTACATTCAGTTTTCATATCCATTGAGATTACCACACACTCACACATGCAGATGGAATGCCCCAAATCCTTACTAGGACATCCTAAGCTCATATGGACCCGTGTGTGCGATAGAACACGTGCTCTGATACCACTCTGTCACGACCCAAACCCGCCCCTAAGGGTTTAGCATCGTAACTGGCTAGTAATCCTTGGATTACCGAAGGCCTCTGAACAAAATAACATATATAATAGGGGCTGCAGAAGCAAATATACAAAGTTACATAGTCCATAGAACTGTGCAGACATATATGGAACAAAATATTTGAAACTTTTCATATACATGTTTGCATACATACATATGAGGCATTTAAACACAGTAGCCTTACATCATCCAAGCCACATATACAAGATTACTACGTGCTCAGGCCAGACATAAATATTTCATAAATACGAAAGTCCCATAGACAATGAACTCGGGTAGGTCTCAAAATGGAACCTCCACGAGAGGCGTGATAGCTGGCTGACACCAAAACTCACTAGGCGGCACCTCAGGCCTGGTCACGTGTTTGCTCACCTACATACATATAAATAATACAGTGAGCTAGAGCCCAATGAATAATAACTAGGTAAAGAGTTAAATGAATGATGTCCATCACAGATTCAGAAATCAGAGTTAATATCAGAAACAGATTCATATACATATTTAGATTTGTAAATAGTTATATGTGATACACCCATTAGCGAACATATCAACTTGGTCCTAAGACCCACATGCATAGTCTGTACCGACGACCATAAAGGTCCACATCTTGCGCGCAAGTAGCCATGGTATTGTTACCCCCAGGCGAGGGCCACGTGAATATAGGCCTCGATATTGTTACCCCCAGGCAAGGGCCACGTGAATATAAGCCACAGTATTGTTACCCCTGGGCAAGAGCCACGTGCATATTGGCCACGGTATTGTTATCCTCAGGCGAGGGCCACGTGAACTAAGGATGCCATAAATACATTTCAGAAAATTGGACATTCATTCATAACTCATAAAATAGCATTTCAGAAAAACAGATCGTATCATATAAGTCAGAAAATACTTAAAGTTAAACATAACTTTACAGAGTTATTACTCACAGTTGGCTTTGGGTGCAGACAAACAGAGCAGATTAATCAAATGGTTCGAGGCACGCGACCTACACGAACCTACATGCAAATTCACACTTGAATCACACGCTCAAATTATGCGTAACTTGCTTTATTTGTTCTGGGTGTGTTTCTAGTCTTTAACCTCATTATAGTGTCTTAAATATGGCCTAGGAATGCCTAGGATGGAAAGAGGATGCAACAATGCACTTGAAAACAGTTCTCAAATGTTGCTGAAAACAAGGTCCACGCTCGAGCGTACATGCAAGATGTGAAGGCTCACTCGAGCGTGACTTTCCCCGTTCGAGCAGACTGTAAACTTTGAAAAAGTACTGGTTGCATGTTTTTCACGCTCGACGGATGCTCTATCCCCGCTCGAGCGTGAGACTCAGGTCTACGCTCGAGCGCGAATCCATTCGCTCGAGCGGACTGCAAAACATATGAACTTCTGGGTATATGCATTTCATGCTCGAGCATGACTTACGTCGCTTGAGCGAAAGCGCACGTACTTAGAGTGTCCGCTCGAGCGTGAAGTCCCCCGCTCGAGCGTGGATCAAATTTCTGGAATTTCCAGATTTGATCCACAAGTTCAAATTCAACCTCTAAGGTACCAAACTCAAATTTTCTGGGCCAAAACTTTGGAAAACTCATAGAGGCTTATAAAATAACATGTTTCAAGGATTAATTCGAGAAATCATGGCCTAAAGACTTGCCAATTGAACAAAATTCAACATGAAATTCAAGAATGTTTTATGAACATAACATGCATGAACTTTCTTGAAGCCCAACACTTCAAAACATGATCAAACTTGATGAATTGATGGAAAACATGGTAATTTCTCAAAATGTAGGTGAGATGAGCACATGTATGAAAGAAATCTTTGAAATCATGCTCAATTTGTGGGAAAATACACATGCATGCATGGTATGGCCTAATTCTTCTCAATTCTAATGCAATTCCTCCATGAATTCACTTAATTCATCAATAATCTTGTAGAATCCAACATAATGACTCAATGAAGAGTTCAATTTCTTACATAGGGGCTTGAATTCCCAAGAGGTGAAGTTAAAACTCTTAAATCTTCTTCAAATGGCAACAATTTTAGCAATCCATTGATTTGAGCCCAAATTCCTCAAGTCTTGAACCAATTCTCCCCTCTCTCCCTCACTCTCACGTTTGTATCATCCAAGGAATGAATTCGGAGTGTTTTGGTGCTCAAAGAAGTCCACTAAGGCCTTAATTAGATTTGGCCAAAAGTGTAATTAATTTAAGGACAAATAAAATCTAATTTAATCGTTCCAAATCAACTTTTAATTAAAATAACCATATAATCCTATAAATCTTAATTAACATACAAATCAAGTCAATTTCTTAGTCGAATGTCGATAAGGCTTTCAATTCACAAACCGAAACCAAAACATGAACAGATTTTCTTACGCAAAACAGATATAACCACAGATAATGCAACACACACATGCCAATTAATTCAGAATTCCTCTTCAATTAATGATTATGCATAATAAAGTATAGATTAACGTTAATCAGGGATCGGGGTTGTTACACAGGGAAAGTTTTGGGTTGGCTACTGCATTATATGCAGGTGCAGATGGAGGTACAGAATGGGAGCGCTGCACGTGCAGGAGGTACACTCTGCACGTGCGGGACGGTCTGTGTCCGAAAATCAACTTTTTCCTCCTCCTTAGACTGTGTGTTTATCACTTTTGTATATCTCTTTTTTACTCTAAAATCATCTTTTGCTCCCCGTTCTCTCTAAAAACCTCCACCAAACATTTTAAACCCTTAATTTCTCCCAATCCATTGGGGTTTTGACCCATCATCCTTCACAAATTTTGGAGAGCTAACCGAGGGCTTCATCTTATGCGGTGGAAATTGGATTTCAACATCGTCAAATTTGGTGTTTTTACCTCTTTTCCTTCAAGAAACTTGAGGTAGGAATCTCTTAGAGTTATATATATGTTTTTGCAATATTTGTGTTGATTTTTGAGCTTCCTTGATGATATTAAGAAAGTTTTGGTTTTTGGTTCAAGAATGATGGAGTTTTAAAAGTGAGTTTAATTTTTGACTCTTTCTAAACTAATTCTTGAGAGTTTCAACCACATTATGTGAGAGAAGATGCTTTGTGTGAGTTTCTTTCAAAAAGGTGAAGAGGTGTTTATTTTTAGTCAAAAACCTAGAATTTGAGATTGTTGAAATGGGTTGAGAATCTAAGAATTTTTGTCATTTATTAATATGTTACAATGGATGAATGAAATGGAAAATTTCTTATTTGCTATTTGTGTGAATGACGAATTTCATGGAACATATGAAATATGGGCTTAGAAACTTATTGTTAAAATTGTAAACATAGTCATGAAGTGACAAATTTGTTGAGGACACATGAGATGTGGGAATGTTGTTTTTAATGCAATTGAATAGATATATGGTTATCTTGTGAAATCACATTGGGATAAGGAAATTGAAAATTGTGACCTTCATGGTTGAATTATGCGAAGGAATTGAAAATGGAAGGGATGTTGCATTGTCTTGATAATTGTTGCATTGCATTTTAATTCATTCGGTTATGGTAAATTTTGATTTTTGGATTTGAAAACTTTTGCATTGAAAAAAGAATGTTGTAAAATAAGTTTTCATGGAATTGCTTTGGGGTAAATACGTTGATAAGTTCGGATAGGGGGTGCAGTGAAATTGATTTAAGTTGGCCTGAGTGTCCGGGGTGAAAGACCGAAAACACGCGCAAATGAGGTACCACTTCCCTTTCGATTAGCAACCGGTAAAGTGATAAGTCCGGATAGGGGGTGCAGTGAAATTGATTTAAGTTGGCCTGAGTGTCCGGGGTGAAAGACCGAAAACACGCGCAGATGAGGTACCACTTCCCTTCTGGTTAGCAACCGGTAAAGTGGGGTTTTGGTAGTGCTAGTTATGCCTACTTGCAAACACCAACCTAGGGATTACCTGAGTTGTATTTACCGCCCTTTGAACTAAATTGATAATTTTTGAATTGTTGAGATTTCAAATGATCATTGAGTTTGATGGTTTTCTAATGATGTAAATGTGATTTTCTTTCAAAAAGTATAGCATGGCATGTGCATTTCATTTGGTGAGGCTTGTATAAAATGTATATACTTTGTTAAGAATTTCCTATTGGGCTTTATGTTCACCCTATGGGATTTTAATGCAGGAAAAGATGTGGTGATTCCGCCGAACTAGGGTGTGGATGTATATGTTGAGAACACAAGGCTCTTGTTTTGTTGTGATATATTTTTCTAGCCAAGGGCTATAACTATATGGGTTCGAGAGACCATTTTTGTGTAACCGAGCTTAAGCCTTGGAATTTGTTAGCCCTTGAGGGTATTTATCTTTCTTTTTGATTTAATGTCCCACGTGCTATAGATTCATGTACTAGGAATCATTGAATGTATACTTGCATGTGAAATTATTTTGTATGAATCTCATGATCATGTAATGCACGTGTTGGAGATTTATTTTGGGATATCATAAAGAGCCATAGTTATTGTACTATTATTTTGCATAAATTTTTGGGGCGTTACAACGACCCACCTATTTTCTCTTCTTTCTAGACTTTTGGTGGTTAAAAAAAAAAGAAAAAAAGTTGGCCAGCTGTCATTTTGTTTAGCTGGCTAACTTTTTTTTTTGCGGCCAAATGGTTTTATGGCCGGCCGACTGGTTTTATGAGACAAAACAAAAGGCAACACAAAAAGAGAGAGAGAGAGAGAGAGAGAGAGAGAGAGAGAGAGATGGGAATTTGAGAGAGATGAAAATTTTACACCAAAGAAAACACAAGATCAAACATTTAAAAGCTAACCGATTTCACATTTTGTTTGGTAAACAGAAATCGTAGGTAAATAAATGAAAAAAATTGAAAACTTTGCCCCCAACAATTTTCTGAGCACCCAATCAGACATTAAAACAAGAGGAAGGAAAAAGAGATGAGGAAGGAATAAGAGGAAAAAGAGAGGGGGAAAGAAAAATAAAAATAAATTGATTTTGATTTTGATTTTGATTTTGATTATGAGTTTGGATTTAGGAAGAACAGAAGAAAAAGACGAAGGAGGAAAAAGAGAGGAGGAAGAAGAAGAAGAAGAAGAGAGGAAAAAGAAAGAAAGAAAAAAATAAAAAAAGGTGCCAAAATGACATTGTTTTGGCACCTCGAGCCATTCGAGCTATAAATTATTCGAGCTACCTAGTGGGGTTGTTAGTTTATATTTATCAAATTGACGACTTTACCCTTGAAATTGAGTAATGATATTTTTAATTGTCCTCATTTGGAACAAGATTCAAAATTTAAGTTTAAATGTATCACAATTGAAAAATCAAAGACCGAAGTGATATAAGTTTCAAACTATAGAGACCGTTAGTGTAATTTGCTCAAAAATATACTAAATTTTCAATTTTTTTATTTATATTTTTGGTATTTAGTAAATTTTAAAAAGATTTTTTTCACAAATATTATATTTTTAAAATGTTTTTATGTTAGGTTTATCTAAAAATTTTAAAAAATTTAATAAAAACAAAAAATATGAAAAATAAAAAATAAAAAATAAAAAATTTTAAAAAAATGAATCATGAGTTATGAAATTAAATAATTTATTGAGTTTTAATTCCAACCACTGCAATCTTTTTTGTTGCCATAAAGTTATGGACACCAAAACCCCCTCTTTCCACCATCCTTTCGGGCTGTCAATGAAGGCTTTCAATGTAAATCTTTACACCAATGTTTTGAAAACAAAACTAGATTGATCCAATGAAAGTGTTTCAAATAAAAAATTGATGTTATTTCGTAAAATCGTCTGAATCGGCGATTTAATGGGGAAACAGAAAAATCGGAAGCAGATCATCATAATCGATTCCATTAGATGGGTTTGGGAGAGAGATTCCATTCCATGTTTGGCTTCGCGATTCGATTGCAGATGGAACGGATTAGAAAAAAATCAATTCGTATCTGTTCGCCGGATTCACGGATGCAAATTAAGCGAATTGACGAATGGATGTGAATTGGTTTGGTAATTTAAATTTTTACAAATTTTAAACATAATACATCAACTTGTCAATTTTTTTTGGATAACAATCTAACTCAACATAACTAAAAGATTATCAAGTAAATTTTCAAATACCAATAATAAATACATATGAGAAAATCATGTATTATAAAAACTATTTCATTATTTTTTTATTCAAAAATTATTTAATTTGATTTTTTTTTAAATGACAAAATTAAGTTTTATATTTTCCTCATAAAAATACTAAATATCAACACTTGTCATTTGATAAAAGGATTTTTAAATTGAAAATACAGTAGAATATCTAAACTCTTTTCCAATTAAAAATACAAACTGAATATCCAAATAAATTAAACATACAAATTCTTTCAAATTACTAGGGATGCTCACAGTTTGACGATTCGGTTGTGGCTAAAAGAATTTCAAATCTGTCATCCGTCTAAAACTAAACAGATTAAAAAAATCAATCCATAACCCTCTACTCGTCATTACACATCTATCCAAAATACATACATCAATTCGATTTGTTCAGTTTAAACGAATGAAAAGATTCGCTACTGTAGACACCCCATTTTTGACTGTCCTTAAGACTTGGACGTCATCGTTTGAACACTCGATAATCACCCATGTTTGTGTTCGCCTTGAGTTCTCAGAGGTTTCAGCTACGCGCCTTGCCTCAAGACCTCTCGACTTGTTTGTTTTGTGTTTGGTTTTGTACCAAACACTTGTTGTTTTGCTTCTGAGGGTGGGAAATAGCTTGTTGGCCATCCTCACACCTCACCGGCCATGGCCTGAGGCCACCGGCCTTGTTTTCTTGCTACCGGCCAAAAGTGTTGGTCGGTCGGCAATGTTTTTGGTCGGCCGGCTATTGTTTTGATCAATCGGCCACTTTTTCTGGCCGAGATCTTTTCTCGAGGAGGTTTGAACCTTTTGAACCCTAGTTTTATCTTCTTGAGGAAGTTTGAACCTTTTGAACCCTTGGTTTTAGCTTCTTGAGGAAGCTTGAACCTTTTGAACCTTTGTTTTAGCTTCTTGGAGAAGCTTAAACCTTTTAAACCTTTGCTTTAGCTTCTTCAAGAAGCTTGAACCTTTTAGCTTCTCCAAGCCCTTTTGTTTTGGCTTTTTAGAGAAGCTTGAACCCTTTGCTTAACTTCTTGAGGAAGCTTGACCCCTTTGCTCTAGCTTCCTCAAGAAGCTTGGCCCTTTTGCTACAAGCTTCTAAGAGAAGCTTGGCCCCTTTGCTCCAAGCTTCTCCAAGAAGCTTGGACCTTTATTCCTCTATAAAAGAAGAGCTCCTCTTCCATTGCAAGGGTTGAAAAATTGGTCTAGGCACAAGAGTTGTGTCTCTCTCTATATTCAAGCTCAAAAGTGCATTGTTCTTGCACCTTTGCATACCATCTCCTAACCTAACCCCTCCACCATCACTCTAAGCATCTTGGAGGCCATTTTCAGAGGCTAAGGGACTGATTTTTCGGACCAAGAAGCTACTGTCTCCTTGAGCTTCAAGGGTAACACTTCTTTCCCTCTTTTAAGCATTGTTTTGCTTCATATTTTTTCCATACTTGCAAGCATATTTGGGCTTTGGCATAAACTGAAAAAATTCTTATTTTGATCTCCTTTTAAAGTTTGTTTAAGATCACTTTTGTGTTTGGGGTTGTTTACCCCCTCTTAGGCCTTGTTTGGCCTCATTTTTGTGCATTTTTTGTGAGCTTCGGGACCACCTTGTATTGGTCCTCTCACCACTGAATTTTTTAAGGTCCTAAGAAGGAGAGGGACATCCCCTCTCCTTGTTGTCTTTTTTGTTGCCTTTTTTGGCCTTCCAAAGAAGCATGCCTCTCTACATTTTTTAGGTTTAGTTCAGGCCATTTTTTGTGACTTCTAGGACCTGCCTTGGCCCTGTCCATGGCTGGTTTGGTCATATTTTGCATGCATTTTGTATGTGTAGTGTAACCCCATTCATAGCTCATCAAAGTAGCATGTTTGCTTAGCTTGTGTTTGAGTCCATTTCAATAGGTGTTTGGTGATGTTTTACCATGCCATGGATTTGTTTTTGGTTGGTTTTGTCACTCCATGTTTGCATGATACACTTGTAGTGTAAATCCCCTAAACTAGCTTCACATGCTTCATGCTTTGTCATGTCTTGTTAGCTTGTTTAGTTTACATTTCAGCATGTTTTTGGTAATGTTTTGCCATATCATGACCCTATCCATAGTTGGTTTGGTCCTCCTTTACATGCTCCATATAGGTGTAGAACAAATCTTGTTTACTAGCCTCTTGTGCATGATGTTTCGACTCATCATCCTAGCATATTTTGGCTTTACTCTAACATGATTTTATGCTTATTTTGGGCTGTACTAGGACTGTTTTGGGCTGCCATGGCTATATCACTCATGCTTTGTATAGCTATAGTGTAAATGTTTAGGCTAGTCTTGGGTTTTGAGGCCCCTACCATGCGTTGTGTGAGTGTTTGCGTGCTTCAGAGTCATTTTGGAGTCATTTAGTATGCCATTTCAGAGCTGGAATGTATGCTATTGTATGCCATGCTCCATCCTTGCATTGCTCTTAGAGAGTTGCATTTTGTGCCTTAGGCTTGGAGCCCTTGCATTGTGCATGTTTGCATGAATCTTGGGCCTTGTTCTCATCTCATATGGCCACTGTTTTGGACCTATTAGAGAGCTGTCCATCTTGGTGTAAGTCCATCCTTTGCAGGTTCTTGCATGCTCGCCTTGCATGTTGTTACAGACTTGGCTTATTAATATGTTATTGCATGTTTAAGTGATATCGCATTTGGCATGCATCTTTGATGTTGCACTTTGCATACTTGCATACTTGCATGTTTAAGTTGCACTTTGCATGCTTGTTAGCTTGCATACTTGTTACATGCTTGCATGTTTGCATGTTTGCATACTTGTTCACATGCTCATATTGCATACTTAGTTTGCATGCTTAGGTTGCATATCATTGCATGCATCACATCCCTCTTGATCAATCATGATAGAGATTGGGGGCCTTATGTGTTTGTGTGCATTACATTTGACATTGAAATGCACACTTGGCTTCTCGGGCCATCATGCATTGAAATGTATGATTGGTGGCCCGAGGACCGAGGGCCACACTCCCTTGAGTCCATAACATGATGGGGAGGATGGTTGTGCAAACATTCGCTTTAAAAATGCATTGACATGCCTTATCTATCCTCTGCTGCTATCAAACAGGGTTCTGCAGGAAGAAATGGCCTACCAACCACATTCAGTGCCGGCCGGCCATGCATTGTTGGCCGAGAGCCTCACAACTGGTCGATGACCACTTTTCCATAGCCGGTGACCATCTCTCTTGGCCGGTGACATCCCACAGTGTTCAGGGAGTGTTCCAGAACCAACCTTGGGACTTGTGCAGTCTTCAGAGGTGTAGGGCAGTGTAAACAGAGGCAACTGTGGCATGGCAACGGGTTTCCGGGCGAGGCAAATCGAGCATGCATCATCCCATCATTCTGAAGCGGGGCTGCGGCCACCTTCCTCCTGTAATTAATTAGAAGTTTTGTAATATTTAATTAGTTAGAGTAGTTAATTATTTATTTGGTTTGTATAATTTATTCGGACCCTCCGAGCTAGGGCAATGTTGTAATAAGTGTGTGTGTGTGTGTGATGTATGTCTTCCAACCCCACGTCTTTCTCCCTTTTATTTACCAGCTTATGATGGTTAGATTAGGGCACGTTTCAATTAGCATACTTATGCTCGCATGTTTGCATTCACTCATTTGTCTTGCATGCACCGGGCTCGGCGCATCATGCTAACTGTATTGTATTTCAATTCCGAGTTGAATACATGTTATCTGTGCATCTCACATGCTATCTTAGAATAGCCGAGCCTATCTTAGTTGCATTTTGCATGCGTTGCATTAGCCATCTTAACATGAACTAGGATCATGCATTGATTACTAACTAGTTTTTGTTTTGGCTCAGAGTACTCGGTAAGTGTTTATGCTTTAGCATCCTTGAATGAGTGTAAGTGTTGCCATGATAGCATGCTTACCATGAGGCTATGCGCTTATGTGTTATAACTGCCTAAATGCCTGTGGGTGAAGGTTAGATTGTTTGAGTTAGAACAACTCGTCGAAACCATGTTTTAGCCTACTTGCAAGTAGCAAATTTCAAATCGATTTCCAAATAAACGAATATGCAATGCTTTGTTCCAAATTAGGTGATCTAGTCTATACTTTTGTGTTGTGCGCATCACATAGTAAGATTAGCTAATTAATCGCAATAAGAATGCATAATGTTTTCAAAAATAGATATCATGGTTAGTAGAGGCCGATCTTTGATCGGGCGAGAGGGGGTGCTCATAGCTGACCTTCCCCAATCGTACCCAAGTTCCCGAGCCGAGGCAACTTTGGTGATGACGGACACGTGGCCTTAGGCAAACGAGTCAGGGTTTCCTAAATTCCCCCATAAAAAATATTTAGATGGCGACTCTGTATCTGGCAAACCAGTCCATGTTTTGCACTTCTTTCTAAAAATCTATTTTCTCAAAACGATTTGCCGGATTTGGACTCTTTGGTTCAGATTTAGAACTATGACAATTTGAGTCCTGAACTGTAGTGAGCCCAAAGCGAACGAAACAGGATTCATTCCTCCCGGGACGTTTGAGGACGTCTACAGCTGCTCACCCCAGTTCCGTAAGAATTGAGATCCTCCCCTTGCACTCCCTCCTTGTACTCATTCCTTGTAGGGCCTTCGGGCCCACTTTTAGGCTCAATTTTGATAATCCGAACCGTTTATATTTTAAGATTTATTAAGTATATCGTACCTGTAAAAAATTAAGTTGATCGGATATCAGAAAGTATGTGTTCGGAAAACTGTTTATTGAATTTTTAAAAAAAATAGTTTTTAATTCGATTTTTCCGAACACATGCTTTCTGATGTCCGATCAACTTGATTTTTTACAAATATGATATACTAAATAAATGTTAAAATATGACAATTTAAATTATTAAAATTAAACTTAAAAATGGATTCGAAGACCATACAAGATACGAGTGCAAGGAGGGAGTGTAACAGGAGAATCTTGACTCATTCCGTGACATCAAAAGGGAGATTGGCCAACCCAACCAGGAGAAACCAGGGACGTGGCTACAATAACGTGGCAAACGTTGGTTGGTTCCCTTAGATTGGTGGGTTCCGCGCAGAATTGCCAATTCGGGTAACTAAGATACAATGGTAGATGTAAAGCAGTCAATATTGGTTGTCTGACTATAATGATATTATATGACAGGTATACAGGTGGAAATTGAAATATGTTTCTCTCTCTCTCTCTCCTGTAGAACTCGAAAACCTTCCTCTCCCTCGATCATATTCCAGTGACAATACAATAGTTTCACATGATCAATTGACAATTTTCTTTCTGCAATGAAACGAGTTTTGATGATTTGTATCGTATGCTTCTTCTTCTCGGCCATCTCCGGCGGCCTCTCCACCTCCATCTCCGATCTAAATCGCGAAGAAGAAGGGGTCGACATGTTAAAACCCGCACCAACCACCTCTCTATTGCCAGTCACACCGTGAGTCTTTCTCATTTCTATTTATTTATTTTTTGCCTGAGATTTATTGTTTTGTAGAGCTGCATGCATCATCGCTTATGGCTTTGACCGTACGGCCTCCATTTCACTCTCCCTAAAATATGGGTAAAACTCAATTTGATATAAGTTTGAGTCAAGGAGTGGATAGGGTTTTGAGTTATTTTTACCCAAATTTAAATTTGATATAGATTTGAGTAAGGGTTGGAGATGCCCTCATAATAATTCTCTGATATTACAGTTGCACAATCGTTGTTGAGGAGAGGATTAGGCAAGCAGGGTACAAAATAAGAAAATTGAATATCCTAATGAGCTGGAATTAGATTACCTTTTCATAGCTGGTAATGTTCACTTGTCTATTTTTCAAAGGGAAAGTTGAACCTCATGCCATATGCTTGTGCTATTTCCATCTTGATGGGAATCATCTTCAGGCATTATATAACAAATTAACATTGATTAAGTGGAGTTGGTTACTGTGTGGGTGATTTTCTGACCACACTGCCAACTTAGTACTCAACTGGAGAACACCGACAGAATAGATTAAGCCCGAACGACTTGCAATAGAAAGAAGAGATTCCGGCGGTAGCTCGTCCACCCGGGGGCACTTTGACGATCAAGTCAATAAAATATCTCTCAAAGATAACCAATAGTGCTTAACTCACTAGACAGAGCATAAAAGACATACCTTAGATCCATGGGGGTGCCTCTCTTTTATAGCCAACATAAACCTAGTCCTAATAGAAGCCTAACTTTTATGGACTCAGGATTACTGCTAATCTTGGACTCCCAGTAAGATTAGGATAAACTCTCTAAGAGTCTTATCTTAATACGAACTGAAATCTTCTCTCATTCTAGGCTCTTGCCCCTCTTCCGCTTATTTCGGATTCTGATATCTTCAGAGGTAACCTCGGCCTATCCGAGATGACCTCGGCATAACAACCAGGACACGTGGCACCTCGGCTAACACGTCGGCGTCACCTTGGCCACGTGTTGGTACTCAGAAAATATATCCCCACAACCTATGTTACACGGACTCGGGTGTGGATATCGGGTGCGGGTACGTATCTAGGGGTCGGGTACTTCAAAATTAAAAATTGAGGATACGTGGATATGGATCCAAACGAGGATACGGGTACGGGGATACGTTAAATATTTAATTTTTAAAATATATTTATTATATAAAGATAAGTTAAATAGTTATTTTTTAAATATATTTATTATTTTTATCTTATGTATTACTTTTATTGATAATTTTTTTGATTTATCTATATAATTTTTTTTTATACTTTTAATTGACATATATATTATAAATAACAAAAATATAATAAATAAAGAATAAATATTTTTATTTTAATATATATTAATTATTTAATTTATTTTTTAAATAATGTGTTTTTATTAATTTATTTTATTTTATTTTATATTATATATGTATTTTTTTTATTAATATTTATAAATATATAAAATACAAAATATGTGTTATAATATAAGTATTATATGTTATATATTATATATTATATATATTATATGTATTATATATTATATATATTATATATATTATATCTTACATGTTCAAAGACAGAGGCGAAGAGGCGAAAAGGCGAGAGAGAGAGAGGGAGAGTGAAGGCGAAAAGGCGAGAGACGCGATCTGGTCGAAGAGGCGATCGAGTGAGAGACGCGCTGGATGGAGGTCATCGACTAGTTCGAAGGTCATCGAAGTCGACTGGTGCGACTGGTTCAAAGGTCATCGAAGTCGATTTTGTTTCTAAGTCATTGAAGTCGACTGGTTCGAAGTCGCCGATCAGGATCCTCTCGCCGACCAGGTTTCTCTCTTCTCCTTTACTCTTCGTCTTCTCTTCCATGCCATATCCACTTCTTCCATGCCGTATCCCGTACGTATCCCGTACCCGTACCCGTGTCGTGTCGTATCGACACGGGTACTTCGCCAAAACTGACGAGTCCGTGTAACGTAGCCCACAACTGTCCCTTAGGTTCTATTACCTCGGCATTCTGAGGTGATGGAACCTACACTATTCGTTCATTTGTGCCCCTCTGTCCGAGATCAAACTCGCCGACCTCAAAGTTCCCTGGACTTTATTGTCCACTTCTGTCAAGTATCAAGTTTCATGCTTTCCAAGCTGCTCGAGATCACACCTCCTAGCCGAGGTTCTTGTTCCATTAATTCGTAAACCCCAAGAGCTTTGCAACTGCTCCAGTCACATTTTTCGGTGGGTTCCGGACTTTCAGTCATCTATTTGACTCCGGCGATCTTCATATCGGCGTTTATTTCTCTTGGTAGGTTCATAAACTCTTTTATTAAGCTCAATCTTTCATAACTCTTCTGAATCCGTTTACTTGTCCTCTGTTGTCTTCTATTTTCGTCTGTTTTCAAGTTTTGAATTATTTGAATGCCTGGCACTGTTCTTGCTATATCCGTTTTTTGTTGCTAGCATCGTATCTAGGTCATTACTTTCTTGTTCTTCACATACTTACTTAGTGCCTGTGCACTTGGCTTTATTCTTGAACTTTGTCATCTTCTTGACTCTGATTTTTCTATTCAATCCTCTGGCTTTTTCTCTTTTTAGCTCTTTTGCTTAAATCCGTCATTGTTCCAAGCTTTCAAGCTCTGCAACTGTTTTCGTTCCTCTCCTCCGGTGAAGCTTACGTCATTCTGTCATTTTCGCATCCGTCGTTAGACTTCGGCAATTCTCATTCCGGCTTCCCTCTTTCTGGTACGCCACTGTTCCTCCTGGTTTTATTTCTTGTTGCTTTCCAAGAAGCTCTGCTTCATTGTTAATCACCATTGTTGTTTTACCCATTGTTTCCAAATCATCTTCTTGAATACACACTGTTCACACATCTGTTGATTTCTGCCACTGTGTTTGACACACCTGTGCAATCTTTTTGTCTTGATTTCCTGATAGCTTCATCACCATTTTTTATTACGAATTACATTTTTGTTTCTGTTTTCTGTGTCTTTTTCCAGATTCTTGCTTTCAATCCTTGCCTTCAAACTCCAAGGTGCCAATCACCGAGAAGAGCTTTGATCAAACTCTTTCGGGAGATCGATGCTGAGCTCAAGGCCGAGAAGGCTGCTGAGAAGTCTTCCCAACTGTCTTCTATATCCTGCCATTGATGCCGAGTAGTTTTGTTTCCTTCTTTTACTCCTTGTACCTTGTACTTTGTCCTTCTTTGTATGCTTTTAATCCGGCCGACGTGCCATTTTTGTAGTCTGAATAATTTATTTTTCAATATTCAAGCCGAAGTGCCTTCTTTCTTCGTTAAATGCATTTCTCTAATTTCTTTTTTGAATGAATGTCTTCTTTTTTCTGCTCTTGTATGATTCTACACTTAGAATAATTTGCATGTCTGCAAAGTGCACCTTGACTGTGCAATCTCTTCGGGTAAAATACCTCTGTCACAACTTCTAATCTTGCTCATCTCAGCCTTGTCCTAACACTTGAAAATATTGTAACAAATATTTTTACAAGTGTTGCTTAGGATTTGTCACTTTCTCAATGTCTTCTATCAAGACTTCAGTTTTCCATATTTCAAGTTTTGACAACCTGGTAGTCTCGGCAAGTACGCAGATATTGCTTGAGCTTGACTTTAACTTGTAAATTTTTCTCAAAAATTTCAACAAGTGTTTTAACCATCATCCTTTATCATAACCTCGGCTTAACTTCAGCTTGTAAATTTTTATCAAAATTTCAACAAGTGTTAAACCATCTTCCTTTCGATACGACCTCGGTTTAACTATAACTTGTAAATTCACACAGAATTTCAACAAGTGTTTAAACCAATCTTCTTCTGATATGACCTCGGTTTAACTTCAACTTGTAAATTCACACAGAATTTCAACAAGTGTTAAATATCACATCGGTTTAATTTCAATTTGTAAATTCACATAGAATTTCAACAAGTGTTAAACATCATCTCGGTTTAACTTCAACTTGTAAATTCACACAGAATTTCAACAAGTGTTAAACATCATCTCGGTTTAACTTCAACTTGTAAATTCACACAGAATTTCAACAAGTGTTAAATATCACATCGGTTTAACTTCAACTTGTAAATTCACACAGAATTTCAACGTGTTAAATATCATCTCGGTTTAACTTCAACTTGTAAATTCACACAGAATTTCAACAAGTGTTAAATATCACATCGGTTTAACTTCAACTTGTAAATTCACACAGAATTTCAACAAGTGTTAAATATCACATCGGTTTAACTTCAATTTATAAATTCGCACAGAAGTTTAACAAGTGTTAAATATGACCTCGGTTTAACTTCAACTTGTAAATCCACACAGAATTTCAACAAGTGTTAAACATCATCTTGGTTTAACTTCAACTTGTAAATTCACACAGAATTTCAACAAGTGTTAAATATCATCTCGGTTTAACTTCAACTTGTAAATTCACACAGAATTTCAACAAGCGTTAAACGTCATATCGGTTTAACCAACTTGTAAATTGCTACAAATTTCAACAAGTAGTAAACATCATATCGGTTTAACCAACTTGTAAATTGCTACAAATTTCAACAAGTGGTAAACATCACTTGTAAATTGCTGCAAATTTTAACAAGTGGTAAACATGTTCTTCTTCTCTCTGCCCCCTGCATGGCTTCCACATACTGCTTTGCGAACCTTATAAAATGTCTTCAACTTGGCTAACTGTAGTCCAACCTTGTGTGTTTTCTTTTTTTATCTTTTGGGATCTGAGATCTACTCACTGAGCTCTTCTCTTCTCAGATTTAAGTGCCGAGATCTTGTCTGCTAGAATCTTAGATTTGCTCACTCAGGTTCAGCTCTTCTCTTCTCGGACCTGCTCATCTAGGCCGAGATCATGTCTTCTAAGATCCGGGATCTGCTCATTTAGGATGAGTTCTTTTATACTTGAATGTTATCTCCTTGGGAGCGTTCATGCCCCCTGTCTTTGCATCCCTTCTGGAAGGGTCTTCGTTCCTTCACAGGTATCTATCCTTCCATACCTGGAGGTTATCTTCGTTGTAGTATCCGCTTCGATCTGTTGTCTTTGGTACGTTACCTTTCTGGCCGGCGTCTTTCACTCCGTGACTCTGGTCATGAGTTTCTGTGTTGCGGTCGTCCCCTTCAACGTCGAGGTTGATAGGTCTCCCACTCCCAGCAGGTGCGTTGTCTCCAATCTGATCCTTCTATCCGTCATTGGCCATCTATTCTTCTTTCTTTCATTGGCCATCTATTCTTCTTTATTTCCCACATACGGCGCCAAATTGTGTGGGTGATTTTATGACCACAGTGCCAACTTAGTACTCAACTGGAGAACACCAGCAGAATAGATTAAGCCCGAACGACCTGCAACAGAAAAAAGAGATTCCAGCGGTGGCTCGTCCACCCAGGGGCACTCCGACGATTAAGTCAGTAAAATATCTCTCAAAGATAACCAATAGTGCTTAACTCACTAGACAGAGTATAAAAGACATACCTTAGACCCATGGGGGTGCCTCTGTTTTATAGCCAACATAAACCTAGTCCCAATAGAAGTCTAACTTCTATGGACTCAGGATTACTGCTAATCTTGGACTCCCAGTAAGATTAGGATAAACTCTCTAAGCGTCTTATCTTAATACAAACTGAAGTCTTCTCTCATTCTAGGACTCTTGCCCCTCATCCGCTTATCTCGGATTCTGATATCTTCGGAGGTGACCTCGGCCTATCCGAGATGACCTCGGCATAACAACCAGGACACGTGGCACCTCGGCTGACACATCGGCGTCACCTTGGCCACGTGTTGGTACTCAGAAAATATATCTCCACAGTTACTAAAGTTATGTAGCAGCTACTCGAGTGACCATAGTGAAAGTGGAAGTGATTTTGCTTGCTTTGCTAATGTCATCGGGAAGTGTGATATTTGATTCGGTTATTCAACCTGCAAACCATAAGCTCAGGTGGAATAATTAAATTGTATATCATATTTATGCGAGTTAATTATACAATGTCAGCAGAAAAGACACCTGCAAACCATAAGCTCAGGTGGAATAATTAAATTGTATATCATGTTTATGCAAGTTAATTGTACAATGTCAGCAGAAAAGACAATTTAAATTCTTTTGGTTTAATTCTAGTGATAGTTATTGAATGGATTTTTTTTTTTATAGTCATTTTTCAGGAAAAAAATGTTAAAATTGGTAGAGTGATAGTGAATGATATATATTTGGTTTTGCTAAGGTGACCAAGAAGTACAAATACGGAATGATGGTTGAAGGAATTACATTTTTACAATGTGAGATAACTACCCTAACCTTGTTAAACTATCTCCTTAGGAATAAAAGCTCAAACTCTCGAGGCAACCATCTCGATTTGAGAATAGATAGTATCTTTTTTATGACTAGTTGGTCTCAGTAAAATAGATAAAAATAAATAATAAAAAATTAAAATTTCCAGTTTTTCTGCCTCACACAGGCATTGTGCATGTCATGTAACTTGTACAGATGCATGAGTTTCATTTTTGTTTCGTATTTGAATGGCTTTGCCAAAGATGGATGATTTTAATCTCATTATCTGTCATATTAATTCATCTGTTATGCTTTTCATCTTCGATTCAGTAAACATAATACTGCTCTAGTGGCTGCTCTAGATGGAACAATTTATTTAGTGGAGACCAATTCAAGAAAAATCCTGTGGTCATTCACATCAGGCCCATCAATTTATTCTTCATATCAGGCTCTTCCTCCTACCCATGACAGTGATAATCGTAATGACTCTGAACTCCAAGACTTTTTTATAGATTGTGGAGATGATTGGGAACTCTATGTGCATGGTCCTGGCTATAAAAAATCGGTATGTGAGAATGTGTTTAGTTTAGTTGTAGCTATTCTGATGTCCTTGTTGGAACCTGGGCATTTCCTCGTCTTCAAACTTTTAAAGATTTGTCTATAAAATCTGTTCTCACTGTTCATATAATCTGAATTTTTACGAGAATAATGTGGATATACGCTGATGTGATGTTCTCATTGATAAGGACGAGTCCTTCCTAGAGACTTGCTTATGTGCATATACTGTTGTTGCAGAAAGTGTGCCCATTTACACCACGATAACATTCCTTAATGTGCCATTATTCTTATTGTGCTCCAGAAACTCCCGATGAGTGCTGAAGAATTTATCAAACGCACACCAATAATATCAGCTGATGGGGGAGTCTTGTTAGGATCAAAAAATACCACAGCGTTCCTTGTTGATGCTAAATCTGGAGCAGTTATTTATGCTTTCGGGTCGGCTGATCATTCTGCAATAGGGGCTCAGAGTGCTGAAGAAAATGCAATCCTACCAAGAAAAGATGTAGAAGGATGGGTAGAGTCCGAAGTTGAACAGCCCCTTTATGTTATTAGGACAGACTATGTATTGAAGTATTTTTCTCGAAAGACTGGCAAAGAATTATGGTACCTAAGGTTTGCGGAAATTGAAACTTCCTCTCAATGTCAAGAGGCTGGTAATTATTTTGGTGAAGGTTCCCGAAATCCTGAAGATGATTTTGGTCCAGAGTTGAAGGGTGATGACGAGTTGCCATTAACATGTCAGAGAAGGGCTGTTGTCTACAGAATTCGTGATCATAGCTTGTTAGAGCAGCTCTTAGGGTCTGATAGACTACCAAACACTCATCTTGGAGGTAGGCTTCCTCCTTTACCTGCTCCTGATCTTAATCCTCTTTTAAAACCTCTTGTTAGGTTATCAGAGGTGCATCAGAATAAGGCAGGCAAAGTTGTGCTTGCTTTGCCCCCTCCAGAGACTGAAGACTTTGGCATCTTGAGTTTGCATAGGGGAGGTTCTGGTAAAATGTATACTGGTGTAGCTCCTGAAATTGTGCATCAGAATAAGGCAGGTCAAGTGGTGCTTGCTTTGCCCCCTCCAAAGACTGAAGACTTTGGGATCTTGAGTTTGCATAGGGGAGGTGCCTGTAAAATGTATACTAGTGTAGCTCCTGAAATTTTGGCAGCGTCTCATATGTGGTATTTTGTTGTTTTTGTTGTCCTCCTGTCTTTTATAGTTGCTTTCCTTTTCTATGTTAGTCCTTTAGCAGTTGTGGAAAAGGTTAAGTTGAATAAATGGTCTGAGGAGGGCAAAGTTCAAGCTATGATGTCTAAAAAGAAGAAAGCTCGGAAATCGGGAATCCATAAGAATAGTGCTGGAATTGAGCCAAGTTGGGAAGATGTTTCACATGAGACTATGGTTGGAGACACAAATGGACTTCTAGAGAATCCACATGTTGAGAGAACTGTAAGGAAATCTCAGCTGACTTTTTTCAATCCTGTTGATGGTAGCATAGATGGACGTAAGATTGGTAAATTGTTCGTCACTAATAAAGAAATTGCTAAGGGAAGCAATGGAACCATTGTACTTGAGGGAATATATGATGGTCGTCCAGTAGCTGTTAAACGCCTTGTGCGGACACATCATGATGTTGCCTTGAAAGAGATTCAAAATCTTATTGTATCAGATTTTCATCCAAATATAGTTCGATGGTATGGAGTGGAGTTTGATCAAGATTTTGTTTATCTCTCTCTGGAGCGTTGTACCTGTAACTTGGGTGAATTGATATTTTCATACTCCTGTACTTTGCAAAATCAAATAAAGAACAAGGACCAAGACCCAAACTTCTTTGATGAATGCACTATCCGATTACATTCGACAGTAGAAAATAAGGATTTTGAATTGTGGAAAGCAAATGGGCATCCATCATCTCAGTTGTTAAAACTTATGAGGTTAGTTCAAGTCTTTTTGCTCCCTTATTTAAATTGCTTCATATTTCTCCAGTTCTTATTTTGTTATTCATAGATGGCTTTCTTATTTGTACATATGATAATGGCACTAAACATGTTGTCTGACATTGCTGGATATGTGGAGTCACTTCCTCGCCGATTTGTCAATTAACTACCAAGTAACTTAACTTGAGGCAAATATCTAGTCCGGATAAGCGACTTTATACCTGAGTTTTAGTTTGGATGTAACTGATTAGCCAAGTCAAAGTGATACCTGATCCCATTGAGTTGAAATGGAACATGTGAGCATTAAAATCTTATTTAACACTTGATACAGAATTTTTACATTTAAACCAGTGGATGAGTTTTTCAGTCCGATTCTCCAGTCTGTATCCAAACCACCCTCCATGCTTATACTGTTCTACATATACCAATGCTGCTTCTGCAACATGGTTCTATAATTATTGCCCATGAAGTCAATGAAAATTTAAATGAATTTCCTCCTATAATGGTGAAAACTGATCTTTTTCTCAATCTTGATTTGTGCAGGGATATAGTTTCTGGGCTTGCCCATTTGCATGAACTTGGAATTATTCATAGGGATTTAAAGCCTCAAAATGTACTGATCATCAAGGGCAGATCTATATGTGCCAAGCTTTCAGATATGGGCATTAGCAAGCGCCTTCCTGGGAACATGTCATCTTTAACTCAAAGTGCTACTGGTCAGTGTCTTCCATAATTTGGTGTTAATGTTCCTTATGGGCATGGAGATTTGGAATCAATCTTGCATAACAATCCTCCAAATTCATCTTTTTGTCATTTTTACTTTTATGGATCCTGCAGAGACATTCCAATTTTTTTTTTTTTACCAAAAAAGGAAATATCAATAAAATAAGATAGGAATTGGAGTAGCTTCTTTTTTGACCTACTCTATGGGCATTGTGTGTCCTATTACTCTCTGCATATATAAATTGGAATTGTATATTTGATTTCTTATTTCTCTGTTTTGCTACTTAGTGTAGGTTGTGGGAGTTCAGGTTGGCAAGCGCCTGAGCAACTTCGTCATGAACGTCAGACACGAGCAGTAGATTTATTTGGTTTAGGCTGTGTGCTCTTTTTCTGCCTTACTGGGGGTCAACATCCATTTGGTGACAGTTTTGAACGTGATTTAAATATTGTGAACAACCAGAAAGACCTCTTCTTGATAGATAATATTCCAGAAGCTATGGATCTTATCAGTCACCTCTTAGATCCAGACCCAAATTTGAGGTATGCCATTAGCTCATGTAATTTTCCACATCCCACACAAACAGGCCCATGCACCCTCATGAATGCATTAAGCATTGTTGTTTCAATTGATTTCATATATACTCTGCTTAAGAGGCCATTTTTTTTAATTAAAAATAAATAAATTACAAGCATAGTGTTTCATTTTCTTCCGTATGTGATGAATATCAATGTATATGCTGTCTAGGCCAAAAGCTGTGGGTGTATTGCATCATCCTTTGTTTTGGAATGCTGAGATGCGACTCTCATTTCTTCGAGATGCTAGTGATCGGGTAGAATTGGAAGATAGGGAGAGTGAATCTGAACTCTTAAATGCATTGGAAAGCATTGCACCTGTGGCTTTGGGTGGTAAATGGGACGAAAAGATGGAAAGTGCATTCATCAGTGATATTGGCCGCTACAGACGTTATAAGTTTGACAGTGTTCGTGACTTGTTGCGGGTCATCCGCAACAAATTAAATCACTATAGGGAACTTCCTCAAGAAATTCAGAGAATTTTAGGGCAGGTTCCTGAAGGATTTGACAGCTATTTCTCAAGCCGATTTCCACAACTTCTAATTGAAGTTTATAAAGTCATTCACAGTTATTGTGGGGAGGAAGAATTCTTGCACAAGTATTTTAGAAGCAATCAAACTTGACTTCTCTGTTGTTCTTTCGTAGTTAACAAGATACTAGCTTCTGTAAATATTAAATTTTACCAAGTTGTGAGTGATAAACATGTAAATTTGTTGAGTAACGGTCACACGTATTATTGTTAGCCCTTTTGTCTCTTGTTCCTATTGTGGTCATCATCTTTTTGGAGATTTTACCACTATCATTGGGCCTCCTCTCTTAAGTACATCTGATTCAGTTCCATTAGGGTTTCGAATTACGGTGAAAAAGTGACAGCACCATTTTGCTGAAAAAGTGAGAACAGATATATGTAATGAGGGAAGAAACTTGGAAGAAATAAGTTGGCCCAG
Organism: Camellia sinensis; assembly: GCF_055761805.1. Lineage (NCBI taxonomy): Eukaryota > Viridiplantae > Streptophyta > Magnoliopsida > Ericales > Theaceae > Camellia > Camellia sinensis. Next base: position 223,876,821 of record NC_138963.1, on the reverse strand, counting down.
TTTTAAACACTCAAAACATAATGCCAGGAGTTGCAACCGTGGCTTGATCGTAGACTGATTGTAGACTGCTTAACAGAGTATTCTTGTACCTGAGCAACAGGCATGCTATGGTTTGGTAAGTTTTCCAGAAATTTTACTCTGAATTTTGCATTTTGTTTAGATTAGCTACCTCTATTATGCGTTTTTATTTTAATTTTTTCTGCTGTAGACTGGTTCTTTAGTTCTGCTGCAGATTCAACCACTTCGATTGTGTTTTTGCAGATATAATTGGGAGAGGTTTGGTTCAATAGAATTGTTGACTGATTCCAAGTGAACTCATCAGAGCTGAAACAGTCTTTGAAGAATGCAATGTTACTGATGTCTGTAGAACGCATGGATGTCATGTGGTTCAGCCTTCAGGTATTTAGCACGGTACCTCTCGACGCCTGTCTTGATTAGGACAACAAACCGATTTTGAATATTTTGTTCTGAGTTATGGAATTAGAACAATAAAGTTTTGTCATGTATTGCTGAATAATCCTCACTTATTGTTAGCAAAAATTTGATTTAGGTCAAATCGACAGAGAAGATTTGGCAGAGAAACCAAAATTTTCACAAACAACAAACAGATCAAGCAACTGTGGTTGATATCCTATGCCTTGACAGATTCAAGGAGTTCTTTGGAGGTGATCGATAGAAAGGAACAAACTAAAAACTGATATAGCATTGCTGAAATTGTTACTTGTTACAAAGATTTGAATAAGAACAAAAACAAAAATACAAAAGAATCAGAAAAAAAATTACTGATTACAATAACCAAAAAACGATTATAGAACTATTAAATTAAAACTACTCCTAAAGGAAATAAACTACTCCTATGCTAGAAGCTATCTATTTCTAATTAAACTCATGTGGAGTTGTGTTGATAATTCCTCTCTTACTGTTCGTTTTTTTCTAATCAAATTTATAGGCATTGATCTTCGAGTAATTGCACCAAGGCAGTTTTCCAATCCATATGCACAGTTAATAGAAATTACAACCCCCTCATTTGTGACACACGTTGTACCACCTACTAGCCCACTATTTGCAAAGTTGTTGCGTGTATCCTGCATTTCAATAAAACAAACAAAAACAATAATAATAATAATAATATGAAATATAAATATATATGTGGCTATAATTTTATGTTAAAAATAATTTATATTCTGAATCGACAGATCAAAATTGAGAGACCACAGTCAATAAAATTAGACTTTGTCATAATCGACAAATCATCATAAATTAAACGGGATTTAGCCATAATAAACAAATTATAATAGCCAGAAATTTATTTTTTTTGGTCCCAACACTTATCTTTCATGTCTTTTACAAATTCAGTGGCAATACATCAGATCAGATTATATCAAAAATTTAATACTCAAATTTAGTCATCATAGCATTAAAAAAAGCGGCTTTTGAGCCTTTAATCTGGAGGTACATGGCCAGAGCAATAAGTCAGGGTGGGCCTCCTCACCTGTTCAATTCAGTATGTGATTGACTTGATACGAACCCAAGGGCAAGATGGGGTTTTGATTTTGCGGATATTACCTGTAAGTAATTGTAAGCCAGCCCAGCCCTGAACCTTTTCAAACCTAGCAGGAGTTATATTCAAGTATCCAATAATTATGTCTGCATTTTAGGGACATTGGCATCTGTTGGAAAAGATTCATTTGATCATTCATTCACACCCCAAACTCATTTCACTAGTTTGAGTTTAGCACGGTGTTGAGGTATAGAGTAATTCTGTGATTGGGCGGTTCGGTCTGATTAACCCATCCAACCCCAATCTAACCTTCTTAGTTACTAGTTATCTTATATATGAGGGTGTTCATGTTTTGGGTTTGAGGCAAATCAAGAATCAGGCTGGACTTTACAGTTCCTGAGGGAAAAAATTGGGTTAGATTTAAAAACATTTGAATTGAGAAATTCAACAATAGTAATCCCAGTTACATTTGGGAGAATTCGGTGCCAAATAATTGTTAATTTTTTTTTTTAACCAAACCAACTTTAAATTTAAAGAGCTTCTTATAGAGTTTGTTGAATTTTTCTTATTCCATTCATATTATAAATTAGCAAAAAAATTCCAATACCTAAGCGTATATCAAAACTTAATGAGTAAAATATAATATAAAAATTTAACGAGTAAAATATAATATAAGAAATAAATAAACAAAGGGAGGGTGGGAAGTAATGGGGTGTTTGGAAACGAAGGTTGGTGGCTAAAATTTATAAAAAGATAAAATATGTCTAAATAGTTAATAAAATAAAATGTCACATTAAATTTTTAATTTTTTTTTTTTTTTACAAATATCACAATCAACTATAAAAAAAAATAAAAATTCACCTTACTTGTTTCTACTTTTCAAAAAACACTTTTCAGAAAATTTTGCCTTCTTATTTTTTGTGTTTTTTGTTTTTACTGAATTTTTTTAATAGTTTAAGCATTTTTTTTTACTTTTTAGACACACCTAACATAAATACACCTAAAAAGTAAAAAAAAAAATGTAAAAAAATCTTTTAAAAATTCAGTAAATACCAAAAATATAAAAAAAAATACCAGAATTCAGTACATTTTTTGTATTTTTATGTATTTATTAAAATTTTAAAATATTTTTTCACAAATTTTTTACTTTTTAAATATATCTAAGTAAGGTGCATCTAAAAAAATAAAAAAAAATGTTTAAAATTTAAAAAATATTCACTAAAAATAAAAAAACACGAAAATTAAAAAAGTCAATTTTCAAAAAACTTAATTCAGAAAACTCAAACCAAACACACTGATTAATATTATTTCTAAATATAAATATTTTAGTCTATTAAAATATTTTATTTTATTTTTTTTACAAATATCACAATTAATTATAAAAAAAATAATATTCTTTTTAAATATAAATATTTTAGTTTACTAAAATAATTTAAAATTTAAATAATTAACTTTTCAAACGAGGCGAATATGTCAAACAACTTTTTCTTTTCCCTCTCGGCGTCCTCAGAATAAAAAGTGCAAGATAAATTCAAATACAATGTATAAAGAGAACTGTTTATTCAGATTGAAAGTCTTACTGATAAAAGTGACTTTTTTCACTATTTGATCAATTGATTGGTTCGGTGCAAATCATCCCCACTTTCAAGCGGACTTTGGGCTTGATTATCATTTTTCGCACAATTTTAAATCATCAGAATTTGTAATCGAATTTTTTTTTTCTTATATAGTTTTAATCATGGTTTATACTTTATATTTTTTTCAAAAGAAAACGACCTTTGAAATATTTCATCAGATCTTTAACAATTTTTACCTAACATTTTAAGTTTCATTATTTTTTAAATATGATAAATTTTATACATATACATGACTTTTATTATATAAATACATCCAATAAATGAAATAAGAAATAATACGGTGAAATAAATTTAATAATAAATAACAAATTTTAAAATATGATAAATTTAAATAGGAAATCATAAATAAAAGATGAAAATATCTAATTTAAGAGTAATTTTATTTACATACCATCAATCCTCTTACTACATATTATTTAACCATTAAATTTATATGACAATAATATCCTCAAGTAAAATGACTATTAAGGGTAATATGAGGGTCTATATACTCATTTCAACAATTCACATATGAAAATGTAAATATCTCTATACGCATCATCACTTACAACAAATCCCTTTTGTATTATTTTCCAAACTCAAAATATTATTGTTTTGGAAGATTTAGAGTTTTAAAATATTAAAATCAATTGATTTGAAAGATTTACATATTATAGATGATATTGATTTGGAACAAAATAGTAATGAAAATATCAGTTTACTTTGTTATTTATCTTGTTCGTATTGATTTGGAACGAAATATCGTTGTTCATCTTTACAACAATGACTTATTCGTTTCGTGCTCATGCAGAGTTGAACATTTACAAAATGTTCAATTATTTTTATTTGAATAGAATCATTTTGTTTATATTATTAAAGTTGAACAAGCATTAAAGATTCATACATAAAAAACTGAACATTTGGGTTTAGCTCGAATATAAATTTGTGAACATATTAAGTTTTTTTGACACTGTATTTATGAATAGTACTAAAATTATTTTTTTGATTTAAATTTTTACAGAATACCACACTGATTGTTTCGTTGCCATAAAATTTCAGTCTGCTATGTAGTTATCGCCGTTTGCTCTCACGTTGCTTCCATAGATTCAACACAAATGAGAAAGAGAGACACATATGAATCGAAAACTATTGTAAATTATATTTTGGACCTTATTGTCTTTTTAACTTTGATGGTGTGTATATCATCTTGTATTAAAGTGTACATTGTGTTGTGTGGGTTAAGTTAGAAAAATAATATTTTGGTGTGTGTTGAATGAAAAATAAAAAATTTAAAATATTATCGTTGTGAATTAAGTAATGATATATACTAAAAAGATTGATGGTGGGTAAATACAACCCCTCTAACCTAATCTTATAATTCCCTTAATTATTTGTTGACCCTTAAAATCAAGACCCGACGTCATTGGTGCAACCCGGTCTGGCTGTCCAGCTATAAGTAGTGACTATTGAATTGACAAACTCAATCACTCAACCAAACCTTACTCTTTCACACAAACACTCGGACAAAAAATGGCTGCAAGACACCTCAAACAGTACTTGGTAATGCCACTAGTGCTACTCATCCTCCTGCTCATCCCTTTTGGCTGCGTTTCGGGTGTCGGAATAAACTACGGTACCCTTGGAAACAACCTCCCTTCGCCAAAGAGAGTAGCTCAGCTCCTCCAATCCACCATCATCGACAAGGTCAAGATCTACGACTCCAACCCTGAAATCCTCGAAGCCTTTTCCAACACCGGCATTGATCTCATCGTTGCCGTCGAAAACTACCACGTGTCTAACATCAGTGCCACCACTTCCGCCGCCGACGAGTGGTTCGCCACCCGCATCCTCCCCTTCATTCCGGCAACCTCCGTCGTCGCCATCGCTGTCGGCAACGAGTACTTAACCACCGACACTGATCACTTGGACCCCAAAGACCTAGTCCAGGCCATGCAAAACCTACATGAGGTGTTGGTATCACGTGGATTGGACCGTAAAATCAAGGTCACAACGCCACACAGCATGGCTGTTCTTGCTTCTTCGTTTCCACCTTCGGCTTCCACATTCGCCATGAACTTCATCCCTACCATGACCTCCATCGTAGACTTCCTAGCCGGCACAGGTGCACCTTTCATGGTGAATGCATACCCATATTTTGCCTACAGAGACAACCCTAACACCATCAATCTCCAGTACGCATTGCTAGGCAATGCCACCACCGGGGTCCGTGACCCCAAGGGATACATGTACACCAACATGTTGGACGCACAAATAGACTCCGTTCGAGCCGCCATCTCCGCCCTCGGATTCGGAAATCAAACAATCCAAATAACGGTCTCCGAATCCGGGTGGCCCTCAAAAGGGGACTCCAGCGAAAAAACCGCCACGCCGGAAAACGCAAAGACTTACAATACTAGACTCATCGAACGAGCCCAGTCCAACAAAGGGACTCCCATGAGGCCCAAAGACAACATAGAGATATTCGTGTTTGCTCTGTTCAATGAGAACAAGAAAAAGGGAGGTGACAGTGAGAGGAACTTTGGGATTTTTAATGGGGATGGTTCAAAGGTGTATGACGTGGATCTGAGCTGTGAGTTTTGCAGTGGTGGTGGTGGGAAGCTAGGGTTTGGGGAGAAAGTGTCGGGTGCGGCGAGGGGGCCGTCGGTGTGGTGCGTGGCGAAGCCGCATGCGGACGAGAAGGTGGTTCAGTCGGTATTGGATTTCTGCTGCGGGCCGGGGGGTGTGGACTGTAGGGAGATCTATGAGAGTGGGAATTGTTATGAGCCGGATAAGATTCATGCGCATGCATCCTACGCCATGAATGCTTATTATCAGATGCATGGGAGGAACTACTGGAACTGTGATTTCAAGTCCGTTGGCCTTGTTACCTTCAGTGATCCAAGTAAGTAATACTCCTACTAATTAACTAACTAGGCTACCTACTACATTAATCACATTTCTCTTCCTTCTTCTCCCACTAGTCATTGTTTGCAAGTTTGGTTTTCTAATTCATTCACAATCATTTGATTGTTTCGAGTAAATTGGAACAAGGGAATTAAGAATTTTTAGAACAACGGATCTGGCTGTGATAAATGTTATTGTCATTCCATTTGTACTAACCAATGAATGATTCTCTGTCCTTAAATCCTTGTACTTTATTGTTTCAAAACACTTATAATTATTATTAGATTATATGAGAATTTTGAGACATAATTTAATTATTGTAAGTATTTTTGAAATGAAATGATATAGGATTCTATGTCATTGATGCTTGATCATTCATTTAATTTGGCCAAGAAACGATCGATCTCCAAAATTAATATCCCTCTTTGTTCTCAATACTCTCTTAAGATGTGAGAATTTTAAAATATAAACATCTCCAGATATGATCTTGTGATTAAGATTAATGCATTAGAACCAAAGGACAATAATCTTATAAACACAGGAATTTGTGTTTTTTAATTAATAGTTTTGGGTATATGAATGTTTTATATTATGTTATGGACTCATAAATGCATCATATTCTTGTTAATTAGCAGCAAATTGAGTTTAATTTTTTTATATTTTAAACACCCGGTTTAAATTGTGATCAGGTTATGGAACATGCCGGTACTCCGAACAGTAGTAAACACACCGAAAGATGAAAGAGACAGAGAAGTAGTTCAATAATGTGGTTGACAGCTCTTTGGTTTATGTCTGATTGTACTACTAATGCGTGGGCTTGTTTACACTTTTCAGACCCTAAATTTCTTTACCACACCACCCCCAATTATTACAAAATGTCAAAGGGATCTTCTGTTAAGGATTTTGAATGTTAGTTTGGTTTGTCCTTGTCCAGCAAATGAGCATAAAACCCTTCTTTTTTTTTTATCTTTTTTCTTTTTTCTCTTGGGAGAAGATAAAGATAAAGATAAAGATGAGCAGAAGATGTACATGATGATAAAAATTGAACATCTCCGTGATCAAAGGCTGTTTTTGTGGTCTGAAAAAAGTGCTTACTCCTCCTTTCCACCAAAAGGGTAAGAGAGATAAGTTTTTATTATTTTTATTGACTTTAGTCCTTTTACCTGTTCTTTCTCATAGCAAATAATACCAAGAAGCAATTTCTTCTTTCTGCAACAATAACAAATATTAAATATAACGGTAACCCTATCTTACACGCTTTCCCTCTTGGATGAACCATCTGATTTTTAACCCGAGTCTAGGGATGAATTGTGTTTTGTGGTAAAGAAAAGATGACCACAGTTAAAAGTGTGATCACTCTCAATTGCAAAACCAGTCATGTGTAGAATTAAAAGAGGCCTAAGTTGTGCCAAAAGTTCAGTCAGTGAGTACCCCTATTTTGGAAAATATCAGCACGCCGGTTTGCTTATCAGGAGACTCCCCGGTAGGTCGTGTTATTGTATCGTATCGTTTTAGATCCCTCTATTTTTTCTTGCAAACAATCCCTGAAACGAAGCCAACAACAACCCTATGCATTTGCTCTCATTTGACAAAGGCAGAGCGGGGAACAGTTTGTCTCCCCAATGTGCAAAACTAATAATAGGAAACCAACCGTAATGAAAATGGTAAGCAAGAATCTCATCTCTGACCATTAGAAAAACATGGGATGCAAATGAAATTTTCCTACATTAGAGGTTTTAACATTCAAGCATATATAGAATTCAGAATTGTTGTAAACAATCAGCATTTAGTTCAGGCTTCAAGAAAGCTAATCAAGTCAGTTCCATACAACATTTCGTTGATTTTTCCAAGTTATCAACTGAATCCCTTTGCATAAAAACTATAATTAATATAGTATTCTTTAGAAAACTGCTCCTCTTTATGTTAACAATTAGTGTCAGGAAAATATAAAATACGGATGATCTATTCACTGTCTTCAATTGATTGGATAATGTCACTCATTCTCTGGATAATTGTGTTTTTCAAATCGCCTTCACAATTCATTCTCGGACGATGATCTCTCAATCTTTCTTCTCTTAGGCTCGCTTTTTGACGGGTCTTGCTTCTCGTCAATTAATGACAATAGCGTCTTGAGACGTCTGATGCGTGGGCGTGAACTTCCCTCACCATTTGAAACTGATTCAGTTTGTGCAGTGCGGTAAAACTTGCGCATGATCTGGAAGAAGTATATGGCGAGAGAAACCAAGCAAGTGCTCCCAAATATGAGAAACAGGCCCAAGAAGCTCTTCAGGTGAAGTTGCTCTGATTCAATCTGAGAGTTGTCTGAGCTACAAGCTGTGCTCATCAACCACTTGTCATGGATCCGTTGTAGATCCCCACTTTCAGAAAGTGTTAAAATTGCTGTTGATAGGTCAACAGCCAAAGGAGAGTCCCGTGGAAATGCCTAAAAATTTACATCGAACAACAATATTCATTCATCATGAAAGAAATTGAGAGAGATTGAGAGAGCAAATTAGCTCTATATTTTTGATGTATTCAGTATGTATATTTTTTGTGTGTATTACAAGAGACTGGGCTCTCTCTATTTATAGAGAGGAGAAGGTACATTAAACTATTGCTAAAGCTTTCTTTGTGTGCTGGGGTGTGCTAGTGGGTGTGTGTTGGTGTGTGCTTTACAGTGTGATCCGAACATGTGATGTTAGTGGGTGTGTGCTGGTGTGTGTGTGTGCTTTACAGTGTATTCGTTGTATACTTGCTGGTGTGTGTGTGTGCTTTACTTTACAGTGTATTAGTGTGTATTCTTTATATACTTTAACAGCCCCCCGCAAACTCAAGGAGGGGAGGCAGCGACCAAGTTGAGTTTGGAAACAAGATCACGGAAGCGCCCAGGAGGATGAGCCTTGGTGAAAATATCAGCAGGCTGATCGGCTGAAGTAATAGGGAGAAGATGAACAGTACCACGGGTAACATGCTGTCGAATGAAATGACAATCAATCTCAATATGTTTGGTGCGATCATGAAAAACATCATTGTGAGCAATCTGAATAGCACTCTGATTGTCACAATAAAGAGAGGTAGCACCAGAAAAGGAAACACCCATATCAGTGAGGAGCCAGCGAAGCCAGAGAAGTTCCTGAGTAGTATCAGCAAGAGCTCGGTATTCAGCTTCGGTGCTAGAACGGGCAGTGAGGGATTGTTTTTTGCTACGCCAAGCAAGAAGAGAATCCCCTAAGAAGAAACAGAAGCCCGTGGTGGAGCGTCGATCCGTAGGATCCCCAGCCCAATCAGCATCAGAAAAGGCACGCAGCTCAAGAGAGGAGGAAGAAGAGTAGTGAAGACCATGGAACATAGTGCCTTTGAGGTATCGAAGTATGTGGAGTAGAGCAGTATAGTGGGGAGTGCGAGGAGCCGACATGTACTGACTAACAATGTGAACAGCATAGGCAATGTCAGGACGAGTTACTGTGAGATAGACAAGACTCCCGACGAGCTGGCGATATAGAGTAGCATCAGAGAGAAGAGTGCCATCAAGAGGTGTAAGACGACTCTGAGGCTCCAGGGGAGTTGAGGCAGTCTTGCAATCGGTAAGACCAGCACGGGTGAGAAGATCAGATGTGTACTTAGCTTGAGAGAGAAAAGAACCAGTGGAATCATGGAAGATTTCAAGACCCAAGAAATAGCTGAGAGGACCAAGGTCTTTCATCTCGAAATGATGGCTAAGAAATTGTTTAAGATGAAGAATACCATTGACATCATCACCGGTGATAATCATATCATCCACATAAAGAAGAAGCAAGGTGGTCCCTTGAGCAGTTCTGCGGATAAAAAGTGCAGTATCATAAGAGCTGGAGGTGAAACCACAGTCATGAATAGTAGAGCTGAACTTGGCAAACCAAGCGCGGGGAGCTTGTTTGAGACCATATAAAGCACGTTGAAGTTTGCAGACTTTATGAGGTGGATAAGTAGACCCAGGGGGAGGTTGCATGTAGACCTCCTCAAGAAGAACACCATTAAGAAAGGCATTTTTCACATCCATTTGATAAAGATCCCAGTGTCGGGTAGTAGCAACTGCAATGAGGCTGCGAACAGAGGTGAGACGAGCAACAGGAGCAAAGGTCTCCTCATAGTCAATACCATATTCTTGATTGAAGCCTTTAGCAACAAGGCGAGCTTTATAGCGTTCAATAGAGCCATCAGAACAGGTTTTGATTTTGTATACCCATTTACAGCCAATGGCAGTCTTGCCAGGAGGAAGATCAACAATGTCCCAAGTGTGAGTTTTGTCTAAAGCCTGTAATTCATCAGTCATAGCTTGCTGCCAAAGAGGATTAGAGCGAGCCTCCCGATAGGAGGTGGGTTCATAAGTAGAAAAAGCAGTAGAACCAACAATAAAGTCACGAAGACGAGTAGAAGGTTGAGTTACCCGGTGTGGTCGAGCAGGAGGAGGAGGAGCCAGAGGAAGAGACTCAACAGGGGGTGAGGAGTCCGAGGGAGCAAGATCAGGACCATCAGAGCTGGCAGATGCTTGAGAAAGACCAATAGGCAAGGCAGTCTCAAGAGAGTCAGGCATGGGCAGTGGAGGAAGCTCATCAGAAAACAGATCTGCAGAAGGGTTAGTAAAACACAGAGAGGGTGAGGGAACGGATAAACGGAATTGAGAGAGGGAGGAAAACATTGTGTGTTCCCAAAAGACCACATGACGAGAGATACGGAGACGCTGGGAGAGAGGATCCCAACAACGATACCCTTTATGTTCAATACCATACCCTAAGAAGCAACAAAGGCGAGAACGGGGTTCAAGTTTGGTACGTTCATGAGGTTGGAGAAGAACAAAACATGCAGAGCCAAAAACCCTAAGGATGTCGTAAGGGGGACGGGTGCCATGTAAACGCTCATATGGAGTGTGATTATGAATGACCGGTGTAGGGATACAATTGATAGTGTAAGCAGCAGTGAGAGCGGCTTCACCCCAAAAATTTTCTGGACAAGAGGAAGAGAGAAGGAGGGCTCGAGTAGTGTCAAGTAGATGCCGATGTTTTCGTTCAGCACGGCCATTTTGTTGGGACGTACCTGGACAGGAACGATGAGGTTGAGTACCATGACTCCTAAGGAAGGAAAGAAAGTCAAAATCTTTATATTCCATGGCATTGTCGGAGCGAAAAATCTTGATAGTTTTAGAAAATTGGGTTTTAACCATTGCAGCAAAATTGTAATAAAGTTGTTTGAGTTCAGAGCGATTTTTCATAAGAAACAACCACGTAAAACGAGAAAAATCATCTATAAAAACAACAAAATAACGTGCGCCTCCCATAGTAGGAGTAGGAGAGGGTCCCCAAATATCAGAATGAATGAGATCAAAGGGCGCAAGAGAAACAGAATCACTTTTATTAAACGACAAAGCAGGTTGTTTTGCAAGTTGACAGGACACACAATTGAAAGCATCAGAACTTACAGTACCCAAATGACCACTAGAAATTAAAGACTTCAAACGACCAACAGAAAGATGGCCCAAACGATAGTGCCAAAGTTGAAAATGAGATAAAGGAGGAGCAGTGGTAGCAGTGGTAGGAGCAGTGATTTGAGAGGAATCTGGAACATGAAGATGGATAAGTTCGTAGAGACGTCCTTGCTTACGGCCTATCCCAAGAGTTTGCCCGGTCCGAGGGTCCTGCACCAAACAACCAGTATGGGAAAAGGTAACAGTTAGACCATGCTCACATAATTGACTAATGGAGATAAGATTTAAAGTGAGAGCAGGCATAAGATATACATGGGATAAAGATAAGTGAGAGGTGGAAACAGACCCAACATGACTTACAGACAGAAGAGACCCATCAGCAGTATGGATAGAAGGAACATGAGGAGTCGAAGAGAGAGGAGTAAAAATAGTAGGATCAAAGGTCATGTGATTACAACAAGCGGAGTCAAAGTACCAGGAAGTGTTACCTGCGGTAGTAGACAAAGCAGAAGATGGAGGAGTACCGGAATGCTGCCAAAAATGTTGAAACATGGCTTCAACATCGGTATGAGAGAAGACCGGAGTGGAAGGATCTACAGGGACAGAAGAAGGTGAAGCTTCAGAGGCGGCAGCAGCAGTGCGTGGAGCAGGCATGTTTTTAAATGGAGTCCCAGAACGGTGAGAGTTGCTGCGGGAAAAATTCCCGGTGGAAGGACCATGGCGAGAGGCACGGGTAGGATTGCGGAAGCAATCTTGTTGGAGATGACCGGGGCCAGTCTTGTTGCAAAATCGACAAAGACGAACGGGACAATGAACCAGAAGATGAGTCGATGGAAGATTGCGGTTGTGACAATAGTTGCAGGTAGTGGACCGCTGTGGGGAAGGAGAACTCCGAATCTGGGGAGTAGCAAGAACAGAGTCCACAGGGTGTGGATGGAGAGTACCAAACCTGGTTTCCTCGGACAGGAGTTCAGAAACGGCTTGCTCAAGAGTGGGTAAAGGAGTGCGATGTAGGAGAGATGCGCGGACGGGCTCAAAACGAGGAGTGAGAGCCATGAGAAACTGAACCAAGCGCTGTTGGTCACGGTAGGTAGTAAACAAGGCAGCATCCTCAGTATGAGGCCATGGAGGCTCAGAAAGAGCGAGTTGATCCCAAACATAATACATTTGGGAGAGGAAATCATTAATGGTCTGAGTGTTTTCTTGGCGCATACGGTGAAGATGACTCAGAAGCTGATATTGGTGAGCAAGACCGGTAGTCTGATAGCGTTCTTGCAAAAAATCCCAGATGGCCTTGGCTGGAGAGGAAGCAGACTCAAGTTGGAACCTACCAAACTGAAGGCCGATGGATGTAATAGAAGTATTGCGAAGCCAGGTGATGATCTGATAGTTTTTACTATCCCAATCTTCTAGTCGGTCGATATATTTGGCAGCGGAGTCCGTGGCAGCGGATTCCGTGGTTGTTGGGACTGGTTTGCATATATCCCCAGTAATGATACGCCAAAGTTTCTTGCCTTTGAGGAAGCCAGACATGGCTTGTGCCCAAAGGACATAATTAGTCCCGTCAAGAATAACGGAAATAGGGTGATTAGAGGAATCTGGGCGATCCATGAGGGAAAAATAGCACAATGGAGGTAGAATCTGAAAAAACCGAGGTTACCAGTGAATTCAGAAGGCCGAAATTAGTGGGAATAGGAGTGAAAACGTCCCAAAATATGACCACAGAGGCACAGAAATGAGAGACAAAGGGGCGCGGCGCACGTTAGCAAGAAAGGCGCGGCGCACGTTAGCCAAACAGGCAAGGCAGTGCACGGTAGCAGAGAGGGCTGACGTGTGCTGACGTCAGAAACACGCGGCGCACGTTAGCAAGGTAGTGCGCGGCGCACGTTAGCACGGGACAGTCTGGAGGACGCGTGGAGCGCGTGTGAGGCGGAAGGCGGAAGCAGGCGACGCGCCGGTCACAGAAGTGGCGCGTGAGAGCGCGTGTGACGTCGAATTGGGCTGAAATTAGTGGCGTTGGAATCGTCTGGAGGAGACGAAGGCTCTGGTGTAGTGAAACCTTAGCTCTGATACCATGAAAGAAATTGAGAGAGATTGAGAGAGCAAATTAGCTCTATATTTTTGATGTATTCAGTATGTATATTTTTTGTGTGTATTACAAGAGACTGGGCTCTCTCTATTTATAGAGAGGAGAAGGTACATTAAACTATTGCTAAAGCTTTCTTTGTGTGCTGGGGTGTGCTAGTGGGTGTGTGTTGGTGTGTGCTTTACAGTGTGATCCGAACATGTGATGTTAGTGGGTGTGTGCTGGTGTGTGTGTGTGCTTTACAGTGTATTCGTTGTATACTTGCTGGTGTGTGTGTGTGCTTTACTTTACAGTGTATTAGTGTGTATTCTTTATATACTTTAACACATCAAAATACAAAGGAAAAGTAACAGAAACAAAATTCAAGCCATGAATGCAGAAAACTTTAATTTCTTTTATTTTGGACAAAAAAAAGAAAAGAAAAGAAAAGAAAAGAAAAGAAGAGAATACCCCTTTTTCTTCCTACAGAAAAGATTATCAGATATAGTTCCATGAAACACATAACACGATGTTGGGGATGTATAGTTGCATACAATATTTTACATGAATTTGACATATACAACTCAGAGACTAGATGAGTCACTTTGTCTTGTTTCGTTGTGATCAAATGAGTCTACTTGCTTCTCTCAACACTTTTTCAAATGTGAGCACCTGATGAAAACATGATTGCCTTTCTTTCAATGATTTGATTATCAGATATATTAAGGGCTCTATATGATGTACTAAAATCATAGAAATTATATTTTTGCTTTAAAACGCCATGTCAGCATTCCCCTACTCTAATGAACTTGTTTTCTGAACAAGAACTGAAGCAACCTAGTAATATAGATGCTCAGCAGACAGATATAAAGATATATATATATAGAGAGAGAGAGAGAGAGAGAGGCAGAGAGAGAGAGAAGAATGTGATGTAGATACTCACAAAACCCCAGCCACTTTTGGTGAACTCTTGACCAACAATCCTGAATGTGCACTGGCTTGACAAGAAAAGCTCTATATATGGTCGTTCATCAACCACAGCAGCAACACCGCCCTTTTTAGGGCCACGTTGGAGCGCCACAGCATATTCTTCTGGTGATCCAAGGGCGACTAGCCTAGATTTAGGTATACCAATTTCCTCAATCAAATAATTCTCGGCAAAAGAACCCACTTGGTATCCAACAGGATCACTGCTTGTTTTCAAGGTTTCAATACCTTTAATAGGAGAAGATAACTGTTGCACGGTGAGGATTGAGGTCAAACTTGCGGTATAACTAGAGTTGATTATCAGGACCACAAAGAGCCATATAAATAACACTATACGACCCAGGGTGCTCACTGTGTTCTCTCCTGCATAAAAGATGTAGCTAAACTAATTAATATTATTGCTTCAAAGCGACATCATAATCATAATTATCCATTATAGTTGAAGTTTCACTTACTGTGGGCAAAAAACAAGGTTGAGAGGCTAAACCTGCAAATAAAGAAAACAAAAAGATCATCAAGCACTGGTCATTTTTAAAAGGGGAAATATTTTTTCCTACTAAAGAGTGGAATGATCAGTGTCACCAATGATGCATCATGGAATTATAAAAATAAAAAAAAACTACATCCCATTTTCCAATCATACAATTTGAAATAAAATAAACCATAATCACTCTCACTTGTCATAAATTGTATGATCATTCATGTTTGTTCAACTTTGTAACTTCTTCCAAGAGCACCACAAAAAACCGGTCAATGGCACATTTAGCAACTACAGCAGTTAAGCAAAATGCATGGAAAGGTTTTAATTTTCATCTTGGCTAGTAGTGCTCTGCTACATATACAGAACGTGAAGTGACAATCAACCTCCCCTGTAATTTCTGTTTTGAGTTTTTGGAAATAGAAACATATCCAAACGACCTCGTACGTGCTTCCATTTAGATTTCAAAGAATCCTGATCTGTATTTAGGAAGTTCAAGTGGAGCACTGCTATAGAGAAGCTAGTGGATGTGTGGATGTGCTGACAAAACAGGCAATTGGCAGTTCATTCTCAGGGCATGCATGATATATAAACATACTTGTATAAAATATCATCAGACAAACAAAAAAATACCCTTAATTCATTTGTATCTTAATGTGACAAATGCATGGCTATTGGCAGCTCATTCTCGGGGCATGCATGATAACCCAAAACACCTCAAGTATTTCCATGTCACTAGTTTATGAATAAGAGAAATCGAAAGGGTGAGCACAATCAACTTCCTTATGGTTTGCGCTGATCAACTCCCGTAACAATCAAAGTTCCTTATATGTTGCTATCACGTGATAGATTATCCTACGGGAACTCTAAATTTAGAACTTATTATGGACTTATGAATAAATAACAAACAAATAAAGACTAAATTGTTGACAGAAATTAGCTATGTACGACTTCGCATGTTCCAATGTAAAACTTACCAGAGTATGGTTATAAGCTGTTTCCTAGGCGGCCCCCTGAACTCATCGTTTATACGATGCTCGAGAATCCACACAACTGTCCCCACAACAATGAAACAACCAGCAGTGACACCCCACATTATTGGAGTAAATGGGCGCGAGAAAGCCCAAGCACCAGTGTTCAACTTCTTAAATGGGGCCACTACAAGAAGTCCGGAAGCTGCATATGGCTGTGTGAAATCCACAATCTTTGTCCTGTTCATGACAATGGCAATGTCACCAACAGCGCCATCAAAAAACTGTGACAAGGAGATAAATAAACAAATAATTAGCCACCCACAAACTTTGTGTTACTTTGAACAGCAAATAAAATCTTTGACCAAAATAAAAAACAGTAAACAATGTGTTTTTCTGTGAACTTACACCCGTTGTGATCAAATGCACAAGCTCTGAGTAGCTTGGGTTTTTCTTTCCATCTCCAAAGGAGACAAATTCATATGGAACAGCATACGGTAACAGGTTGACAGCAGCTGTAAATACATCTATGCAGAACCCTTTAAAAGTATTATTAGTGCCTCGCACTTGTGATACAAATTCCCGGTAACTCACTCGATTAGGTACCCCAATTCTCAATTGCTTCCCATTGTTTGGGAAAACCCATCCACGTGGTTTCATCGTTGTATCCCCAGGCCAAATAACACTAAATAGATGTTGGTTTGCACTGGAACGATTAGGTGGCCTTGAGTAGAGCGTCTCAGGAGGCACAGTTGATAATCCGGAATAGTTAGACCAGTAACCAATCTGTCTAAACCCATTCCCAAGCACATTAATAACATCATATGCAGGAAGAATTAGACTCCTGTCAGGATTAAACTTGATTGGACCTGTCAAACCGACTAGATTACTCTGCAGTATATTCTTCAGCAGGAGTGCTCCTCCATCAAAAATACCCATTGCATCAAGATGAAGATTACTTGTTTTAACAGAACGCAGCTTAGAATCATTGGAAAATGAAATAATCCCTCCCTGATTGAAAAATGAATCAATAGCATGGGCAAGCAGCCAAATAGTATCATAAGCATAAAGTCCATAAGAATGTAGCCCAAAAGAGCCACCGGCCAGTTTGTTCCATCTAGAGAAGAAAGATCTCTTTTTATCTGAATCTGGCGTGTGTGTACGCAAAACAATAACTCCTTGCAATGTGTCCATGGTCTCAGATGGAAGAGGCAAAGAAGAATCTAAAACGGAAGAAAGCCAATCAGTAGCTATCCAAACATACCCACTACCCATCAATCCAAGATAGTGAGCCACAGAAAATACCATGAAACCCGAATCAGGATTTGCGTGCAAAACGATAACTCGAGACTCCAATAATGCAACCTTAACAAGGATGTTGGTTATGTCACCACGACTAACCCCAGACCCTGGGGGAATTCCAACCTTGTAGGACACTTTACAGCGCCTAGCTGCAAGTGCATCATCTAATGCTGACACACCATTCCTTCCGTAATCATCATCAATAAATATTGCAATAACTTCCTTCCAACCATAATAATCAACTATTTCAGCTATTGCATTCATCTGATACAAATCGCTTCGAGTCGTCCTAACAAAATAGGGAAACTGAAGAGAAGATAGAGTGGGGTCCGTAGCTGCAAATGACAACATGGGAACTTGGAGTTCATTTGCAACATTTGATATTATATGGGCAACTACAGAAGATTGTGGACCTATAATTGCAACAACATCAGTCTCCATGAATTGCAAAGCTGCAAACAATAACCAGTTATTAGCTTATCTACCGGAGAATGGTTGACTCTTCTAAAACACAGTTCCTGAATAAAATTAAAATACAAGGAAACAAGTATGCTCTATTTAGTTGCTAAGAAAATGTGGGAGAACCAAAAGCCTAACAACAATAATAATAAAATTACTCTTTGCTTGGGAGTTGAGCAAACCAAAACCTCCATTCAAAAAGCCAAATTCTACTATTTGGTTTTAGTTGGGGCCACCTTTTCTAAATATTGAATAGCATAAAACATAGAGAAATATAGAATTGAATGTTCTTCCCATTCCCTAACTTCTCTCAACAACCGACCAGGGTAGTAGCCCAAGTGGTCTTGAGAGAGCACTTTAGTGCTAGTGTGAAACCTCATGTTCAAATCTATGGAGATATGGAGAGATGTGACCTACGTAATAATCAAACTGCTAAATTGCTAACATCCAAAGGGGACAAAAAAAAATTTAAAAAAATAAAAACTTCTCTCAGAAACCAATAGAGGGTAATTGAAGTTTGGGGAAAAACAGAGTAAAATAAAGTACCTCCAATCAGGCCAAGGAACCCACTGCAATTGGAATCTTGCATCCGTAGCACAAGTTTGGTTCCAGGGAGAACACTAGCATTGGAGTTCACGTCTTTCACAGCCTCCTCAATTGCAATCTTGGCCACTCTACCAATGGTGGATTTAAATGTGAAAATAGCTCCAATATTCACAACAGCAGGTCTTGAAGAAGCATTCCCACTAAACCCATTTGCAAAAATGCCAACAAGGAGCAACAGCAATGAAAGAATCCAAATCATACTCATTTTAGATGGGTAGCTCTGATATCTTTGTACCCTCAAAATGAATCCAATCACCTGCTTCGGAAGAGAATTCTTTGCATAATTGATTCATGGGTTTGGGGAATTTGAAAGAGCCATTACTTTCAACAAACATGTAAGATACAACAGTGAAATCATTCAAAGAACTATATTAAAATGATAGAAAATGAAGGAAACAAATGTAACCCAAAAACAGACTGAAGCTAAAAGAAAAAGGAAGAAAAAGAAAAAGGGAAAACGCCGAACAACAGCAGAAACAAGAATCAGATTCTCTTCTTAAAGTAAAAATTCAAAGAGCCATTAAAATACCCACCATTGGTTAAAGGATAGAATCAAGCATATTATGTCTTCAAGAAGCACAGAACAGAAACCCAACAGAAAAAGAAGGAACAATCTTGATGCCAAAGATAAGATGGAGGCAAATAGAGTGATGATGTGAATCACGCGGTTTTGTGGTGTAAACTGTAATCAAACCCAAAAAGACAAGGAAGCTCAAAGAGAGAGAATATAAAAATAAAAATCTGAAAGTAAGTTCATGATTCACATTGTAAAAATGGGTTGAAATTGATTGGGGAAGTAGGATTTTCACTCTCAAGAACACAGAAAACGAAAACTAAAAATCCACCTTAGTGGGAGGGAGTCAGTTTACAGTTATACTAGCGGGCTGGCTGCGTGTTCAATTTAAATAATTTAAATAAATAAAATATTTACTATATTTTGTGTGTATTGTAAAAAATTTCTTCTGACTCAAAGTCTAAGATTCAATTGGTGAGTGAGATAGGTGTTCACTGAAAAATTTGAATTACTTACAATATTTTTGTAAAATAAATTAAAAACAAAAAAATATTAAAACAAAGAATCTTGGTGAAATAAATTGCAGAGATGGCAACAAGAAAAATGTTTGGGACCTCTAATTAGAGGTACCACTAGTGATGTGGCAGTGGGTGCTGTGTCTTGGTTTTTTTTTTTTTTTTTTTTGCCTTTTCTACCTCATTAGAAGTATGTTTAGAGCCTCTAAATTAGAGGTTTCTAGCATTGTCCAGGGTAACAAATGACTGACTGGTGACATCACATGCAAATATTGGGCGTTTCCAACTTTGGGAAAAGAGTGAATGATAGTTGACAAAGCTGCAGATCTTAAAAATTTTACTAAAAATTTTTTATATGGGTGTTTTATATGAATTTTGGTGTGGGATAATTTGTGAATTATTAAAAAAAATTGTAAAACTATAAAAGCATAAGATTTTATTTTTGTATCATAATATAAATTCTACATACACTTTCATAATTTTAATTTTAATTTTAATTATTTCTAATAATTTGTAATTCTCTCTATAATTTAAGTTTTGTAGGAGAGGGTTCAAGAAAGGAGTTGGAAAATTCGAAGATCTTCAAAGATCCTTGAAGAACAACTTCAAATTCTCTAGAATATGATGAGAGGCTTAGATTCTTCAATAATCTCAACTTAGGAACACAACAACAAAGGAGATGATGGAGATAAGAGATTGGGTGAAGAAGAAGGCAAAATGGCTAGAGAATAGAATAATGGCAAGGCTCTCCCATTGATCTCCCACTTTCACTCTCAAGATTGATAATGGAGAAGGGAAATTAGTTCTTTCCCAAGAGTTAAAAAATCTCCAAAATCCATCCCTTGTAAAGCTATGGGTGGGTGCTATTTATAGGCACCTCATGATGTAGGATGGAGCCCATGTGCAAGGCACATGGGGGATATTCTCTCTAACCACCTTGTCCGAGGAGGTGACCTCTCCGAGGAGGTGACTCCTCCAAGGAGGTGACTTCTCCGAGGATGAGAAAACCCCGAAGAGGAGATCAATCCCTCGGCGAACCCTTCTTCTTAGCCACACCTAACCAATGATCCCCAATCATCCCAAAGGGTCAGGGGTAGTCCCAGAGGACGTCCTGCCGCAAAAATATTGCCGAGTCTCATGGACCCCCCGGGGTCGTGCCACCTCGACCCGGGTATAGGCTAGTTTAACCGAAGAGTGAATTTATCTCCACTCACCGTCCTCGGGATCGGGTCCTTTGTTCGAACTCCATTACGCCCATGGTTCTGGTGCGTAGATCCCGGAAAGCTCCGAGCCCGCAAGTATTCTGGGACTCATTAACGGAGCGACTTCTAGATTGCGTCTGAATCCGTTCGAAGCCAAGTACTTCGGATCTCTAGATTCGTGGGTCCGAATCCTTTCGAGTCCGAGTGCCTCGGATCTCTAGGCTTGCTTAATACCCTTTCGAGTCTGGGCCCGAGTAAGTCTCTAGGTTCGTGGACCCGAACCCTTTCGAGGCTTACAGCGATTCAATCCGTTTGATGGCGATAAATCTGGGCCCACCGATTCTTGGACTTGCGATAAATTCGGGCCCACTAATCTTGGGCTATTGGGCCTAAATAATTTAGTGGGCTCAAATTAGCCCCTCTTACATTTGCCCCTTGCGTGTATGAGAAATTTTAAATTTCTCAGACATGCATACTGTCATTTCTTCGACCCTGTTTCGCATCACGTTCCCAAAAAAAAAAAAAAAAAAAAAAACGTTTTGTCACGACAGAGCCTATGGATAAAGCTGATGACGCACTTCAATTTACAAAAAAAATTGACAAGCAAAAATTTTATTTTTTTGTACTTTTTTTCTTTTTTTTTTTTTTTTTTTTCAAATCAAAAATAAAAGTGCATGAGCCTTACCTTTTTATGCTGTAAAGTGAAACGTGGGCTAGCTGTACTCTAAAAGAAAAAGTGTGGCTTATCTTGTCAAGAATATAAAAATTGATAAGAAAGAGTTAAAAAAAAAAAAGAAAAACGAAAGGCTCTTTTATATATATATATATATATATATATATATATATTCAGAATACTTCTGGCATCACACCGGATCGCACCTTTTTTTTTTATTTAAGGAAATGGCAAAACCCTATTTGGCTCACCAACTTTTCGCACAGCCGCCACACCCATTTCAACTTCGTCTCTCATCCTACTCTCTCTAGATCGAGAGGCCATATTTCTTCCTCAACAACCCAGCACTGCTGCCATTTGCACGGACCTCCATCGCAGCTTCTAGCCCCGCTGCCAAAGATCCAGCCACTATCACGGTAGGTCAGCACCGGCACCAGCTCGTCACGGTCGCTGCCTCCTCGCGTTGCTAACATCTTGTCGCTGCTCTAACTACTGCAAACGCCGACTACGACCTACCACAAATGCCGACTGCCATTGCAATGCCATCCACATAGCTCAGCTCCGACTATCGCGAACATCACAGCCCAAGACAGCACCGACGCCGCTGCTACTGCTGGCTTCGACTGCCCAGCTTCATCGCCAATTCACAATCGGCCTTTCTGCAACATCACTGCTCCTCCACTGTCCAGCGTTCTTCCTCATCTTTGCTTTTAGTAGGCATTTCAAATATATATATATATATATATATGGCTCATGATGTATATATATTATATATTTTTATTTCATTATATTTTTTTTTTAGACTCCTCTTGAATGGGACCAACACAGTTTTTCTTCTTTGTGAACAAAGCAGAGCCGCTGCCGTTTGCATTGAACTTCCTCGTGGCTTCAAGCGACGCCGCCAATCTGCCCCAACGCCGTGACACAGCCACTGTTTTGTTTCAGCGTCACGACTGCCGCAGTCGTGTAATCCAGGCTGTTGCTCGCCCTTGGTGCTTCACTTCAGCTTAGTGAGCTTAGAGGTTCAAGCACGCCGAACCTTGGTTTCGCTCCCACAATCGCTGAAATCCGCCTCTATTTGCATATCGATTGTTGTCTCAACCCTCCGAGTGCCGCTGTCAGCCTCTCTCTGCTCCACCTCCGATCACTGTTGACTTCAACGGTTCCAACACAGACCACACACGTTCGCCCTCTCAACGCAACGTGTGTGGTCTAGCTCAGCCTAGCTCAATCTTGTTGATCTTGATCGACGCCGACTCAGCTACATCTTCAACACTGCCTCCGTCCTCAACTCTCCAACGCCGACTACGCACGTTGCCCTTTCAACGCGACGTGTGAGTGGGCCTACCTAGTACTGCTCGGCGTCGGCCTCAGGTGTGTCTGGCTTACGTTTTGTAGTCTTGTCACTACTTCCAGCCGTGCTCTTCTTCCATTGGCGTGAATCTGTGAGTAACTCTTTCAATTGTTTTATATATATATATATATATATATATATATATATTTGTGTGGTGGCAGCTCTTGTAATAAATAAATGAATAAATTCACTTTCCTTCTTATTGATGGATCTTTGTGCTCAAGAAATAGATATATAAACCCATGCATTGCTATATTAAATAAAATGAATCCATGCTTGAACTTCCATGTTCTGATACATTAAATAAAAATAATATCGGTGATTTGAAATCCCAATGTGAATCTTGAATTTGTTTGGGCTTTGCAATTTTTGAAATAAGTTGTGGGATTTATTTAAACGATTTTTCTGACTTGAAATTTGCCAAAGAAATTCTGGACTATTGCATAACTTGAACCATTGCTGCTGAATTTTTTGCCCTCGTAATAGAATATCTGCCACCTGAATTGAGCAAATAATATTGACTTGGGAAGAACATTCTTGTAGCTTGCACGTCAATCCATCAAATCTTGCTACTGATAAGCAATGTAATATACTTCGGATCTCGGGCCTGAAATTTACTATTGAACTTCACTGTGTCCAAATTTTGAGCCCCGTATAAATTGGACCTTTAATATGGAACATAGTGACTTTAAGAAATTGACCCAATTGAACTTCATCATGAAGCGACCTCTGACATTGCACCTCTTATTGATGATAGAAGGCGAAAATCTATATGTTGATGATGCACCCATTGGTATTAAAATTTGTTGAGCTTGAAGAATATCCGAGAAAATGAATTGTTGATGACGTCCGAAGTTGAATTTGTTGATAAAACCATCATGTTGCATGTAACAATATTCTGAATTTTAATACGGTCAACTCTTTAATATTTATACCGGTTATTTCAGCCATATGTCTTCTCGAAAGAAACCCGTTGTCCCGGGATCATCAGAACCGGCTCTCATGAAAGAGAGGGATGTACCTCCGGCATCTGAGTGGAGGAAATCTCCTTATTTTGGTCGGAAGGACCCCTTCTGGCGGGCGGCTACCTCCACCACTTCTCTTCTATCTCCGAAGGGGGCTCCATTATGTCTCACTGAGGACACTGACTCTGGACATGAGGCCCTCATTTCTCCTTCCTCGGTGCTACGCTTTCGGATTGAGCGGGGGGACTTTCCATACTGTTATCCTCAGTTCAAGGCCTTCTCAAACCCTCCTTTTGGTTGGCAGGAGTGGGTCGATGATGTCCTCTCGGACAAGAGCTTCTGTCAGCGGCTTCAAGAGGCCCGACTATTGATCCCGGTGAAAATATCTCGATCCCTATCCATCCGTCGCAACAATGCTAGCCTGGAAGCCATGGCTCTTCGGTGGAGCACCGAGACACACACCTTTATACTTGGCCAGCACGAGATGGGGCCCACCCTTGAGGATGTGTTCATGTTGCTGCGTCTAGAAGTAACCAGCCCTGATGCCTTTGACCCTGAGCAGACACCCCCCGAAGATGATTCTTTGATCCAATCTCTGAAACTAAATCTTCAAACTTGTGGTCGGTGGAGTTCCGTTTTCGATGGTTCAGCGAGGAGGACTAGTCGAGTAAGGACGGACCGTGCCTCCTATACTGCATGGATCCGCCACTTCTTCAAGGATCTTCAGCCCTTGGCCAGAGATGCTGACCCTGACTCTCGGGAGTATGAGGCCGGTCCGATGTATGGCTCCAGGCTCTATTTCTTGGGATTTCTGGCTTGCTTCCTTTCATTCTTCATTCTTCCGAGCACACCTCCGGATTCCCTCAATCCTTTCGTCTTCCCCTTGGCAGTCAGGCTCTTCAGAGGAGATCGGATCCCTTTGGCTCCCCTATTTCTTGGGAATCTCTATTATCGGCTGGATCTGCTACATCGAGATATGGTTCGCTCCGTGGGTCGATATGAGCCTGTCTCCTTCATTCACAGCCAGTTCCTGCTTTGTTTCTTCTTCGAGAGGTTCCCAAAATTTGCCCCTGCTCCGACTGTATTCGAGGCGGAGGTTCTTCGGGAGATAGTGGATAAAGATGGCATCCCCGTGCTCGATACTGATGGGTCTCGGACATTTGAGAAAGCGAAGTCTTGCCAGCCGTTGATTACACGCTGGTCACGTACCATTTCTACCTTATCCTTGAATACTCTGGTGGATGATCCCCGACGCTTTGTGGCACGGCCGTATGTATGCCCACCTGTGGGTGTGGCCACACCGCTTATCTATCATGGTTCCTCCCGCTCGGTGTCTTTTCCTTTGCCGAAGAACATCCCTGCGCCCTTTGTTGATATGCTGATTATGATCCGTCCGAGTTCATTACCGGTATGGCATGAGGAAGGCGTTGATAGTGCCGTTTATAGGCCTGACCGCGTAGCATATCAATTCGGGTTTGATCAATGTGCCCCGGGGCTAGCACCTCCTTTATTATCATTTTCAGCGAGCTACGGGCGCTTTAGTCGCGGGCTTGTACACACCGTGCTTCCCATAGCCGGCTCTTTGACGATGCCAGGCTTGAGTCGAGTAGGGGGTTTCACCTCCTCTTTCAGGCGATATTGGCAGAAGAATATCGATGCGTTTATTGCATTTGTCCAGAGCAGACCGACCGTATGTTTGCCTCCGCCGATTTATAAGAAGGATTCTTCTCTTCGGCTACCCGAGAGCCGAAAATCTGACCACATGTACGAGAGTTTCTTCACCTCATCTGCTCCAACTGACCCTTCTGCTCGGGCATCTGCTTCTAGCTTGGCAATTACTTCTCCGGAGCCAGTCCCTTTGGCAATTACTTCTCCGGAGCCAGTTCCTCGGACGACCCGCCTTAAGAAGATGGCTCACAAGAGGACTTCTGATGCCAGTCCTTCCGCTTCTCGCCTTTCCAAAAGGCTTCATGAGGTACCCGAAATTTTTGATTTGAAGCTACTTTCCTTTTTGCGACTATACCTTCTAAAATGAAAACTTTTATTTGTCCATGTTGTGTAGGATCCTGCGGTTGTTGACGTTCTCAGTACCGGGGCTCCTGGCCATGCTGCCTCCCCCAGGCCGGACTCAGACTTGGACGACACCCTTCCTTTGTCTGCAAGACTTGTGAAGATGCGCACCTCTCGTATAGCAGTTATAGATGATGACGATGATGAGGCTGAGTCCTCCGATCATTTTTGTGACCTTATTCCACGCATGCGTCGTCACTGCCCTACCGTAGTTGAGGAGGAGCGCTATCTTGGTGACGAGGTTATTGGGGCTCACCGTTCTGATGTTGAGATTACTGGAGGGACTGATGCCACAGAAATTGATGCCGTAGGCCATGCTTCTAGAAGCAATGTAGAGACGAGGTGCGCCTCTGGGAATGGTGTGGAGGTGGATGTGCTAGAAATCTCTGAGACTCGCTCTGGCACTTATGGTGATTCTCATCCTCCGGTCCTCCTTCCTTCTTCAGGGATGACTGCTACTGTTCAGGCTTTGTCAGACATTGAGATCGATCAGGTGCTCTCTATACGGCCAAGTGACCTTGCTGATGCTAGGAGTCCTTCAGTTGCTCCGGCTTTGCATATTGATTCTCCCTCTGGTAATCTTTCTTTCTGAAGTTTGTCATTTACTTCTATCTGTGAGAAATCTTTACTCAAATGGCTTTCCTGTTCCCTACCTCTAATAAGGCTTTCTTATCTTTTCTTCAGTGTTAGCTGCTAACGGGGTCTTGCCTTCACCTACCTCAGACTCTGCTCCAGTGTTAGCTGCTACCGGGGTCCTGCCTTCACCTGCCTCGGACTCTGCTCCAGTGTTAGCTGCTACCGGGGTCCTGCCTTCACCTGCCTCGGACTCTGCTCCAGTGTTAGCTACTACCGGGGTCCTGCCTTCACCTGCCTCGGGCTCTTCTCCGACTCTCTTTGTAACTCCTCACGGTTCTCCTTCTCAAGGGGGGACACCTGTCTTTGAGACGACTGCCAGAGGTTCCTCATCGCCAGTGCCTTCGAATATTTTGGATCTGAATCTTAGTGATTTCCACATTGATAGTGATGCTTTTGGTCTTTCCCCTTATCGTTCGGCATTCTCAGGCTCGGGACCTCTGCCGGGAGTTACCCCTCCGGGTGGTTCATCTAACCCGATAGACATTGGGGAGATTCCTGAGACTAGCAGCTTTCCGGCCCCAATTCATCCTTCAGCTTCTGGCAAAGTATCATTTCTCCATTATTGGGTAGCTCCTGAGTTTGCTTCAGTTCTACAGCTTGTGCATTCAAGTTACCCGGAGACCTTTGCTTCATTTGCTTGCCAGTGTCCACTCGTTCAGACTGCTCTTCTCGAGTCTTTTGCCACTATCTTATATAGCTTGGACAGGCAACGGTTGTGTGACCTTAATGGGAAAGTAGTCGAGACGGCGTATCAGGGGATCTCTGACATGGAGCGTCACCAAGTGGACTTATCATGGCTTCGGAAGCGCCTGGATATAGCTTCGAACGCCAGTCATCAGCTGGAACTTATGTCTGTGCTTGCCTCTTATCGCACCTCTATAGATGAGATAAAGGCAACTCTTCGTGAACTTGAGTCGGGTTATGCTCGGGCCTTGGAGACTTTAGAGGCACACTCTACTGTTTGTCCTGCAGATGTAGATATGACGGGCAGCTTCTTCGAGGGTGTCTTTAGGAAAGATTGAGTTTTTTTTTATCATTACTTTCTTGCCCCTTTCGATAAAAATGTTTTATCTAGGACAATGCAATGAAATGACAAAATTTTTGTTGTTTGGATATTTTCGCATTGTTTTCTCATTCTACTTGATAAAATATTTATTTCGAATGATACAATGGAAAGAACAATCATATGCACATGTTTATAAAAGCTGAAATATTCTCATTAGTTCTTCAACTTTCTTGGCAAAAGTATAATAGATTCACTGCAAGTGATGGGATAAAACATACACCATAGAGAAAACCAGCTTCTCCATAGCGTAAGGGAAATACGACTTTTAGACAAAGTAAGAAAATGAAAATGAATTTCAACATAGATGAGTCCAACTATGGGTAGTAATGCTTGATAAATTTTGCATTGAGCGGTCCAGTTCGGAAGCCATCTTCAACCCTTACAAGCTTGTAGTACCCACTTGAGCTGGCCTGAACCACCTTGTAGGGCCCTTCCCATTTTGGAGAAAACTTGGGCAAAGATTGTCCTCGCATGATTGGGTCTACAATCTTCCATACTAGATCACCTTCTTCAAACTTCCTTGGTACCACAGTCTGGTTATAGGCTCGGGCGATAGACTCATGATACCTTTCCATGACTTTTGCAGCTCTGTCATGCTTTTCCTCTAACGCTTCCAATCTGGTGGTTCGAGGCTCCAATACCATCCCCGAGGCGAGAGCCATTCGAGCAGATGGCGTTTCCAACTCTATAGGTAACACTGCCTCGGACCCATACACAAGGGAGTAAGGAGTTGCTTGAGTTGACTTTCTCTTTGAAGTGCGATACGCCCATAGGGCTACTATCAACTGTTCGGACCAAGTCCCCCCAAACTCATCCATCATCTTGCTCAGAATCCTTATCAGTGTCTTGTTTGTGGCTTCCGCCTGCCCGTTCCCTTTTGGATAGTAGGGTGTGGATTTGTGATGCTTCACTTGGTAAGTCTCTAGGAGGCTCTTCACATATTTGTTTATGAAGGGAGTGCCGTTATCCGAAAGGATGGTGTTTGGTACCCCAAATCGGCAAATGATATTCTCCTTGATGAAGTTCGCGACTGCAGGCCCCGTAGCGTTCTTCAGAGGAATTGCTTCGACCCATTTTGTACTCAATTCTGTGGCTGCGAGAATCCACTTGTACCCCTTAGAAGATGTGGAGATGGGCCCTATCAGATCAAAAGCCCAAGTATGGAACGGCCATGGCGTTCGGATACTATGCAGGTCTACAGCTGGAGCATGGATCAAATTTCCGTGTTTCTGACAAGTCTGGCACCTCTTCACGTGATGGGATGCATCTGACTCCATGGTCGGCCAGTAATACCCAAGGTGTATAAGTTGCTCGAATAGCCGAGCCCCTCCTTGATGTTCAATCTCGTGGGCTCTTCCGAGGACTAGATCTGACTCCTCCTTGGAGAGACACCTCAGGGGAGTGCCCTCAATACTTCTTCTATACAGCTTGTCCTGATCAAGAAAGTACCGCCTCGCTCTCCTCTTGAGGTGTGCAATGTCCCCCGGGCTCTCAGGTAGTGTTCCCTCTTTGAGATAGTCAATGTAGACTTGCCTCCAGTCAGGGGTATCAATTTCAAAGCAACTCTCATCCTCCCGGATGTATGACTGACACTTGGGGCATTCCTTCTGTAATTGATTCGAGTCCTTCTCCATCTCGGGCCAATAATAACCTTGTCTTTGGATTCTTCTATACAGACTGATATCCCCATCCCCGCAAGACTTTTCATGGATCTGTTGTAGTCGGAAGCTTGCTTCTTGTTGGCCAACACACCGGGCTAGGAATCCGGTACCTCCTCGGAAGTAAAGTTCACCTTGAATAATTGTGAATTGGGCAAGCTTGGCCATAGTCAGTTTTCCAATTTTGCTTCTGAGTTGTTCGAGGACTTCTCCTCTCCAGTCCTCCGGAAGGCCTTTGTCTTCGGGTATTATTGAAGGTTCTGTTCTCTTCTTGATAACAATTGTTGCCTCTTCCTCTGGAATATCAACTCTTGCCCCTAATGTTGCGAGGGCATCTGAAAACTTGTTGTCGGAGCGAGGCACATGCTCTATTTCGACCTTCTGAAATTTGTCAAGAAGCCTTTGGACTGTTGTTCGATATGTGGCCAAGGCAGGCTCCTTTAAGACGAACTGTCCTGAAACTTGCTTCACTATCAGCTTTGAATCCCCCCGGATCTGAATCTTCTTGATACTGTGCTTCTCGGCTGCTATCAAGCCTAAAATAAGAGCCTCATACTCGGCTTCGTTATTCGAACAATGGAAATCCAGTTTATAAGACAAATATAACTTTTCCCCACTTTTGCTTGTAAGGACTATCCTGGTTCCTCCCTTCCCTCCGACTGCTGCTCCGTCAAAGCTCAATGTCCAGAAGCTTTCCTCGGAAGCCATAGCCGCATGCACCTCTCCTCTTAATTCTTCATTCACTGGTTCATAGTCACCACTTGGAAATTGAGCAAGAAGATCAGCTAAGGCTTGGCTTTTGATGGCCTTGGGGGCTACACATGTGATCTCGAATTCACCCAGTGCTAACAACCATCTTGCCACCTTCCCGGTTAGAGCAGGCTTGCTGAGGAGGTATCGGATTGGATCACTTTTAGTAACAATCTGAATCTGGTGTGCTAAGAAGTAATGTCTGAGCTTTTGGGCAGTGAATACCAAAGCTAAACAATGTCTCTCTACCGGAGTATATCGGACTTCTGCTCCTCGAATCTTCCGGCTGATGTAATACACCGGGCGTTCTGCTCCATCTACATCTTGGACCAATAATGCCCCTATGGACTTGGGGGTTGAGGTTAAGTACAACATTAGAGGCACCCCGGGCTGCGGGGCTATCATGGTCTGAGGCGAGGTCAAGGCTGCCTTGATTCTCTCGAAGGCCTTTTGGTGCTCCTGGTTCCACTCGAACTTGGCATCTCCTTTTAACAATGAACCGAAAGGGGCAGAGATCTCTGCAAGTGCTGGGATAAACCTCCGAATATAAGACACCTTCCCGAGGAACTTCTTTAACTCCTTCTGAGAATGCGGGGGAGGCATTGCTCTGATAGATTTGACCTTGTCTTTATCTGCCTCGATACCATGTCTGTGTACAAGAAACCCGAGGAACTTCCCGGCCGTCACCCCGAAAGCACATTTGAGAGGATTCATCCTCATTTTGAATTTCTGGCACCTCTTGAATACCTTCTCAAGGTCTCGGAGATGGTCTTCTTCTTTCTTGGATTTCACTACTAGATCATCAACATAATCTTCCATCTCATGATGGATCATGTCATGAAAGATTGCAGTCATAGCCCTTTGGTAAGTTGCACCGGCATTCTTGAGTCCGAAAGGCATGACTGTATAGAAGAAGTTTCCGAGAGGTGTTCTAAAAGCAGTCTTTTCTGCGTCCTCTTCAGCCATCTTAATCTGATTGTATCCACTGAATCCATCCATGAATGAGAACATCTGGTGTCCCGAGGTAGTATCCACGAGGGTGTCGATGTGAGGAAGAGGGAATTCATCCTTCGGGCAAGATTTGTTCAAATCTCGAAAGTCTACACATACTCTGATTTGGCCATTCTTCTTCTTTACTGGCACGATGTTTGCTAACCACGTGGGGTACTGTATTGGCCGGATGAAACCAGCCTGTTGAAGTTTTTCAATCTCCTCCTTAATCTTCTCTTCGAGATCTGGATGATATTTTCGAGCAGCTTGCTTAATTGGCTTGGAGTTTGGGAACACATCAAGATAGTGGGAGACTAGGTCAGGATCTAGTCCGGGCATTTCCTTATATGACCAAGCAAACACATCTGAGTATCGGCTTATCAACTTTAACAACTGTTCCCGCTTTTCTGGGCTAAGGCTCGAACTTACGAATACCGGCCTCGGTGCATCTTGTCCATCACTCAGATCTATTTCGATAAGTTGTTCAGGCTGAGGCTTCGGCCCATCTTGCATACATTCTGGAGCCACTTCAGGCTTTATTACTATATCATTGTCAGGAGGCTCTTCTTTTGACTCGGAGTCAGTGACTGAAGAAACCGACTCCCCGCACCTTCATAAATAATACACCATCTTGCCTCCTTCTCGAACTTTCATCACCTTCCGAGGAATAGGCGGACTTTCTGGTCTAGACATCGCCCGCTTACTTGATTCTGTCATCGGCTCCTTGTCATCTTTGATATCCTCCCAACGAGGAATTTTGACCCCTCGAGGCTTAGAGGTGGTGGGAACTTCTTCGACAGCCAGTTCGGTGAAGTAGATGGCATCAGAATAATGAGCTTCATGGATCTCGAACGGCCTTTCTGTAGCCTGAATTGTCACCGTCTTCTTTCCCCATTTAGCCTTAACACACTGATGATAACTTGATGGTACAGCCCCATATCTATGCATCCAGGTCCTCCCTAGAATGATGTGATAATTTGCCTCAGAATCGATAATATGGAACTTGGTGGCCGAGCGAATTTCTCCAACGGCTAAATCAACTGTTACGCATCCGATAGTAACTCTCCTTTCTCCACCGAAGCCAGTGATGACTATCGGCTGCTTCACAATGCGTTCTTCAGAGATTCCGGCTTTTTCTAGAGTAGCGCGAGTCATAATGTTGATAGAGGCTCCACTATCTAGAAAGGCCCTTTTGAACTCGACCCCGTTAATAAAAACAGTCACATAAAGCGGGCGATTGTGAGAAAAAGGATACTTTCGATCAGCCTCGGAGAAAGTAATGGCACTAGATTGCTCTTTTGCCTTCCTCGGGATAGACCCCTCAGTCGACATGCATTCCTCATGGTGTGCCTCGGCTATATTAATGATAGACTTGGTGATTTCCGTTCTTGCCTCCCTGGAAAGTCCAAGCTGGTCAAAGAACTGCTTGAACTTTACACAGTCTTGCAGGGTTTTGGCATAGTGATCCGGCTCTTTTTCCACTCTTGGAGGCTCGTAGTTAACCATCTCCTCGGTCTCCTCAAAATAAGATGCCACATAAACATGGTGTCCTCCTCTTCCATAGTATTCTTCTCCTCCTTCTGGATCAAAGGGAGCACTTCCATAGTAAACTTGCTCACCCTCTGGCTCGAGGATGTCGTCCAGATAACAGTCATCGTCATCGAGATTAGCGATAGCCTCGATCATTGGGCCTTCATAAGCTATCATAGCAACATTCTTGCCCTTGTCTCGGTGTTGAGGATATGGTTGTTCTCGGACGTCTTGAGTCCCTCGCTTTTTGAACCTCAATTCGTCTGCCTCGACTTTATCTCTGAAGATTTTCCTGAGAGTCCAACACTTCTCTGTTGGATGTTTCAATGTACGATGGTAGACACAAAATTCAGGGCTCTCACGGTCCTTTTTTGATGGCATTTTTTCAACATAAGGCAATTTTAGCTCTCCGTCAGCCACCCATTCCTTAACTAGAGCTTTCACTTCCTCGATTCCACATGGATAAGAAACATTCCCCTTTTCACCATTATATTGCTTTCTTTTCTGGCCTCTATGACCTCCTCCTTGTGAATTTCGGGTATCCGGGGCAGAGGCAGCAGCAACGATAGGTCCACGAGATGACTTGAAACTAGTCTTGTAACTGGCTTTAAATCCGGACTCCTGAGCCTGAGGAATGCTAATGTTCCGAGCTGCTTCTATTAATGCCGAGAAGGTGGGTAGCTTGTGGTTAACTAGAAACATTTTGTACCTGCTCAATGCCCCTTCTAGACAAATTTGAACCAGATAACTCTCCTCAACTGCTTCATGACAATCCACGGCCTTGTCCTGAAACCTTTTGACGTAGTCAAGGATGTCTTCACTTTCTTGTTGCTTCTCTTTACACAATGTAAGTGTGGTCACCTTCTCCGCCACTTGAAAGAACTTGGAGTGGAATTTGTTAACCATTTCCTCCCAACTTCGGACAGAGTTTGGGGCCAAATTAACATACCAACTATATGCTCGGTCGGTGAGGGACTTAGAGAATTCTCTCAGTCGGAGGACGTGGTTTGAACCATGAATACCTAGAGTCTCGATGAATCGCACAACATGTTCTCGGGCATTTCCTTGTTTGCCGTCGAACTTGATGAACTTCGGCACTGTATATCCCTCAGGGTATGGATAGCTCAGCATCTCAATGGGGTAAGGCGGCTTGACGTCTGGATCAGGCAAAGAGGGTAAGGTCCTCTTGCCCCGTTCGAGATCGAACATGGCCTGCACATCAGCGAGAGTGAGAAACTGTTGAGGGAGAGAGTTTGATGGTGGTATTCCCGGGACTTGGCTTATGTACCCGAAGACTGAGCTAGGGGCGTCTTGGCCATTCTGGTGCTGCGAATTCATCATTGGTGAGGACATTTGACGATACTGGCCATCAGCGCCTATAGACAAGCCAGTTGGTGATGGGATATTGAATTGAGGCCCGTAAAGTCCACCGTACGGCGCCGCTATATCGGGTTGTGCTTGCAGATTTGTTGTCGGCACCAAAGGAGGCCCGCTTGGTGCTTGGGTAACATTTACTGGTGGCGTGACAAGATTAGGTACGGGCAGAGCTCCCTTTTGCGCCATCACGCTCCTTATGTTTTCCTGGACACCAACAGTCGCCGGAGCACCATTCATTACACTAGAAACTCCCCTAGTCACCATTGGATCTTGGCTTGGCACGCCATGGAGCCCGGGCATGGGCAAACTGCCGCCGCCTACTGTGGTTTGAGCATGTGTTACTGTGGCCGTGTTGCCATAAGCCATAGGCTGATTGGGGCCTACTTCTCCTTGGATTTGATTTTGCGCTCCGGCGAGAATAACTCCACCACCAGTTTGATTCCCGTTTGGCGCCGGTGCAAAGTTAGAACTCATCACCAACATGGTGTGAGTGAGATTCTGAAGAGTGGTAAGAATCTCTTGCTGAGTATTCTGAAGTCCTTGAATGGCTTCAAGCAAAAGTGGTTGATCTGGAGTCATGGTTCTGTCATCACCACCATTAGAGGATCCTTGTTGGTGAACTTCATCTTCTCCCGCCATTCTTGTTGGAGTTGTATGGATTCCAGATCTCGTTGAGACCATTAACCAATCCGCCTCCCCAGCAGAGTCGCCAAAATGTAGGAGAGGGTTCAAGAAAGGAGTTGGAAAATTCGAAGATCTTCAAAGATCCTTGAAGAACAACTTCAAATTCTCTAGAATATGATGAGAGGCTTAGATTCTTCAATAATCTCAACTTAGGAACACAACAACAAAGGAGATGATGGAGATAAGAGATTGGGTGAAGAAGAAGGCAAAATGGCTAGAGAATAGAATAATGGCAAGGCTCTCCCATTGATCTCCCACTTTCACTCTCAAGGTTGATAATGGAGAAGGGAAATCAGTTCTTTCCCAAGAGTTAAAAAATCTCCAAAATCCATCCCTTGTAAAGCTATGGGTGGGTGCTATTTATAGGCACCTCATGATGTAGGATGGAGCCCATGTGCAAGGCACATGGGGGATATTCTCTCTAACCACCTTGTCCGAGGAGGTGACCTCTCCGAGGAGGTGACTCCTCCGAGGAGGTGACTTCTCCGAGGATGAGAAAACCCCGAAGAGGAGATCAATCCCTCGGCGAACCCTTCTTCTTAGCCACACCTAACCAATGATCCCCAATCATCCCAAAGGGTCAGGGGTAGTCCCAGAGGACGTCCTGCCGCAAAAATATTGCCGAGTCTCATGGACCCCCCGGGGTCGTGCCACCTCGACCCGGGTATAGGCTAGTTTAACCGAAGAGTGAATTTATCTCCACTCACCGTCCTCGGGATCGGGTCCTTTGTTCGAACTCCATTACGCCCATGGTTCTGGTGCGTAGATCCCGGAAAGCTCCGAGCCCGCAAGTATTCTGGGACTCATTAACGGAGCGACTTCTAGATTGCGTCTGAATCCGTTCGAAGCCAAGTACTTCGGATCTCTAGATTCGTGGGTCCGAATCCTTTCGAGTCCGAGTGCCTCGGATCTCTAGGCTTGCTTAATACCCTTTCGAGTCTGGGCCCGAGTAAGTCTCTAGGTTCGTGGACCCGAACCCTTTCGAGGCTTACAGCGATTCAATCCGTTTGATGGCGATAAATCTGGGCCCACCGATTCTTGGACTTGCGATAAATTCGGGCCCACTAATCTTGGGTTATTGGGCCTAAATAATTTAGTGGGCTCAAATTAGCCCCTCTTACAAGTTTATAGTTAGTCAGACTTGCATTTAGTGTAAATATTATATGATAGATTTATTTTCAAAATAATATTATAATTCTAAGCCTTTATTTGGTATGTATTTGAAATTTTAATTTCAAGGGTTCATACTTTTTAACATTAACCGCATAACTAAACATTACTATAAAATTTTTAAAATTATGCAATCCACCGCCGTCTGTTGGCACAAGTAACCAGTAAGTCTATCAATATAACCCAAAAATTTAAATTAATAAGAGATAGCATACACCTTTTAAAGAGATTTGAATGATAGATTTTCCCTTCAACAGTCATAAGATATGCAGT
This sequence comes from Camellia sinensis, assembly GCF_055761805.1. Taxonomy (NCBI): domain Eukaryota; kingdom Viridiplantae; phylum Streptophyta; class Magnoliopsida; order Ericales; family Theaceae; genus Camellia; species Camellia sinensis. The sequence goes on along the minus strand of NC_138963.1, from coordinate 223,841,047 downwards.
CTATACAGAGATGTAATATACTGGGCCAACACACCAACAATATCCAAATTTTGGGTCCAACTAAAAGGCATGATATGGGGTCATTCAACTAGGCCCATTTATAAGCATTGGCCCCCAAAACAAGAAAGACATGTGTACTGTATAATTGCTGTCAGAATGGTTCAGCTCTTAGGGCACCCACGATGGGATGGCTAAAAAAATGTATTAAGGCGTATGTTATATGACAAAAAGTAATAAAAGTAGGGTCAAAAAATATTTGTTAAGATGTGTTAAGAGTTTGTTAATTTTAGAGAGTGAGTTGTGGTACAATGGATGTGTTAAGGGGTGTGTTAAGATGTATGTTAAATATATATATATATGTGTATATATAATAAATAAAATAAATAAATAATTTAGTTTAATCAAAAATTTCAAGCCAAAAATTAAATTTCAAGTTCAAAAAAAAAAAATCCCAACATGTAACAAAAAAAAAAAAAAATTTGTCGTTGACCAGTCAACTGGTAACACAAACACACGCTTCCTTTCACTAGCTAAAACGCTAACCACAATTAACAAAGAACTTAACAACTGAAACTAACAAAACCCACTAACACATTACTTAATACTTCCATTGTGACATCCAAACATTACTGTAGTTAGCTAAAATTTGGCCACTGACACTAACACCACCACTAACACGTCCATTGTGGATGCTCTTAGGGCATCCACAATGGGATGGTTAAAAAAGTATATTAAGGTGTGTGTTATATGACAAAAAGTAATAGAAGTGGGGCCAAAAAATGTTTGTTAAGATATGTTAAGAGTTTGTTAATTTTAGAGAGTGAGCGGTGGTGCAATAGATGTGTTAATATGTGTGTTAAATATATATATATATATATATATATATATGTGTGTGTGTGTGTGTGTGTACATAATAAATAAAATAAATAAATAATTTAGTTTAATCAAGAATTTCAAACCCAAAATTAAATTTCAAGTCCAAAAAAAATCCCAACAAGTAAAAAAATAAAATAAAATAAATAAAAATAATTGCCGTTGACCGGCCAACCGGTAAGACCACAAACACACTCCTCTCCATTAACTAAAACCATCTCTGCAAATAACAAACAAGTTAACACAAGTTAACAACTGACAGCTTTAATACGAGCATCTCCAACGGTGAATCAGATTTTTCATCAAATCTAAGTCAAAAATGACTTATTTCACCAAATCTGGTACCAGATGCTCCAACGATTCACCTTTTACCAAATCTGTCCCGGGACAACCGGCTGGTCGACCGGTGAGTGAAATTTTTTTTTTTTTTTGAATTGTCTAAACCGTTTTTATTGAATTTTCTGAACTTTTTCCAGGACGACCGGGTGGTCGACTGGCCGATTAACGGGTTAGGGAAAATTTTTTTTGAACTGTTTGAACTTTTTTTTGAACTGTTTGAATTTTTTACTAGTTGACTGGTTGGTCAACCGGTTGGTATCACCCAAACGGTCAGTAACAGTGATTTGGTGAAATGCTTCGCATGTTCTCAGTTTGATGAAATGTTTGGTGAAATCTCATTTTGATATCGATTTGGTGCAACCGTTGGAGCATCAAACAGTAACTTTTTTACCAATTTTTAAATTTGATGCTGGGTTTGATGAACCGTTGGAGATGGTCTAAGGTGTGTGTTATATGACAAAAAGTAATAGAAATGGGACCCAAAAATATTTGTTAAGATGTGTTAATAGTTTGTTAATTTTAGAGAGTGAGTGGTGGTGCAATGGATATGTTAAGGAGTATGTTAAGATGTGTGTTAAATATATAGGAAACTTATTTATAAGTCCTATTAGGAAAACTTATGCTATATATGGTCCTACTTAAAAACTTATGTTTCCATAAGTCCTGTAGAAAAATTATTGACACATTTACCCTTAATATTAGTTGTTAATATCATAAATAATAGTAAAACCATATATAGGAAATTGAATGTTACTATAAATCATATTTATATAAACGTAACGTAACGTGACACCTACATAAATGTAACGTGACACCTATGAATTATGGTAACATGAAATTTCCTATAAAGAAATTTCATGTTACCATAGATCATATCTATATAAACGTAACGCAACGTGACACCTACATAAACGTAACGTGACACCTACATAAACGTAACGTGACACCTATACGTAACGTGACACCTACATAAATGTAACGTGACACCTATGATCTATGGTAACATGAAATTTTCTATAAGAAATTGCATGTTACCATAGATCATATCTATATAAATGTAACGCAACGTGACACCTACATAAACGTAACGTAACACCTATGATCTATGGTAACATTCAATTTCGTATATAGGAAATTGAATGTTACCATAGATCATATCTACATAAACGTAATGTAACGTGACATCTACATATACGTAACGTGACACCTATGATCTATAGTAACATTCAATTTCCTATATAGGAAATTAAATGTTAATATAGATCATATTTATATGAAACGTAACGTGACACCAACACAAACCAGCAACATTTTCACGTTCAATTTAAAAAAATAAAAGCTCATTAAGTTTGCGAAACATAACGTGACATGTTACGTTACGTTTATGTAGGTGTCGCGTTATGTTACGTTTATATAGGTGTCACGTTACGTTACGTTTATGTAGGTGTTACGTTACGTTTATGTAAGTGTCACGTCACGTTACGTTTATGTAGGATCTTGTGGAATACATTTCTATCTAAATAGAACTTGAGACTCTATAAGAAATTACACAAAACTTAACCTACTATAAATGTCTGAAAAATGACTTATAAATAAGTCTCCCTAAATATATATATATGTGTGAACGCGCGCGCGCGCGTGATAAATAAAATAAATAAATAATTTAGTTTAATCAAAAATTTCAGACCCAAAATTAAATTTCAAATCCAAAAAAAAATCCCAACAATTAAAAATAAATAAATAAATAAATTTGCCGTTGACCAGTCAACCGGTAAGACCACAAGCACACTCCCCTCTGCTAGCTAAAACCATCATTGCAGATAACAAACAAGTTAACACGAGTTAACAACTGACAGCTTTAACACGCATACTAGCAGCTCCACTATAAGAGCAAAAACAGAAAATGGCTAGCTAAAAAATAACAGCTAACACTAACATATGCTCTAACAGTTCCACTGTGGATGCTCTTACATAGAGAATTTTGATACTTATAAAATGGTGTGACTTAATATAATTTTTTTAAACAAAATATTAATTAAAAAATTGTTTATAAAAATAATATGGTCACATTATTTTTTATTATAGCATAAAGGCAAATAGATTTTCTTTTGAATAATTTGAAACATTTCTTTGTTCTTTACATTTATGCTATAACGTTCAAAACTTTGTTCATGTAATCATTTATTTATTATTTTATTTGAGAACATTTTCATGATGTAAGATTGAATTTAATACTTTGTTTGATAAAGAATTATTCACTTATTTCTGGTAAAATTGTGATTCCAACTCAAGCTCCATTAAGTTAATTTTGTTCAAATTTAGTGAAATATTGGATCTGCTATCATTTCATAAAATCTAAAACAGATCATATTAGTTTGATTTTAGATTTAATGTTAATCCGAACCAGATAAAATCATACATACCCTTCCTTGTTTGAAATTGAGAGCAGTGAAATAAACAATTTAAATGCACAAAAGGTTCTAAACATAGAATATGTAAATATTTTTTATAAAAAATTAGTGAAACATCCTTCTTCAACTTTGTGTAATAGAAGATGTTTAAGATATTTTTTTATTAGTTAAGGTCCCTCAACATTTTTACAGAGAAAATTCAACTAAGATAAATTTTGACTGACTCAGAGAAATTTCTCCCTTACTCAGAGAAATTTCGAAATTTCTCCCTTACTCAGAGAAATTTCGAAATTTTTCTGAGTCAGGGCTAAAATTTCTCTGAGTCGGACATAATTTATCTGAGTCGAATTTTCTCTGTAGAAATGTTGAGGGATTTTAAGTACTATGAAAATATTGTATGTTCTTTATTTTATAAAATTTTAATATCAAAGATCTTAAAAAAAAAATCTTTATTTTTTTATCCTTCTATGTGCATGGCAAAGCTAAGCAGTAAAAAAAAATCCAATAATAATTAAAACAACACTGATTGATAGTTCGAATCTGAGTTTGTCCGAAATCGCTTGAATTTTGGCTTGTCGGTCGTCCGACTAGTCATTCGGCGAGAAGGTGATAGTCACGGTTAATACGGATGACAACCGCAATAGACAAGTGTTGCACCGATTGTCTGGGTAGTGGTCAGGGGAGTCGACTACCAATCACAAATTCAAACTTTTGGACAAACTCAAATTTGAACTGCCAATTATTTTTCTAATTAAAATGTATTTTGTTGGGGCTGGCTTCCCTCCAATCAGTGATTGGATTGAAGGGTACTGTTGGACCCGTGGAGATCCATTATGGGTCCGTTTAGATAATTTGAATCGTTTAACGTGTAGAATTCATCGAGTAATATATACTTGTAAAAAAATCACATTTATAAGATATCGATAGCTACGTAATCAAAACAGTTTTATATAAAAAAAATAGATAGTGAAAAAATAAATAAATCTGATCCGATTAGATAGCTATCGATGTCTTATCAACGTGATTTTTGATTTTTTACAAGCATATAGTGCCTGTTAGGTCTGGATTATTTTGAGGAGATTATAGCTTTTGGCTTTTTGAAAGCTATTATAGACTGTTTGGTTGACCTTAAAGGGTTCAACTTCAGCTTCCATAGCTTTTTTTGAAAGGCAAATTCTTTGGAAAATCATAAGCAGCTGGGAGCTACTTCTGCAAGTGGATTATACGGAGGGGGTAATGAAATTACTTAAATATCCTTAGTATTTGAAGGTATTTACTCTTATACCACAATATATATATGTGTATATATATATATTAACCTTATTATTCTCGTTACTGTTCACTGATACTCATAGAGAGAGAGGGGCGATTTCCGACGAGTGATCGGCGATTTCCGGTGAGGCTCTCATCTCTCCGTTGTGATCAAGAAATCCTCTAATTTCTCTGTTCATCACCTTCCTCCCATCTCCCATCGCGATTGATAGTGAACAAAAGCTCATTTTTCCGGTGAACCAGGGTGCTCTCTCTCTATTCGGCATTGTGCCGTGTCTACGATTTTCGACTAGGATCTCGAGTTGTTATCTCTCTATCTCTCTTTCTTTCTTTTATGAAGCAGAGAGGCAAAGCCCTAGCATCGCGATCGACCTTCCGTGCTCTCGCCAGCTTTGCAAGATAGGCTGACGGTCCAGAGCGATCCTCACCACTGCATCTGCGATCTCAAACCAAAGCGATCCTCATCCCACCCTCATCTCCTGATCTGCGAGATACCCTGTGGTTTACTGCTGTTGCGACCACGATCCGCGAGATGTGAAACCCTAGCCACCGACGACGGTAGCTAGGGTTTGTTAAAAAATAATAATAATAAATTAATAAAATTGGTATATTTTGTAATGAACTAATAAATTAAAAAAATAACAATTTTTATATTATTTCTTGGTATTCTAATAAAAAAATTAATAAAAAAATCACATTTTTAAAAAAAAATTAATGAATTAATGAAAAATTAACTGATATTAAGTTAATTATGAATCACAATTTTAATTTAATTAATGAAAAATTAATTGATGAAAAAATAATTTAAGTTAATTAATGAAAAATCAATATAAATAAAATCAGAACATTAATATAAATACATAAATATTATTTGATATTAATTATAATGAATTAATAAATTAAACAAAATTAACATAGAAAGAAGAGAAAAGAAAATAAGGAGAAAAAGAAAAGAAAATAAAAGAAAATGAAGGAAAAGAAAAGAAAATAAAAAAATGTTGTAAATAAAATCACAAATTTTATATTTTATAAGGGCAAAACGGACATTACACAGTAAAAAGTTATTTTATAATTTATTCAACCAAACACTACTCTACTGATTAAATCTATAATCTCACAGCTGCACCAAACATGTTAACAACTTATATTTAAAGTTATAATTTATAATTGGGTGAATTACGCTAATAGTCCCTATATTTTGAGGCTTGTGTCACTTTGGTCCATAACTTTTCAATTGTGACACATTTGACCATGAATTTTGAATCTTATTCCAAATAAGGACAATTGAATATATCATTAGATTTTTCTAGGGTAAAATCGTCAATTTGATAAAATATAAACTAATTTGACAAAAATAAATGTCAAACAAATATTTTTAAATTTTTAAAAATTATTTCTACCCACTAAAAATAACATTATGTAAATTTGATAAATCTTTTAGATATTTATTTATTTTTTTACCAAATTAATTTTTATTATGTGTTTGGATGATGATCATATAAAATTAATTTTTAAAAATTAATCATGTAATTTTTATTAATTTTTTATCAATCTTACATAATTTTATCATTGGTGAATAAAAATAATTTTAAAAAAATTAAAAATATTTTTTTGATATTTATTTTGGTCAAATTAGTTTATATTTTTATTAAATTGACGATTTTGCCCTTGAAATTAAATAATGGTATCTTCAATTGTCCTTATTTGGAACAAGATTCAAAATTCAGGGTCAAATGTGTCACAATTGAAAAGTCAAGAACCAAAGTGATACGAGTCCCAAACTATAGGGACTGTTAGTGTAATTTGCCCTTTATAATTTGTTAAATTATAATTTATAATCACTTTTCTACAGTTACACCAAATAGGGCTATAGTACTCGATGAATTATATATATTAAACAATTTAAATTATCAAAATGAGACTTGTAATGAGCCTCTACGGATCTAAGAATACCTTCCAACCAATCATGGACCTGAGGAAGCCCATCTCATTTTTGCTTCATATATCAAGTCATGACTCACACTTAACATATACTAAAAACTTAAAAAGTTAAAAATTCACTATTCTATTTAAATCACATCATCTTATTTAAATTATATCATTTTTTTATTACATCACTTCAAACTTAACTCATACCCAACTTATATTTCATAAAAAGTTAAAAAGTACACTTATGTAAGGGTTGTTTAGTCAAAAAGTCACTTCAAACAACCCATAAACTAAGGCTAAGTTTGAGGCCTCGCTTGGGAACAGACTAATTTAGTAACTTTTTGGCTATTTGGCTAAAAAGGTAGGTAAAAAAAATTTGTATGTTTGTAATGACTTTTTGGCTAATTACGAAAAGATGTGCAAAAAGTAGAGAGAAAAGAGAATCTTTGACTTTTTTGTATGAGTTGTTGGCATTTTGGCTAATTTAGTAACTTTTTGACTAATTGGCTAAAAAAGTAAGTCCCCAAACGGGACCTGAGAAGTGCAAAAAAAGTCAAAAAGTTAAAAAGTTACTCAAAAAGTTAAAAAGTTATCACTATTTATCAAAAGTCAAATATTACAGCTACACAATTCTCAATCCTAATTTTTCCTTATATACTAATTTATACAATTTTTTAATACACATTTTTCTATAAAAAGTCAAAAAGTTAACCCAAACAACTCAACTTTTTAGTCTAAAAAGACAAAAAGTACACTTATGTAGGACATCCCAAACAACTCCTAAATATGTGTACTTTTTGACTTTTTATGAAATATAGGTTAGATATGAGTTGGGTTTGAAGTGACGTGATAGAGATGTGATATGACTTAAATAAAATGATGTGACTTAAATAAGATAGTAATCTTTTGATTTTTTTAATTTTTTTTTTTTTTATTATGACAAACCAAGCCTAAGAAAAATCGTTATTATTAGGACTTTTGTCAAAATTTAATCAATTATTATTATTTTTTAATTTTAATTTTCAGGTTTCTTGAGAACCTTAACAAAAATATAAAAATAAAAAGTCAAATTAAAAAAAAATAATAATAACAAAACCGACAAAAAACAAAACCGATTGTTCTCGGATTAAAATGGACGGAACCAAACGAGGCCTTAACAACTACTACATCTCTTGCTTGACAGCTCCATGATGAACCGGGTTACCTAGAATCACCGGTTTTGGCATCGTAATTAGGAACAAACTTCTCTCTCTCTCTCTCTCTCTCTCTGTTCTCTCTCTAATCTCCATTTTTGCTACTTGGAATCTCTCCTAAAAAAAACCCTTTTTTCTAAGATTTCTCTTTCAATCGCCTTCTTTTTTGGGTGTCACAACTAGAGAAAGGCAAAAGGATAGCAATCATCATCGTCGTCGTCGCCTGTGAGAATTTTCATCTATTTTTGGGGTTACATTTAATTCGATCTTATCCGAGATTGTGATAAAATTGTTGGGTTCTTTAGTTTCTTTATATCAGATTTGTGAACTTTTTGTTTTTCTGCCGATTTATCTGATTAAGTTCCTGATTTAGGTCAAATGTTTAATATCTGATCTGGGTTATATTCTTTGGAATTGTTTAGGGTTTTATAGTTTTGTTTTCTTGTTAACAATTACTACACGACAATAACTAGCTGAGGGATTGGATCATTTTGGATAGTCTGACATGTGAATTAATTCAGTTTCGGTATTGCTGGAGATTTGAGAATTAATGGTTTCGGAAGATTGAAGTAAGAGTTGCTTGGTATTTATACTTTCCATAGACAGTTTGATATTTGAAGAATTGCATCCGGCAAGGCTTAGGGTTTTGGTGTAGATTTTGGCATATTTTATGATTTTTAGTTTGCCTCATTTGGGCCATTTGGGGTCGACTACTGATATCTGGAACTGGGTTTGTGGACAATATTCAAGTTTATGACTTTGAACAGTGATTTGGAATTACAGGAGTATTTGTGTAGAAGTTGTTTGGGTTTAAAGATTCTTTTAGAGGCTCGGAGTTGTTATCTGTAGGAATATGGCTGCGGGTACTGATTTCTCGCGTCCATTTACCGTATTAGAAGGCAATTATAGTAAAGACAGTGTACCTGCCGAGGAAGATGAAATCTCAGAATATTCAGATCATTTGAAGCAAACGATAAAAGAAAAACCTCCACAGCATCTATCAGTTGATACGGTAGCTGCTACAGAAGCGGCTGCCACTAATTTGGTAAGTTAATCCTTTGAAGCAAAATTTGCATCATATTGCTACTTTGAGCTTGTATTTGTCTATTTGTATGTCTATCAATTGGGAATGCCATAAGAGAATTATGTTTTCAATTCAACTTATCAAGCATTCAGGTTTAAGTTAAACTCCTCACCCCAACCCCCAGTTCCTGCTTTAAGTTATGTTTGTTTGGCTTCTGATGATGAAAAGTGATTTTTTAAATTCATGACTGCCATCTGAACTCAGAATTGGGGATTCCAAATTATTTGTTTATCCTCTTCCCTTACTTTTTTACTTGAATATAATCTATATATTCTTTTGATACAATATTTAAAGCACTGCAACTTCATTTAACCTTTTGTTAGGATTTTGATTTCGGGGATGTTGGCATTGAGTCACTGTCAGATGGAAGATCAGGTTTTTGCCCCGTGTTTCGATCAGGAAGCTGCGCTGAGAAAGGACCCAAGGAGTACATGGAGGATGAACATATATGTGTAGATAATCTTCATGAATATTTAGGTGCAACTGCAGATTTCCCTTCCCCAGGAGCTTTCTATGGTGTACGTAACCAAAACACTACGTTTTTTAATTGAGTGTTGGTTCTTCTTTTAAATTTTATCACTATGTATTTCTTTTATAGGCAGGATTATATAGTGGGTCCTTACTTGTCCACCCTCCCAGCACCCATTGGCTGTAGTAGGACTGGGTTATGTTCCTGCATGCATGCTGTTTAACCGCTAAAACCTGTTGAAGGAACACTTCTTTCTTGAAAGATTGCCATTGCCCTAAATAGGATTTTTGTTACTGATTTTAGCATTTGATCATTGCTTTTCCTTTTCGGAGGGAGGGGAAGGGGACATTCGACGTGGCAGTTTGAATTAATAAATTTGTGTCACATGCATCAAAGAGGTGCACTAGTGAACTCAAGGTATTTATTTTGGACAATCTTTCACGAGTCGACATCATAAATTGTAACTATGGGGTGTTGATCATAACCATTTACACAAATCACAGGTAGGTTATTACTTTAGGTGGTACCGTTATTACTTCAATTTCTTAAAAATTTAAGTACATCATCAATTCTCAGTTTCATGGTTAAGTGAAAAAAAGAGAAATGCTAGAGATCCGCAATTTAGAACCCACAATGACATGACGAGCGAGTTGGGCCTTACATGGTTGAGTTGAGTTTGTGATGGTTGACATGTATGATATATCATGCCATGTCATTGTGGATAAATTGCGGACAAATCTTTTTTTGTGAAAATTTTAGTGGGAAGGTGGCACCTTTGTTTCCGAGTGCTACTTCTGTTATGATTTTTACCGTCTGTGTTTTAGATGGGTCCCCCACTAAAAAGGTCATATCCAGTGCTCAAGGGTCTCGCTTGCAAGAGGGTTTAAGAGAGATAGTAGGTAGGCAGCCTTACCCCGTGACTCAAATCTGCACCACAATGCTGGGAGTGCATAGAACTTGTCATCACAGCAGTTCATGACCACTATATGGGACCCCCACTATAGAGCTTAAATTTGACTGCAGTAGTTTGGTGCTACTGCACCACAGAAAAGTTGTTTTAATATACTGAAAAGTCACCTGAGATACAATGATTTAATGGACTAAGTATTCAATCTTTTATTTATTTAGTTTATGTTTTATACAGTTTGATATTCATTATTTTATGTTGCCAGGTGTTTGATGGCCATGGAGGAACAGATGCAGCATCGTTTGTTAGAAAGAACATCCTTAAGTTCATAGTTGAGGATTCCCAATTTCCTGTCTGTGCAGAGAAAGCAATTAAAAATGCTTTTGTCAAGGCTGATCATGCATTTGCAGATGATAGTTCTCTTGACATCTCGTCTGGCACCACTGCTCTGACTGCTCTCATTTTTGGAAGGTATTGAGCTCTAGATTTGTTTTTAAATTTAAAGTTTTCAAGTTTTTCCTTTGGAAATATGACTCGGGTAATTGATTTCCATTTCGTTTTATGAGAACCATTCGGGGAATCATTTATTTTAAAGAATAGAACTATAGGGAAGGAGGGAAAATGGGGAAGCCGGGGTAGTTTCTAGGTACATGCGGCCATATCCATATAAAGATATGAGACTATGAATGCTGGATTCCAGAAGATATGAATCCAGATATATGATTTTAACATCAGGTGAATAGTAAAATTCTACTCCATTTGCATGCTGCTGCCGCTGTTGTGTGAGTGCACGCTTGTTTGTGAGATAGAATTTATGGAGTTGAGAAATGGAAGCTCATGAAGTTAAAATGGTTAAAAGTTCTCTTTTCACGATATTTCATCATGTAAAATTCCATATGATCATGGTAGAAACCAAACCAGTGTCCTGCATTGACTATTTAGTTCCTGCATGGTGTGAAACATGAACATCACAGCATTATTAAAATAGTATCATGTCAAATAACATAGGCATCGCAGTGGCTACTCTTTAGCAATAGGGGTTATGTTTCGTTGTTTAGTTTTGCTTTCATTTAGGAATGAAAGGAAACACCTTTATGAGATGAACATAATCTATATCTCTCCTTTGTTTTGGTTGTGCCAACAACTCTTTCTGACTGACAGTAACTTGGCAGTTTACTGGCATATATTAATTGCCTGCTGTGTTGAAGTTTCTACATGGCTAGAGTGATTGCATGTGAGATGTCTTGGGACCATCATTGTTAGCGTTCTTCCCTGGGGGTTTAGGGGTTGGATTATTTTGACTTGGTTTTACTCTTTGCAGTACAATGCTAATTGCCAATGCTGGCGATTGCCGAGCTGTTCTGGGGAAACGAGGTAGAGCAATTGAGTTATCAAAAGATCACAAACCCAATTGCACATCTGAAAGTCTAAGAATAGAAAAACTTGGTGGAGTTGTATATGATGGCTACCTGAATGGCCAATTATCTGTGTCACGTGCACTGGGAGACTGGCACATGAAGGGCCCCAAAGGTTCAGCTTGCCCCTTAAGTGCAGAGCCAGAGTTACAGGAGACGCTATTGACTGAGGAAGATGAGTTTCTAATAATGGGCTGTGATGGCCTCTGGGATGTACTGAGCAGCCAAAGTGCAGTGACAATGGCAAGAAGAGAACTGATGATGCACAACGACCCCGAGAGATGCGCGAGGGAACTGGTTAGGGAAGCACTCAAGCGCCAAACCCATGATAATCTGACCGTTATTGTGGTTTGTTTCTCCCCAGATCCTCCCACTCGTATAGAGACACCTCGATGTCGAGCTAGGAATGTATCTGCTGAAGGGCTCAATTTTCTCAAGGGTGTATTAGACAGTAACTCATGAGAGAGCAGATTGTTGGGAGTTTGATATTTGAATTTCATTCTTGTACATTTAAGGTCAGTCGTGTTGTACCCTGTATCAGTTAGAAGATTTCATTATCTAATTTTCTAGCTAGGTAGACTTTTCCTCCCATCATCTCTCTTTCTTTATTTTATTGTACTTATTTTATTTTATTTTATTGTTTTATTGTTTTGTTTTGTATTTATGAGCCTAGTTATCAATAGTTATCAAGTAATTAAAATACAAAATTTAACTTTAACCGCACACTACTTTCCAAATATTTTGGATTAGAGAGGATCTCAACGCCCCCCAAGCGAGCATATTATGGGGGACTGTTAAGCACACCCGACAAGGATCAAAGGGGATCTCGTTCTCCATAAAAATGGAGGCTTCATTCAAAACGATACTACAAAGGTTTTGTCATGCATACTGACTGGCAAGGAGTTGGCAAGCTCAACCAGAATAGGAATTACAGTTTTGAGTTTTTATGTTTCATTTAATTGGAATATAATTAATTAAAAAACATATGAATTATATATCTGTCTCTCATAACAGATCAAAAGGCTTGATAATTTGGCTGCACACACTATACATAGTATGTTGAATCTTTGTCTTGAATTTTAAATATGATTAATTTTGCAATTTTTTAATTGAACATCTTTGTAATTTTTTAATCTCAAGTATGTTACAAGGATACGCACCTAAACAATAGAATAATGAGGATTTTTATAAATTATCAACCTAGAAAATACTTGAAATGCTCTCTAGTGAGTGGTCTGGTTTCCCAAAATACTTTGTCAAATATCATTGTTTTTTCATTTTTTAATAATTTGAATAAGAACATTGGTAGCAATTAGCAGCTAGAATTTGTGATATGCGACAATGGGTCAAACGTACGAGTCTTTCGCTAAAAACGAGTGTTTTTTAAATCTTATTTTCCAATATAAGAGAACCATTTTTTTATGTAGCTCCTGGCCTTTCATATGGAGCCATTAATTGAACATTTTAAAACAATGAGGCAAAAAGAAACCAAAAGAAAAGCAAGGAAAATGACAGAAAAGGTAATGGCACCAATATTAATGTTATTATTTTTTATGGGTAGATAATTTTTGAATTGTCATCTCTTTGGCGTAGGCTAGGTTCGACATCTCTTAACAAAATTAAAAAGTTATTATTCTATTTAAGTTATATTATTTTTAAAAAAATTATATCACCTCTCTACCACATCACTTCAAATTTAGCTCATATTTCATAAAAAATTAAAAAATATATTTATTTAAAACATTTCAAAATCACATCTTAAAAGAGAAGAGAGAGAAAGAGAAGACTAAGAGTGTGCCTGAGCCAAGTAGTCGTTGTTGGTTGGCATCTACCCTACCGCACTGAATGGGGAAAGTAAAATTAGGTAGCTCCAATGGCCTAATCATCAATCTCCAATTCCTATTGTTGAGTCATATTTGGGTCCACCCCCAACCTACCATACTTATTATTATTGAGTCGAATTTTTTTTAATGACCTTATAGTGATTTTTCTTTAATGACCTTAAAAGTGTTTGAATATTATAAATAAATAAAACAAATTATAAATTTATTATAAAAAAATCATTCTAGATAATTTGAACTCTTTATTATTATCAATATTTTCTCCATCACTTTCTGTATTTTACATTCTACACATGAATATAAGACCATGGATTAACCTGATTTACTCAAATTTCAAAATTTTCTAGATGTGTTTGCATCGTATATGTACCTTAGGGACTGCTGATAAAATTGATGAGAAAATTCTTAATTATTATTTAAATAATTGTCATTGGCCTTAATAAACATGTATGCCTCCGTTTGGGAAGTGGGTTGGCTTTTTGACTTTTTGGCTTTTTTTGCTATTTTAGCCTGGGCTAAAAAGCTTGGTTTGGGAAGGACTTTTTAGCTTTTTGGCTTTTTTGACTTTTTTTGTGAGAGAATAATGTAATGATTATAGGTTGGATGTGATGTTTTGTTTGTTATGGCTAAAATAGCCTATTTTATTTTTTGTGGCTAAAATAGCCAAAAAAGCCTGAAAAAGCCCTTGTCAAACACAGGCTATATAATAAAAAAAATATTTAAGATGGAGAATTTTTTTTATAATCCATGATATTAAGATTTAATAAGATAAATGACATATAATATTTGCATAGGGAAGTGATTGAGACTCCCTCCAATCATCACCCCCACCACCCCCCACACACATGTGGCGAGCGGGGATTGGAGGAGAAGGAAAAAGAAAAAAAAAAAAACTGACCAATCAGAGAAAGAGGGGGTCAAAGGGGGTGACTCATTGTGGGGGTCTAACTCATTTTCCTTTTTCATAATAACTAAGGTCCTTCCACATTTTTATAGTAAAAATTTGACTCAGAAAAATTTTACCTGACTCAGATAAATTTTAGTTTCGATACAAAGGAATTTCAATTTTCGCAGAGAAATTTTTATCAATGAACTTTAACTAATAAAAAATATATTTTAAGTCTCTCTTGCTACTTAATTTTCTCATAATATTAACGTAACTTTTATTAAATAATTTTATAATTTCAATTTTTTTAATTAACGTGACATAAAAGACGATTTGGGCATAAAAAAAAGAATCTTTTTTTAGACTTTTGAAGTGCATCGAGATGTTGAAAAGTTGATCCAACGGCTACAAGCTAGCTTCGCATAATTTTTAGAAAAAAAATATAGGTGGGATGACGCTCCTTTTCCTTTAGAAAACTAGAAAAAGAACAAAACAAAACAACAAAAGGCAGAGAAAGAAAAGAAAAGAAGAAGCTGGAGAGAGAAAGAGAGGGGCTGAATCGTCGCTTCGCCTGCTTTTATTAGCAGTGAGTGGTGGTGTGGTGTGTGGCTTTTCGAAAAATTTTCCATTTGAGATTAGGAAGGAGTGTATTACTTGTTCTCTACTTACCAAAATTTCATTTGCTGTGATAATCATTTAGCTCCAAGTTCTCCAATCTTCTAACAAGATTCTCTGTTAATGCTCTTCGATCTCATCTCAGATTCGACTACAATAATAATAATAATGTATATAAACAACCCAAAGGTTTGTTTACTCATCCTCAATTTCACACCCTCTCGATCGATCGATCGATGTGTCTTCATGCATATACATACATGTAACAGACTAGTAACTTTGCTATGTGATCTTGCTTTGATGGTATGGAATATGGATCTGCCATTTCCAATTTCAGTGCTATCCCTTTTTTTTAGGGCAACTCGATTTTTTCCTGGTGTACTTGATTGCTAATACATTTTGTGCTTTAGATTTGTTTGGCTTTTGAGAATATATGTTTGAACTTGAAGATTTCGTTTTCCTTTTTTAAGTTTCAATAAATAAATTGAATCTTTGAATATTTCATTGTTTTGGATCCATACACCTGGTGTGTCTCCCAGGGTGTGATATGAAACCTCTCTTTCCTTTTTCTTTCTTTTTTTTATGTTTTATTAATTTTCCGTAGAATGATTTACAAGGAAAAATGCTAATTCTTTAATTTCATTCTGAATCTGTGTTTTTCTCAACAAACAAGCAGACAACAACGTTTCTTTCATTTACTATGTTATACTTGCTCGTTTGTGGAATCCTATCCAACATACAATAATATTTCTATTCATTGCCCATAAATTATATACCTAACGGGTTGTCGTTTCCGAAAAGTGAATGTGTTTT